>NC_092875.1:229583385-230252135 GCF_028372415.1 Notamacropus eugenii | reverse complement strand
AGAAACACTGACTGTAGACTGTCTTCTCAAGTTTAGCCACAAATGGGAGGAGTATTGGATGATAGTTATCAGGGATAGACAGATCAAGTGAGGGGTTTTTTTGAGAATGGGAGAGACATATAGACAGTAGGGAAGCAGCTAGAACATGGGAAGAGATTAAAGGTAAATGAGAAAGTGGGAATGATAGAAGCAGCAATCTGTTAGAGAAGACAGGTTAGAATGAGATCACTTGTGCATATAGAGGGGTTTGCTCACACAAGGTTACCTTTTCATGTGAGAGGTGTAAAGAAGGCATTGGTGAAAGAAGGTATCTGAGTGATCTGAAATGGGATGGGTAGAAAAAGGAGTTTTCAGTGAACAACCTCAATTTTTTTCAGTGAAGTATGAAGCAAAGTCCTCAGCTGAAAAGGTAGGGGAAAGGACAGCTATGAGAATTTTAAGGAGGAATCAAGAGGTTTGGAAAAGCCACTGTAATGAGTGGGATAGTGAATAGATTAGAAAATTATAAAAGCAATGGTTTGCCCTAATGAGGGCCCAACTGAGATTAGGGAACATAAAGCTGTAATGAACCCAGTCAACAGGATTTCATGATTATCACCAGACCTGTTCAACAGCACATGAGTAAGAGGGAAGTCAGCAGATGGTGGGAGTAACCCACACCTGAGACTTGACAGAGCAAGATAAGATATAGAATAAGGGAGCAAGAGACTAGAGACAAGACAATACTGTAGAGTTGAACTGATGCACCAACATGTCAAGAAGGGGAAGGGAAGTGAGGGTAGCCAGTGCAAGGGTGATAGCCTGGGACAGAACTGAAGGGTGGAAGGTTTGAAGTTCATAATAAGGACAAAATATGGGGTTAGGGGTTGCAAGATAGAGGGAAAGGTAGAATTTTAAAAGTTCTTTCTTATCAGGTAAAGAAATATCAAAGTTCACAAACATGGAAGTAACTTGCCAGGTAGGACAAAATCAAAGATGTAACCATCTCTCTGTAGTTGAGGTGGAGTAGAAGAGTATACTGGTCATGAGTCATGAGTAAATTAAGGAACTGCCAGGCCAGAAACTTTGGGAGAGTATGAGTTGAAGTCCCCTACCATGAGAGTAGGAGTTTGGTATAGCAAGAAAGACCATTAATGAGGGACTGAACTCATTGAGGATAGGAAAAGAGTATCTTAGAGCTCAGCAAATAAGCTACCAGAATCCTGATTGGCAGATAAATATGGACTGAAGGGACATGAAAGGAGGAGAGATTACTGAATGATCGTGGTAGCAGCAGAGTCTGGAAGTGGTCATAAGGTTCAAGGAATATTTCAACTCCCCAAACTCCACCATTGAGTCAAGGCGTTCAGGTTTTGTGGTGTGTTCTGGCAGCACCGTCTCAAAAAATTCAGAATCAGACCACCTCTAATCCAGGTACAGATATTTACTGAGGAATGACACTCCTCAGAAGCAGGGTAGATTCCAAGAGGAACCAGCAACTTCAGAGAAAGCAAGATGGATTTGATAGGGTAGAAATGCAATTACATAACAGAAATTATGGATATTAAATAGGCAGGAGGGGTTTGGACACAAGAAAGGAAAGAACTGAGCTCTTGCTGTGTGCATGACTGGAGGGAGAGCCCTCTGCTGTGAGATCTCAGAGCTGCTGAAACATTTATAGAACAAACTCTTTGGGTGTGGTCCTCTAGAACTAGCCAACCAGTCAACCAAAGTCAAAGCAATAAAGGAAGCAATGCAAAACGGTTGGTTATGTGACTTCAGCTTCCTTTCAGAAAAATGAAGATACTGTCCTCAGCTATCGTTCATTGAAAGGGACAGGAGCTTGAACTTGAAGTTACAAGTTAATTGTCTATTTCCAGTTTCTCCTGGTCCACCTTGGATCAGAGATTAATTCAGTCCTTTGCTTTCCTTATTTAATGCAATGGCATTGATCTGCAAAGCAGTCTCAACACATCTTCTTGTGTTTTCAAGTGAGGATCACTCTCTTAAGTGACACTGTCATGGTTAATTATGTCCAGAGTACCTTGACCTTCCTGCCCTGAGAAGTGTTAGTACAGCCAATTGATTAAAGGCTGAGAGTGAACATGGAGTGTATGTTGTTTCCAAGTTCGTCGTTTGCTGAGTGATGGCCGAGGTTCTAAGGACAGAAGATTAATTAGTACAAATCTTGCTTCAGGACCGAAATACCAAGAAGGGCTTGCGATCTGAGCCTAAACTACATTCACTGTGCATCCATGTTCCCCTGTGATGGGAAAGGCACACAGAAGCAGACTCTCTGAGGCCCTGGAGAGAAGGGAGTTGACCCGGTGAAATGTAGCATTTCGTTGGGACACGCACAAATCTGTTCCAAAAACGAGCCGCTCCCTCATTAATTAGGTTCTGTCTTTGACTCTCCAGAGATGCCGAAACAACACTAATTAATATATTAGTTAATTTTTAATTAACTTTAATTAATGCTTGTTAAGCTAAGAATGAACAAATTGATGATCAATCAGAAAGTCCGCTTCCCCAGCCCTAGGGACAAGGTTGCGTGGCCGAAGAGCCAGGGTCCGCGTTTTCCCCTCTCCCCTCCCGGTCTCCCGGCACCGTTACCTTTCCCCAGTCCCCGGTGTCCTCAGCCTCTGCTGGGTCACAGCTCGGGCAGTCGCGGCGGGGCGTGGCCCGGACTGGGGTGGGGGCGGGGGCGTGGACCGTCGGCCGGGCATTAAGAAGGGGCAGAGGTGGGGGGGGCGAAGGTGGCTTGCGGTCAGTTGCGCCACCCGCCCAACTCTTCCCTGGAGCTCCACAACAAAGGTCACCACACTATGGACACCGCCAGGGACTATGCCGGAACCCTGATAAGGTTGGTTTGCAGCGCGTCCCCACGATCACAGACAGGGTCTCCCGAAAGGGATCCTCGGTTCACGCCCACTCCAGCCCCGGCTAGCCCCCAACCTCCTGTTCTCCGCAGCTCTGAGCTCCTCGAATCCAGTCCCAATCCGGAGCCCGGCGGGGCAAGCCCCATCCGCGTCCTGCCGGCAGCACCCTGCCCAAGTAGGAGCGGAGCCAGAACAGCTGCTGGCCTAGTTCCCTCCCTTCCTCGCCCTCAGAACGCAGAGAGGCCCGGGGGCTTTGACTCCTGCCCTGCTAGGTGTGACTTGTTCTTTGTTGTTGTACGGGCGGCCACCCTCCCATCTCCGCCGCTTTACCCTCGGTGTCTAAAGGCTGACTCAGGCTCCAGTCTAGGTGTGCCTTGCCTCCATCCACCTGCTGGTGCTGCCTCCTCACTCAGGGTTCCACTGGACAGCGCAAAGGATTCTCGCTGGTCGTTGCGGCACAGTCGGTCTGGCTGCACGGTGGGTGGAGAGTGCCCCATTAGACTCTGCTCTCAAGGTCAAGGAATCTGGGAATTGAAAGTGGCGGGGAAAGAAAATGAAGAAAGGGAGACTTAGCCAGCTAGAACTTCCAGGTGCCAGGAATTTAATGGGAGTGCGGGTGTTTAGGGCATTTGGGAGTATCTATGATGCTGATGCCTAAAGGATTATATTTGTATAAGAAAAAGTCAGGATTTCACAAAGGGTTTATGTTACCAATAAAGGAGAGGCTGCTACAATGGCTCATCCTCTTGGTAGTGGGAGACTGGTAGGACAGGTGCCCTTCTGAGACCCCCTGGAACTGAGAAGATGCCTCTCTAAAGCTATTTGACTGAAAATAATTGCTATTTGAGCCCCGTTGGCCCTTGGTGTTCAGCATCAGATGTGTTGTCATTTAGTTTTCCTGGTGGAAATTTTGTCAAGTGGGGAGGGGAGGGAGGGAAGCTTGCGATCACAGAATCTTAAGAGTTGGAATGGATCTCAGAAATCAGTGGGAGCTTTGTTTCACAGAAACAGTTTAAAAACTAACAGGGAGTTTAAGAAGACCACAGGATTTAGATCTGGAGGGGAATCTTGGCAATCATTTAGCCCAATCTCATTTTCTAGATAAAGAAATGGACGTCCAGAGACGTTAATTATACAATCCAAAGTCCTACCCTTGTAGGGATCTCCTCTACAGTATCTCTGATAGATGGCCATGTAGCTTTTGCACATCTACAGTGACATCTACAGCTAGGTGGGGCAGTGGATAGAGTTCTGGCCCCGGAGTCAGAAGGATCTGAGTTCTGACACTAACTGTGTGACCCTGGGTCACTTAATTAAGTCACTTAATCCTGTTTGCCTCAGTTCCTCATCTTTAAAATGAGCCAGATAAGGAAATAACAAAGCACTCTAGTGTATCTGCCAAGAAAACCCCAAATGGAGTCATGGAGAGTTGGACTTAACTGAGAGAACTCAACAACTAACAGTGACATCCCTGGACCCTGTGAATTCTCTGGTAGCTAATTCTAGAAAGCTAATGTAAAAAGCGACCTAGCCTTCCCTTCAGTGTTCCTTTGGGGTCTTCCTCCATTGAAGTTACCTTTCATCTGTTTTCTTGAAAAGTTTCAGTGATCACATCTTGTCTATGACTGTCTTTGGAGGTAATGCCTTTACAAGGTCTTTACTTCTATAATAATCACTCCTGAGCTATTAGAATACACATTTAAAGTAGAGAGTTTCTCTGAAGTTGTCTTTTTTCTTATTTGTCTCCTCCCTCTTCCTCCTACCACCATGTATTTTATAGTTATATGTCTGCGCAGGTTTCACTCCTCCCCAAATAAAAGAGAAGTTCCATGGAGGCAAGGACTGTTCATTCTTGGCTTTATATCTCCATTGTGAAGCACAGTGCTTTGTATTTATAGGCACTTAATAAATGCCTATTGAATGCAATTGCCTCATGAAGTAGTAAGTTTCTATAACTGAATAACTTTAAGCAGAAAGTAGATGAAGACTTGGAGGATTGTGAAGGATATCATAAATGCCTCTGAGGTAGGTTAGTTCAGGATAGTAAAATAAGCCTTGGATTGGAAATTGTTTATTTAGGTTTTTTGTCACTTGGGTCTTTGTAACCCCATTTGGGGTTTTCTTGGCAGAGATACTGGAGTGGTTTGCATTTCCTTCTCTAGCTCATTTCTTACAGATGATGAAATTGAGGCAAACAGGGTTAGGTGACTTGCCCAGAGTCATATAGCTAGTCAGTGTCTGAGGCCAGATTTGAACTCAGACAGATGAGTCTCCCTGACTCCAGGTCCAGCACTCCATCCATTGTACCAACTAGGCACCTTGAATTGAGAATTAGGAGACCTTGATTTTGCCAAATCTACCAGAAACTGCCACTGATTAAGAAGTAGGTCATGACTAAACAGAGGTTTATGAAAACCAAACCAGTCATGACTAACACAGTCTCAAGTATAATTAGGTAACCTCCTTCAAGACCTTGAGTTATTTTGCCATCCTAGTAAAATGGCCACCCCCTTTTACCTCTCTCCTACCATGACTTCTTCCACTTCCTTATCCATTGGCTGTTCTAGTACAGCCACAGGAATGCTGGAGGCTCACTTACTCATCTCTTGCTAAGGGTGGAAACCAAAGAGATTCTTTTAGCTTTGTTGTTGTTCAGTTCTGTCTGACTTTTTGTGACCCCATTTGGGGTTTTTTTGGCAAAGATACTGAAGTGGCTTTCTATTTCTTTCTCCAGCTCATTTTACAAATGAGGAAACTGAGGCAGACAGGGTAAAGTGACTTGTCCAGGGTCACACAGCTAGTAAGTGTCTGAGGCTAGATTTGAACTCAGGTCTTCCTAACTCCAGGCCCAGTCCTCTAACCACTGTGCCACCTAGCTGCCCCTGAACAGGTTCTAGTTGTGACTTTATCTTAAACAAGCTGTGTAGCCTGGGAAAAGCTACTTCTCTCTTGGGGCTCCATTTACTGGTGTGTAGAATTAGGAGTTGGACTATATGATACCTAAATTCCCATCTAGATCTAACAACTCACTCATAATCAGCTAGCCTTTATCAAGTGCCTACTATACCGTAGTAGGTTCTACAAATACAACAAAAGGTAAAAAACAGTCCCTGCTCTCAAGGAGCTCACAGCAGAGACAGAATGCAAACAACTATGAACAAACAAGACACATACAGGCTAATCTGAGTATAGTCTCAGAGAGAAGAAACTAAGATTAAGGAGGATGGGGAAAGTTTTCTTGCAGAAGGCAGGACTTTAGTTGAGACGTGAAGGAAACCCTAGGAAGTGGAGTTGAGGAGAGAGAGGATTCCAGGCATGGAGGACAGCCAGGGAAAATAGTCTGAGTTGGGAGATGGAAGAGTGGGCTTTCTGAGGAACAAAAAGGAGGCCATTATCCCTGGATCCCAGAGTACATTGAGAGGAATAAGGTGTAAAAAGGCTGAATGATTAGAAGGGGTTAGTTATATCAGTTATGCAGGGTTTTAAGGGCTGAACCAATGATTTTATATTTGGTTCTAAAGGTAATAGGGAGTCAGTAGGGTTTATTAAATATTTGTGTGAATAGACCAGACTGTCGATATTCTGTATTCTGTGATAACTACAAGTAAACACCTATTGCTTGGGGATTCCAATTTTAGAAATGACTAGTTTTCACATCAGTAAATACCCCATAAACATTTATTAAGCATCTGCCATATGTTGGGCACTGTAGTAAGTGCTGGGATACAAATACGTACAAAAAAGAAAGATAGTCCTTGCCCTCAAGGAGTTTCTGATCTAATGGGAGAAGACCAAACACAAAAGAAAACTGAAGACAGGGGAGGGAGAATATACTCAGGAGCACGTATGAAAAATTGAAGACCAAAATGAGCTCCATGGGAAATGAGCAGATGTCTGAACCATCCCACTTCCTTAAATGGAGCTTTAGAAGCTCATGGCTCCAACTTCCAATTAGAGCAGCCCAGGGCACCAAGGAGGTGGGATTGCCAAGGCTGATCTTATGTTGCAGGGTGATGCATCTAGTTTTGGGAACTCGGGAGGTACAGTACTTTATCTATACTGCTGCTACAGAGCAGCCCTTTCTTCTATGTTAAAGCTTATGCTTTAATAATAAGTAAAAGATACACACTGAATATCCAGTACTCAAGAGGCAACCTGACATAGTGGAAAGATGTCTGGCCTTACAAATCAGCAGTTGTAGGTCCAAGGAGGTGTTCAAGGAACTCAGAGGTTACGTGGCTAGACCAGCATTACAGAGCTATAAGATTCGGAGGCAGGATTTTAAGTCTTTAACTGCTTCCAAGTCCTGCACTGTACCATATTGCTTCGTAGGCAAAACAAGAACTCTGGAACCTACTTCACAGAATTGCTGTGATATATAAATGTCAGTTATAGGTACTCCCCCACCAATTAGCTACTTAATAGGCGATGAAAAGATTTAGGGACCAAAGGATTTCAAAACAATCTTTCACATGGGAATGAACAGAATTCATGTTGCTTATCAAGATGTACTGGTATTCACACTTCATTAGGTACATTCATTACACATTAGACACATTACACATTCATTAGGCACCTACTGCATGCAAAGCACTCTACCAGGCTTTGGGGATACAAAGAAAGAGATGAAATAGTCCCTCTCCTCAAGAAACTGTATAGTCTCCTGATCTAGGATCTATCAGATTTTTCTTCTTGTAGCAAGCTAAAGGAAATTCACCCTGAATTCACTCTGGATTTCCCAGTCAAGATTCAGGTTTCCACAGACCATTCTAAAGACTAGACACTTGTATTTAAGATGTGTATAAAAAAGTTACATATTTAGAGATACATGCTGTTTCTTTATATGTGGGATATATGCAGGGAGTAATGACAGAAACTCCTAATGTAAGTTGAAGACTAAATTAAAACTTCAGAAAGCAGTCTTATTTTTTGACCACTTAAAAGTAATCTAAGAAGGTTAAAAATGTTAGTCCCTTAGCAAAGTAGAGCTTGATAGTGAAGGATAAGAAATATTCTGTGCATTGGTTGGCTTGATTGAATAAGCCTTATTACAGAAAAGCTTAAGGAAGTTTCTGAAATTCCAAGAAGACTTAGGTATTCCTGCTGAGCTTGGTATACCCTAAGGAATGAATTAATACCAGGTTATTACAGCCAAACTATAGCTACGATTATTGGAAAGTTACCTTCCACCTTCCCCAGTCTGCATTTGGAAGCAAACAATTTCCTGATGACTTCTTAGAAGGGGAGACAAAGCATTGCATTCTTATAGCAAGAAACAGCAAAGCTAAAGATCAGCAGTGGGAAGTTAAATTTGAATATGTGTTCAATATGGTATCCTTGATTGTCACTTTATCAGTTATCAGCGTGATTTAGAATTTCAATCATTTACTTTGAGTAAGGAATTTACTAAGAGTAAGGAACTCTTGTTTTGATTTTTATACATGTCTGTGTATATATATTATGTATTATATATATGCATATTTACTTATGCACCTATATTTTATTGTATATATGTGCATTATGCTTATGGAGAGAGCAAAAATATATAGATGGATGGATGGATAGATAGATAAATAGATAGACAGACAGACAGACAGATAGATAGATAGATAGATCTGTCTAGGTGGTGCAACAGAGTGCCAGATCTGGAATCATGACTCTCATCTTTTTGAGTTCAAATCTGGCCTCAGATACTTACTAGCTGTATGATCTTGGGCAAATCACTTAACCCTGTTTGCCTCAGTTTCCTAATCTCTACAATAAGCTAGAGAAGGAAATAGCAAACCACTCCAGTATCTTTGCCAAGAAAATCCTAGATGGGGTCATGAAGAGAAATGACTGAAATGACACAATATATTTGCATACACATATAAAAAACTTATATATTACTTGCATTTATATGTATATATAATTTGCACAGATAATTCAGTCATTTTTCTTGATATTGACACTTGTAACCATTAATAATGATATATTTATATGTATTCGCATAAGTATATTAATACATAATATGATTATATTGAATTTAATAATCAGAATTAATTAATTTCATAGCATCACACATTCATAGATTTAGAGTTGGAAGGAAATTTGAAAGGTTTTGTACCACAGTTTGTAATTTTGAGACCAACCTAGGCTCTTCCTCCCTTTTGTCACTCCAAAGCAGTTAGTTGCCAAGGTTTATTGAACCTACCTTTCTAATTGATCTCATATCTGTCTCCTTTGCTCTACTCACAGGACCAAAGCTTATTGCAGCTTACTACCGCTCACCTGGACTATTGTAATATCTTACTGATTGGCTGCCCTGCTTCTAGTCTGGAATTCCTCTAATCCATTCTAAAACATAGATCTGATTCTTATTCCCCTCCTCAAAAACCTCTCTGTTGCCCTGAGGGCAATTCAATCAATTAAGATTAGGTACCTATCACATCCCAGATACCAGCTATGTGTAGTCTGGGATACAGACAAAAAAAGAACCAGTCCCAGCCTCAAGGAGCTTACCAGGGGAAACTCCATAGATAAGTAAATATACACAAAATACATACAGGGTAAATACAAGGTAATTTAATTGGGGCAAGTACTAGTAGCTGGGAGGAGGGTACCAGGAAAAGCCTCCCATAAGAGGTGGTGATTGGACAGCACACTGAAGGAAGTTAAGGATTCTAAGAGCCAGAGGTGAGGAAGGAATATGTGCCAGGTATAACAGGAAGCCTGTGCCAAGCCACAAACACAGGAGATGGAACAGCACACAGGTCAGTTTGGCAGGACAATAGAATACGGAAAGCACAGTAGTGAGTAATAGATCTGGAAAGACAGTCCAGAGCCAAGTTGTACAGGGCTTTAAATGCCAAAGCAAACAGTTTGTATTCAGTCCTAATGGCAATAGGGAGCCACTGGAGTTTTATTGAGGAGGGTGTGACAGAGATGTATGCATTAGTGACATCGCTTTGCTGTGTTCAAGGGACGGATTGAGAGGTAGAGTAACCAATAAGGAAGTTATTTCAAGAGTTCAAGTGAGAGTTGATGAGACCCTAAACATGAGGGGTGACCATATGAGGAAGAGAGAGAATGAGAATGTATTTTGGAGGTTGAATTGATAAAACTTGGCAACTGATTTAGATATATAGTATGAGGGAGAGTGAGCAGTGTCAGTTGTTAAGCATGGACAGAAAGCATGGTAGTTCCCTTGACAGACACAGGAAAATTCTGAAGAGAGGTGGATTTCAGAGGAAAGATAATGAATTATTTGGGATGTCTCGAATTTGAGATGCCTATTTCCAATTTTTTTTCCAGTTCAAAATGTCCAATAAGCAGGATTGGAACAGAAGAGATAGAAACCTGGGCTTCATATAGAGGTCCGGCATTGGTAATTGAACTTGTGGGAGCAGGTAAGGTCAAAGACTATAGCCTGAGGAGAGGAGCCAGTCCCAGAACAAAACCTTGAAATCTACCCACAAATAATGGACAGGATAGGAATGATGATCTAACAAAAATTCAGTTGAGGCAGAGTGGCCAGACAGGTAAAAGGGAAACCAAGAAAAAACAGTACTACAAAAATCCAGAGAGAATACACAGGAGATGCCAAGTGCTACAGAGTTCAAGAAGAATGAGAGTTAAGAAAAAGACATAAAACTGAAAAACTCCTGTTCTGGCATTTAAGGCCTTCTGTTTCCTAACTCCAGTTTCTTTTCAACTTTGTTTCATACTGCTTGCTTATGTGCACTCTGTGTTTCTGATTGAGAATCTGGATAACCAGCTGCTTCTAGAAATCAACTCCTGCCTCAGTGGAACCATCTCCCCTGCCTGGAATGCATACCTTCTTCGTGTCCTCTGCAACTCCTCTCTTTCAAAGATCAAATCTCCCTCTCTCCCTCTCATTCTTTTTCTGAGCATTTCCTGATTCTTTCAGTTGTTTGAGCTCACAATTTTCAAAATTGCCTTTTATTTACTTGTCTCTGAACTTATTGTATCTCCTTCCTCCACTAGAATGTAACCTCCCTGAGAGCAGGCACTTCATCTTATCTAAATGTTGCATCTTTTCCAGCAGCTAAGAGTACCCTCTGCCAAAAGCTTCTTTTTTTCATTTGGTTTACTGGCTAGATTTCTTACTCAGAGACTAAGCCTTAAACCCAATTCATTCTGGAGCTCATAGACTGGACAACAGGTCCTTGCCCACCTAGCACAGATTGGATGTAAATACTAAATAGTAACTGTTTCTTTTTCACCCAAGAACCCTGAGGGTATTCCCCTCCCAGTTTGATTTTTTTTTCTAAGAAGAAAACATGGCTTTATCATCTACAAAGAAGTGCCTCTCAAGAAGATAATAATCTAGTTGGTTTAAGTAGATTGTGTACTTTAGATCCTTTCCATACTCTTCCTCCTCCTCCTCCATCAGAGATGGCTCTGAAGGAGAAAGTGATGCTGGTGACCTTACACAGCCCTCCCTCCCTCAAATCAAAGTCACCTGCAAGTCATGTCATCATCTTGATGTCATGGTCTTCTTCAAGAATGAAGGACAAACACAACAATAATAAATGTTTATTGGACTAAACTAATACGTGAATAAGTCCACTGGGAAAGACACAGGATTCTGATAAGATGCCCTCAGAGAGCTAACATTGTAGTTGGAAGATAGCTACAATACAAAATGTTCTGTGCCAAGTGCATTAGATAGGTATGATAGCCCCTAGATATGTGGGATCTGGGTTGGAGGGGACGGTTACTGACAAGAAGGAAGAAGTCTTCTTGGAGAAGATTTAACTGAACAGCTAAGGTAAGTAGGAATTCAGCAAACAAGTGAGGCATCCCAGGTACGAGGCAACAGGGTGAGCAAGGACACAGTGGCAGAAGAGCCCAGGACTTGTTCAGAGAAGAGAGTACTTTCACTTGGCTGGAAGGCAGAGGGTGTGAAAGGGATGAGCAGGATATAACACTGAAAAGGGAGGGCAGTGCCAGATTGGGAAAGAGCCTGAATGCCAGGCAGAAGAGTTTGACCTTTATCCTGGAAGCAACAGAGAGCCACTTCAGACTTAAGAATCAGAAGATATGGCCAGATCTAGAAATAGAGATCAATTAGTCCAACATCTGGATGAAGAGTATTCTAGAAATGAGAAAGGGAGAGGAAGACAAGTTAGACTCTTGTCATATACCAGTTAGAGAATAAGTAGTGCTCTATTAGGATGGTTGCAATGAGACTAGACAAGAGGGGTCAGACAGATTAAGGCTCAAGACTGGATCTGTAGTTTCATTTCTATAGAGAAACTCCTCCACCAGTAGGAGTTGGTACCTTTTCTCTAACTTCTAGTCTTAAGCAACTGCCTAGAACACAGAGAGATTAATTAATTTGACCAGGGTCACACAGAAAAGATGGGTCAGATGCAAGGAAAATAGTTTCATCAGGAATAATGAGAACTCACATTTACATAGCTCTTTAAGGCTTATGAACTACTTCCTCCTCAATCCTATAATATGGGAAGCATTATCCCCATTTTCTAGATTCAGAACTTAAAGCCCAGAGAAGAACTTTTAAGTGTCAGAGCTGGAACTTGAACCCAGGCTTTTTGACTCCAAGTTATTACTATTATTAGTACTCATACTTCTCCTGGGTAGAAGAGGTGATGGAGAAGGCAGACTCAAGATCCAGAGTTAAAAAAACAAACAAAGCACCCATAGAAGACAAAGGAAAGAAACAAGCATTTATTAAACATCTACTCTGTGCCAGACACTGTGCTTTGTGCTTTACAACAGCCTTGGGAGAAAAGTACCATTATTATCCCAATCTTACAGTTGAGAAATTATAAGCAGAGGTGGAGTGGTTTGTTCAGAATCACACAGCTAGTGATTGTCTGAAGCTGAATTTCCTAATTCCTATCCTAATATCTGTCTCAAAGTATAAAGACACTGACATGTTAGAAACGTTGACGAGTGTATACACTACCTGCAATGGGGCCATCTCCATTCATCCTGATCTACATCTTGCCACTGGACCTAGATGGCGCTGGAAGGGAAAGTGAGTCTAGTGACGTTGCACAGCCCTCCCCTCCTTAAATCTATTTCCCTTGCAAGTCATGGCATAATCTTCCTGATATCATGGTCCTCTTTGAGGACAAATGACAAACCTGCAAGCACCATGACTTGTGTAACTCTGTAAAGCTACTTAGCAAAGAAGTGATTATAATGCAAATGATAATGCCAGGTTATGAAACTTCAAGGGATATTGAAATGTTCCTCCATGAAAACAATCTAGTTAGAATATGAATAATACATTTGTATTTGACTCTATAAATTGTTCTGCCCCATCCCATGAGTCACATGTTCACATTTGATCAATTCTTCAAAGTAGTGATGAGAAAGAAAATTTTCCAGAATTCTCTTACTCTTAAGGATGAAACATAGAGACAGAAGGTCTCAAGTTAATTTTCCGAAATAGTTGTCTCTGATGGATCTGTGGGAATCCAGTTGTGACAGAGTATTGGATAAGGAGTATGGAAAGGACCTGAATTACAGAATCTACTTAAACCAACTAGATCATTATATTCTTGAGAGGATGAGGTAACTTTCTGGCATTTCTTTGTAGATGATAAAGATATGTTTTCTTCTCAGTTCATTGTACTTAGCAGGCACTCAAAATTGATTGTTCACAGTTTTCCCCAGTCCTGCTACAAGTGCCATGTTATGCTGGCCTAATTTAATAATCTCTAAACTACTAACACTTTACCATGCTTAAGTAGATATTTGCTTTCAGTCTGTTTTCACTAGTTTATAATTTCAGTTTAGAACCATTCTTAGCAAGCTATTCATCCCTAAAAGCTAATGTAATCAAGAACCACACAAATTAGCCCCATTAAAAAGAAGAGATTAAATTATTAAGCATTAATTAAGCAGCTATTATTGGTATTATTTTAGTTGAATATTTAAGACCAGAAGCAGTATCATTCCAGATCATTATTTTTAAAATGGGTCATCGCTAAAAGTAGACAGTGAAATATGTCTTCAGGAATGTTAAAGGGTCCCTAATTTCCGTTCAAGTCTATCTCTCTGAAGCCAACTATAGGTAGAGTGTGGCACTTTAGCACCTAGGTGTGGTGGAACATGCCTGTCATACCTTCTAATGAGAAGGCTCAGACTGTTGGCTCACTTGAACTCAGGGGTTCTAAACTGCAGTGAGTTATGCCGATGGGGTTTCTACACTAAGTACAGCACTGGAACAGGGGACCACCAAGTTGCCTAAGGAGGGGTGAATTAACTCAGGTTGGAAAATAGAACCTGCCAAAGCTCTGATGTTTTTCAGAATGAGGCTAGCTTCCAAGTGGACTCTATACTTCATGTTTGGTTAATAAAGGGAGACCTGGTCTCAAAAAGAATGTGGCATAGTGAAATGAAAACTAAATTTAGAATCGGAGTTTAGGTTCAAATCCTGGCATTGGAACTTATTCTCTATGTGACCTGGAACAAGACATTTAATCATCTGGGGACTTAGCTCCCACACTGATAAAATGCCAAGATTTGACTAGAGGAGCTCCAAAGACCCTGCCCTAAATCTATGCTTTTAAGATGACTTATGCATTCAGATTGTCATTAAAGCAGTAGCCAAAAGGTTGTGATAGCATTATTTTTTTGTTAACACAACTATTAAAAGATAAAGAAAACAACCTTTTGCCCTGGATATCCAGGGAACCATTAGTGGGGATTAGTCATCTCTCCTAAAGTAACTAACAGAACATAAGATGCTTTCCAAGTTCACTAGATGGTTTGCTATTTGAGGTTAGGATCCATGTCTTTGTATTCCTGAAAATATTTAGCATGGTGTCACTAAAGTTCTGCACAATCCAGACCAGGGGTGGAAAACCTGCAGCCTCAAGGCCACATGTGACCCTCTAGGTCCCCAAGTACAGTCCTTTGTTTGGATTCAGTCAAAGCGCCACACTTGAGGACCTAGAGGGCCACACGTGGCCTTGAGGCTGCAGGTTCCTCACCCTAGAAGATCCTTCTTACACAACCCTCTCTCCTCCACACACACAATTCAGTCCTATTGACCTAACTGCTATTCCATACATGCAATTTCCATCTCCCTTCTCTATCCCTTTCCACTGGCTGCCCATCATGCCTAGAATTCACTTCCTCCTTACCTCTGACTCTCAGAATCTCTAGTTTCTTTTAGGTCTCAGCTTTCATCCCCGCCCCAACTGCTGGTAATCTCCCACGCAAAACTATCCTGTATTTACTTTGTACATATTATGTATATACGTACATGCCATCCACCCTTCAGAATGTAAGCTCTTTGAGATTTTACTTTTGTCATATGCCCAGTGTGTAGCAGTATCTGGTACCTAGTAACAGGTACTTAATAAATGTGCTTTTTGTAATTGATTGGTTATAGAGACTCAAATATTTAAGTAATAAATGAAAGAAGTATGAGGTTAGAAAGCTAGCTACTATCTTCTTAAATTGAGGCTGGGTATCCCACTTTCTCCACAGGTTACATTCTAATCCCACACATTACCTGAGACATAGAAAGATTTGTATTAGTTTAACATCAGTTACTTATCTAACCATTATCAATCCCAACATCTGATGGATATAAAACCAGGGTTCTTCCTGCCTACTCAGTATTACACCAGTGACCTAACCAAGTTGCTATCTTTGTGGCTTTATTTTCCTTGTCAGAGGTAAAAAAAACATTTCTTGTCCTCTTTCTCAACCCTGACTAAGAATAAACACCGTGTTTAGAGTATGGAAACTGGATTTGTTGAGCAAGAGCTAAAGATTGGCATTGCCAAAGAAATTGATTCTAATGTTCCTGACAAACACAAAACCCGGTCAATTCAGGCAGGAAACAGTAATATTACATTCCTGGGGATTAAGGGAGGGACGTCAGTCAATTAATCATTTTGCCTTCACATAGACAATTCAAGTGATTGATGAACTCATTTTTTGCCTTTTGAAAGAATATTACAAACTTGGGGACCATCACTGCACAAGCGTTCAAAGTAGTGAACGAAGTAAAACATGGTAAGGAGAAAAATCAAGAAGGGAACAGGCTGTTCTGGGAAAACCAAGCAGAATAACAGATTGGGTTTCTCAGAACTCCACTGGAAATCTGGACACAAGTGAAAGTTCCCAGCATTGAGGAAAACTGTCACAAAGCCAACGCACCGTACTTACTCCTAGAACAAGAACTGAGCTCTTCCTCCAATTTATTGAATTAAAATTATGTGTAAAATAAGGTAGTCAGTTATGACCAACAAATGTATACTTGTGCAGACAAGAGAAAATTGAAGAATTATAATAAGGACAGGCACTTGGGGCCATGTTTTTTAAATGGGCTCCAGAATCTCCCTAGGACAGAGGCTATCAACTATTTTTGAATCATGGGCCTCTGGCAATCTGGTGAAGCCTAGAGAATCCTCAGAAAATGGGTGATTTTTTTTAAAACTATAACTGAAGGAAATACTACATTGTTGTTAGAAGTTAGTGACAATAATGATGTATTTTTTTCTTCATACAAGTTCACATGCCTTCTGAAATCTGTCAACAGGTTCCATTGGGATCCTTAGACTCCAAGTTAAGAACTCCTGACTTAGGATAGGCCAATTCCTTCTGTCCCCACTAAATGAAGTAATATAATATCTCCAAGGAAATGATCAACTCCCTGAAAGTAGGAGACAGCCATGTCTTACATTATTTTGGTATTTTCCATAGAACCCAAAATAAGACTTGATATAGAAATGCTCATGTTCTTAGTAATTGACAACGATTAACATAGCATAACATTTATCATTATTGCTTTCAGTTTGGACATCATTATTTCTACTAACTAGGATAAAGTATTGCTATGACAAGAAGAAACAGATGGAGAATGTAGACACTTAAAGCTACTTGGACCTTCTTTCACCCCTTCTTTTGCTTCCCTTCCCTCAATGTCTAAATTGAAGAACTTTGAGAGTCGTCGATCTAGATTCATTTGCAGAAAATACGAAGCGTCAAGGATATCAAAAGAAATACCTTTATTATACACATATAGCTCTCACTTTTTGCAGTTTTTCTACACTAACTTAATATGAGTGGCAGATACTCAATGCCAACTTATTTTGAAGGATACTCAAACAAATTAATCAGATTGTTTTGGGGAGCAATCAGAGGATGTTAGAGCTAGAAGAGACCATATAATGAATATAAGAGAAGAAAAAATATAGAAAGAATCAGAATAGGAAATGAGGTAATAAAACTATCTCTTTTTGCAGACAGTATGATGATATACTTGGAAAAAACCACAGACTCAGCTGAAAAATTAGTTGAAACAATAATTTTAGCAAAGAAGCAGGATATGAAGCAAATCCATAGAAATCATCAATATTTCTATACATTACAAACAAAACCCTGCAAGGAGAGATAGTAAGAGATACCCCATCTAAAATAACCCAGTATAAAATACCTGGGAGTATACCTGCCAAAACAAACCTAAGAACAATATAAATTAAAATATAAAAAACTTTTTATACAAATAAATCAGATTTAAGTAATTGGAGAAATATTAATTATTCATGGGGTCAGCAGGGAAAATATAATAAAAATGATTATTGTTACCTAAACCAATTTATATATTCAATACCATCCCAATTAAATTACCAAAAATTATTTTACTGAGTTAGAAAAAATAATCAAAATTCATTTGGAAGAACAAAAGATCAAAAGGAACTCATAAAAAAAATGTAAAGGAAGGAGGCTTAGCAGTAAAAGATTTTAAACTATATTAAAAGGCAATAATTATCAAACTTATCTGGTGCTGGCTAAGAAAAGAAAGGTAGATCAGTGGAACAGAGTAGACACCTAATTTACAGAAGCAAATGACAACAGTAACCGTGTGTTTGACAAGTATAAAGACATGTTTGAGGGATAAGAATTCATTATTTGATTAAAAAAGAATTGTTGAGAAAACTAGAATACAGTCTGACAGAAATTGGATATAGACCAAGATCTTACACTATTTACCAAGATAAGATCAAAAATAGATACATAACCAGAATATAAAGAGAGATATTACAAGAAAAACTGAAAAACATGGAACATGTTGCCTGTCAGACAAATGGATAGGGAAACAATTTATGAATAAATAAAAGACAGAGAGGAATATGAGGTGTAAAATGGATATTTCAATTAAATCAAATTTAAAAAGTTTTGTAAAAATAAATGTAGTCAAGATCAAAAGGAAAGCAGAAAATGGGGGAGGAAATTACAGACAATTTCTCAGCAAAAGGGCTCATATCTCAAATATATAAAGAACTTCATCAAATCTATAAGAACATGAGTCATTCACCAATTGATAAATGGTCAAAGGATATGAACAGGCAGTTTTCCAATGAAGAAATCAAAACCATTTATAGTCATATAAAAAATTCTAAATCATTATTGATTAGAGAAATACGAATTAAAACAATTATGACATCATATTACACCTATCGGATTGGCCAAAATGGTAGAAGGGAAAAGTGACAAATGTTGGAGGGGATATGGAAAAATTGAGACACTAGTTTACTGTTGGTGGAACTGTGAACTGATCCAACCATTTTGGAGAGCGACCTAGAATTATTCCCACAGAGTTAATAAACTGTGTATATCCTTTGACTCAACAATACCATTGTTAGGTCTGTTTCTCAAGATGATTAAGGGAAAAAGGAAAGAGTCTAAGTGTTCTAAAATATTTATAGCAGCTCTCTTTGTGGTGGCAAAGAACTGGAAATTGTGGGGATGCCCATCAATTGGGGAATGACTAAAGTTGGGGTATATGGTCGTGATGGAATACTACTGTGCTATAAGAAATGATAAGTTCAATGCCCTTAGAAAAATATGAGTAGAAATAATTAAGAGTGAAATGAGCAGAATCAAGAAAACATTGTATACAGTAACAGCAATATTGTTTTAAGAACAGCTTTGGGTGACCAAGTCATTTTTGACTATTACAGATACCCAAATTAATACAAAGGACCTATGAAAGAAGACACTATCTATATCCAGAGAAAGAACTGATAAATAGTAGTATGTATAGAATGATTTTACATATACATATACTTACAAATGTATATACACATACGCCACACACACATACACACACATATATTAGTGTCTATGTAGATACATGTGTGCTGTCACTTGGGCAGGGTGAGGGAAGAAAAATAGGAAAAGGAAAAGAAAACTACATGATTATTATATATTTAAAAAGAATAGCAAGGAATACACAATAGATTTGCAGTTTCATGTGCAATTATCTTTTTTTTTCTATTATACTATATTGTGGAAATATTTGTTTTATTTCTTAAGTTCAGAATAAAATAATTTTTTTAAATGAACACAAGCTGAGTTTCTACAATCAATAATGAACTATCCCCTGCACAGACAGAACACTCTATATGAAACAGGATGGTAAAGTGCTAAATTGTGAGACACAGATGGCAAATCCCAGAGGCTTAGTGATTATTGTAGGTTTAAGGTTTCAGGGAAGTCTTCATGAAGTTAATCCAGATTATTTGTTTTGAGTGTCTAATATTATAGACAAATAGAGGGTGACAATATCTTCCTTATTTATTGATACAGACCAATTTAAAATAATCTGTAGGATCCCTTTTCAGACCAGATTAACAAGACCAGAGAATGATTTTTGGACAGCATTGTACAGAAATTTTTTTAAAACTGAGATACTTGTTCCTAATGTCTTGGGTGCTAAAATTCACTTTAAGTTGTTCCTTTGAAACTAAAAGACTTCTGGAATGGGTCTGTTGTAAAAGTCAGATTCTAAATTGTTTTTGTCTCTGCTTCCCAAAATTCTAAGTTTCCTCAAGTCCCCAAGGTCCCACTTTCTGCATGAAGACTTTCCTGAGCCTCCCAGCTGTTACCGTGCTATTACTCTTAAAATTACTTTGTATGCCTTTGTATATACTTTGCATTTATATATGCACATTATATTCCACAAGGGAATGTAATTGAGGACAGGAACTATTTCAGTTTGTATCCCCAGTGCCTTATACATAATAAGCATTTAATAAATGTGCATTGAATTGAAAATGAATTGAATTTGACTTGACTCTTCTGTTTTCAGACCCTTGACTTTCGTGGGATCGCAAACCAAACGGGTCCTGTTAACTCCCCTCATGCATTCATCTCGGCCTTTCCGGGTCTCAAATCATGACCGAAGCAGCCGACGTGGGGTGACAGCCAGCACACTGAAGGAGCTCATTGACAAGGTACTGTTCCCAGAGCTCTCATTTAGTCATAATTGATCCAATTAAGATACATAATACAACTCAATGTCAAATGTCAAAGCCTAAGCAATAAGATTTTTGTATTTCTTTAATGGTTTGTTGTGTGGGTCAGAGACCACCGACTCAAATAAAAATCAGAGATGTCTCAAGGTAGAAGCAAAACAGTAAGATTTATTACGATCTCGCAAGAAAGGGCATCTCCTCTCTGATAAGTAATCAGGAGAGTAAGGCAATCACAGAAGGCAAAAATAGAGATTAAATAGCCCTAACTCAGATCACACACACACATACACACACACACACACACACACACACACACACACACACACACACACACACACACACACTGGCCTTTTCCTCCCATTGGCTGGGAGGCAGGCTCAAAATCTAAACACGACAGTCTACCCTGTGAATAACCAATGGGCATCATGTTGATGTAGATGTTGATGTGGCAAACCAAGGGGGGGGGGTTGTTTTATGCTGGTATGCCAACACAAGGGGGCAAGGGGGGTTGTGATGGCAACCCAAGGGGAGCTGTGTTATGTTCAGGTGGCATATGATTTCTGGGAAACTGAAACCTAGGCCTAACCATCTATATTTGTTAAGCACTGAGATATCTTCACTAACTTCATTCCATTCATTTGTCAGACAAGAAATACTTTTTGTTTCAGGGAGTAAGATTAATACTAGTTATGAATTAATGCTAATTTTCAGACTTAAGAAGCTAAAATTTAATAGTCAACGGTGACACTGTTAGAACTTTATCTTATTTGTTGATATGGAAAGGTGGTATTTTTTAAAAAGTCTTGGAGTCACCAATAGAGTACAAGTGTAGCTACAGAAAGCATTTCATAAACCTTAAAGTACTATACAAATTCTTTTAGTTGTCAATGATAATAATATGGGGAAGAAGGAAAGAGAAGGATAGGGAATGTTGTACGGTAAGGACTTTTGGAAGGCTAAAGAAGAGGCAGGAGGAAGAGAAGAGGAAGACCGCAATTTGCCAACATGTTGGTAGTTCTGTGAACTGTAGACATCAGTCATGGATAATTTAGTGGATTTCTTTGAAATCTATTTCCCAGAATAATCCAGTTAACATGTTTGAGAAACTTTCAAAGTAAGCTGAGATAGAGTATCTATCACTCATATTAAGTTAGGGTAAAAGAACTGCAGAAGATACTGAAAACTCCATGTGTATAGTAATGGTATTTTTTTAGGATATTTAAAAAATATCTTGACACTTCCTATTTTCTGCAAAAGAATCTAGACAGAGACACTTCAAAGTTCTTCCCCAATTTAATCACTGGGGGAAGGGGCCCAAAGGAGTGAGAGAGGGGTCAGGTATATACTTCTTTGAAATCTACTAAATTATGAAAGGGAGAGCCATTTGAGGACTGCTATTTTGCTTCAAGATGGCAGCCTAAAGAACATATTAACATTCATTTTTACATTGCAAAATACATTAGTATATATTTGATACCTTTTGGTAATAGATTTTGAACAAACAGCAAGGCTCCGTGGGAAAAGTGCTGACTTTAGAATCAAGAGACTTGGGTTTAAATTCTATGCTTTGATTCTTGATAACTATGACCACAGGCAAATCACTGACCAACTTAGAGCACTGATCTTCCCCATGTATAGAATGGAGGTATTTCCTATCTCACAAAGTTGTGGGGAAGGTAGTTTTTAAAGCTTAGAGACTTAAAGTGCTTTGATCAGATTTTAAGACCTTTGAAAGTTAATTTCCTTCATACTACTATTGTCATAGGTTTGCTGTGACAACCTGTTGTTCTCCTGGTTTGCTCATTTCCTCGAGTATTCATTCATACAAATCTTCCCATGTTTCTCTGAATCCATCAGATAGTGGCAGCTTTATGGCATAGTCCAGAGTGCTAGGGCTGGAGTCAGAAACACCTGAGTCCATATCTAGCCTCACAGACTTACTAGCTGAGTGACCCTGAGCAAGTCACTTCACCTCTGTCTGTCTCAACTATAAAATGGGGGTAATAATAGTGCCTACCTCCCAGGGCTGTTATGAGGATCAAATGAGACAATATTTGTAAAACACTTAACACACATAAGCTTTTATTAAATGCCCATTTTCCTTCTTCCTTGCATTATATTTCTTTCTTACAACACAATAATATTTTGTTAATTCATATACCAAATTCTCCAATTTATGAGCATCTATTTTGTTGCCTATTCTTTGCTACTACAAAAATCATTGCCATAAATACTCTTATACATGTGAGTCCTTTCCCTCTGACTTTGATTTCCTTGGGATATAATTTAATTTGAGAAAGAAAAATTCTGCTAAAGCATCATACAAATGTGTGGTTGCCTATTTTTGCATTATCCAAACCTGGTGATATCAATAACCTCCTTTGGAAATTAACAGATGGATGGCAATGCCAAGAGATTGAATTGAACCAGACCATACTTACTACAAAGGCAATGATACTAGTTTTCTGTTCTATCACAAATCTAGACCCTGGATGCCCTGGTAATTACTACCGGCCTGGTTACTTTAGTGTTGGAAGAAGATGGCACAGTTGTGGATACTGAAGAATTCTTTCAGACCCTAGGAGATAATACACATTTCATGATCTTGGAAAAAGGACAGAAGTGGACACTGGTAAGCAAAAATATGCAGAACTCCTGACATTGGAGCTTGTATTTACCTGATATGTATGCCTAAGGACTGTGAGTGCTTTGTCCATATTCCCAACATAACTAGTATCCTCAGGAATTAAAATTGTAAGAATGGAAGCAAAGAGGCTTGTCTGAATCAATAAATAGTTACATTCTAGGGCAGTAATTGACACTATGCTGTGTACTTGAGGATATGGCCTGGTGACTGAATGATATCCCTATTCTCAAGGAGATTAATGAGGGGGAAACCAGGTAATCCCACAGCTAACATTTATTCAGTAGACATTTACTAACTGTTTACTCTGGGCTGTGGGATGGGGAGAGGTTGGAAAGAAGAGGAAAGACTTCATGGAGCTTCCTTACAGGAATCGAACAGATAATAATGATACGCAAAATTATACAATAAGTGCATTAGAGGGGTATAAAACAGAATGCCATGAGATCTATGAGGAGGGGACAGGTGGGTCATCAGTAAAGGCTACATGCCAGACATAGCACTCAAGTTGGACTTTAAAGGATTTCAGATTTTAATGGGAAAAAAGGAGGGTGGACATTTCAGACATGTAGGATATTAAGGTATAAGACTCATCAATTGGTCTTTAGAATTATTTCGCTCAGTATCTGGCACATAGTTGGCACTTGATAAATCTTTGAATTGAAGGAATGGATAGATTGTGCTACTTGGTCAGAAAATCCATACAATTAGGGACAGTTGCTGGAGGTGATGGGTCATGGAGCTCACTGTAAGAAGTTATTCTGTTCTTCTAAGACTCTCTAGAACAAACCTGCACAACTTGTAAACTTCTTCAGGCCTCAGATAGATTAGACTACAGACAGATGGACGATGCTTGGTTGCCCTGGGTCATGAGACAAAACAGGAGCATACGCAGTGGCAACGTCACATTTTGGGGGCCAAAAATCCTTTGGCAGGCTGCAAGCCACAGGCCATATGTTGTACAGGCCTGCTCTAGAAAAAGATTTTAGTGAGGAAAGAAGTGCTGGTCAAGGAAGAGAGAGAATGTAGAGGAGAAAAGAAGAGAAGGAAATTATATTAGATGGAAAAGAGCTGAATTACGGAAATCCCACTGAAAGGCTGTCATTAGCAGCATAATCAGCCTGAAGCAAAGGCTATGGAAAGTTTTGTTTTAGGAAAGATCACCATAAGCCAGTGAAAGACTAGGTTGAATTCCAGAAGTATTTTTCCCCAGGCTTCTCGTACTTCTTAAAAACATACTGATTCCAAAGTTGAAGGTACTTTTTCCATGTTCTTTGAGGGAAAGAATTATAAGCAGTGACACTGAACTAGAAGTAAGGACACCTGGGGTCTCATTCTGCCCCTGGTGATTCAGAGGGATGTGACCTTAAACTAGTCACTAAATCTCTCTTAAACTTCCTTTTCTTCATCCCTCCTGTCTACCTAACAGGCAGATGGAAGTATAGAGATTGTCCCAAAAATAAATCAAAACAGTTTTTGGTTTTATTTTATCACTTTATTATTTTTATTTTCAATCATACTGATCTTAGGTATCATCTTGGTTTCTTGCCCTGTTCCTTTCTAAGATTTTTTAAAAGTGCATCCTCAATTCATTTTCTCTTTTTCTTTTATTCTAATGAAGGCATTCACTGAGTTTGCTTTAAGATTTAATTATAGGGTAGGGATAATCCTGTGATATCACTGGCATAGAGGACTCCCAGGTAAGGAAACTCTCTACCAGTGCAGGTTGCAACCTTATCTGCAATTTTTAGTTTTAGAAAGTTGCCTAGATCACTGAGAAGTGATTTGACCAAGATCCCAGAGGCAGAGATTTGGTCAAGGTGGGATTTGAACTTAGGTCTTTCTAGCACTCCACCTCTAATGCTTATCCACTGCAGCATACTTCCTTTCCCCTAAGGTAAATGCATACATATGTACATACTTAGATATGTGTATAAAAAAAAAAAGACTTTGAAAATGCGATTAGCCCATGTAAAGAGGAGTTGTCTTATATGTTAATGAGTTATTAGTAGTTTGAATTCAAACTGAGGGATCCTGCGTGATCTGGTCCCCTGTTCTTATCACAGAGAATAGTTGTCTTTTTCTTGTGTCTGACATTCATGTCTAACTCTTCATGATCCCATCTGGAGTTTTCTTGGCAAAGATTGAGTGGTTTACCATTTCCTTCTCCAGCTCATTTTACAGATGAGGAAACACAGCTAGTAAGTGTCTGAGGTCAGATTTGAACTTAGATCTTCCTGACTCAGAAGCCAACACTCTATCCACTGCACCTCCTAACCGCCAAATGTATTGTTGGCCAAAGTGGCATTGTTTTCTACCCACAAGTAAGATCTGACAAGAGCTTTTTTCTGATTAACCTGCTTATACTACCATCTAGGAAGCTTGACATAATGAATAGACTATTACTTGAAATCAGGTGATCTAGGTTTAAATCCAGCTTCAGGGAGAGATATTTACTAGCTGTCTCATCATAATTAAGTCACTTAACCATTCAAAGCAATAGTTTTCTCTTCTGAAAAACGGAGATAACTATGTTATGAAATAATAAACTATTTCATAGGGTTGTTGTGAGTAAAACACTTTTGAAGATATTAAATTAATTCTAGGCATGGAGGAATATTGAGAAATGGCTATAGTGTGTAAAATTTCAAAGGTACAAATAATTTTTAAACTCTTAAAAAGCTTTATAAATGAGTGATCAAAAATCAGCCATTTGTAATATGGAATATAACCACTAGGTGTCACCCTCCACCAAACAATTGAGAATATCAGCCTGCTGGAGCCAGTTGAGAAAAGATGTGGTTTGAAAATGATCTATATTCTTTATCCCTCTGGGGATAATTAAGAAATCCATAAGCTCCAGGGTCTTCTAGTCATGGTGAGTCAATTATCTTGACTCTAGTGTAATTAAATGGGTTCCTTCCTATATTCAGTTAGGGCAGCTTCCCTTTCAATGTAGATATATGGACCCTCCTATAGGGTTTGGCATTATAGGTCAGGAAGAATTGTGGCTTTGCTGTCTCCAGATTTGGATCTTTTCTTGTGGATGTCAGGACCATTCCAAAAAAAATCCCAAGTTTTAGTTGAAAGCCCTCTGATAGGGACCATCAAACTAAAGATCACATCAACTTTGGTCAACCTCCCGGTATCACTGAGGCCATATGACTGTTTAAGAGGAAATGGCTTATGACCAAAGTCTCTAGCAGACTGCTTATCTGTAATCTTCTGTTCAGGGACTTTAGAAAGAACTATCTGTGTTTGGGAATGAGAAAATAAGAAGAAAACTGGATGGGATGAAATAAAAACAGTTGGTAATATTTAAAATAATGGAATTCAAAGATTTTGGTCTAAAAAACCTTGAAAATGCCACAGCACTGTATAGTGTTCCTTAAATGCCAAAAACCTGCCACACAAAGAGAATTTTTGAAAAAATTTTTGAAAAAAAAAAAGTGTTTAGTTTGAGGGGTGGAAACAATGCTGCATTTAAAGTCAAAGGACCTGAGTTCAAATTCCAGCTTTGTCACTTATTACCTGTGTGGTCATGGACAAGTCTCTCAACCTTTCTGGGTCTACCATTTCTTCAAAGTTGAGTTGGACTTGAATGCCCAGGCCCCTTCTACTCTAAATTGACAATACATTTAATCTTCATTCCACTTCAGCTGCTAACAATATGGCATTAACATCTTCTGCCTGGCTGCTCCTCCAAAATGGAAACTGCTGACTCTCTCTCAATTGAAAATGAATTGTAAAGTATTTTATTGTCAGGAAGTAAGTCCAGAAGACCCAGTTAGATAACTATTTGGTATCTGCTGCATCTCGTTAACCTATGAGTACATCCCAATACCTTTTATCTCTTCTATCTAGAGTTCACTGAGGTCTCACTCTTGCTTCTTTAAGCTGAATCCAACACTGTTTATACTCCTCATCTAAATAAAGTTCTGGCAGCAGAACCATAATCGCAGATACAAATTATTCAAACCTCTGAATCAAATATTCTGTTTAAATTCTAGGTCTTATAATGTAAGCAGCTCCCTATGGGCATCAGTATTTTTACACTGGCTTCAATGAAGCCTGAAGCCAGCCTCAAACTAGATGTTTGATTTATCTAGGATTTTACTTTTTTAAAAAATCATCTTTTCTCAAAACAGGGTCCCAAATATGATACTCTGAAGCAAAAAAAGTCTGGAATAGCAAGAGTCACTTTTGACTTGTATAAGATGAATCCCAAAGACTTCCTTGGATGCTTAAACGTGAAAGCCACCATGTATGAGATATATTCTGTGTCCTATGACATCAAATGTACATCTGCCAAAGCTGTGCTGAGGTAAGCTAGCTTTATAGGCTTAAATAATTTTATGCCAGTAGAATGTCCCCAGGTACCATCCCAGCAGAAAATGGTACTTCTATTTCCCTGGTCTCAAGCTCCTTGAGGGCAGGGGCCCTTCTGTCTTTCTTTATATCTCTAGCACAGTGCAATGGCACATAGTAGGTGGTTAATATATGCTTACTGACTAACTGGTCTGATACATTAATGCTTATTGATTGTCAGATGGTGCTAAATTGGAAACTTTCTTTCTTCTTAGAAGAAGTCATTCCTATTCCTCCATAATGCTGTGGCCTTTCCTCTGTTGGAGACAATTTATCTAATGTATAGCTGGTTTGCATATAGTTGTTTGTATTTTGTCTCCTTATTAGATTGTAAACTCCTTGAGAGCTATCTTTTACCTTTCTTTGTATTCTCAGGGCTCATCAAAGTGCTTGGAATGTAGTAGGGGCTTGATAAGTAATAATTAAAGCATATTGACTGACTGCAAGGTACAGGAACTCTCAGTCCAGCCTCAGAGCTTGTTTGTGTATCGACATTAAAACTGTGTAGTCATTGGCCCTCAACATTATTATCAAATACTGGTGTAGCAGAAGCAGCACTGAGCTCTGGGAGTTACTAGATTAGAGTAGATTTGATTCAGTTAGCAGTTAATTGTGTGTCCTTGGGGAAGGCCATTCACTCTGAGCTTGGGGATTCTTTATAAGAAGGTAGGATTAAGTGATCCTTGTGGCTCCTGTGATGCTTATGGATTAAGGGGCCTCTGTATATCTTTACTCTGGGCCTCCAGCAGAGTTTCCACAGAACACTGGAAGAACTGATTTCCATACAAGGAACACACCTATGACCACTGGATTCCCTGAAGAGAGTCTCCAGGAAAGTAGCTATAACAGCAAGGGCTCCTACGGAGTTTATACAAAGACTTGGCAGTTCCTATATGGATATTCTGGTGCTCTCCCTAAATCCCCTTTACGTGGAATTAGGACTGTACATGTTCTTGTTTACAAGAGAGACAGAAACAGAAATGACTTGCCTTTCTGCATTTTCCCCACAACAGATCTTATAGCTACTGTCCCTGAGTGCAGTAGAACAACAGGTCAGGAGGATGGCTTAAGAAAATAATGAGAGCCAAATAGCTTTATGAGTTAATCTTGGGATTAAAAAGCTTAGTCTGACTTCGGTTGACATTTTGTTAAAAATCACCCCCTTTATATGTAGCTAGTAACAAGGTACAGGTAGCAGCAAAGTGCCTTCAAGTCCAAAAAAGATGCATTCTGCAGTACTTTGACCCCCAGCAAGAGCTTGCCTGAAAGACACACTTAAGGATTTCTGCTGATTGGTTCAAATCAACAGGAAGTTCACATGATCCTCCAGAGAGACAATCAGCATTCACTGAATAGTCACAATAGCTTAGAAAGGGGTGATGAGAGCAGCCCAGCTGTCTGGCTCTAGGCAACTGTTGTGAGCACAAGTCCCTAGGAAAGCCACACCTGGCAAAGGGCAGTCATTTAGTCTGTGGCATCTCCAGACAGATTCCGAAAAGCTTCCACCCACAACTCAACACACACTGGAAGTTTAGCTTATACGATTCCTAACTGTCTCAGCTGTGATCGTAGCACAAGTTTAGGGACAAAGGGGGAACTCTTTTCTTTTTTTAACCCTCTTTGGACTGAATAAGACCAAAGTTAAAACTGTTGTTTCTAATGAACAAGAATTTTTCATTTTTAGTATTAAAATCAGTGGTAAATGCTAGGAGGGATAGTGTGACTATTTTTCATCTTGACAAACTCTAACTTCTAAGAGCTACCTTGGAATTGGCGACTTAGCTGACTGCCCTAAATGGAATGAGTTTAACTAATGCCTTTATAAGGGCAATGAGATCCTGGTTAATTTTTTCCTTTCCATTGGCCATGCCTAACTTCAGTTCAGCCTACTCTAATTATTTTCATCCATTAGACACTTAAGGACTCGATAATATTCTAGAGTTACTGAAAATGAGTGACTCAAAGCACTGATTATATCAGGTGCCATTCAGTATTTAAGCTTGGCATCCCACTTAAATCAAGATTTAGAATAAGGGATGTGTCTGTCTAATTATGACTGAGATAACTTCAGGAGTGGTAGGGAATAGACTTCTAATACTGGAAACTGTTGCCCCCTTCCACCCCTCCCTCAAGTCACTTTGGGGACAGTGGACCATGATATGGAAGGAGAAAAGTGATTTTTCTATCCTAACTTAAGATGCTTAGTCAAGCAAGGGATGAGATCTTTGGACCTGTTTTTGGTTTGTTTTCAACTTATTTCTGCTGTCTTCTAGGCACTTCTTGCGGTTAATGTCCTATGCTGCCCAAGTCACCGGACAATTTCTCATCTACAGTGGGAATTACATGTTACGAGTGCTTGAAGAAACTGGTGAAACTACCCCTCCACTGAAACCAAGAACCAAGGGCTGGCTCCTGTAGGGGACAGTGCTTTGCATTAAAGGGATTGTAGCTGGCTCTTTTAGTTTTCTTCTCTATGTTAACTTTTAAATGACTGGTTTCAGGGATGCTACCTTATATTCTTAGACACATCATTTGCAGATAGTTGACCGCTACTATGATGCAGGCAACAATTAGCTATGGCCAGCTTTTTGTTTCCTAAGAAATTCCTTTATGCTAATGAGCCTGGAAGAAAGGGTATACACAATAGGCCTCCAGGGGCCAAAAAGGAGAAGAGGTATACTCTGTGGAAGCTATAAGTTGGCCTCAATAAATACACTACTCAATAAATACGCTTTGGTGGCTTACTCACTACAGTAGTTAGGGTCCTCCCTGTTTCCATATGTGTGTCTCTGAAAGCTAGCTTTCGTGCGCAATCACATCTCCAGCAAGCAAATGCAGGAAAAGTACTTTGGGGTCTTCCATCCAGATCACGCATGCCACAAAAGAAATAAAGAACTGGCAAACAGTATTGGTATCTAATGAGGTCCTTTGCTGGGCACTGAGGGGCCAAAACGTACAGTATTTTCTCTTAAATAAGATTGCAGTTATAGCCTTCCAGTTTCTTGACTTCTTAGAAAAGCTTCACTTTAAGCATGACTTATGGGTGGAATTCTTTATGGCCAGTGCTCTATATGCCTGTTACTTTCATCATTGAGAAATTCTCCAATTTTAATGTATCTGAGTTTTTCTCAGACTTCACAAAAAAAAACTGGAGTTATTTTATGAGGCTCAGGGAAAAGTGAATTTTACATTTTCCAGAATCCCAAAGTTTTTATTTCCTTTTGCCTTCAAAGAGACTTCCTGATATGAGGTTCTCTGACTTAGGGCAGAAAAGGATCACTTGTCCAGACCTCATGTTGGATTTTGCCTTCTGAGCCTTTGAATGAGAAGGTACCTCTGCTGCTTCTGCCCAGGCCAGAGGGAATCAAGAACTGAGAATCACTTAGGGAGTACTGTGGGAGTCCCTTGAGGAGACAGACCGATTTAGCATACAGGGAAAGGTGGAAAAGATGCAAAACAAATCAAGATTTGGGACTCAGTGGGGCAAGAAGATCAGTAGGGAACCCTAGCCAGGGTGAAATCATTGGAACCAAATCCAATGTTTCCCTTCTCCCATTCCCTCAGATCCATTGCTGAGGAAAAAAAGGTAACAAGATGTGAAAGTGACTGAAACTTTCCTCTTCTTTTCTTTTCCTTTCTACAGGCTGGTAAGAAGTGCCAGGGGAAAGAGGGTTTGATCCAAGCTGCAACAACTCCTCCAGCTTGCTATTTGAAAGGCTTTTTGCTTTTTGGCTTGGTTTTTCTATGTTTCCTGATTATTTTGATAAGTCACATGACTGTTAAGAAGATAGCAAATTTTCAGATCCTTAGAATCCAGGGAAGGGGGAAGGGGGGAATGAAAGGATAGGCCAAACATGGGATAGAGGCTTGAAGAGTGGAGACATATTTCCCGTTCTCCAAGTGGTTGTTGAGTCCTTTCCATCATGTCCAACACATCTTGACCCCGTTTGCTCTTTTCTTGGAGTGGTTTGCCATTTCTTTCTCCAGCTCATTTTATAGATGAGGAACTGAGGAAAACAGGGTTAAGTGACTTGTCCAGGGTCACTCAACCTGAGGCTGGATTTAAACTCATGATTCCAAGCCCAGTGCACTATCCATTGCACAACGTGGCTGTCCATTGTTTTATGGTGGTTGTTGTATTTAGGGGGAAGGGTTCGAGCTGGGGTCTTCCAGATCTGATCTCTAGATCTTTATAGAGCCTGAAGCTGCTGCACTTTGCATGCAAGCAAGCGAGAGGGCCAGGGGTTTACTCACATGTAATTGGAGCACATTTTGATTGCCAAATAAACATGCTGCACTCCCTCAGCCAGCTAATTAATTAGTTAATCCATGACAGCTGTCTATAAATAGCAGAGAAATGAACCAGGTCTGGGTAGTTATACCTCTGGCAGTACCACTAGGTGGCCTCTAGCACCCAATACCCACGCTGCCCATCACATCAACTTATTTTCCTTTTCTCTTTGTCAATCAATCAAGTATTCATTCGGTACCTACTATGTGCTAGGCCCTAGACATACAAACACCCAGTGATCCCTACTGAAAGGAGCTAACATTTGAATGAGACAATAAAGAACAGGGGCAGAGTTATTACTTATTTTTTTCCTCTGCTTTATTAGCATGATGGATAGCTGACATAAGTGCCTAGTAGACTCAGGCTAGAACAGCAACCTGAAGAACCCTTCCCCACACCCCCACTGCCCTAACCTTCTGCTGGCCCAGGGTCTTACTTATCACATAGTTCTGAGAATGATGAGGTCTAATGGAAGAAAATGCCATTGGAAGGGTGGTGTTTCAGTTCCTTTGAAGGTGGCAGTGACCTTTGGGGGTATAAAAAGAACACGTAACTTAGAATACTCATTCTGAAAACCATTCCATACACACATACATCCTAAATGTGATAAGTAATAAAGAATTCTCTTGCTTTTTTTTTTTTGATGCTGACCCCTTCCCCCCTCTTTATAACCTTCTTCCCTGACTCCTTCTTGAGAAAAAGAGCTTTCCTTTCAGTGTAAATGGAAAAAAAAACAGTATTTTTGCCTAAAATCTCTTTAAGCCAGTAGGTCCATCTTGCTACAGAGCCTAAGTAGTTCTTTCAGTAACCAGCAGCCTAGAGGGGAAAGTACATAAGTCTAACTTTTTTTTCTTTTATACTTTCAAAATAAACATGGAATTTTTCAACCTTTTTTTGGCCTGGTTTTCTTTCAAATCCTTCAAACCAGCAGTTGTTCCTTGGACTCCTTGCTCGTTGTGGGATTGCGTCACTGACCAAGGATTTTGAACACTCCTGGAAAGAGTCAGGCTGCCTGGTTTCCAAAAAAGGAATTCTCACTGTAGGCCTGGTTCCTGTTGACTCAGCCTGTGCTGTCACTCTGTAGGCAACACTGCCCTGCTCTGGCCCAACCCTCTTGCCTTGAATAACTTGGATTACAAAAGAAACAAGTGTTCATTTGCCTGTTCCTTCCAGGGCTCTTCTGGTCTTTCTGTGGTTTCATTCCCCACCCTTCACTCTTCAGAAAAACTCTAATGTTGTGTATGAGGTGGGAGAGTAAAAGGAGGGGAGAGAAGTATGTTATCTAAAAAAGGGTTCTATCTTTTCTATTCTAAAAGTAGAAGTTGGGAAAGGTGGAAGATGTCCCCTTTGTGGGAATTACACTACAAACGAGAGATAAAGCAAGCAGGGCTTTTGTGACTTACAGGAAGGGCGATTTTTCCATACAATATTATAGTCCTCTTTTCCCCTTGTCCCATAGCAACCCTTAGAGGTAGGTAGTATTATGCACAATTATCCTCAAGTTACAATTTAAGAAACAGATTTAGAAGAAGAAAGAAACATGTCCAAAGATATATGGCTAATTCAGTGGCCACGCTAGCATTTGAGCACAGGTTTCCTGACTCCAAGTCTAGTGTTCTTCCTATGACTTTGTACTACCTCTAAAGTGCTGCTTTCTCAATTTAAATTCTGTAATCCTAATTATCTAGAGGTAGAAATACTATATTATGACATCGAGGGGAGACTGGTTGTGCCTCAGAGGCTTACTAGTTGTGTGATCCCAGTATGTCTCTTAACTTTTCTCAGACTCCACTTCCTCATCTGTAAAATGGGATAATAATAGCACCTACTTCATTGGGTTATTGTGAGGATAAGATGAGACAATATATATAAAATGTTACATAAATATTAGTCATTATTATAAAGAAGCAGTCAGCATAAGTGACTAAATCCATTAGCTAACCCAAGATCATTAGTACCACTGAGGTAGCCCCTGCATGGCAAAGAGGCCAGTGAAAAGGTAGCATTTTCCCTTTCTTTCGCACTTGATTAGCAAAAGACTCAGAGCAACCTTTCTGAGGGGGAGAGTATGCCTGCAGTTAAAACAAACTGCTTCCAGAAAGGGTGTCAAGCAGGTATCCTTTGTTCATGTCTTGTCTCACTCTTTGTGACCCCATTTGGGTTTTTTTTGGCAAAAATACTGGAGTGGTTTGCCCTTTCCTTCTCCAGCTCATTTTTTACAGATGAGGAAAGTGAGGCAAACAGAGGTAAGTGACTTGCCCATGGCCATACTAATAAGCTTCTGAGGCCAGAGTTCAGCTCGAGTCTTCCTGACTCCAGGCCCAGCTCTCCAGCTGCCCCGTTCTTCTATATTAAAAGAAGTTTTTAATATGAAAGCCAACTGCTCTAGGCCTTAGTTTCCTCATCTGTAAAACTGGGGATTATATTTTACAAACTGCCTCCAAAGGTTGCTGAGAAGACACTTTGTTAACCTTCAGAGTGCCCTCAAAATGCAGGTTGTTATATTTCTGTTATGTTCAAAAGTCACATTTCACAATTTAGGATACTGGTTATAACTTCTGTAGCTCCTATGCTCCAGCCAATCAGGCATGGCTCAGGCCTTTTGGAAGATGTCTCCACTTCGGGCTATGCAGTCAATTGTAAAAAACACATCTCCTACCCCAATCCAGTTACCAAATGTCTCTACAATCACATGTACCATCATTCCTCCAAGCACCTCCATTACCCATCTTCATAACTCTCCCGGAAGCAGACTCCTTAGTTCCTTCATGTGCAAAATAGGTGGTAAAGTGGATGAAGTACTAGGCCTGAAGTCAGGAAGATGAATCTTCCCGAGTTCAAATCTAGCTATGTGACCTTGGCAAGTCACTTGACCTTGTTTGCCTCAGTTTCCTCATTTGTAAAATGTGTTGAAGAAGAATATGGCAAACCACTCTGGTGTCTTTGCCAACAAAAACCCCAAACAGGGTCACAAAGAGTTGAGTATAACTAAACTTGTGGGGAATTTGCCTCACCTGATCATGCTGATGAACTTAGCCTGCGGCGCTAGTCCTCATTAACTGTAATACTCATGTTTTGAGCTTTTGATGTTGCTTTTTTAAAAGAACATGTTACATCAGTCTTCCAGTCTCCTGCTATAGACTTCTCCCACATGAAACTGGGTGGAATCATCTGTGATAACATGATGTTGGGGGTGAGGGTTTCACAGGGAACCAGGACATTTCACATGGACACAATAAAGGCTATTTGAATGAAACATTTTTCACACTTATTGTGGATCAGTAGGTTTGGATGAAGTCAAATTTGTTGTGTTCCCTTAAAAACAAAATTAAAAACCCAAACTTCTCACTCTTTCTCCATTGCATGACTTCTGTATCATTTTTTAAATTGGCAAAGAGTTCTAGTATAAAATACCATTGCGCTACTTTCCGTTTTTAGAAGTGGAAATTCATCTAGCATTGTGAGGAACTGTTTAACAGTTTTTTACTGGCCTGGGCTCACTGTGCTGGAGAAAATGATGTTCCTTTAGCAAGTCTGAATGCCTTCACACTCTTCTAGTTCTGTGTTCTGGGAGGGGAATGACCCAGATAACTTACTCATCTTCTCCCACCTGTCTCAGTTGCTGTAACTACTAAGACCAATTGTTGACATTCCTTTTGTTAGCTACATTCCCTTCCCCCCCTCTAACTATGCCCATATAAATAGAGAGAAAAGCTTTGAATAGCTCTTCTCTAGTCTTGCTGACACTTTAGTTTTTTGTCACAAATATATTAGCTACTTTATGGGACCAGCTTTAGCTATTATGAGTTACATGGCAAAGTCAAAGTCTTCTCCTCCTGCCCCTGTTCACCAGAAGGCCAGTATCCTCCTAACAGAAAATGACCTCTGGAAGAGGGACTGGATCTCATGGAACTTACTCAGGTGACCCTGGGAGGAGGCAAAGATGAGAGAAGGAAAGGAGAGCTTACAAAGGATGTAGTAATATTGTACAACCCCCAGGGGGAGGAAAAAGACCCTGGAGGTGTCTTTCAGGCCCTGGGCAGAAAAGATGGGGAAGCTGGGACAGGAGAAGAAAGAAGCATCCTCCTGCCCCAAGATATCACTAGAGAAAGACCCAGTTAGCCTATCCTAGTTAATGATGTGGGGGCCAAGAATTTATGGAGCAAGACTTTAAGGTAATGAGGTTGGTGTTTGTTTTTTAATGAACATATTTCCAAATTTCTTCAGTGAACATGACAAAACTGAAACATCCCTATGAGTCATGGGGAAGGTGGGAATGCAAGGAAGTGGTGTGTTCCATCAGAACCTCCAGCACCTCCTTGAGTATTGTCAATGGTATCAAGTCTTTGTCCTTATGATGAGGGTGGATTTGATTTTTGGTAACAGCTAAAAATCACTTGGAGGCCTATAGGATAGTAGAAATGAGAAAGAAAGAGAAAGAAAGAAAGAAAGAAAGAAAGAAAGAAAAGAAAGAAAGAAAGAAAGAAAGAAAGAAAGAAAGAAAGAAAGAAAGGAAGGAAGGAAGGAAGGAAGGAAGGAAGGAAGGAAGGAAGGAAGGAAGGAAGGAAGGAAGGAAGGAAGGAAGGAAGGAAGAAAGAAAGGAAGGAAGGAAGAGAGGAAGAAAGGAAGAGAGGAAGAAAGGAAGGAAGGAAGGAAGGAAGGAAGGAAGGAAGGAAGGAAGGAAGGAAGAAAGAAAGGAAAGAAGGAAAGAGGGAAAGAGGGAAAGAGGGAAAGAAGGAAAGAAGGAAAGAAAGAAACAAAGAGAAAGAGAGAAAGGAAGAAAGAAAGGAAGGAAGGAAGGAAGGGAGAAAGAGAGAGAGAGAAAGGAAGGAAGGGAGGGAGAAAGAGAGAGAGAGAGAAAGGAAGGAAGGAAGGGAGGGAGGAAGGAAGCAAGGAAGGAAGGAAGGAAGGAAGGAAGGGAGGGAGGAAGGAAGCAAGGAAGGAAGGAAGGAAGGAAGGAAGGAAGGAAGGAAGGAAGGAAGGAGGGAGGGAGGGAGAGAAGGAAAACTACTACTGTAAGTACTCAACAGAAAATTAAAATTTGCCAAAAGACACTCAATAAACTGAAAAAATCTGCTACAATCAAAATATTACCAAGTAAGAGGAGCATTAAGGGGACAAAAAACACCGGAAGATAAACATGCTGAAACAGTATCAGATACAGCAACAACGCAATGACAGGAAGTATGAGAGATATAATCCAGTGGATAGAAGATATATATTTCAGGAAGTCAAAGGGAGAAGAGGGAGAAGGAGGAATCACAATAGGAATTAAAAGAAGAATTAAATGCAATTTTTAAAAATCTCTGGAGGAATTAAAATGATAACTGAATGAACCTAAAATATTCCAAAGTGAATGATGACAAAATGGAGCAAGATGGGAAATAGAGTGATTTTGAGATCAATGGCTACATGAATTAATATAACTAAACAGAATTAACATAACAGAAGTCAGGATGGCAGATAATGAAGCTGAAATGGAAAAATAAGCTCAGAAAATAACTAGAAAAACATTTGGAAGCAGTACAGTGAAATGACAGATTTGGAAGGAAGGTGGAGAGAGTGGAATCAGTGTGGGGATTAGAGAGACAAAGACTGCCCTGGAATGGGAGTCTGGAGGCCTGTCCTCTGCCCTGATCTGCCTGTCCCTCAGCAATCTGACCTTGGAGCCTTTCCTCAACCTCTGGGCTTCAGTTTCTTTCGCTCTACAATAAGGGGGTTGCAGGATGACGGTGGTATGATGGCCAGGGCTGCCCTTCCATCTTATGGATCACAGAGTCCCGCTTGTTCTAGAATGGTCTACATCTGTCACATGTGTTATAATAAGGCTGCTAGTTCTGGAATGACCTCGAATGATAGATGAATGATAAGATATCTAGCCAATGTTAGTCTGGCAGATCCCAGGATCTGTCTATGACCTTATAGAGAGGTCGTTTATTCCAGGTTATAAAAGGAGAAGCTACTTTGGCATGGTAGATCATTCCAGAGGGCAGGCACATAGTATGTGCTCCACAAGACTGACGTCTACAGCTCTGGAACAGGAATCCAGTGGCTGGGAAAGTGACTGTGCAGAGGAACAGTGTCACCCAACTTGGACAGTCCCTGAGACTGCAACCACTGCTTCCCTCTCAAACATCACACAGGTCCCATAGTGCCTGGGACTTACTCCTGCTTCTTCCCTTCTGCCACTTAAATGGTGGTAAGAATAATAAATGTGTTTGTATGCCATAGAAGTGGTTTATAATTTCACCCTAAAACAGTGAGCTCTAAGGTTCCTCATAGTTATGGGCAGCTAGGTGGTGCAGAGGACAGAATGCTGGGCCTAGAGTAAGGAAGACTAATCTTCAGACATTTATCAGCCTCAGACAGTTATAAACTGTGTGACCCTTGGCAAGTCACTTAACCCTGTTTGCCTCAGTTTCCTCATCTGCAAAATTAGCTAGAGGAGGAAATGTAAACCACTCCAGTATCTTTGCCAAGAAAACCCCAAATGGGGTCATAAAGAGTTGGTCACACTGAAAAGGACTCAATGACAAAAAAAAAAAAAAAAAAGCTCTGTCATTCAATTATTCCAGGAAACCTCAGAATTATTGGAGTTCCAGAAGAAAAAAATAATTTGATAATACTATTTCCACAAATTGCACAAGAAATTTTCTCCAAACATTCTCTCTGTCTCTGTCTCTGTCTCTTTCTCTCTCTCCCTCTCTATTTCTTTTTCTCTTCTCCTCCCCACTCCTTCCCCTCTGCCCTCTCTCTTTCTTGTCCTTTTCCTCATCCCCCCTTTCCTCTCTTTCCTTTATTGTCTCTTCCTCTCCCTTTTATCACCCTTCTTCTCACTGACATACATACACTGTCTGATTTTCAAGGCTCCAAGCTACCTTTGCAGTCTTATCCCACAATCTAAGGTACAGTGGATAGAGTGAGACTAACAGTCAGAAAAAGTAGAGTCTGGGTTGAGTCATAAAGAAGGTGGAATCTTTTGAAAGATGGAAAGGAAAGAGAAAAACATTCTAGATGATACTGATTAATTGGTAAATGTAGAGTTGACACAGAGAGACCAGGATCAGAGATCACTGTCACATGTCCCTCTTGTTTCTCCTACACCAATGACCTCAGTTGTTTACTACCTGAAGAAGCTAGCAACTGTCTTATAGAAAACATTACAACTATTTACAGTATTTGTGAATTTGAGGGTTCAGAGGAAAAGAAGAGTCTAACATCCTTACAGAATATGTAACCAAAGACTCCCACGTTGGAGTCCAGTTCTCTGACCCCTCTTCTCTCTTGGAATCCTTAGTTGTCTTCAAAAGTCAGCGTAAGCACCACCGAGCACCTTTCCTAATCACCCCAGGAATTAGGGTCCTCTCCTTCCCACTCCCCAATTACTTTGTATTTACTTATCTGCTAACTGGTAGAATGTAAGTTTCTTGAGGGCAAGACATTTTCATTTTGATTTACCCAGGGCCTCTCAAAGTATCTGGCACATGTACTCATTAAATCCTTGTTCAAATGCACTGAATCCAAGAGGCAACTGTAAAGATATTACTAATAAGTGAATCTGAAAAATTTTTCATAAATGAAAAGAATGATGATTGGGATAGCATCACCCCAGGACCCAGGTTCAGCTTCCTATTCTGCCCCTATGCTAACTTCTTTCATGTGTAAAATAGGAATGAAAACTCATCTAGATTCTTGAGGAAGTTTCTGAGAAAAGTGGATGATAGGTATGAAAATACTTGGAATGCTTAGAAGATATTAACAGTCAAACTTTTTGAGTCCTCCAGGGCTGCAAATCCAAGATGAAGTTTAAAATAAGAAATTACTATTTTGAATACGGTTTCCCTGATCTCTCTGGATTTCCCCAATTCTGATGTGGGGTGAGGTCTTTCTTATCTTTGGCATTAGCAGCTGTCCCAGAAAGGTCATTTGGCTCTGACTGTCCTATTTGTAAACATGTAGCTCCCTGAGTCACAAGATGTTGTGGAGAAGGCAAGCCTTTGCCTTTAATGAGCCAATAGCATGTCCTGGCTTTCCTTAGGAGTCCCTAGACAACAAAGGATGACTCTGTCTACCCAAACCCAGCTGTTTGCCTAAGACTTTTTTAGAGAACTAATAATTCAGTCCCTGTCAAAGTTCCTCTTTGAAATCCTTTACAGAAAGTGATTTTTCCTTTTTGTACTGGAATACTAGCATGGTACCATTATATTGACCTTTAGAAGGCTCCTTGACTAGGACCAAAGGCAGGAGCAGAAAATATTCAATTATCTCCAACCCCCCCCCCCCCCTTTCAAAGGCTAATCTGGTGGAGGTGACAGAGGGTGACATAAAGCCCATTGTACTGGGAACTTGAGCTTGTTTTCATTTGGGTTTTGTATATTTGGTAAATAAGCACTCATTTTTTCCTAACTTCTCAGCAAACAGCTGAGTGTAATTATCTCTGATAATGTTGGCTCTTCTGGCCTTTGTTTCTCTCATTCTATTTTGGAGAACATAGACTTGCTTCCACTTTTGAGAAAAATTGCACCTGCTATTTTTGTAAATGTTTGTGAAAAATATTTGTGAAAGTTGATAAATTTTCTTGGTCTTTCCAAAACAAAGCAGACTAGTTCTTGGTTTGATTTTTATCATGTTGTTTTCTTATTTTTCAATTATATTCATCTCAGCTATTATCAAGGTTTATTGCCTTGTTTCTTTTCTAAGTTTTTTTTGGTCACCTCCTACATGCTCTTTCTCTTTTATGGTAATACATAAATACATCATTAAGGTTGTTTTAAGAGTTAATCATGTGATAGGTTGCTTTTCTTCAGTTGTGTCTGACTCTTCATGACCCCATTTGAAGTTTTCTTGGCAGCGATTTTGGAATGGTTTGCCATTTCCTCCTCCAGTCCATTTAACAGATAAGCAACTGAGGCAAACAGGGTTGTGACTTGCCCAGGATCACACAGCTAGTAAGTGTCTGAGGTCAGATTTAAACTCGGGAAGATGAGTCTTCCTCACTCCAGACCTGGTACTCTATCCACAGCACCACCTAGATGCCTGGATAATAGATAAGGAAACTAACAATTTTGGCTGGCATTTTTTCTGCAATTTCTAGTCTTAGAGCTGCTTAGAACAGAGGCAATACTTTTACTGCCTGCAAAGCTCCTGAGCAAAAACCAGATTAAAATGTAATTGAGAAGTACTTAACAAAATGAATAAAAATACAATGAAATATAGATTGCTTTACATTTTAAAAGTAAGTCAATATGCACTCACCAGTAATCCTTACATATGGTAGCCACCATTTCTATTTGTATTTGACACTACTGGCCTAAAGCCCTGAGGAGAAGTGACTTGATCCAGTACTACAAAGGACTTAAATCTTGGTCCTTGGCTTCAAGGACAGTTCCCTATCAATATGACATGCTATGTTTCATTGTTTAATCACAGGATTATAAAATGTTAGTACTAGAGGGAACTACCTTGGAAATCTAGCTTAACTCCTTCATTTTAAACATAAGGAAAAGTTTCTTTCATATGATAAATTTATTCCTAGGCTCAATGTCTACCTTCTGAAACTCAAAGAATGAATGTGAAAAATATTTAAAATCTAACGTGCATTATCAACTAATTTAATGGTTATGTTCAGTTATATGTTTTCATGACCCCACTTGGGTTGTGTTTTTTGGCAAAGATACTGGAGTGGTTTGCCATTTCTTTCTCCAGATCATTTTACAGACAAAAAAACTGAGGCAAACATAGTTAAGTGACTTGCCCAAGTTTACAGAGCTAGTAAGTGTCTGAGACCAGATTTGAACTCATGCTTTCCTGACTCCAAGTCCAGTGTTCTGTCCACTGTACCACCTAGCTGCCCCTACTGGTTATAATAATTAATTAATATTATTAATGAATGAGAAGCAGTATGACACAGAGTTAGGAAGACCCAATTTCAAGTCTGTATCTGTGTGGTCATGGGAACTCAACCTCTCAGTGCTTTAGATACCATTGTGTGACTGCCAGTTACCGAGAAGTTGTTCTCTATAGCAATGTAGGGAGATCCCGTATTGCACCAGAGGTGTCAAACTTGCTGCCTAAGAGCCTTAAGCTGCCTGTAAAACTCCCCAACCAGATTAAAACATAACTGGAAAATTTTAACAAAACAAATAAAAATAGAATAGAATATAAATGTTAATTGCTGTTTTTTTAAGTCAATATGTTGCCCACGGTGGGTTTAACATCACTGCTCTACATTGATGAACTAGAGGGTCAGGACCAAAGAAAATTAATGGACTATTGAAGTATTATTACTTAAATATTTAAATGATTGCACAGCTAACTGGCATGGTGCCTTTGCACATAGTTGTCACTTGAAAAGGGGCTATCGAATGGATAAATGAAATCAGCCTCTCGCCACTGGTGAACCACTTGTTTATTCCTATTTGCATAAATACAGCAGGGATATAATTAATCATGTCACACATGCATGCTTCACAATCAGCTTTGTTTCAGCAGGTAAGTTCTGAGTATTTTCAGAGTCTATGCAAGATTAGACACTGCTACAGGAAGGAAGAGAGGTTAATCCTGAAGCTACTGATAAGAAACTGGGGTGGTGGATCCACTTGGAAATCCAAGGTAAAACTCCTACGGTACCTGGATTACCTTCAAAGCAGCATTCCTATAGAACAAATATGGGGGCGGGGTGCCAGAGAAAGGACTTCCATTGAAATAATTGGGGAAATACATTAGAGCCTCAGGGCTTCTAAAGCAACATAAAGGTTTGAGACTCTGAAACAGGTTGGATAGCTTTGGTCAAGGACATTTTCCACAGTCACGCACAGGCACTCAATCTATCAAACAGAGATAAATATTTTCTTTCTTTCCAGTTCTAAAATAGACCCAGATGCTTAAGTCCCAAAGATTCGTGGTTCATTGCTTATTTTAATCTCCCTGCTAATGAATAACTCTCTTTGGTTTATACCATAATAGTCAAACAAATAACCTAAAGGATACAAAATTGAGTTACTAGCCTGTTCTCATTAAAAAATACACACAAACACACACACAGACACACACACACACATACACACATTAGTTCTTCAAAACACCATTGCATTTGGAGGATCATTTTGTTTGAAGTATCAGTCCTTACAGAGATCTTCACATCTGTAAGGAATCTAAGATATGGGGAATTTAAATGAAAAGTAGCTCTGGGCTAGCACCTGGGTCCCCCAATTTCTAGCTCTTGGCATTTTCCACTAGATGCCTCCCCCCAAGTTGGTTAGCTACCCAAACAAATATGTGTACGGGGAGGAGAGGAATTCTTGCAATATATTTTGCCTGTTCATATTGATATTGTCAGTTGTTTCCCAAATTTCTTATCAAAAGTCGTATCTTTGTTGAATTCATAACATTTATTCTATTTGAGGAAAGAAACTGTATCAACACCATGTGCCTGCTATTCAGAAATTGTTTCTCACCAGCCTGTTACTCTCTACATTCCTAGAAAAGGAAAATCAAGTCATTCATTGTCAATTCTTTTTCTTGAGGAAACAGGGCACATTATGAAGCCCTTTAAAAAAACATTGTTTCCACCAAACATGTGATATGACCAAAGAAGAAAGGAGCTCACATCTTTCCCAGGGCTATAAACTAGATGAAAAGGTGACATTTATTGGCGATTGTCCTATGATCTTAGGTCCACATTAGGGACAGCAGTTGCCTTTGTAGCACCACTAATCTGGGAGTCATAGAATCTGGGTTCAAATCCCACCTCTAACAAGTATAACCTGTGGGATCTTGGCCAGTCACTTACCCTTCTGATGTCTCAATTTCCTCAGCTGTAATATAAGTGAATTCCCCTCTTAACTTGCTTCCAGCTTTAGAATTTCAGAGTAGAATTGAGCCCTGTATATCAATAGGTCCAGGATCTGTGAGTCCTAGTACGAAAATTCCTTCCCATCTGCAATTTAGTAAATCAAATCTTTTTAACCTGAGGCCTGTGAACTCAATTTTTAAATATCTTTATAATTCAGCACTTAGCACAATGCTTGTCACATAGTCAGTCCTTAATAAATGCTAGTTGACTGTTGTAATGTAAGTGGTTTCCTTTGTAATATGTATTTTATTTTATACAGTTTAAAACATTATTCTGAGAAGTGGTTTATGGTCTTCTCCAGATTACCAAAAGGGTCCACAACACACATACACACACACACACACACACACACACACACACAAGTTAAGAATCCCTGTAGTAATCTTAATGCTAGGAGTCTGACACTTGTCCCAGGTCACACAACAAGGATTTGAACACAGGTCTTCCTGGCTTGAGACCCAACATTGGGTCACTGGATTTCTCTTTGTTTTGTCCTATAAGAGCTCCAAATCTCCCTAACAGTGCAAGCCACAGTGTGCTCTCTCTATCTTTTGCCTACAAAGGCATTTTTAAAACTGTTTTGTGCAGAGCAGGGCAGAGTTGTATTGTGTTAGTGGCAGTATCAGCAGCAGCCGATAAGCTGACCATAGTGTTTAACACACAGACCGTGAAACAGGTTATTCAGTGCTGGCCTCCAGCAGGAATGAGGCCTGGCTCGTGGCCCTCCTGACCTCCCACATCCTTATCTCACATAGTCCTGAAAGCCAGTTGGTGTTCCAAAGATAGTAAGTGGCACGGTCCTCAGCAGCACTTTATAGACTTAGGGGAAGAAACAGCCCAGATACAGAGCGGAGGCTAGGGACTTGAAGCTTTCTGGGTGTGTGTTTTGGCTGGTCCCAGCCCAGATTTCTCAAGATCAGTAAACACATCCATAGCCAGTACTCTGGGGCTGTCCCTCCTCAGCTGTTACCATGTAATCTATCTGGCCTAGCATTCCACCAGTGGGCTGCTGCTTCTGCTGCTGGGCCCAGCCTGCATTTCAGATGGTCTCATATAAACAGGCTGGAAGCCCTGGAGGGGGCACTTCTGGCCCTGCTCTTGTGCTCAAAGCAGCTGAGGGTGAGAGGAAGAAGACTCTCTGTGGGAGTCACATGATGTAATCCTGCATCCAGAGACCTAGAAGGTGTGTGTGTGTGCGCATGTGTGCATGTGTGTGTGTGTACTCAGATGCTATAGCATGAATGCCTTCCTGGGACAAAAGGGATCTGAGTTACCAAGGAGGAACTCTCACTAAAAGGAAATAAAACTGCTGGACCACTGACACTGCGACCCTGGGAAAGTCAGTTAAACTCTCAATGTTCTGGGTTACTTTCTAAGACTCAGAGAAGAGTTAGGGTTAGAATTGGAGAGTTAGGATTAGGGTTCTCCAAATTTGCATCAGTAGAAGAAGTTTATTCTTATGGGAGTTCTCTATACCAAAGAAATCTCAGGCCTTCAAGAAGGAACTGTGAGGAGGGCAAACATCTAAAGACACCCTTTAATCATTTTTTAAATGTTGCTTAGATGTCTCTGGTTTCCAGTAATCCACACCAATAATAAATACATAGATTGAATGTTAAGGCACTGTGCCATTGCCTTGATATAGTGCCCAGGGTCTAAGTCCTCTTTCCCAAATGAGAAACTCATATAAATAACATGTGGGAAGGGCTACCCACAATTTTAATTTAGTAGAGGGGATTAGAGCTAGTAAGGAGGGTGGGGAGAGATGGATGGGGTGAGGAGGAGGTGGAGAAAGATGCTTTCTGAATCATTGAGCCAGGATCAAAATTGAGGGGGCAGCTGACTGTGTAAGCTGCCACAGAATTCCTGAGAGCAGCTGAGACAGCTGGAGAGATGGTCTGGGACCTTCAATTTGGACTCAGCTAAACCCTTGAAGTGGGCAATGTTTAGCTCCAAGGAAAGTGTGCAAACAAGCTGGGTTTACAGGCAATATGGCAATATTGAAAGAATATTGGATTTAGAGAGCCTGAGTTCAAATCCCAGCCCTGTCACTAACTACCTACCTGTATAACATCAGGCAGGTCACTTCACCACTCTGTGCCTCAGTTACCTTATCTGTAAAATGAGGGAGTTGGACTAAATGCTATCTAGGGCTCTTCTGCCTCTAAATCTAGGTTCCTATGTACACACATACACACACACACACACACACACACACATGCACACACACGCCTAACCAATCATTTAATCAAGCAGTTTCAGGAAAATCAGGAAAAGGAAATCAGCCCCCTGTTAGACTCTGTGTGTGTGTGTGTGTGTGTGTGTGTGTGTGTGTGTGTGTGTGTGTGTTGATGGCCATCGTTACATTCTCCTTTGCTTCCCATCATTTACCTCTACCCCTTAGAAACCCTTGTGTCCTCCAAAGCTCAGCTCAAATACTACCCCCTCCATAAGGTTTTCTTTTCTTTTTTAATTTTATTTTCATTTTTAACACAGTTTATAACAGATAAAACAATTCAAACTTTTGGTCAGGTGATACTTCTTTTTAAAGCATTTACAATATGGACCACAAAAGAATTTTTTCTTTTAAACATTAACCAACTGAAACACAAATAATATTTATGTTGCTAACTTCACAAGCTCTCGACCTAATTGTCTCCACAGTATTACTAAGAGTTAAAGGACCCTAACTTGATGTTATTGGTCTCAAGTTCTATGCCTAATAGCTTAATTTTAGACTTAACCTTGGATGTTCCCCTACCAATAATCTATAATTTAATAGATCTGGTATTAAGCTTACAAACCTTTGGACTATAGGAAATTGCCACCAAGAGTAGGGACATTGCAGGGATACAATATCTCCCCAACTTCATGTCAATTCCAGGCAGGATTAGGTTGTCCACTTACATTCAGTCAGACTTAAAGTCTGCCAGGTGTCAGTGGGGAAATTGAGTCAGGAGAATCCTACCTCAGCCCAGGCTGAACAGCTGCTCTCCCACCCTTCCCATGAGATCATCTTTTGCAGTTCATACCAGCATCTCACTGCCTTACTAGCATCATGGATTGGAGGCTCAGACTGCCTTTCTTGCTATCCATACCTGGAGTTAGACTCAGAAGAACAGTCACTTAATAGTCCCATAGCATCTAAAAATGGCAAGTTCCAATAACCACGTTTCAAATACGATTATAATTTCAATTTGGCTAAGGAACATCTTTTGAGGCAAGTCTTAAGTGGCTTACATGCCTTTCTATACATGTTCTAGTTCCTGATTAAATAGCAATCATAAAATCAAATTTACCATTAAAACCTTAACTTTTCCATCAATGCCAAATTTTACCCAAGGTTACTTTCCTCTAGGAAATTTAGACTAAAATTCTTTTCTCTAAACTAAAGATGTCATTGATATATTCTCAGTAATTAATTCAGTCAAATGTTTTAATACTAATTGCTTTTATCTCACTTTGTAACATGTCCAATTTTTCTCCCCATCACTTCCCTCCCCCTGCTTCCTAATACCTTGCATTCTGATTACTCATGCCCTCAATGTACCCTCCCTTCTATCACATCCCACCTTTCCCTTATCCCCATCTTCTCTTTTCTTGTAGGGCAAGATAAATTTCTATACCCCATTCCCTGTATTTCTTATTTCCTGATTATATGCAATAAAAATTCTCAACATTCTTTGCTAATACTTTGAATTCCAACTTCTCTCCCTCCCCAGTCCCACTGAGAAGGCAAGCAATTCAATACAGACTAAATATGTGTTGTTTTGCAAAAGACTTCCATAATAATCATGTTGTGTAATACTAATTATATTGCCCTCTGTCCTACTCTATCCCCCCTTATTCTTTCCCCCACAATTGACCTTGTCCCTTCTCGAAAGTGTTTATTTCTGGTGATTCCCTTCTCCTATTTGCCCTCCCTTCTAACATTCCTTTCACCCCACTTGTCGCTTCCTCTCCTACTTTCCTGTGGTGGGATATAAATTTTCATATCAGATTTAGTGAGCATATTATTCCCTCCTTCATCCACATGTGGATATCATCTCTTCTGATTCAACACACCCTATACTCTCTATCTATATATATGTATGTGTGTGTGTGTATGTACAATCTCTCCATCTACCCAAATACTGAGAAAAGATTCAAGAGTTTTAAATATTTTCTTTCCATGTGGTAATGTAAACAGTTCAGCTTTTTAGAGTCTTTTATGATTTTTCTTTCCTGTTTACCTTTTCATGATTCTCTCGATTCTTGTCTTGGGAAGTCAAATTTTCTATACAGATCTGGTCTTTTCTTCAATATGAATGATTGAAAGTCCTCTATATCATTGAATGACCTTGAATTGAATTCCCTTGAAGTATTATACTCAGATTTGCTGGGTAGGTGATTCTTGGTTTCAATCCCAGTTCCTTTGACCTCTGAAATATCCCATTCCAAGCCCTTTGATCCCTTAATGTTGAAGCTTCCAGATCCTGTGTTATCCTGATTGTATTTCCACAATGCTCAAATTGTTTCTTTCTAGCTTCTTGCAGTATTTTCTGCTTGATCTGGAAACTCTGAAATTTGGCCACAATATTCCTAGTTTCTCTGTTCAGGTCTCTTTCAGGAGGTGATCAGTGGATTCTTTCAATATTTATTTTGCTCTCTAGTTCTAGAATATCAGGGTAGTTTCCTTGATAATTTCATGGAAGATAATATCTAGGCTCTTTTTTTGATCCTGGCTTTCAGGTAGTCCCATAATTTTTAAATTGTTTCTCCTGGATCTATTTTCCAGGTCAGTTGTTTTTCCAATGAGATGTTTCACATTATCTTCTATTTTTTCAAATTTTTGGTTTTGTTTACTAACTTCTTGGCTTAACTCATAGTCATTCATTTCCCTGAACTCAATTCTCTCTTTCAATGAATTATTTTGTTCAGTGAACTTTTGAACCTTCTCCTCCATCCATAAGGTTTTCTTGACCAATCTTCTCAAATCCTATTGCTTCCCTCTCAAAAAATTGTCTTCTTTATTTTATGTAAAATATATAAAAATTTCATGTTTCCATGCTCCATGGGATGGTCCCCTCTGAATTTGGATGCTTATCCTCCTGAGTCATCACTTCTCCCCACAGTCCCAGAGAAAAAGATTTCTTTTTCCATCATTCATAAAATAAATTCAAGCAAAGGGCAGATGGTATCAGAAGGTCTAATAACTAGTAGTACTAGATGCACAGTTATGGTGCTATGATACAAAGTGTAGTTTATAATAGGGGATCAGACTTGGAGTGAAAAAGATCTGGATTAAAATCCTGCCTCAGATACTTCCTAACTTTATGACCCTGGGTGTCACTTAAAGTTTGTCCTTCATTTTTCTGTTCTGTAAAATGGCAGCTGCCACAGTTCATTCTGGAAGAGAAGAAGAAAGCAAAGGAGAGGAAAGGAGAGGGGACGGGAAAGGAGGGGAGGAGAGGAGAGGAGAGAAAATGCCCAGAGTCAAGAGTTGGAATATCTTGATCATAGAACAGCAAGGATTTGAGCATCATAAGCATGGAGATGATAATTAAATCCATGAGATCTAAAGTAGTGTAGAATGAGAAGAAAAAAGGGTACAGGACAGAATCCTGTGGGAAGCCAATGATTAGTGGGCATGACCTGGATAAAGATCAAACAAAGGAGAATGATGAGCAGTCAGGTAGGAAGAAAAGCCAGGAGAGAGTGTTACCCTGAAAATCTAGAAAGAAGAGAGTATCAAGAAGAGGAAGGAGGACAAAGGCATTCTCCAGGGATCTTAGTTTTGTGCCTGTGACTTTTCCTATTCCTATTCATTTTCAGAGAAGATACAAAGAAATGTGGGGTTGATACTAATGTGTATATTCGTCCTTTGTTGCCAAAGAAGACAATGCCATCAGAAAAATGATGACATGACGCACTTAGGATTGATAAACTCAGGCTGGAAGAAGAAAATCCAGGGTTCTTGACAGTTTTCTGGAAGGGGACCTATTTCTCTTCTTATGCTAATCATATGCAAGTTAACAATCAGAAATTAAGCAGGGGACCACAAGGAATTTCTAACATTTAGTCAGAGTGAGTCCTCTGACAGTGATTCTGCCTTTGGTGAGAAGGCAGGGGGGATTTAAAGAAGGACTAAAGAATAAAGATTTTATGAAGAAAATGTCTTATTGATATTTTTTTGGCTGTGATATTTCATAAAATGCCTTTTCTTTAAACCAAATGTGTTCTCTGGCTGTCTTTTAAAAGCAAATACACTGATAAGGGCTTATGAGTTATGGTTTTGAGTGAATATGGAACATTGTTTTAGTGCCTATTAAACTATTAAACTATGACTTCCACAGTTCCTTCCATAGTGAATGGTTTGTGGTTTCTGTGACCTTTCCTTGCTTTATATATGGATATATTTATTTCTTACAATTTTGTAATAATGTTATGCTTCCTTAGATGCATGTAAATTAACTGATAGCTTACATATACACATACACACATACACATATATAGCCATATAAACATATATATGTATATATATATATATATTCTGTATATGTATATGTGTATCTACCTATCAATATGCAGAGAGAGAAATTAATTTATAAGGCCTTTCTCCCCTTTTTAGGATCTTTCTGTACTAGAAGTTTTTTTTTTCTCTTTCACCTATCTGAGTTAATATTCATATATAGAATCTCAAGGAAAAGACTATAAGCACTTCATAAAAGGACTTTTGATCTTTACTTGGTAAAATAGCCCAACATCCTGGCACTGATAGGCAATTTTTGCCTATTTCAGGGGCAAAACTCCCAAAGAAGACTCATGCTCATCTTGACTGGCCACTATAAAATATATATCCTGTTATTTTTACCCAGAAACTAGCCAAGAACATCACCACCTGCTTCTCCAATTATAAGTTCATAGATGTGCCCACATGGGCCCAAATAATACTTCAGTACCTAGGATCATAGAGAAGTCTCCACATCCTCCTTGATAGCTAACATTCAATACACTGAGAAACAATCAAATCCCATAGGTTCATTCCCTTCAATCAGTTATTGTGATCAAAGACTCCATAGCATAGATCTAGAAACAAAACAAATAACCAACCATCCCTATCCTGAAACTATCCAAAAGGAAGGACTATCCCTAATATACATCAAAGATGGGAATTTTGTTGGAGGGATTGGAATATGACATTCTATAAGGCAAAGGAGCTTGGACTACAACCAAGGATCAACTACCCAGCAAAATTGAGCATAATCTTTCAGACAAGGAGGTGGGCATTCAATGAAATAAGGGATTTCTAGATCTTCTTGATGAAAAGGCCAGAACTCAATAGAAAACTTGATCTTCAAATACAAGACTCAAGAGAGCCATAAAAGTAAATGGAGAACTAAGGGGAAAAAAACTTGCTATTCCAATATGGGCAAACTGTTTACATCCCTATATGGGAGGATCTTGAGAATTCTATATTTATTATGACATTTAAAAGGGATATACATAGATAGAGGGTGTGGGTATAAATTAACTAATGTGATGATAAAAAATTAAGGGGTGTGAAGGGAGAAGAGAAAAGGAGGAGGCAGAAAAGGATAAATTACATCACATAAAGAAGCACAAAAACATATTATAGTAGAGGGAAAGAAGGAAATGAGATGAGAATTGTTTGAGCTTTACTCTCATCTGACTTGGTTCAAGGAGGGAATAAATTCTCATTTACATATAGAAATATAACTTGCACTACAGGCAGTAGGAGGGGAAAGGGGAAGGAAAAGGGAGGGGATGGTTAGAAGGGAGGGAAGAAGTAGTAAGGGAAAAGGGAAAGAAAAGGAAGAGGGGCTGATAGAAGGGAGGGAAGACTGAGGGAGGCAATGGTCAAAAATAAAACTCTTTTGAGGAGGCGAAAGGAAAAGGGAGAAGGCGGGGGCGGGGGGGGGGAAGGAGAATAGAATGAAGAGAAAGACACAGATGGTAATCGTAACTGTGAATATGAATGGGATGAATTCTCCCATAAAACAGAGGTGGATAGCAGAATGGATTAAAAACCATAATCCTACAATACGTTATTTACAAGAAACACATTTGCAACAGGGGGATACACACAGGGTAAAGGTAAAAGGCTGGAGCAGAATATATTATGCTTCAGCTGAAGTAAAAAAAAAAAAAAGCAGGGATAGCAATCCTAATCTCAGAAAAAGCAAAAGCAAAAATAAATCTAATCAAAAGAGAAAAGAAAGGAAACTATAACCTGCTAAAAGGCACTATAGACAATGAAGTAATATCATTACTAAACACATATGCACCTAGCGGTATAGCATCCAAATCCTTAGAGGAGAAGTTAAGGGAATTACAGGAAGAAATAGACAGCACAAAGAGGTACCTCAACCTCTCCTCTTTGAATTTGGTACATCTAACCTCAAAATAAACAAGAAAGATGTTAAGGAGGTGAAAAGAATTCTGGAAAAGGTAGATATGATAGATCTCTGGAGAAAACTGAATGGCCATAGAAAGGAATATACCTTTTTTTCAGTGGCACATGGCACATGCACAAAAACTGACCATGTACTAGGGCATAAAAACCTCACAATCCAATGCATAAAGGAAGAAATAGTCAATGCATCCTTTTCAGATCATGATGCAATAAAAATTATATGTAATAAAGGACCAGGGAAAGATAGACCAAAAGTTAATTGGAAATTAAATGATCTAATCCTAAAGAATGACTGGGTCAAACAAATCATAGAAACAATCAATAACTTCATTCAAGAGAATGACAATAATGAGACAACCTACCAAAACTTATGGGATGCAACAAAGGCAGTTCTTAGGGGAAGTTTTATATTTCTGAACACTTACATGAGTAAAATAGAAAAAGAGGAGATCAATGCATTGAGCATGCAACTGAAAAAGCTAGAAAAAGAACAAATTGAAAATCCCCAGTTAAATACCAAATTACAAATACTGAAAACCAAAGGAGAGATTAATAAAATTTAAATTAAGAAAATTATTGAAGTAATAAATAAAACCAAGAGCTGGTTTTATGAAAAAAACAATAAAATTGATAAACCATTGGTGAATCTGATATAAAAAAGAAAACTAAATTACTAGTATCAAAAATGAAAAGGGTGAATTCACCTTCAGTGAAGAGAAAATTAAAACAATAATTAGAAATTATTTTGCCCAACTGTAAGCCCATAAATTTAACAATCTTAGTGAAATGGATGAATATTTACAAAAATATAAACTGCCCAGATTAACAGAAGAGGAAGTAGAATACACAAAAAACCCCTTTTCGGAAAAAGAAATTGAACAAGCCATCAATGAACTCCCTAGGAAGAAATCTCCAGAGCCAGATGGATTTACAAGTGAATTCTATCAAACAAGAACAGTTAATTCCAATGCTATATAGACTATTTGGGAAAATTGGTGAAGAAGGAGTCCTACCAAATTCTTTTTATGATACAAAAATGGTGCTGATACCTAAACTAGGAAGAGCCAATACAGAGAAAGAAAATTATAGACCAATTTCCTTAATTAACATAGTTTCAAAAATCTTAAATAAGATATTAGCAAAAAGACTATAGCAACTTATCATGAAAATAATATATTATGATCAGGTAGGATTCATACCAGGAATGCAGGGCTCGTGTAATGAATAGAATCTTTTGCTGCTTTTGTTTTAGTATAACCAAGAAGTACAATGCCTCTATTTGAATGTAACTGAGGAGGATCTTTCCCACCCGTTGTGGAACCTGGAAAGATTTGTAAGAAGGTCCATGCCTTTTGTTAATGAGGCACTGGTTCTCAAGGGATGTGATGCCCTCTGGTTCTAAAAAGTATATAAAGACTGTGAGGTTGAGATTTTACTTTGGGGCTTAGTTTTGGTAAGAAAGTTTGAGTGCCAGATGAGGACTCTGTGAAGCCACTCAGCCCCCCGGCTTTGAAAACTCAGATGTCATGGTTCCCTCTCTGGTAACTATGATCTGGCAGTTAGGGTCCAACTGTCTGTTGAATTCAGGCAGAGGAAGCCATGTTTGTTGGCTTTTAATTTCTCTGTATTTTCTTTGAGATTCAGGGTATTGAATCCCCTGAACTAGGTGAATGATACATGTGTTTGATTAAAGTGATTGCTAACCCCTCAAAAGTTGCTTTTCTTTTTATGAATGCAGATCTAAGAACCTGTGATAGCAGGTCCCCTTGTGTACATCAGCGTGCTTACTGATACAGCTGGTTTAATATGAGGAAAACTATCAGCATAATTGATCGTATCAACAACAAAACTAACAGAAATCATGTGATTATCTCAATAGATGCAGAAAAAGCTTTTGACAAAATATGACGCCCATTCCTATTGAAAGCACTGAAGAGGATAGGAATAAATGGATCCTTCCTTAAAATAATAAGTAACATCTACCTAAAACCATCAGCAAGGATTATATGTAATGGGGATAAGCTAGATGCATTTCCAATAAGATTGGGAGGGGGGAGGGTGAAACAAGGATGTTCATTATCACCACTGTTATGCAATATAGTACTAGGAATGTTAGATTTAGCAATGAGAAGAAAAAGAAATTGAAGGAATTAGAATAGGCAAAGAAGAAACTAGGTTATCACTCTTTGCAGATAGTATGATGATATACTTAGAGAATTCTAGAGAATCAAGTAAAAAACTACTTGAAATAATAAACAACTTTATCAAAGTTGCAGGTTACAAAATAAACCCACGTAAATATTTGCATTTCTATGTATTACTAACAATGCCCAGCAGCAAGAGATAGAAAGAGAAATCCCATTTAAAGTTACTATAGACACTATAAAATATTTGGGAGTCTACCTGCCAAAACAAATCCAGGGACTATATGAACACAATTACAAAACACTTTTCAAACATGTCAGATCTAAACAACTGGTAAAAACAGCAGTTGCTCATGAGTAGGCCACGATAATATAATAAAAATGGCAATTCTACCTAAATTAACTTACTTATTTAGTGCCATACCAATCAAATTACCAAAAAACTATTTTATAGAGCTAGAAAAAAATAACATCAAAATTCATCTGGAAGAACAAAAGGTCCAGAATATCAAGGGAATTAATGAAAAGAAATACAAGGAAAGGTTACCTAGCCATACCTGATTTCAAATTGTATTATAAAGCAGCAATCATCAAAACCACTTAGGACTGTCTAAGAAATACAGGAGCAGACCAGTGGAATAGGTTGGGTACACATGACACAGTAGTCAATGACTATAGCAGTCTACTGTTTGATAAACCCAGGGATGCCAGCTTCTGGAATAAGAAGTCACTGAAAAAAACTGCTGGGAAAACTGGAAAATAGTGTGACAGAAACTGGGCATAGACCAATGCCTGATACCACATATCAGAGTAAAGTCCAAATGGGTACATGGTCTAGGTACAAAAGCTGATACCATAAACAAATTAGGGGAGCAAAAGATAGTTTATTTGTCAGATTTATGGAGAATGGAGCAATTCATGACCAAACAAGAGATAAAAGGATAATAGGTTCAAAATGGATAATATTGATTACATTAAATTGAAAAGTTTTTGCACAAAGCCAATGCAACCAAGATGAGGAGGGAAACAGAAAACTGGGAAAGAATTTTTCCAACTAGTGTTTGTGATAAAGGCCTCATTTCTAAAATATAGAGAGAACTGAGTCAAATTTACAAGAATACAAGTCATTTCCCAACTGATAAATGGTCAAAGAATATGAAAAAGCAATTTTCAGAAGAAGAAATTGAAGCTATCTATAGTTATATGAAAAAATGCTCTAAATCATTATTGATTAAAGAGATGCAAATCAAAACAACTCTGAGGTACCACATCACACCTATCAGATTGGCTAACATGACAAAACAGGAAAATAATAAATGTTGGAGAAGATGTGGGAGAGTTGGGATACTAATTCATTGTTGGTGGAGCTGTGAGATGATCCAGCCATTCTGGAGAGCAACTTGAAACCCAGCTCAAAGGGCTATAAAAATGTGCATGCTCTTTGACCCCAATGTTGCTTCTAGGGTTATATCCCAAAGAGATCACAAAAATGAGGAAAAGTTCCATGCATACAAAAATATTTATAGCAATTCTTTTTGTGGTGGCCAAGAACTGGAAATCAAGGGAATGTCCATCAATTGGGGAATGGCTGAGCAAGTTCTGGTATATGAATGTAATGAAATACTATTGTGCTATAAGAAATGATAAACAGGAGGACTTCAGAAATACATGGATACACTTATATGAACTGATGCTGAGTGAAGTGAGGAGAACAAGGAGAACATTATACACAGAAATAGCCACAGTATGCAAGGACTGCTTTCGATAGACCTAGTCCTTTACAACAATGCAAGGACCTAAAATATTTCCAAAGGACTTGTGATCCAAAATGCCATCCTCATCCAGAGAACGAACTATGGAGTCAGAGCACAGAATGAAGCAGACTATTTTCTCTTTTGTCATGTTTAGTATTGTTTAGTTTTACTCATGCTTTCTCCTATTCATTTTAATTCTTCTATGCAGCATGACTAATGTGAAAATGTATTTAATAAGAATGTATGTGAAGAACCCATATAAGATTGCATGCTTCCTTGGATAGGGAGAGGGAGGGAAACATTAAAACTCATGAAAGTCATTGTTGAACATTGAAAAATAAATAAATAAATTTGGAGGAGAAGAAAAAGATGGGAATTGTGCTGTACAAAAGTGTAAAGATGAGAAGTCATTTCTAGAGATGCCACACTACCACCACCATCTTCTCCCATCTGGATGCAGATTTGGAAGACCAGAGCCTCCTATCAGTTGGCTATAAAGAGGATACTTTAATAAATCTCTTTTGAATACTAGTTTTTTGTAGGTTTTATCCTCCTCCTTTCCCTACTGTAAAGAGCTACCACATAATCACTCTTCCAAGAAAGATCTTTGACATCAAAAGGAAAAAAGGAAATATGTGGGAGAAACCAAACAAGAGACAGTGTAAACTCCTAGAACCCACAGAGTCATTATTAAAATTGCTGCAATAAGTGGCTCTAATTCAATGAGAAATGACTAGTGTAACCTTGTTGGACAAACCTAATATGCAAACTGGGGATTTCCTCCAGGTGCAACATTTTGATGGAAGAGTGATAAAATTGCGGTGTCTGGGAAATTTAAGCAGAAACTGAGGTTTTTCCCCTAACTGTAGATGCTGCACAAAGATGAAATTTTGTTTGCAAAGGTTCTATGGGAAGACCTACAAAAAAGTGCTAGAGCTCTGATTCCTGGGGCGTTACAGCAAAAAGAAGAGACTGAAATAATATTGGCATGACAAATGTAAAATTAATGATGAGATACTCACCACTATCTACATATTCAGATTCATGATCTACTTCTTGGTGTTTTGTTCTGATAGGCACGATAAAAGCACCCTGGGAAAAGAACTTGGTTCTGAGGATCCATGTTTTCTGCACCGTTGATCATGTGCTTCTCCTAAGACTTTGTGGGAGCCTTAAAGGGTTTACTTTACTTTAAATGTAAGAAGGGAAAAGAGACAACTTAAGAAGTCATGTTGAAGTCTGGCCTTCAAACAAGAAAGGCACTTGGCTAGACATTGGCTCTACAAAGAGAAAAATGAAACAGTTCTTGATCTCAAAAGGATTAAATATGTAACAGCTGTCTGAGGGTCAGACCTGTTACATCTCCCCCTGAGGTTTCTTAGGTATCCTGATGTGTTTTGAGTATCTCTTTTCTCTGTCATTGGCTCAATCCTCCACTAGCTAATGTTCTACCTATTTTAGCAGGTCAATAGCTAAAACCCCTTTTCCAATTAAGTGCTTAGCTTTTACAAAAGAATATTTACTTCAAAGACATAGTGAAAACAACTATACAGACATTCTCCCCTTAGGGGGTATAATCACACACATATATACATACACACCTACCCTACTATTACCTTGGTCTCTGAGGACAGGGATGAGGCTCAAAATTTATCTCAGTTTCTGCATAGCATTGCTTCCATCAACTTCACATGCAAAGGCACCATCACTAAGGCTTCTGCTGGCCTGGAATCCTGAAGCTCTCTCCAGAGGATCACTCTGTGCTCCTGGAGACCTCATTGCTGGATGGTTACAACACTCAGCCAGGACTCCTGAAGTCCCAGATTCCTGAGGATCTCTTCCCCAACCTTTGAAACTCCCAAGGTTGGAGGTCCCACTACCCATTGCTAGAACAGAAAAGAATGAACAGAAAGGGCCAAGGACCCAGGCCAATTTCTTTTCTTTACTTTTTTCTATGTTATTCATGTACAATCATGTCAAACATATTTCCATACTAGTCATGTTGTGAAAGAAGAATCAGAACAAAAGGGGAAAACCACAAGACAGAAAAAACAAAAAACAAAAGTGAAAATAGTATGTATCGATCTGCATTCAAATTTCATAGTTCTTTCTCTAGATGTGATTAGCATTTTCCATCACAGGTCTTTTGAAATTGTCTCGGATCATTGTATTATTGAGAAGAGCTAAGTCTGTCATAGTTGATCATCACACAATGTTGCTGTCCAGGCCATTTCTTGGGGGCCATATGACTTTGGGCAGTGAGTATGGAAAGAGAAGGGTAACATTAGCCCTCCCTTTACTACACAGCATCACTAGACTGGAGTGAAGGAGTCACCTCACTACCCCACATGAAAATACAGCAAAAAAAGAAAGCCAGAGCTGACTCAGGTCCTTGTGAAGACCTCAGCAGTTCTGGCTGCATAGTCAATGGAAAAAAGATTCCTCCCAATCACATGGTATACCACCTGAAACCCATTACAGAATATACACACATTCACTTTGCTCACACATCATAATGATTCTCCTGGAAGTTGCTCCTCAGCAATCCCATGTGGAACAGCTGTCTTAGCAAACTGGTGTCTACACATGTGCCAGACTCCCATTACACATGCTACAGGAGGAGATGGCATGTATATAAGGTATATACACACATACACACATGTTATATGCAAAAAAATATAAAACAATTTCAGATGGAAGACACTAGCAGGCGCTAGATTGACTCACTCTTCAGACTTTGCCACACTGTACCTTAGCTTCCTTCTCACCCTGGAACCTTCATTTGTCCTTAGGATCCCTTTCTCCCATTGATGAGCTCCTCATGGAATCTCCATTTTGAAGAAGGACCCCAATCCATTCTTTATTCCTCTCCTAGCTCTGCTTCTGACTCTCTGGATTTTACCAGTATGTATAGATAGCTTCCCCTGCCTTCCCTCTCCCATTAGAGTATATGGTCCTTGAAGGAAGGGACTACCTTGGTTTTTGCTTTTATTTGTATCTCCCACATTTAGCACAGTGTCTGGAACCTAGCAAGCACTTACTAAATGTTTGTTGACTGTTAACTGACTGACTATGAGGAGATCAGGGAAGCTGTTATTCTGGAGATGGAATCTGAGCTGAGTTTTGAAGGAAATTGGGGATTCTAAGAGGTGGCCATGAGAAGCAAGGGCCTAGAAGACAATGAGTGCAAAGGCACAGAGATGGGAAATAGTGTCCATGTTTGAGCAACAGCCTCAAGGCCAGTTTAGTTGAAGAGAACTTAAAATACCCACCTAGAACTGCATAGTCTAGGGCTTGAAAATCCACCAAAAAGGATTAAAATAACTAAGAAGGTGTTCAAGGAAAGAACTCATGTCAGTATAGGCCTACACCCTCTTGTGGAAACCTCATCATGAAGATGGAAGGGGCTTGAAGGATCTACCTGGAATAGCGTAAACTTTACCCAGACTTCACCACATCTCCACTCTTTGACCGTGAAGAATTTTCACAGAAAAGCCAAGCCAGCCATTAAACAATAACTAGAATCAGGACAGAGAACTATTCAAGATTCCATTCCAGACCATCCAAATATGTAGCAGATTACAATATTTTGTCTGCAACAATCGCTCACCTGAAGATTACAAGCTAATGGGAGAGATGAGGTGGGGAGTGAAGGAGGGTTATTGTGAGAGATGTGAGAGACGGATAAGCTAGCACCTGCCAGAGAGACAGAGAGAAATTGGTGCAATAACCTTAGTCCTAGCTGGAATTTCTTTGTTACTATTTCTACCTTCTCCATTTCTGGAGCAGGGAAGCTACTTTCTATTTCCCTGTCTGCCAAACATTTCCTCCTTTTCCAACTAATCCTGTGGGCAGAGGGGTATGGAAGGTAGAGAAAAGTTTTCTGTGTCCTTCTTGGCTGCCAGCCAAAAGAAATTGGCATTTGAGGTTTATTTCTTTAATTGCTTATTTTCATTTCTGTGCTATTAGCAGTAGTTATTTAAAATTAGCAGGTCATCTAATATGAGTTTATTAGACCATGGATACTTGGAATGGGATAGAGAAAAGGAGAAGCCAAAGCCCAGTGAGAAGAAGAGATTTAGATTTTTTTTTTGACAGCACAGTCTTCATGGAGGTAGAATCAGCAAGACAGTGAATTCACTGACAAAAATAGTTTTCCAGAGTGTTATGCATAAGTATATGCTGAGGTCATAGACCTTTTCCTTTTGACAGAGAAATAAAGAAACTGATAAATGATCCAAAAACCCACGGGGTATAAAGTTTGGACACATTTTTATCTGAGAGCACCTTGGCACTGCAGAAGCATCAGTGGATATTGAGGCTCCTGAGTGCACATGTAAATGCATGCATGTATATATACATGTACTTGCACATACACAAACATACATATATACACACACACTAAAAAACAGGGTCCCAGTTTCTCCTGGGTTGCCACTCCCATTTGATATATACTACTGTGCCACATGTGCATTTGCAAAGTGATATGAGAAGGAAGAAGCACCCAGAAAAGTAACTAATTAATCACAACTAAATTGTACATGGTGTGAACATAAATACTTTGCTACAAACAATCAAAGAGATGCTGTCTTAGTAATTGCTTAAAAATTATCATTTGATATCTGAAGTTCTGATGTTATTCATTTAAATTCAACCAACATTTGTAAAATAGCTTCTAAGTCCGACTATGTACTGGATATTATAGATACAAAGATAGGAAACACCCCACTCCATGTTATATCTTTGTTAAAAGCAATTAGATGACAAAACTATTAAACTCTGCTCAGTTGATTCACCCAACCCCCAACAAAAGGCATTTGTGTGTTAGGACTTTGAAAAATTACAAAAATTTGGAGACTGACAATGGACAATTGCTGTAGACTTTAATAGAGTATGAATGCAAATATGGAGAAATACTCCGCATTTGTAACTCCAAAGAAACAGACAGTTCATTTAACAGCTATCTATACATTACAATCTCCCAGGCAGCTGGAGAAGATAAAAACCCAGCTCTATAATTTGTATTCATCTGGAACTCCACTGGACTGCATTTTAATTTCATCACTTTGGGCAAGTTCTGTTTTGTGAACCAAAAAAAGAATGATGAATCATTCAGGTCATGCCCTTCCTAAGGACAAAATGGCCTGAAGGTCTCTTCTGGCCCGAAATACTATGATTCCATGAGCTAACGCAGAGTTACACAATGTTTGTGAAGTTGAAATGAACACCTAGGCTTACTGGAAGTTTTTCAAAGTCCAAAAGGTGAGAAAGGACCAGATAAAACACTGCACAGTTCAGCTGTTGAAGAACATAGTTGGAACCGATTTCTCTGAAAGTTGTGTTTTCAGTAGCAGTCTTTGACTAACATCAAAAGCCGTTGTCTGAGATGGATTCAGAGTACCAGTTAGAGGAAGGCCCATCCTTTCTGATGTCTTTACAGGAATGAATATATTTTCTTACAAAACAGAGAGGGAAATATAGATTGAATTCTGGCAGAAATGTAGACACTAGAACACTGACAAAAAAGAGGTCAACCCAAGAAGGTAGAGCAGGTAGACCTATTAGAGGAGAAGGCTAGGAGAAAAGCACATCTGTATTTGCAACCAAGTTTTCACGAAAAGAGGCACATAATCAAATAAACCATCACTCAAGCAGTATTTCATAAAACCAAACACAAACACAACAGCAAATTAATAACTGACATTTATATAGAATGTTAAGGTTTTCAAAGTACTTTACATACACTGTCTCATTTTGTCCTTGCAATGATCCTGTGAGGAAAGAACCACAAGAATTATCTCCATTTACAGAAGTATCTGGGCACTAGCCAATGAGCCCCTCCCTTGTGAGCAGGCCCCAGCATGCTCAGCTGATTAGTCCCTGAGTGGATGAGGCTGGGGAGCCTGATTCTGGGAGAACTGTAATGATATGTGATTGGAGGTATTTGTAGCATGTGCAGATATTCTGTTCTGTTAACCACATGGTGAATCGGAGCTTCCTTGATTGACTGTATAGCCAGAACTGTGGGGCATTTAAAAGGTTAATGCCTTTTGGAAATTGTCCCTTATCTTTAGCTACCTCTTTCTGCTGTTCAGTATTCTAGTGATAGTGAGACTCAATCCTTAAGGAAGAGAGACTTTTAACCCTCCCATATGAGGCTGACATATTGTGGCCTATGATGGTGGATCTTCATTCTTTCCCTCAGCATTTGTTTTTTCATTTTAGGTGGAGATTGAAGGTTATAAGCTTGTGAGTTTTGAAAGATGTGGAAGTGAAGACCATGAAAGGTTTTGAAGCAAGCTGATAATCATTGAGGCACAGAAGGGCAACCTTCAGGTCCCAGACCAGCTGTTAGCAGAGACAAAGACATCAAGGTATGAATTTGGTGGGAATAATGCATGTAAAAACTGTGTGAAGTGTGAGCCCACTCTTCCTAATGACCAACATAATAAAAATGTACCCCCACTGTGTTGGGGAAAATCTTTGTACTTCTGTTCTTATTATTTCTGGGAAGTAAATATTTCTTTGTAAAAGCTATTTAATACTAATTAGTTAAATGTATCTGGGACACCAATCAATCGATGGCTAACAATGGAGGGAACCACACTAGAATGGAGGCTTGCATTGACTGGATTAGAGAAAAGCTACCCTAACACCTCTGGTATACCCCTAAAACTCTGAGGGGATGGGGAGAATATAGCCAACTTGGCTGTAGGAAAGTGAGACCAGGGCAACTCACTACACAGATACAGAAAGAAGGAGAGGAGAGAAAAAGGGAGAAGAGAGAGAGAGAGACAGAGACAGAGAGAGACAGAGACAGAGAGAGACAGAGACAGAGAGAGACAGAGAGAGAGAATGACTCAATGCCTAGAAGTTATAAAGAGGCAAATTTGGTATAAATATAAGCAAGAACTTTATTAATCCTGGAAAAAGGTGACTCAGAGAACATCAGTAACTATCAACCTTTATGCCCTTCAGTATGGGTGAAAACAGTATGAGTCATCTATTTATGAATGGAGGCCATCCCCATTAATAGCATTCGTAGGGAGTAAGCAAGCTTTTAAAAGTGAGATTCAATAGTGATACTTGATAATTAATCAAAAGAGTAAAGACCATGAGATCTCATTCAATACATTTGTTGATTATGAAAAATCATTTGATTTGGGAGGAGAAAACACTGCCTAACAGGCTCTTTTACAACAAGGTGACTCCCATCCATACATCACAATCATTCAAGATTTTTTTGAAAAATATTATAGAAATACCTCTGATTAATGATTTTCTGATGATAAATAGGCAAAGGATAAAATAAGGAAATGAATATTTGCCAAGTGTTCACCACTGTAACAAAGGAGATGCTCACAGGGAATTCAGGTTGAAAGGAATTTATTAATTTTTTTGTAAATTATGAGGTCCTCCAGTTATTCCTATTTGCATATAGTATTTTACTAATTGAACCAAGCCTCAATTTTGGAACTTCCTGGGAGAGATTTGTTTTCATTGTTGTTGTTCAGTTGTTTCAGTTGTGTCCAACTCATTGTGACCCCATTTGGGGTTTTCTTGGCAAAGATATTGAAGTCATTTGCCATTTTCTTTTCATTTTATAGATGAGGAAACTGAGGCAAATAGGGTTAAGTGACTTGCCCAGGGTCACAAAACTAGTAAATATCTGAGGCCAGATTTAAACTCTGGTCTTCTTGACTCCAGGCCCAGTGCTCTATCTACTGCACTACCCAGTTGCCCTGAAAGAAGTCTAGATTGACACAAAAGATTTTGGCCTGACAATCCAAATAGAAAAAACAAGTGGATGAACAATGCCTACTGTACAGATTTCAACATGTATGTCGAGGGGCAAACTATAGAACTTGTTCATCAGTATATTTACTGAGGACAAATAGTGCAGATGGATAAAGAGTTGTGCCCAGAGTGGGATAGGAGCAAAAAATATCAAAGTTCCTTAAGGACCCTAAGTTTCCCATGAAAGAAAAGGCCCGTATTTTCAATACCAACATTCTACTAATGTTGCTCCATGACAGCAAGATATGGAATTATAATTCTCAATAGAATTAAAAACAAATATCACACAAAAGTAATGGAGAATCTCATGATGGGTATGAGAAAGGTACAACATATAACCAGTGAAGAACTCCAAAGACAGGAATAAAAGACATCAGACAGGGAGAGAATATGGGCTTGTCCCATCATGAAAATGAAGGGTAACAGGTAGACAGCCAGCTGCTCATGACATCAGGAGAAAGTAAGGGAGGTCTCACCTCAACAGACCTCTGAGGTGAACTAATGGGAGGATTTGTATAAGAGCTGGACAAAATGGAGGGTGGAGCCAAGATGTCAGAATGTGTTCATGGCACCAAGCCAGCTGAACTCTCCCAACATTCCCCTTCAAACAACTTCAAAATAACTCCTGAAATCAAATTTTGGAGCATTAGAGCCAACAAAAGGTCAGAGTGAGATGCTTTTCCAGGCCAACTTGAGTTAGGAGATTGGCAGGAGAGGTCTCTGACACTGGGGAATCATTTTTTTAATGAACCAAAGATAACAAAAGGAAGTTTTTGAGTGAAATAGAGACAAGCAGAACATCTTTGAAAGTAACATGTTGAATATATTATAATTGTTTTAAAAGCAAGCAATAAGTAGAGCTTTAACATGGCACATATAATCTTCTATTCTACTCTGGATATGGAAATGTTCTTTTGTGCTTACATCAAGAACAAAAAACTTTTAAAAAAGAATGTGAGCTTCTTGAAGGCAAGTACTATTTTGTATTTGTTTTTGTGTCTGTACTGCTGAAGCACTGTAATAAATACATAGTAGGTATAACAATAAATGCCTTCCTGGATAAAGATCAGAGTGCTGACCAGGAGATCTGTGACCACACATCTCCCCAGATCCTACCACCTCTGAAGTGTCAAAAACTTGTAGATCCCCAGAACTAATTCAAAAACAGCAGTACAAAAAAGATCTGAATCTTAAGACGGTGTCTTTTCACCCCCAGATGAGCTGACCTCAATTTTAACATAAAGTTCAAAGCCAAAAAATCGGCTGAAAAAATTAACAAAAAACAATAACAAAAAAGAACTTGACCATAAAAAAGCTACTATGGTGGCAGAGAAGACCAAGACCCAAACTCAGAAGATGACAACAGTGTTGAAAACAGCTAAAACCATAGCCTCAAAGAAAAGTGCTGATTGCACCCAAGCCTACTATGAATTCCTAGAAGAATTAAAGAAAGAGATAAGATTTGTAGAAGAAAAATTAGGAAAAGGAATGAGAGTGATGCAAGAAAAATTATGAAAGAAAAATTTAAAAACTTGATAAAGAGGCACAAAAAATTCTGAAGAAAATAATACCTTAAAAAACCAGAATAGGTCAAATGGAAAAGGAGGTATGAAAATGCATGTGAAAAGGACTCCTTAAGGAGCAAAACTGGCAAAAGAAAAAAGAAGTACAAAAGCTCACTAAAAAAATAATTCCTTAAAAGTTAGAATTGAGTAAGTGGAAGCTAATGACTCCATGAGACATCAAGAAACAATAAAACAAAATCAAAAGAATAAAAAGATAGAAGAAATTACAAAATATCTAATGAGAAAAATAACTGACCTGGAAAATAGATTAAGGAGAGATAATACATGAAAACCGTGATAAAAATTAAAGAGCCTAGACATTATATTTCAAAAAGTTATAAAAGAAAACTGTCCCCAATATCTTAGCTCCAGAGGACAAAATAGAAATGGAAAGAATCCACTGATCACTTGCAGAACTAAATCCCCAAATGAAAACTCCCAGGAATATTATAGCCAAATTCTAGAACTCCCAGGTTAAGCAGTAAGAAAGAAATAATTCAAATATCATGGAGCCATAGTCAAGATCACACAAAATTTAGCAGCTTCCCTTATAGGAGCAGAGGGTTTAGAATATAATATTCTGGAAGGAAAAGGAGCAAAGATTAAAACAAAAATAACCTATTCAGCAAAACTGAGTATAATATTTTTTGGGAGGGGGAGGAATGGACATTTATTGAAATAGAAGACTTTCAAGTATTCCTGATATAAAGACCAGAACTGAATAGAAATTTGACATTCAAACATATCTCAAGAGAAGCATAAAAAGGTAAACATGAAAGAGTAATTATAAGAGACAATAAATTGAAGCTGTTCACATTCCTATTGTTACTCTTCAGAACCTTCTCATTATTAGGGCATTTTGAAAAAGTTTACACACAAAGAGGGCATAAAAGTGAGTCCATTATGTTGGGGTGATCCCAAAAAGAAATGAAGGGGTGAGAAAGAGAGATGCACTGGGAGAAAGGAAAAGGGAAAGGTAAAATAGGGAAATTTTTCTCACATAAAAGAGGTGCACAAGAAAAAGCTTTTACAGTGGAGCGGATTTGAGGGGTTTGGAATGACTAACAATACTTGAATCTCACTCTCATTGAAACTGGTTGGAGTCAAAGCGGGTTCATCCTTCATTGCCAAAGAAGACCATGCCATCAGAGAAATGATGACATGACTTGCACTTGACTTTATTTTGAGTGAGGGAGGGCTGTGCAGGTCACCAGCCTCACTTCTCCTCCAGAATGATCTGGATCCAGTGACCAGATATTCATCAGGATGACTAGAGATGACCCAGGATGAGGCAATTGGGGTTAAGTGACTTGCCCAAGGTCACACAGCTAGTGAGTGTCAAGTGTCTGAGGTGAGATTTGAACTCCTGCGTTGGTGCTCTATCCACTGTACCACCTAGCTGCCTCCCTTGGAATTGGTTAAAAGAGAGAAGAATATACATACATACATACACACACACACACACACACACACACACACACACACACTCAGCTGGGTATAGAAATCCATCCTAACCAATAGGGAAATAAGAGGAGAAAGGATAAGAGATGCGGGGGTGGGGGATGATTTAAAAAGAGGGCAAATTAGGGAAGATAGAGGTTAGAAGCAAAACAGGTTTTTGAGGAAGGACTGGATAAAAAGAGAGACAGAAGGATAAAGAAAAGAAAATAGGATAGAGGGAAAGACACAATAAGTCATCATAACTTTGAATGTGAATGGACTGAGCTCACCCACAAAATGGAAGTGAATAACAGAATGGATTAGAAACCAGAATTGAACAATATGTTGTTTATACTTTAAACAGAAAAACAAATGCTGAATTAAAATAAAAGACTTGAATAGAAACTATTATGCTTCAGATAAAGTAAAAAAAAGTTACAGGTAACAGTTATGATCTCAGACAAAGCAAAAAGAGACTGAGTTAAAAGAGATAATCAGAGATTATATTTTGCTTAAACAGATGCTATAGACAATGTATAGCAAGTTTATCTGATGAAGGTTTCATTTCTTAAATATATAGGGAAATTAAATTTGTAAAAATAAGACCCATTCCCCAATTGATAGTCAAAAGTCATGAACAGATAGTTTTCAGAAGAAATAAAGCCAATCAAAAATTATATGAAAAATGCTCTAAATCACCATTGATTAGAGAAATGCAAATTAAAACAACTCTGAAGTACCGCATCTATCAGAAATGACAAATCCTGGAGGGTGTGAGGGAAAAATTGGTACACGAATAAACTGCTGGTGGAGTTGTGCACTGGTCCAACCATTCTAGAGAACAGTTTGGAACTATGCCCAAAGGGTTACAAAACTCTGCATACTCTTTGACCCAGAAATATCATTACTAAGATCAAAAAGAAAGGAAAAGGATCTATCTGTACAAAAATATTTATAGTAGCTCTTTTTGTGGTGACAAAGAATTGGAAATTAAGACAATGATCCCCAACTGGGGAATGGCTGAACGAGTTGTGGTAGAAAAATGTAACGGAACATAAGAGTGCTATATAAGTGCTATAAGAAATTACAAAGGTGGTGGTTTCAGAGAGGAAAAAATAACATAGCAAAACCGATATGAACTGAAGCAAAGTGAAGTGAGAACTGGTTGATCATTAGGCATAATAACAACGAGGTTGTAACAATGATCAACCATGAAAGACTTTGCTACTCCGATCAATACGATGATCTGAGACACTTCCAAACGACTTATGATGAAAAAATGCTATCCACCTCCAGAGAGAGAATTGATGAACGCAAGTATAATTTTCTTGCTTTAATTTTCTTAACTTTTTTTTAATGATATGGAAACATATTTTGTATTTCACGTGTATAATTATTTGATATCAATTTACTTGCCTTCTCAGTGGGTAACAGAAGGGAGGAAGGGATAGAATTTAAAACTCAAATTTTTGAAAGAAAAAAGCTAAGAATAAATAATTTTTGAAGAAATCTTTTTAAAGTTGGACAAAATGGGGACCCATGAATAGGTCAAAATCTGCATCATTGGAAGAAACTTTCAAATGGGCTTGATCATAGCTCCACTTGAGTAAAGAAGAATGTCCTCAATATAAGCGCAAAATTCTGGTATAAAAAAATCAATGTCATAAGTACAGCATGAGTGATACATGGCTAAGCATCTGTAGTGTGAGGATTTTTATGACAGAAATCTCAGTGTGACCCAACACTGTGATAAGATTGTCAACAAAGATCATTCTAACTTATTTTGTGGAGTTCCCCACACTGGGCTAACCCCCCTCCCCCACCCCCAGCCCCCCTGCCAACTCAGACTTACGAACTGGGTCCTCAGAGGGTGGATACCTGGAGTTCAAAGTATTTCATATGTCCACACTCTCAAAATTAAAGCTCATAAATCCTTTATCTGTCTGTTGACCCTTGATATTCAGCTGACAGAATCTGTACTGAGATGGCATTGTAATGACATTAATAACAAGACATTTCCTCCTAATTCTAGGCATACTCACAAATACACACAGCATCAGTGGGAAGGATAGCACATGTAGAATACACGAGTAGATTGACACAGTTATGGAAGACTCATGACCAAAGTAACTGACACTTGCAATGCTGCATTACCCTTTTTCCACTTGTTGGTGCTCTCATGTCCCATTAGGTACAGTTTCTCTTCTGAGCATGTCAGTCTGCTGGACTCCCTACTAGGCATGGTATCTCCTACTGGGCTCGTAGCTCTGCTGCAAAATTCCAACGATAGTGTAAGGAGGTGGAAGGTAAAAAGAGACATCCTGTCTTCCCCTCCCACTCCCTAGAGGTAAAACATAATTTCCTCTCAAAAACTGGATTCTTTTTCTTCAACTGACTTCCATAGTTGAGATAAATGTCAGAGCTCAATGGCTAGCCATCCTTCAACTTTACTAAGGTCAACTAAGGCACTTACTTCTACATACAAAGTATAGATACTTCTTTGTACTCATTTAAGACCTCATATCACTCTAGTGCAGACTCTCATCACCTCACACCTGGACTATTATGATAGCCTGATTCTAGATCTGCATGTCTCAGTTACCTCCCCATTGCATTCCACTGTCCATTCAGCCACTAAAATCACTTTCCTAAAGTGCAGACTTTGACCCTATCATCCCTATCCTTCTGCTCCAGTGAATCACTATTATCTCTAGGATCAAGTATAAAATGTTCCATTTGACGTTCAAAATTCTGCCTTTCCTTCTACCTTTCCAGGCTTCTTACACCTTATGCTCCACACATACTCTTCAATCCTGTGACACTAGCCTCCTGGCCATACCATGAACAACACCCTCCATCCCCCAGATCTGGGAATTTTCTCAGGTTGTGCCCCATGCCTAAAAGGCACTCCCTCCTCTGTCACCTACTGACTTCCCTAGCTTCTTTTAAGTCCCAACTAATATATCTTCTTTTACTGGAAGCTTTGCCTAACCCGTTTTAATTCTAATGCCTTCCTCCTGTTAATTACTTTTTATTTACCTTGTATATAACTTGCTCTGCATACGTTTGTTTGCATGTTGTCCACCCCCATTAGATTGTATATATAAGATTTCTTGTTGAAGGCAGGGGTTCTCTTTTGACTTTTTTTTATCCACATTACTTAGCACAGTGCCTGGCACCAACTAGGTCCTTAATAAATGTTTACTGATTGACTGTTATTGTTATTTGTCCTTTATTCTCGAAGAGGACTATGACCTCAGGGAGGGTGATACCATTTCGTGCGAGTGAATTAAATTTAAGTGAGGCAGGACCATGCAAAATCACAAGTCTCACTTTCTTCTTGGGAGCGATCTGGGTCGAATGCCAAGATATAAATCAGGACCTCTGGAGATGACCCTGTAGGCAATGGGAGACCTTGACCTTTTGAAACTAAGGTCTTCAACATCTCTCAGTTTGATTGAGGCAAAGGCCAATCAGTGATTAAGGCTAGGTAAGAAATGAGGTAGAGAATGGCCTCTTTTATGTAGCCAAAAAAAAAAAATCAACCTGAGAGGGGAAGACCAGCAGACATGCTATGATTTCGTCAACTTGCCTAGGGATAAATCAATTGACTATGTGTCCAATCAATTCCTCACCTGTCCATTCTCATTACAGCCATATTTTGGGAAGCACCGTGAATTAGAATGAGGGAAGTGATAGTTTCAGGTTACTCTGCCCCCATCAGAACACATCTAGGACATTGGTTCCCTTTTAGATACCACCCAAGGGTGTGGGATAAAGACCCTTTCCAACTTTGTTGAGCTATATCTGCACATGAAGAGGTTCATAGTAATTCAGTTATGCAATGACTTTGACCCCTTGGACTTGTTGGTTATCTCAAAGTTCTCCTCACCATCCACTCATCTACATGGGAGAATAAGAGAGATCCAGGGTTTAAACACAAAACCCTCCCAGTCTAGCCTCCTACCCCAGCCCCACACCAGCTTTTTGCCCAAAACCATTACTTAGCTTATAGCCTAGACTTTGGATATTGAAAATGGGAAGTATATTGAATAATCACTATAAGCTAGAATGGAGCCTAACCAAGAGGCCCAAGTCCTATATTGAAAAAGGAATCCAAAGAAAAACTAAACTTAAGGGCCATTGCAAGCTGTAAAGGAAGTCCTTCCTCTTTGTGTGAAGAGCTTAGCATTTGGGGCTGAGAATCTCCTGCCAGGGGTATAAAAAGGTCTCAGTAACAAAGACTTTGAGAAGACAACACAAGGGAGGTTGGTTTTTAGGGAAAATCCCTTTAAAAGAACAGGAAAAATAAAACTATGTAGAGGCTGAAAGCTAAGAGAGCATGACAATACCTGCTCTTCCATGAGGAAAAGATAACTAAGTATTTCACTTGAGCCAAATAGTGGCTTCTACATTCAAGCAACATTCAATAGAAACTATATGTCCAGTAAAGATTGTGTAGAGAAGCTACTTGAAGATACCAGAGGCCCTGAAAGATTAGAGGCGTGAGAGTCTTCTTCATTAAGTATCTTGGCATGCTTGTACTTTGCATATATGTCCCTGTAATGTTAATTATGTTAATGAGAGTTAAAGATCTTCCCCACCCATTAATGGGCCTGCCCACTAAAGGAAGCTTGATTAGGGGATATTTATTTTGTAGGAAGGTACACACCTTTTGTTAATTTCTAACAAGGCACTGGTTCTCAAGGGCTGTGATGCCCTCTGGGTCTGAAAAGTATATGTATACTCTAAGGTGAGGTTTTGTTTTGGGACTTACTCATTGGAAGTGTTTGTTTGGCCAGATAAGACTCTGGATAGCAGCTAAGGAGCCTCCCCTCCTTTGAAAACTCAGATGTTGGTACTTCCCTCTCTGGTAACTGTGTATGTATGTAATGGTCAGACAGTTGGATCTGTCTGTTGATCTGTGATGTATGTATTGCTTATGGTCAGGTAGTTGGAAGCCCTGTCTGTTGGTCTTTATTTCTCTGTTTGTATTTTCCCTAAAGTTCAGGGGGCTGACTCTTTCCCCTGCACTAAGTGAATGATACATGCACTTGATTAAAGTAGATTGTTGACCCCTCAAAAGTTATTTTCCTTTTAGAAAAGTAGATCTAAGAACCTGTCCAGCAGGCCCTCCTGTGTATGCTGGGCTCCTTGCTGTTACAGCCCCTTTATCTATATGCCCTGGTCACACATTTTCCCAGTGTGTGGCTCGCCATCTATGTTCTCTATGCTTGTCCTTGCTTTTTATTGATGCTGCATATACTCATGGGAGAATGGACACAAGGTTTATATGAGAAATATTTTGTTGTTACTCACTATGCCATTTCTTTAAATCACTCTGCTTTGAACTAATTATGGCCATTGAGTAACTAGTAAACATAATTCATGGGGACTCATTAGTTATAGTTTTAGTGAATTCAGATCCACAGAGTACTTCGGGTTCTACCCCGTGAGTGGGGAGTCTGTTCCTAGGTATTACATTGAGAAGGCCATTACAAAGTGGTAAGGACTCCACAGAGGATAAACCAGATTTGTAGGGGACTGAAAACCACAGTATGTGAGAATTAGTTGAAGGAAGTGAAAATGTTTAGCCCAGATAGGGGATTCCATTTGAGGAAGTACCCATATCAGCCATGGTCACTTCTCACCCAACTCCTGACTCTCTGGACTTTTCCATCTTGATTCTGAGTGGTTACCACCCCTTCATATTTTTCAGTTTCTTTTTATGTACTGCCTTTCTTTATTAAAATGTAAGCTTCTGGAGGAAAGGCACTGTCTTTCTTTTTACTTATATTTGTATTCTCAGCATTAAATACAGTTTCTTGAACATAGTAAGTGATTAATAAATACTTCATCTAGTTTAAATAGATAAATGTGTTCATTTGACCCCACAGGGCACAATTAGGAAAAGGTGTAGAAAGTTTTCCAATGTTTTTCTCCTCACTTGAGTTCTTCAAGTGAAGGCGAGTTGTTCACTTTGGCAAGATATTGTTCAAGGGATTCTTAGCCAACGATGGTTGGTCAAGACCCTAGAAGACTTCTGAGTTTTCTTCCAACTTGGAGATTCTGTGATTTTATGTATTCCCTTAAATCTCCAGTTTTTTCTTGACATTCATAAATTTACAGAATTTCTAAGTTAGAGGCACTTTAAAGGTCACCTCCTCCAATTTGGTTAATTTTAAAATGAGAAAAATTAGATAATTGAAAATTATACAAAATCATATTATAGAATTTATGTAAAAATCTCTCATTCTTAATCAATTTTTCCTTATATCTTTTTTAAATAAGCCTCTTTGCAATTTACAGCAATTGCTCCCAATTCTGTCCCCCAGGGCCAAGCAAAAACAAGTCTAATCACTCTTCCATGTATCCTTGAAGCCTGCCTGAGTTTTCTCTTCTCTAGATGGAATATCTTCAGGTCCTTCAATTGATGTCATATGTCATAAACATAAGGACCTTCAACATCCTAATTGCCCTATTCTGACACCCAGAACTGAACACAAAATTCCTCTCATTTAATGAGCACAGAATTCTTAAGAAGGGCATGGCTATCTTCCATATTCCTTCACCTAAAATCAGGAAAAAGAGACCAACAGAGACAGAAGCAGCAGCAGAACCATGTACTCTTGGTTTCCATTCAGTTCCAAATGAGAGAAGGCTAGAGGTCATTCCCTCACCCAGAGGTCCACTTCAGTCATTATCCTTGGTTCTGCCTCGTGCTAAAATGCCAGCCAGAAAGCAACAACCAATACAATAGGAATGCTATGTCTGGTTAATGTCATTTGAATTCTGTCAGGTTTGTGCTGGTAAACATTTAACAATTGGCTCTCCAGAAAACCAAGACACGTTATCAAGCCGTGATTTATAGCATTTGCCAATTTCTAAGGTGTATGTTCACAACAAAATTTAATAACCAGCTCTTAAGAGCCTATAGGAACTGGCTCCAACACATGCCTGAATGTATCTCAGTTCTGGATTCCACAGCCATCTACAGTCTACCTCTTCATCATGAAGTTACCAGACCAGAACCAGGTACAGAATGTCTGCCACATGTACCAATTCACAAAATAATTCCCTTCCATATGTCATAATACTTATCCAGAAACAAGGTCTCCAGCATCTTCCATGTGGTGATCACATCAGCTGAGCAGCCTATGAATGTTCACCGGTCCCATCCCACCCCATTATAAAAAGTATAAGACTAAAATAAGCTTTATGGAATTCCAAGATTAGAAGGGAATTTTTGAAGTGATTTTTGTCCTTTCCCTGCCCCTTTTACATAGTATTAGACAAATCATGCCCAATAGAATGCAACTTTGGCCTCCTATCAAAGACCTTAAAAAAACATAAACAAACCAGAATTGTATAACTACCATCAATAGCCAGATCAAATGTCTGGAAAATATGAACAAGAAGTTCTTCCTTAGAGCTACACTAATACATTCATTGCTGCTCCTTGTATCTATTTATCCTTGCTCTTACTTCAGTGAAGGCTGATAATGAGCTGGTCGCCTTCCCTTTGAAGACAGCACTATATTTACAGTTCTTAGAAATCACCATGGAGGTGCCTCCTAGCCTTCTCCTCACCCAGCTAAATAATCCCAGTTCCTTTAACCTCTCATTTTATGTCTTTATTATCCTGCTCTTTAATCATCATTGACTTTCCTTTGAACTATCTCCAAATTCTCTACATACCTTATAATTTAATTTGTGCTGTGAAGATCAAAATAGAAGTAAATGAAAAGGATCCCTGGAAATGATTACTTCTGCCATACTACTACAAGACTGCTCCCAGGCCACTGGAAAAGACCTATTTGTTCATTAAGGTTATATAGTCCACAGTGTGCATGACTCTCGGTCAGCTAACTGGAACCTGTAAAGCAGAGATTAGAATGTATTTTAAGAAAAAAAAAATCACCATCCTCCAATAGGTTACCACAAGTGGTATTTGAAAATTGACAAAGCAAAATTAAATACCTCTGCTCCTCCAAGCCTTATTTGGGAGGGTGTAATCTCCCCCTGAGAAGAGCACTTACTTCTGGATTTGCTGAAAACTCTTTGTGTAATGCTTTGCAAGCTACCAATGTCATTTTGAAAAGAACAGCTATCAAGAACTTTGAATTCAAATCATCCTTTGCTTATATAGCTGAACTGGGAATCAGACATCCCAAATTACAAAATGGATGTGTACACTTTAAAATTCAGAGACTACAAGGAGTTTCCTCGTATGTGCCTCATATGTGAGTTTAATAATGTGAATCTAATTTATCTTCCTATATCTCCCTGTGCCTAACAAAATGCATTGCACAAAGTAGGTGCTTAATAAATTTTTTTTTAATGGAAAGGACAATCCCTAGTCATCCTGATATATCTCACCACTGAATTCAGATGACTCTGGAGAAGAAAGTGAGGCTGGTGACTTTGTACAGTTCTCCCTTACTCAAATCTAACTCACTTGCATGTCATGGCATCACCTCCCTAATGTTATGGTACTCTTTGAGAATGAAGGACAAACAACAAACAACGTTTTAATAGATAAATGAGAGAATGAAATACAGTAGGCATAATAAACAAACCAGACTATTTTCATAAACCTTGGGAACTATGAATGGATAGATGGTTCAACAGATGTTTGTTGACTGACTAAATAACTATTGCCTAGAAAAAAGAAATGTTATGAGGATTAAGCCATGTCCAGACTAACTTTTAGCTCATTGGTGAAAGGCTAACAGGACTGGTGAAATTTTCCGTACATGTTACAACAACAAAGAAATGTGATAGGAATGTGGGAAAAAGAAGTCCCTGAAGGGCACCTTGCCTTCTTCTCCCAATCTCAATGAATTAAGATCTAGTCTAGCCAAAATGATAATATGGGTGGCATAGATATCATGAACCAAAGAAAGAAAGCATTATACTTGGAATCAAGAGACGTGAGTTTTTGCCTTACCTCTACTACTAACCAGTAGTATAACTGTTAATATATCTGAGACCCAATTTTAATACCACTTAATAAACATTTATTAAGAACTTAATATGTTTAAGCCAGTATGATAGACATTAGGGACACAAAGATTTTTAAATCATAAAGTCTCTGTCCTCAAGGAAATTACATTTTATTGAGGGAGGAGGAGAAAGATTTATGTGCTGGGGAAGGTACACATATGCACAGGTAAATATAACTTAAGGTAGGGAGTGACTTCAGCAAAGGAGAAGTGTTGTAGGGAAATTTGAGAACAGAAATGATAACTTTATCTGAATGGGGATTGGGGACTGGGTAGAACCTGAGTTTAAACCCTTCAGAATCCTAAAAATCCTGAAGGAAAAAAGGAGGCAGTACATTCCCAGGAGGATGACCTATGGCAGAGAGATAGGAAATGGTATAGTGAGTTTGGCCAACACTTAGGAGTTCAATTTGCCTGAAACATAGAGTACATAGGGGAAAATAATATCAAATAAGACAGCAAAGGTAGGTTTTAAAGGTCAGACTGAGGAATTTGTGTTTTGTCCAAGGAGAGAGCAATTGGCAGAAAACTGCAGATGATCTAAAATACTTGGGAGTCTGCCTAGTGAAACAAATCCAGTAACTATATGGACGCGATTATAAAATACTTCTCACAAAATAAAATCAGATCTAAACAATTGGGAAAATGTTAACTGCTCATGGGTAGGCCAAGCCAATATAATAAAAATGACAATTTTTTAAAAATTATTGCTATTTTATTTGTTTCCATAAAGGGGTTGCACAAACAAAACAAAATGCAGCCAAGATTAGAAGGAAAGTAGAAAATCAGGAGAGAGGAATTTACAGCAAGTGCTTCTGATAAAGGTCTCATTTCTCAAATATATAGAGAAAGGAGTCAAACTTTTAAGAACATGAGTTATTCCTCAATTGATATATGGTCAAAGGACATGAACAGGCAGTTTGCAGAAGAAATCAAAGCTATCTATAATCATATGAAAAAATGCTTCAAATCACTATGGATTAGAGAAATGCAAATTAAAATACCCTTGAGCTACCATTTCACATCTATCAGATTGGCTAATATGACAGAAAAAGGAAAATGACAAATGTTGGAGAAGATGTGGGGAAAATAGGACACTAATATACACTGTTGGTAGACTTGTGAATTGATCCAAGCATTGTGGAGAGCAATTTGGAACTATGCCCAAAGGGCAACCAAACTGCGCATACCTGTTGATACCGCAATAGCACTACTGTATCCTGAAGAGATAAAAGAAAATGGAAATCGACCAAGTTGTACCAAAAAAAAAATTTATAGCAATTCTTTTTGTGGTGGCAAAGAATTTGAAATTAAGGAGATGTCCATCAATTGGGAGATGGCTGAACAAGTGGTGATATATGACTGTGATGGAATACTGTTGTGCTATAATAGATGATAAGTGGGATTTCGGAAAAACCTGGAAAGACTTAAATTAATTGATGTAAAGTGAAGTAAGCAGAACCAGGAGACACTGTGCATAATAACAGCAATATTGTATGATGATCAACTGTGAATGACTTAGCTATAATATAATGATGATCCAAGACTTAAGATGAAAATACTACCCATCTCCAGAGAAAAAACTGATGGAGTATAAATATAGATCAAAGCATACTTTTCAAAAATTTTTTCTTGGGTGTTTTTTTGGGGGGGATAGTGTTTTCTTTTGCAACATGGCTAATGTGGAAATATGTTTTGCATGACTGCACAAGTATAATCAATATGTAATTCCTTGCCATCTCAGTAAGAGAGGTAAGGAGGGATGGAAGGAGGAAATTTTGAACCTAAAATTTTAAAAGACAAAAGTTAAAAATTGCTTTTACATGTAGTTTGAAAAGATAAAATATGTACCACCAGAAAAAATAGCTAAAAAAAACTAATTTAATTTAATAAATAGGTTTTGAATAGGAAGGTGACTTGGTTAGCTCTGGGTCTGAGGAAGATATTTGGTACAAAAGGACAGATGATGAAATATGCTTCCCTATTCATGGTGAAGAAGTTTTTGTTTTGCTTAGCTTAACTCTCTGTTGTTGTTTTTTTTAATTACATGTGGGAAAACAAAAGTTACTGTGTTATATAACAAAAATAACACAAATGACTGTTATATAAAAATCAAAAGGACCTCCATTCCCCAGCTTCTTCCAGTGTCCAACCAAAAGAAACCAGTGGAAGATGATCATAGAGGAAGAGCCCTGTGCATCTTCCTTAGTACCTGCTCAGAGGAGTAGAAAGGTGACCAAGAATCAGGACTCCTAGACTTTGCACTGTAACACCACCCTATGGAGACGGGTAACAATACAATCTCTATCATATTTCTGATAAAAAATATCAATATGAAAGAGTATAGGAGCCTAGCTTTCCTATATGCAAATGTCTCCATAGAACCCCAGATAAGGCAACAATGAAGAAAACAGAGCTCCTCCATCCAATCCAGAATTGCATAAAAAGATAACTATATGCCAGTGGAGATTAAGAGAGGTGACATACTGGAGAAGCCAAAACAACCCAAATAAATGGACATTAAACCTAAATGTTGAGAAAGAGAGGCACACTAGAAAAAATATGAACAACCAGAAGGAAACATCAATCACAATGAAGAAATATCAGTTAGGAAAAAGAGATAGGAAAAAAAGAGGAAGGGGAACTGAAGAGAAAGCAGAGAGTTAAGGAGGGAATAGCATACACAAAAGAAATATCACCTTCAAAGAGTAGGTCATAAAGGGCAAATTAAAAAGAGAAACAGGAAGTATAAGAACTTGGGATTGGTGTCTAGGTTTAATGAAGAAAGGAGGGGCAGATTTTTAGGAACTGGTCACTTCCTTTAAAGATTATTAGTATTGGCTAGGTACTATTTCTTCACTTCATTCTTCTTTGCAAAGAGTAGAGTGGGGGGGGGGGGAAGAAAGGAAAAGGTATAAGGGTATATGATGGATGAGAATATACAATTTAAAATCATAACTGTTAATGTGAATGGGATTACTTCACCCACAAAATGGAAGAAGGTAGCAGAATGGTTCACAGAAAGCATAATCCAACAACATTACAAGTAACACACTTGAAAAATAAAGATTCACACATAATTTAAATGAGGAAGTAGGAGAGAATATAATATACTTTGTGTGATAGAAAGGAACAATTTGCTTTATTTATTAGCTGAACAATTACAAAAAATGATCATGTATTTGCATATAAAAACCTTATAAACAAATGCAGAAATACTAAACAAATTCTTTATTACAATGCAATAAAGTTTTAAATCAACAGAGTATATTTTAAAGAAGGATTAAAACTTGAATATTAAATAATTTAATAAATACTAAGTAATTTAATCATAAAAGATTGATGGGTCAAAGAAAAGGCCATAGAAACAGTACATAATTTCATCAAATAACATAACAGCAATGAAACAATGTACCAAAATTTTCAGGATGCAGGCAAAGTAGTTATCAGTACAAAAATGTATATATCCCAACAGTATAATCAACAAAAAGATAAAAAGAACAAATCACTGAACTGGGTGTGCAACTAAAAAAATAGAAAAACAATTTTAAAAACCATCTGATCATGAAAAAATTTGAAAATAAGACACAAAATTTTAAAAGATATAACCATTGACTTCATAAACTAGAAACTTAGTTTATTAAGTGGTAAAAATAGAAAAATCCCTAGCTAATCTGATTTTTTAAAAACTAAAGAAAACAAAATAACCAAAATTTTAAAACCAAAAATAGACAATTTGTCAAATATGAAGCACAAATAAAGGTAATTATTAGCCCTATTTTGCCTAATTATACCCCAACAATACTGATAATTTAAATAAAATGGATAATTTTTTAGAAAAATAAAAAAATCTAAGTTTTAATAGAACGAAAACTGGGGAACTTAACCCAATCTAGGGGTGAGGGTAGGGAGGGGGATGAACAAGTTATAAAAGGAACTCCCCAAAGGAAAAAAAATTCCTAGAGCAGATGGCTTGACAAATGAATTCTATGAATCATTGAAAGAAATAATAATTTCAATGTTACATAAATTCTTTGCAAAAAAATAGGGAAAGAAGGACCTTACCTAGATCCTTCTAGGAGACAAATATGCTCTGTAAATGGCCTCATATCCTTTCAGCTCTAGTTCTATGATCTCATGATCCCAATGAATATTGACCCAAAAATATTGAATAAAATGTTATCAAAGAGGCTGTAGTAACATATTTTAAACATTATACACTGCAACCAGGCTGGATTTATATACTAGGAATGCAGACTCTGTTTAATATTAGGAAAATAACAACATAATAAACAATGTTAATAACCAAACAAAATTAATATTTCAATTATATTAATAGATACAGAAAAGATTTTTGACAAAATGCAATATTCTTTTATGCTAAAATATTAAAAATTATAAGAATAAAAGGACCACTCCTTAATATGGTAGACAGATCTATCTAAAACTAAGACCTAGCATTATCTTTGATGAAGAAATGCTAGCAATTTTTCTATAAGATTTGAGCAAAGTAAGGATGTTCACTGTTACAACTCTAATTTTATATAGTTCTAGAAAATTCTAGCTATTGCAATAAGAAAAAGAAATTGAGGGGATAAGTATAGGCAAAGAGGAAACAAATTATTATACTTTGCAGATCAGATGATGGTTTTCTTAGAGAACTGTAAAGATTCAACTAAAGAATTAAATGAAGCAATAATTTGGGTATTTGAACTTGCGACTTCTTGACTCCTGATTTAGCATGCTATCCGCTGCATCACTTGGCTCCCCTTACAGTATAGACTTAAATAACTGGAACAATATTAACTATTCATGGTTGTGCTGGGCCAGCATAATAAAAATGGTAATCCTGCCTAAATTACTTTATAGTTTAGTTCCATACCAAGCTAACTAAGGGTTATTTCCCAGAGTTAGAAATAATAACAACAAAATTCATCTGGAAGAACGAAATGTCTAGCATCTCAAGGGAAATAATGAAAAAGGTGGAAAAAGGGAGGGGCCCTAGTAGTATTAGTTTTTCATTTATACTACAAAGAAATAAATCTAAAATCTATCTGGTGAAAAAAAAATTTAAATTATCAGCATAACATATGAAGTATATAAGACCCAATGATGATCAAGCATAATTGCATGGTATCCAATAAACCTTAAAACTCTGGCTACAGGAATAAGAACCTATTATTTGACAAAAATTGCTGGGAAAACTGGAAAGCAGTTTGTCAGCAATTAACATTAGATCAGCACCTGACATTATCTCCCACAATAAGTTTCAAATGAAGACATGGCTTAGAAGACACAAAATATCATATCATAAATAAATTAGAGGGGCAGGGGAAAAAGATAACTTTAACAACTATGAATAAGAAAGGATTCCTGACTCAACAAGAGATAGAGAGAAGCAGAGGAGATAAAGTAGGCAATTTTGATTACATAAAATTGAATGTTTTTTTGCACAAATAAATACAGTGCAGTTAATATTAAAAGAGATAATTAATTGGAGAAAAAAAGAAACTTTACAACAAATTTCTCTGATAAAAGATATTCAAGTTATATAGAAAATTGATTTAAATAGATAAGAACAATAGTCATTCCTTGATAGATAAGGGGCTGAAGGATGTGAAAAGGCACTTCTTAAAAGAAGAAAAGCAAGTTATCAACAACCATATGAAAAAATGCTCTAAATTACTGAGAGACACAGACAGAAAGACAAAGATAAAGATGCTCATTAAAATATTCTTCTTCACATCCATTAGATTGGCAAAAATAACTCAAAAGGAAAATGCTAATTTTTGACTGGGTTCTGGGAAACACACACACACACACACACACACACACTAACACTAACACTAACCCACCCTAATGCAATGCTATTGCAGCCATGAGTTGATCTAAACTTTTTGGAAAGCAATTTGGATCTATACCCCAAAGTTGCTGGGCTGTGAAGATTCTTTTATCCATCAATACCACTATTAGGCATATAACTCCAAAAAGATTAAAGAGAGAGGAAAACAACCTATAGGCACAAAAAAATTTATAGTAGTACTTTTTAGTAGTAAAGAGCTAGAAACATAATGAATATCTATCAATTGGAGAATAGCTGAAAAATATGTGTGTGAATATTGTAGAATATTATGTATCTTAAGAAATGGCAAAGGGGATTCAGGGAATCCTAGAAGAATTTGTATGAATTGATTTCAGAGCTATGAGAACATGGTGTCCACTCCAGCCCATCTTTGGGCCCCAAGCCTAAGTCATTACAATCACCTCCTTTTCATAAGGTGCTGCCTACCCTACTCTTCCACCCTAAGTGGGAGGGGGAACATTGTTTACCTCTCACCCTGGTGAGACCCTGCTCTAGAATCTTCTCCATTGCCAGACTTCCCTAATAACAAGACTCTTATCTCCTGGTCTCCCAAAGCCTTCTCCAGGAAAAGTAAGTACCTCTGGTTTCCTGACCTGGCTGCCATATCTCCATCTATTTCTGCCTGCCGTGAAGCAGGCCTCCTTGGATCTTACAGGATACAACATTTCTATCTCCAAGGAGGCTGAACCTCAAGATAGGACCTCAAACTATTTAATCTTGTGTTTCTGTCAGTGAACTTTGCTCTGAACACAACTCTGCCTGGATTCATTACTTAATGCTTAGCATACTTCCATCCTCTTATATTCACTCCAACTCAGTGATCCCAAACCCCAGGTATCTGATGTACAAACTCTTTTTTCCATCATCAACTTGATATTCTCTTAGGCCAATCCACCTTAGTCCTAACCCCTGTGCAACACCCCACTCCAGATCTGCCTGCCCCATCAACTGTGCCCTATGCAATGCCCATTCCATAATTAACAAATTGCTTTCATCTAAATATTTTTTTTCTTACTCCTTCAGTCTTCTAGCCCTCACTGATATGTGTACTCCAGATTACACCATTTCCCTTACCAACCTTTCCATTACTACTCCATTTTTTCTCATATCTCCCAAATCATATGGAGGATTCCAAGTATTCCTTGCTCTCTATTGCCACTTCCAGACCCTCCCTCAAACACCTTCACTAAGCACTCTCTCCTTTTGAAGAGAAGTTAACAACATCTAAGTTTACCACTCAACCCAGATCCTAGAAAATATTATCTCTATACACCCTCAGCACATTCATTGTACCTCCTTACTTAATGAGTTAAATGCCTGGCTCATAATCTTTCTCTTCCCCCATCTCTTGACTTTATATTAGGGGACTTCAATATACATGTTGATACTCTCTAAATACTCTAAATTCTCAGTTCTTAAATCTCAATTCCCAAGTTTTCATTTCCATATTCATGAAATCAAAAATTATTTTATCAGATCATAATCTTTTTTTCTGTTCATATTTGCTATGCCTCACAACCTGTAATTCTATTTCTCATATTCACCATGATCACCCAGGCCATCATCACTGCACTGATCACTCTCCCTTACATACATTCACCTTATATTTCACAGAAGAAACTTGAAACCATTTTCCCCTCCTCCTCATTTCATTTCACTTACACGTTTTTCTCATGTTTTCCTCATTTGCTCCAGACTAAGATGAAAAGGTGGTCCTTCTTGCAAAATACAACCTTCTACATATCTCCTTGATTCCCTCCTGTTCCAGGTTTTCCAGCAAATTTTCCCCATTGTCATTTCCATTCTCTCAATAATCTTCCATCTATGTCAATTTACCAGATGTTTTCCTACTGTATACACATATCCATGCTTCTCCTTTTCTTAAAAACTGCTCCTTTGATCTTATTATAAAAAACCAGGCAGCAAATCCTGTTCACTAACATTCCTAGTAGGTATTTTCTTATATCTCTTCTCCCCTTCATAGCTAAAAATTCCTTGAGAAAACCATCTGTAATCAATGTCTCCATTTCTTCTCTCACTCTGCTAAACCCTCTGCAATTTGGCTTCTGAGCTCATCATTCAACTGAAGTTACCAGTGGTCTCTTACTTGACAACTGTGAAGGCATTTTCTCAAACTTGTTCCTTCTTGACCTCCCTGAAGCATTTGACAGTTTTTGACTGCATTTGACACTTTCTCCAGGGCAGATAGATGAAGCGGTGGATAGAGTACCAGGTCTGGAATCAGCAAGACCTGAGTTCAAATCCACGCTCAGACACTTACTAGCTGTGTGACCTGGGCAGCAAGTCACTCAACCCTGTTTGCCTCAGTTTCCTCATCTGTAAAATGAGCTGGAGAAGGAAATGGCAAACCACTCCAGGACTTTTGTCAAGAAAACCCCAAAAAGGGTCACAAAGAGTCTGACATAACTGAAAAGCAACTCAGTAACAACAATAAACTACCTTCTCCTATATACTCTCCCTTCTATAGGTTTTCACGACACTGCTCTCTCTCCTAGTTTCCATCAGTTCAGCTGTTCCTTCTCAGCCTTCTCTGCTGGATTATCATGCACGTGGCCCATTCTACCCAAGGCTCTTTCTTTGATCACCTTCTCTTCTCTCTCTACGCTATCTCAGTTGGTGATGATCTCAACTCCCATGGGCTCAACTATCATTTCTATGCAAATGATTCTCAGAGTAATATATCCAACCCACCTCTCTTTGCTGAGCAGTAGTCGTGCATTTCCAACTTCCTCTTAGACATTTCTAGTTGAACCTCCTGTAGGCATCTCAAATGCAAAACTTCCAAACAATAACTCATTATCTTTCCCTTCTAATGCTCCCCCAAAATACTTTCGTATTACTGTCAAAGACAACTCTATCCTTCCATTCATCCAGGCACAAAATCTCAATGTTATTCATGGCTCCTCATGTTCATTTATTCCACCTTTCCAATCCATTGCCAAATCTTGTTGCTTCTATCTCCATAATATCTTGTATATATGTCCCCTTTGTTAGCTCACACAGTCCCAATCTTATTTCAAATTCCTATTACCTCTCACCTGGATTACTGCAATAGATTACTAATTCCCAGTCCAATCTATACTCCATTCAACCAACGAAGTGATTTTTCTAAAGTATTGATTTGAATATGTTGCCTATATGCTCAGCAAGCTACAGTAGCTCCCTATTACCTCTAGGATAAAATTAAAAGGTCCTCTGTTTGGCATTTAAACTTTTCATAAATTTTTTTACACCTTATTTCCTTCCCCACGCTCTCCACTCTAGTTAACTTGCAGCTCCTCAGACTAGAAGCTCCATTCTCCCCTCTCTATGCTTGTACTGTACCTATATACTATACATATTTTTTCACTGTGCCTCGGTCTTAAAATACTCTACCTCCTCATTTCTATCTCTTAGTACTGCTCTTTCCTTCAAAATCCAATTTAACTGGAAGCAAAGTAGATACCCTTCCACTGGAGATAGGCTAAACAAATTGTGGTTCTGTAAAAAAATGACAAAATGATGAATTCAAGAGAAATGTGGAAAGAGTTACATTAACTGATGCAAAGCAAAATATTCAGAGCCAAGAAAACAGCATATGCAATGACTGGAACAACGTAAATGGAAGGTACTAACTAGAAAACAATCAAAAGTAAGCATTGTAAAATTACAAAGAAAAATCAGGGTCCAAAAGAAGAATTATGAGAAGATACCCTCACACTCACTTCCTCTACAGAAGTGGGGGGGTCTACAGGTTAAACACATTACATTTATTTTCAGAACTTTTTCAATATACTAAGTAGTTTTTCTGATTCTTTTTCCTATTTTAAAGAAAATTCTTTCTTATATGGAATAACTCTCTGGGAGGGGACAGGGAAGAATGCTGGAAGGAATTTTGACAATAAAAACAAAAGATATCAATTAAAATGTATTCATTTTTGAAGGAATTTTTTTTTTTTGCAAATCTAATCAAAAGGATTTTAAACTGGAAATTAAGGAAAAGGGATAAAAATATTCCACAGAGAACAAATGACATGGACACTAGATTTTTGAAGAGTATTAGAATGTATCCTGTTTCAGAGAAGGAATTATGGAGGGTAGGGAGGGGATTTCCTTGCTTTGTCTCATTAGCACTTAGCACAGTGCCTGGCACATACTTAATAAATGCTTGGTGACTGGTTTTTGAAATTTACAAAATGACTAAAATACTGTAAAGGAAAATCATTTCAAAAGATTTAAGAAGTCTGATCAATGCAATGACTAATTATGTCTCTGAGAACTGATGCTGAATCATCTTCCCTACCTCTTGTCAGAGAGGTCATAGACTACAGGTAGGGAGCAAGGCAAACATTTTCAGGCAACCAGGTTTGCAACTTAGCTATCATTCTCCATTTTCACTATTTCCTTCATCCTTTATCTAATCCATTCTCAAGTCCTGTCATTTCACCATCACATCTCTCACATATGTCCCTTTTTCTCCTCTGGCACTGTTACCACACTGGTGTAGGCCCACATCACCTCATACCTAGATATAGGTATGATGGCAATAACCATCTGTCTGTCCTCCCTGCCTCAACTCTTTCCCCACTCCAATCCATCTTCCACTCAGTTATCAAATCGATTTCCCTAAAGCATATATTTGTTTATGTCATATCTCCCTCCCACTCAATAAACACCAATGCTTCCCCTTTTCCTCCAGGATTAAATATGAAAAATCCTTTATTTCATTTTTAAAGTTCTCTATTACCTGGCCACTTCCTACCTTTCCAGTCTTTTTACACCCTACTCTCCTTCATGAACTCTGTGATCCAGTGAATGATACTGATCTCCTTTCTGTTCCTTGAACTCTGAGCATATTCATTGGCTATCCTCCATGCCTGTAATGCTCTTCCTTCTCAACTCCACCTCCTATTTCCCTGGCTCCTTTCAAATCTTAGCCAAAGTTCCACCTTTTGCATGAGGTCTTTCTTAGTCCTTCTTAATGTTAGTGCCTTTGGAGATAAACCCTAATTTATCATACATGAAGCCATGTTAGCTCTTTGTGACCTCTACTTGCTTTTCTACATGTTGGCTAACTATCCCTTTAATAATACACTCTAGAATTTTGCCAGGAACAAAAACCAAGATCACTGGCCTGAATTTGGTGGATTCCATCCCCATACATTTTTTGAAGGTAAGAATATCTGGTCTTCTTTCCTCCAGCATCAATCCCATTCTTCCTGATTTTTACTCACAAAACATCTTGCCAGGATACAAGCCTGAATTTGAGGCAGCCACATCCCTACTCATGTAGAGGAGGTTTTGCTTGGCAAGAGAAAAGGACTTAGCTTGTTCAGTAATTTTTCAGTCGTATCTAACTCATCACAACCCTATTTGGGGTTTTCTCAGCAAAGATACTGGAGTGGTTTGCCATTTTCTTCTCCAACTAATTTTACAGAGAAGGAAACTGAGGCAAACAGGGTTAAGTGACTTGCCCAGGGTCACACAGCTATACAGGCATGAAGAAGAAAGGCATCTAAGTGATATGAAATGAGGTGAGGAGAAGAAGGAGCTCTAACTGAATGGTTTCCTTTTTTCTAATTAAATGTGGCAAGGTTCTCAGTTGAAGAAGTGGGGAGAGGGAGACATTTGGTGAGGGATGAAAAGGTGTAGAACAGCCACTTTGCCACAGTGAGGGTTCAGTTCAATGTAACAAAAACTTAAAATGAGGTTTCATGATTTTCTCCAGCAATACATGAGTAGGAGTGAAGGCAGCAAATAGTGGGAGCTTACATTCAAAATTGAGGGTGATGACATAAAATAACACTGAAAGGTGGTTAGAGCAGAAGGTGCCCGTACCACAGCAGTGTAGGGATGGTCCATAGGGTCAGTAGTGGAGCCTGGAAAGAATGAAGACATGGCTGGGCTGGGCACTTAATTTAAAATAAACCACTGAATCCAAAGAAGAAGCTATAAGAGCTGAATGTACTTCTAGAGGGAGAGTCTAAAGGTGGAGGGATCTTTCAGGCTGAGGATGCTTCTGTGGCATGGTAGAGAAAGATGAGATCGCATGTCTTCATCAATGGCAAGAATATTTCAGCCAGACCGCTGCTTCCGCTTCCTCTGTAGAGCGAGCCATGTGCCCTGAAGCCAGGATTCAGCCCCCCGGGGGGGGGGGGGGGACCGGTCGGAGGTCGTGGAATAGGTAGTGACCGAAAGGGTCGTGGCCGGGCGGCTTTGGAGATAGTACTGGCCTAGGAGGTGGCCGAGGAGGTGGACGAGGAGGCCTCCAGTCCCGGTAGCTGGGACTGAGGCCAGGGCGGTAGAGGAGGTTTTCAAAGAGGAAAGAAGGTCACTGTGGAGCCTCATCGACATGAGGGAGTTTTAATTTGTCAAGGAAAAGAAGATGCTCTGATCCCAACGAAAGTGGTACCCAGGGAGTCAGTCTACGGTGAGAAGAGAATCACTGTGGAGGACGGGGAGGCGAAGTTGGAGTACCGTGCTTGGAACCCCTTCTGATCAAAGCTGGTCGCGGCCATCCTGGGTGGAGTGGATCAATCCACATCCGACCTGAGCCAAAGTACTCTGCTTGGGAGCAGTGTCCGACACTAGTCTCCCATGTCTCTGACATTGTGGGCCCTGAAGTCTGGTCTATGCTGTTGAGTTTTCTCATCGATCTGGCCAAGACCTCATCAACATGGCCATAAGAGGACAACATCATTCCCGTCATTGAGGATGCACAACACTCCCACAAATAATCGAATGCTCATTGAGATGGAGGTGATTTTTGCTGATGTGGTCCAGCCAGACCAATCCCGAACTGTGGCTCTCAATGCACACAACTTTCTGAGCAACAGTGGACACTTTGTGATCTCTACTAAGGCCAACTGCACAGACTCCACAGCTTCCCCTGAAGCCGTGTTTGCCTCGGAAGTCAAGAAAATGCAACAGGAAAACATGAAGCCACAGGAACAACTCACCTTGAAGTCCTATGAGCGAGATCACACAGTGATGATGGGCGTATACAGGCCACCCCCCAAGCAGAAGGAAGTAGCTGCCGCTTCTCTTGTCGCTCTCTTTTTCTACTCTAGCTGTTTTGTGTCACATCTTTGTATTTTCTATTAAAAGGCGTGACCCCCCCCCCCCAAAAAAGAATATTACAGCCATGTCCACTGTGGATTCTCATCTTTTCAGCAGGATATGAAGAAATTCTTTAACCCCTCAGAATGCTTTTTCCTGTCTTCCCTGTCTCCACTACTTCAAGCACAGCCTCAAGGAAAAATAATAGCCCTATATCTATTTGAAAAGAAAAAAAGAAGCTACTTACAATTAGATCTTGGAACTCTCTGAAAGAGGAACCATCAAAAGAAAAAAAAGTCTTACCTTCTGCTCTATACTGAAAAAAAATCTATGTTGCTTTTAATTATGTGACTCAGACACCCATTTAAGTTCTGTCTTAGATACTACTGTAATATTGATCAGTAATCTTGCTTGGCATTTTCTCAGTCTTCATCCTTCTCCTCTTTGACCTCTTAGGTTGCTGTGGACCTAGTCACTCTATTTTCTTGGCTTCTCCTCTGAAATATCCCTCCACTCAAATTTACAAACTTGAGTTCCATGGTGAATTGATTATTCCAGTTTCAAGATACTCTGAGTTAGCACTCCTAAAACAATAGCTCATAAGCCCCCACATGTTCATTTACCTTAAATAGTCAGCCAGTGTACACAATCACCTCAAAGGCATTTATTGAGATGTTATCATAATAACAATAGCTCTAAAACATTCTCTTCTGCAAATATACACATGGCTAATGGAGAGAGTGAGAATGCACAGAGAATATGCTAGAAAAGAAACATTCACTTAGGAAACAAATGTGATTGAGCCTCCTGGCTCTGTTGCTGCAGGGTCCCATTGTCCTTTCTCTTCTTGGGTTATCCTGCTGATGCTCCCAATGGGCATAGCTTCTCTGATAAGCAGGCATGGGCTACAGGCATCTCCTCCTGGATGGTCAGAGTGCTCCTATGGGCACATAGTAAGGGCTTAGTAAATGCTTGTTGACTTGACAGGGTGAAGAGTGCAAGATGCTGTAGCCACTGCAGGGTGGAGGGAAGAAAAATGCCTTCTCTCTCTGACAGGAGTGGAGTGGTTCCTTGTGGGAGTGGCAGTTAGATGTTGCAGTAGATAGAGCAATAGCCCTAGGCTTGAGAAGATCAGATACCGGCTGGGTAAGTCACAGCCTCAGTTTCCTCTTCTGTGAAATGGAGATGATAATAATAACACTTACTCCCAGGGTTGTTGTGAGGATTAAATGACACGATAATTGTAAAGTGCCTGGCACAGAGTAAACACTATATAAAAGTTAGCCATTCTTATTATCATTCCAAAACTGGCTCTTCTTTTTTTTTTTTTTTTATCCAGATTCAATTCTCCGAGAGCCTGACCCCAAAAAGAAGAAATTAGGCTTTTTCTCACACTCTTCAGTTCATTGTCCTCATTCCAGAGTTAGTGGGAAAATTCTTAAATGAAGTTTAGGTTTAGTTCATGTACCCCCCTTAACAGGATCTGGTCTAGACAGATATTCAACGTACAAAGTAAATATCTGGCATAGGACAGCCATTTATTTCCTCCTCCTCCAAAGAAATGCTTAAAATACATTAACAAGCACTTAAAGCATGAAAAATTTTGTGGGAAATGAACAGATAGTTCATCTTTACTAGATCTGTGCTGTCTACACAACTCACAAGTCCAGATCTCCTGGCAAGTCAGGGCACAATTGGGGTCCTTTTAGCTGTATCCTGCTCCTCTTGATTTCTCCTGACTATGGTGCATCTTTTCCTCCAGAAAGCAGTGTAACTGAAGGAAATAACCACTTACTGGACAACCAACATCGACTTGGGAACTCTTGACTTCTAGAACTCATGAGGTAGGTGCCAAGACTGGAAACAGACATTTTCAAAGTGGCTGTTTGGTGACCTAGGTTCACTAAAGAAATAAAACAGAAGTAACAGCCAGGGACCTGAGACCCAGCCCTCAGACTGGTCTAACCAAGCACATGTTCTTGAGGTGGCTCATGTGTGTATGCATGTGTATGCATATGCACATGCATGTACACAAGTGTACCTTTGCTTCTCTCTTCACTGGAAGTCCAAAGGTGTATGGGCAAAGTTTCAAACCACAAATCTAAAAAAGAAGAAGAGGTAAGAAGTTATTTCTCCTCAGATTCTAATAATTGACTTGAAAGAAAGGGTCTTCCTGCCTCAGTTTCCAGTCTTGTTCAATAGAGCCTCCATTCATGGGGACACATGGGGAACCGCCTATGCACATAATTTTGCAAAAGAACAAAGCATGTGGCTCACAGGAAGGCTCTGGGCCATATATGTTCAGCCCTCCTCCCTCTATTTCTGACTTTCTGGACTTAGATATTATTCTCCCCTCCCGTCCCATTGGCAGTTTCTATACCTTAGCTTTATTTTATATATTGTCTTCCTTGAGGGCAAGGACTGTTTTAGGTGTTGTTTTTTTTTTAAGTTTAGGGTTGATTTTGTTTCCTTGTATTTCTATTGCCAGTGCTTAGCACCAAGCCTGGCACATAGTGAGCATTTAATAAACGCCTGCTGTTTTGCTTTGCCTCAACCCCATCCCCTGCCACATAAGAATTTGAAAACTAAGAAACACATGAATGAGGGAAAGAGAGATTAGACCTGTTTTGCTTCATTCCAAAGGGCAGAAGCAATGAGTGGAAATTAGTTAATAGTATTTTTTTCCAATTACATGTAAAGATAGTTTTCAACATTCACTTTTATAAGATTTTGCATTTCAAATTTTTGTCTCCCTCCTTCCCCAAGACAGCATGTGATCTGACGCAGGCATATGTACAATCATATTAAACATATTTCCACATTAATCATGTGAATAAAGAATCAGAACAAAAGGGGAAAATTACAAGAAAGGAAAAAAAGAAAAAGAGAAGATAGTATACTTTGATAAGCATTCAGAATGCATAATTCTTTCTCTGGAAGTGGACAGCATTTTCCATCATGAGTCTTTTGGAACTGTCTTGGATCATTGCAGTGCTGAGAAGACCTAAGCCTATCAAAGTTGGTCTCTGCACAGTGTTGCTGTCACTACTGTTCTCCTGGTTGTGCTCACTTCACTCAGCATCAGTAATGAGTAGAAATTAAAAACAAACAAGTTCAGGGGTCTGAGAAAAAAACTTCCTAAATATTAAAGGTCTGCAGAAGTAAAATGTGCTGACTCAAAAAATACTGGGTGTCTCTCACTAAAGATCTTTTAGTGCAAACTAAATAATCACTTGCTGGAGATGCTTCAGAAGGAATTCTACTTCACGTAAGGGTTAAAAATGTGGAAATGGCTCTGGAGAAGCTAAATGAGTTGGTAGCGTATTATGGTATCCAACAAAGCTAACTAAATACTAGGCTGCAGTAACAATAATGAATAATAATAGCTAACATTTATGTAGTACCAGGCACTATGCTAAGCACTTACCTCATCTGATCTTCACAGCAACCCTGGGAGGTAGGGGCTATTGTTATTATCCCCATTTTACAAATGAGGATACTGAGGCAAAATGACTTGCCCAGAGTCACACTGCTAATAAGTGTTTCAGGTCCCAACTCCAGACCCAGTGCCCTATCCACTATACCACCTAGTTGTCTATAAGTATAGTATATCTAGAGTAAGGGACAACAGTTCCCCTCTACTCTGCCCTGATTAGACCACATCTGGAATATATAGTTCTGGTTGCCACATTTTAGAAAGGATGTTGGCAAGTGTAAGTACAGTCCAGAGAAGAGTGACCAGTGAGTCCATGCCATATAAACATTGGATGAAGGCACCAAGGAAGTTCAGCCTGGAGAAAGGACAATTTAGAGGGGCACTTGAGAGCTATTCCCAAGGATCTGAAGGGCTATGGATGAGGGATTCAACTTACTCTGCTTGAAGAAGAAGGTAGGACTAGAAAAATGGGTCAGACTTGAAGATAAACAGGATTCAGCACTATAAAAGTAAAATCGTCTTAAATTAAAATTAAACAAATGTTTATTAAGTATCCATTACATGCAAGGTATTTGATAATAATTAGAACTTGTCAAAAGTAGAGTGGCTTGCTTTCTAGAATGGTGAGCTTCTTAACAACGGAGTTCTAGCTCAAACTAGACCAATCAATCAACAAACGTTTATTAAATACCTACAAAGTTTCAAGCACTGTGCTAGGCACTCAAGATACAAAAAAAAGTATCAGTCACTTGCATTCTATGAGAAAACAGTACGTATACATACGGGCAAATGCAAAACAAATATGAAGTAACTACATAGGACTAGGGGGATGCGGGGCTGGGGGGGGGGGGATGGAGACACACCACCAAAGCATCCTGTAGGGGAATTCCAAGAGTGGGAATAAGGAGGAAGTGCATTCCAGCTGTAGGGGAAAGCCAGTGCAAAGACTTGGAGACTGGAAAAGGACTGTTGTGTATGAGAAACAGAAAGAGACTGCACTTATCCTTTCCATATAGCAGGGGGTAGGGGCATGGCCCCTCAGGCTCTGGAAAATCCCTCTAAAATGTTTGGTACCAAAGAAGAAGTCTGCATTTTCTTCTTTTTTTTAATGGGTGTTTATAGTATTTTATTGTAAAATTTGGGTTAAGAATTTGGTCATAGGCTTTATGTGGGTCAATATTAAATGAAAATATTAGCCTCTGCATGTCACCTGCTGACTTTTGCACCCTTTTCACAAACTTTAACTTTTTACTTGTTTTAACTTAAAAAAAAGAAATTATGTATATTTATGGTATTAAAAATAAATATTTTGATATTATATAATACTATACATACTTTTTTGCATTTCTGAGTTTCTAAACTTTTTCTGTGTTGTCAGCTTCTGCAAAACTCCCCCAAAATTCCCATTTAATTTCTTCTGCTGACTTGAAATATATTGAAACTGAGATGGGGAAAGTCTCGATGACAAAGAGATTACTGTAGTTTGGTTGGACTATAGTGTTAGAGAAGGTTAGTGGTATGTCATTCAACTGGCAAAGAAGGCCTGAGTCAAATTGGGGAATTTAAATGTCAAGCAGAGGGTTTGGTCATAGAGGTAACAGAAGTCACAGGAGTTTATTTAACTACAAGAGAAATGACAAGCTGGGATTTGAGGCACCGTGACTCCAACCCTGACACAGATGTCAGCTCTTGAAAAAAGCAAAAGCCCACAGAGGCCAGCCCTTTGATTTGATGTTTATGTTATTTTCCTGGAAGTAGATGAAACTCAAATAAATGAATACATTAAAAAAGCTTTATTAAGGGCTTCCTATGTACAAAGCACTGTTTCTAGTGCTGAGGATACAAATAGAAAAGGAAGACAGCCCCTGCCCTCCAGGAGCTGATATTCTAAAGAAGAGACAACACACAGGAAACGTTTCCATTGCAAGGCAGGTGGAAAGATCCCAAGGTCCTTAGGAAGCAGCAGTAAAGCCAGAGATGTGTATGTAAAACAGCCTGTCACCATAATTGCCTTCACCTTAGCTCTCTGCAAAAAAAAAAAAAAAAAAGCTGAAGTCTGGGCCAGTCTGACAAAGACAATAAATATTGACTCTGAGTCAATCATCAATTTGACAGGATGACATAAATAGCTGCATGCTGTGAGAACAGGGCTGGCTGAACTGAGCTTAGTTCCAGGCGGGCTCCAGAGTATCTGGAAACATGGCATAGGAGGGATTTCTCTTGGACAACTTCCCCTAAATACAACATCATTTTTTCCACTGTTTGGAAAGAAATAAGGTTGTAAGTGCTTGGAGAGAACTTCTGAAGGGAAAAAAGTGGGATGTTCTTGTAGTTGTCTATTTCCAGTCCCATTGGAAAAACTGAAGAAGAAAAAAGCCGTGGGGTGGAGAGGAAGCATGTTGCCAACAACGCATTTCTTTGTGTTGTTTCTCACCTCAAGTCTGCACATCTCTAAAAATAAAAAGATTCATGGAAAGCCTGAGGCATTCAGTTTTAACTACAGAATGGAAGGAGAAGGGAAGAAAAAGATGAGTGGATAAATCCACCTGAATTAGCTTGACTCTTGAAGTGTCCTCATGTCCTTTCAACTCAACTTTACTCCTGTAGGCCCAGTTGGCACAAATTATTTCCCAGGATCGTTTATACCATATATATCCACGTTAAGACTTTCCCTGTCTCAGTTTCAATATATTTCAAGTCAGCTGAAGAAATTAAATGGGAATTTTGGGGGAGTTTTGCAGAAGGTGACAACTCATGAAGGTCAACTGACAACACAGAAAAGTTTAGAAACTCAGAAATGCATAAAATATATGTTTAGTATTGTATAATCTCAATATATTTATCTTTTAATACCATAAATATACACAGTTTCTTTTCTAAAGTTAAATAAGTAAAAAGTTAAAGTTTGTGAAAAGGGTGCAAAAGCCAGCAGACGACACACAGAGGTTGATATTTTCATTTAATATTGACCCACATATAGCCTATGACCAAATTCCTAACCCAAATTTCACAATAAAATACTATAAACACCCCATAAAAGAAAAAGAAAAATTCAGACTTCTTCTCTGGTATCTTGTATGATTATACAAGACTTTTGACCTGTTATTTTTCTTATTTGGGCCAGTTCATCCCTCCTTAGGTAACCTGGTTTCCCCAGTCTCTTCTTCCCTCCCACCAATACGTGTCAGAAGTAGGACCTGAACTCAGATCCTCTGAATTCAACATTAAGTTTCTAACCACTATACCACATGGCCTTTCCTAATACTGTCACATTACTTGTATTCTCAAGCAGAAATGTAAGAGGGATAGGGATAAGGGAGTAATTACCCAGAATGAAGATGGGAGAGAAAGGGAAGGAGAGAAGAAGAAAGAGATTTCTTATGAGAACAAAAGACATCAACTTCTCCCTTAACTATAAACTAAAAGCCAGAGAGTGAATGGGTAAAAATTCACAAAATGGGTGAATCAAGCAAGTATGGAAAAGGAGACAAGGGAGTGACTTTAATGTGGTTCTAGGACTTCCTGGTCCTCTAATACGTAACAAATCAAATCACAGAAACAAGGTAATAAAGGTTCTGATGTGCAAGAAACCTTAACGTTCCCTAAGAAGGAATCCATTCTGTGATTTCCATTACAAGATATGGTATAGCATCTGATTGAATCTCTTCTACAAAGAGGAAGCCCCTGTCTTTTGTACCATTTTTCCTTTTCCATAGTACATCACACTTTTTGGACAGTTCTGATAGTTAAGCAATTTTCCTTTATATCAGTCCAAATTTGCCTCTCAGATTTTACCCCTTGTGCCTAGTTTTGCTGTTGTTTCTTGCTGTTCAGTTGTGTCAGATGCTTTGTGACCCCATTTGGGGTTTTCTTGACAATGATATTCCAGCTCATTGAACAGATGAGGAAACTGAGGCAAATAGGGTTAAATGACTTGCCCAGGGTCACACAGCTAGTAACTGTCTGAGGTCAGATTTAAACTCTGGAAGATGAGTCTTCCTGACTCCAGCACTCTATACATGTACCTGTCCTAATTTTATTATTGAAGACCAACCAAGTAAACCAGTCTTCTTCCCTGTGACAATTTTCTAAATACTTGAAAGCAATCTGAACACAAATACTTGTCTAACATTAAGGAGCTGCTGTTGGGCCCAAAGGTATTGAGGGACAGTCTCTATGCCCTATGCCCTTCCCAGGTATGGATTTGGTTCATTTGGGAGAGGCCTCTTCCTGCTACCCATTCTTTCTCTCTCTCTCTCTCTCTCTCTCTCTCTCTCTCTCTCTCTCTCTCTCTCTCTCTCTCTCTCTCTCTCTCTCTCCTCTCTCTCTCTCTCTCTCTCCCTCTCTCTCTCTCTCTTTCTGTCTCTCTCTCTGTGTCTGTCTCTCTCTGTCTCTCTCTGTCTCTCTCTCTCTCTGTCTCTTTCTCTCTCTCTCTCCACGTTACTCAGCCTGGAACTTCACATATCTAGCTACTGATTATACAAGACTTTTGATCTGCTGTTTTTCTGACTTGGGCCAATTTGTTCCTCCTTAGGCAGCCTGGTTTCTTTCCCCAGTCTCTTCCTCCCTCCCACCCAGTTCCTGGGGACTCAACATAGCTGGTCTTAGTATGAAAACCTAGTCCACTAAGGCACTACCAGCTGTAGTCTCACTGACTGCAGGGATTATAGGAGTCTGCCCCTGTGTGCATACCTTGAGGAACCTGCTTCTAATGAGAAGGGATAAACTCTCTCTTCTCATATTCATCAGCTCATTAAACCCTGACCCTGGTATCCTAGATACAAATTTTCTTATAGCTTTGGTTATGATTCATAGCTAGGGTCTCCCAGAAAGGAGGAGTAAAAAAGAGTAGAATAAGAAACAGGTAGAGCACAGGTGTTTTATTACTATTCAATATTAAATTATTAGAAGATATTAAATTAAACAAAATTTAATATTAAACAAATATTAAACAAAATATTTGTTTATTTATTAATAAGAAATATTAAACAAAATATTAAATAAAAAAGACTGCACTCACAATAATAGAATGCCATAAAAGAAGATTTGGTAACTTAACATAACTTTGTTACATTTTACTGGGAGACTGATAGAACTAGTAATTAGACATTTGACATTTCACCTTGGTCTAGACTGTCCAAAAAATTCCAATACTTGTCTGTTGGTAAAACTATCAGGCTTTTTAGTGGCTACCTCATTGATTTAGAAGCTTCTCCAGCCACTAGCCGTTTCCAACCCAGTGGGCTAAGCACTTCCGGACCCCTTGAACTCTCAAGGTTGCCTACAACCTTAGAGATGTCCTCTCTAAGAATAATGTTCAAACATGTAGGCATGGCACTTGAAAGCAGGAAAAGAACACACCCCATCTCACCATCCCCCCTTCACAGGGAATCTGGAGAAAGAACATTCTATCTGCCATACCAGAGACAAAGCAAAAATGTTGAGCCAGAAGCTGGCATGCCACCCCTCTGTCACTATCAAGGAGCAAGGGGGATGACCTAGGGACTAAAAACGGCTTGCTACGTCCTATCAAAATATCAAATTCTACCAGCACTGGGCCACCACATGGCTGGAAGCAGACCCCCAAACTCAAACATGGTTGACAAAAACCAGGACATACAATTGAAAATTCAGTCCTTCAGATGGTGCCAGCTCTGCTTGGATATTTGCCTTCCAGAGCCTTAACTTCTCTGGCCAGAGATCCCAAGACAAATTATTTCTATTTTCCAACACATTTTAGAGGTTGAAAAGGATGAGGGAAGAACACACATGATAGGAAGAGGAAGCAAATCATGCTGTAGTACAAATAACAAGAACACATATGCTTTTGCTGATAAAGCATTTCTTATTTATTATCCTTATGTGGTATTTTAAATAAATGAAAAAAAATCAAAGCAGAAAGAGATTAGGGAGCTTATTTGCTCTAGTCACTTTAGAGCCAGAATTAGAATACAAATTTCTCAACTTCTGACCCAAGGCCTTTTTACTAAACAATTCTGAGAGAGCATCATTCCTTCCTTAAACTCCTACATTTGCAGTTTCAGTGATAAACTATCTTAAGTGATAAAGAAAAGCCTTTCTTTCAAAGGCTGTTAGGAATGACAGTAGAGATGGACCACATCCTGGCCCCTCCTCGCTTCCCTTTCCTCCCATCTTCCCTTCTCCTCTTCCCCTTCTTCCCTTCCCTTTCCATGCCTGATAAAGCATGATGAAGCTTCCCTCAGAGTAAAAAAAACCAGGTTCCAATCCTGTCTCTGAAACATCCTGGCTGTATCACCTTGGGCACGTCACATCAGGCACTCTTAAGATTATAAATGCAGAGCAGGTACTGTCTGATGGAGTCCTAAGAGAGCTGCCCCCAGCCTCAATAGTCTCACTTCATTACAGGCTCACTGTACCTACCTGCCCCCCATCCCACAATGTCCTAATTTCTTCATATATGACTCCCAACTCACTAGAATAACAGATGCTTCCCTGAAACTTATAGTTCTCACAGAAACAGCATGTGTGGAAACCCAACCACTGCCTCTATCCAGCCATGACCCCAGAGCCATTCCCACAGAAACAGATGTGTTCTTGTAGTCAATTACAATCACATCATCCAGCCAGCCCAAGACAACACCGCTATACCAACTATCTATCTTGACCAGAAAGGACCACAATAGCTAGCCAATTGGAAAGTCACATGGCCAGAATGTTTAACCACCAAACCATACATGGTACCCCTCCTCCATTACCGAATCCCTTAACAAACTCCTCCTGCATTTTTAATATAAATCATATTCCTATGTTCTATGCAAATTTCTGTTATGTAATTGCATCTTTACCCTATAAAAATCCATCTTGCTTTCTCTGAAGTTGCTGGTTCCTTTTGGAATTTAGCTCATTCTATGAGAGGCAGCAATCTCAATAAATGCCTATAATTGGATTAGAGGTGGTCTGACTGAATTCTTTGAGGTGGTTCCACCACAACACATCATGAAACCCAAGGGTTTTGGTATCCCAGAGTTTAAACTTCAACAGTTTTTGATGTCCCTAGGTTTAAACCTCAACACTATCTACTTTGGTAGAGGTTGTTTCTCACCTGGAACTCCATAAAACTATGAAATCACGGTGGGAACAAAAGCAAAGCAAAATACAAAGTAATTTTAGGGATGCAGAGGAGGGCATCAGCAACTTGGAAGATTATTCTGGGCCTCCTCTACAAGATGCAACGTTTGAGTACGTATTCAGTCTAATCCAAAATCCCTTGGATGTCAGGCTACTAAGTAGGAGGAACCTTAAAATTGGCCCTTTTTTCCATGAGTGACTCTTCAGGTCTGTGACCCTTAGGGAGTTCCCACTCCTTTTTCTTTATTGTCACTGTGCCTGGATCCAAGGTGAGATAGAAGGTACTTGGAAAGAAGTTGAAACCTTTTGGCCTTCCTTGATGGAAAGTCATGATTGTACAGAAAGAAAAAGAATGGGAGAGAAGGAAGGGGCAGAAGTATTATATAATTAGAACTAGAGGACCCAGTGGAGGCCAGGGAGGTAGGGTGGCAAAGCAGACCCAGCATTCACTAATTTTGGATTTGAGGACTTGGATTTCAACCTTGGTTATGCCTCTTAGAGCAGGTCACTTCACTGAGTTTGGGTTCCCTCTTCTGTAAAATGAGGGAGAAAGCCTACATGACCTTCAAGGTGCTTTCTAGCTAAAAATCTACTCATCTACAATCAATTTGGATCTCCTCACTTTTTTCGGGGATGCTGATGTTGTGATGTCATTAATATAGGGACCACCCAAAGAAGAAACCCCCTTTACTGTTGCAGATCAACCTGACCAGCCCCTGAGTGTCCGTAACAACACAGGTAGTAAAACAATGAGCTGGGATTTAAGTCCAGGAATTAGGATCAGGGATTTGGAGAAGGAATGGACCGATATTGATACAGCACTTGGAGGTTCGCAAAGAGCTTTGCATATATCAATGCATTTGATCTCAAAACAAAAATAAAAGCCACAGCCCCCTGAGGTAGATACCATTCTTATCCCAATTTTATAGAAGCAGGATTTGAATTCAGCTCTTCGTGGCTCCAAGATTAACACTCTACTGCACCATACTGCCTCCTTGTAACTCACTTTTTTTTTTACAGACAATGAGACCGAGATCGTCATTTTCTAGAGCACTTTTTACTATATCAGAAATGGGAAGAGGGTTGGTATTGAAGCCGAGAACCCAGTTGGTTTCGTTCTTATTCCTAGAGTCCTAGCAAAGCATCTCAATCTGGATTGTAAGCTCCTGGTGGGCTAGAGAAGATCGAGCTGTGCTCTGTGGTTGATGCCCAAAGGCTCGATCTGGGTTTGTAGGACAGAGCTGACTGGGGAGGAGAAGGAGGAGGAGGAAAATGGGGGCGTCTCCGGGAGGGTTGAGGCCCGCCACTATTGGTCCCGGGACCTCCTCTGGGCCCCAGGGGCGAGGCCAGGGGTGGGAGATTAGCAAGGGGTGGAAGAGGCGGGGTCCGGAACTGGTCCCTCTTGGGCTAGGGCAGTCGGGGCTAGTCGGGGACACAAACCACTGCAGCTGTTGGGAAGGGAGAGGAAACAGCGGGGAGCTAGACAAGACGAGGTGGGTGAGCCCGAAGTCCCCGCAGGGTCCCCGGATCTTCACTCATACCATCTTCCCTCCACACAAACCGCTTGCCCTCCAGTCCAAGGGCCACGGAGGACACAGCAGTGCTCAGCGGAACCCGGTACCGCAGTGCGCGATGAGGGAGATCGTCCATATCCAGGCTGGACAGTGCGGGAATCAAATTGGCACCAAGGTGGGAGAGTAGGGCTGCGCAAGGGGTGGGAGTGGATTTGGAGCGGGCTGAGGAAGATGGTCTGGGTGGGTGTGGGGTGCGCTTCTTAGAGGTTACATGCAGAGCAGGAAGATGAGGTTGAGTGGTGCTGAAGCATTGCCGTTTATTGAGTTTGGTCCCAGGAGAGATGAGTTAGCTGCGCCGTCCCTCTAAAGTGTCCTCAGTCGGGCCAGGGCGGTCTCCTCTCTTCCCTCCCGCAGCTCCATGCACCTACCCCCAGTTTCTCTGTCCAGAGCTCCTCCTCTCCTGGCGTCCTATCCCACTACCCGTCCCGCAATCCTCAATCGTCTCCCTGTTCTTCTGTGGGCATCCAAAGTTACACAAAACCCTACTCAGCCCGACAGCGAGTAACCCTAATAAGAAGCCTGAGGCAATGGAGGAGGCTGACTGAAGGTGGGGGGCAGCTGGAAGCCAAGAGCCCCCAATCCGGCACACCTCTCTTACCCCTCATCCCCCATCCCCCATCCCGATTTGGCCCATCCTGTCCCGTCCTTTCCAGTCCACTCCCTTCCAAAGCAGCGAGGGAGCGGCTCAACGCAGCGCTCAGGCGCGCCAGGAATTCAGCAGCTGCTATATACCACGTCCCCCCGCCCCCCAATTTCTTCCCCACCCAAGGATTCCCCCCAAACCCTCCCCTCCAGCTTGATCAGGAGTACATAGTACTCGCCCCTCCCTGAGACTCAGAGAGGAAAGGAGGGGCAGGCTACCCGCATACCCTTGGTGGATAGGGGGGGTGGGGTGTGAGGGAGGAGAGATGTTTGGGTGGCAGCGACCGGCAGGCCCGGAAGAGTCCATCTAAGTGCTTACTTTCTCTCCTTTCCCCCTCCCCCCTCCTTTGTTCCTTCTGTTCTCCCCCCCCCCCCCCTCAAGTTTTGGGAAGTGATCAGCGATGAGCACGGGATTGACCCAGCGGGAGGCTATGTGGGTGACTCGGCGCTGCAGCTGGAGAGAATCAACGTCTACTACAATGAGTCATCCAGTGAGTTGTGCCCGTGTGCGGTGCGCCAGGAAAGGGGGTCAGGGACTGTCTCCTCCCATCCGCTAACCCCCCACCCTGCGAGGTCGGACCTGCGGGAGAGGCCAGCATTCTCCCCCGGGGCATGGCTCCCTGGCGGTCCGCCCAGCTAGCCTGTCTGGGCAGGGTCCATCAGCTCCCTTCCTCCCTCCCTCCCTCCGGACTGCTCCTTTCTGCTTAGCCCTGCGGAGGAGAAGGAAGAGGGCCCGGAGGACAGATATGTTTTCGGGAAAGTTACAATAGGAGCTCCTCCCCTTCTGAGGCGGGAAATCCGCTGTTAATTTAAATGAATTCCAACCAGAAGTCTTCAGCTGTCTGGGATGCCAGTTTTTTCCTTCCTTCCCCAAGCCACCCCTCTCTTATTATCCCCCCACCCACCGCACCCCTTCCTTATCAAAAACCACCTTTTGCACATTTAGAAGAAAAGGTATTGACAACTCCTGATTAAAAAGGAGTTTGCCTTATGTAGCATTTGGGTCATTTGAATTTCAGGCTTCTCTTGTCTCGCTCTCGCTACCTACCCTTTGGGTTTGCCTCCAAGGGCAAGAACAGTTAAATTCGAATCTATCAATTTTGCTGCTGAGACCACAATGAAAAGTCTTTGTGGGGAAGGAAGTTAATGCTAGGGGATAAAGGTTAAATGTTTAGATTAGTGGTGGATTTCAGTTCTCTAAGAACTGGTTATGACTGGTTTTCTAGAGACTTAGGTCATCTTGAACTCTGTGTCTAGGGAGTGTGTTAGAATAGTTTCTGTTCACATTTCACCTCAGAAGCAGCTATCCTCTCATTGGGTAGCTGGAAACAATTTCTTTCTTGTCCAACTGGAATGAAAAGGATCCATACAAATGAAAGCAATCAGCAGGAAGGCAGAGGGCTATATGACTTCCATTGGAATTTTAAAGAGCCTGTTTTGGGAACCAATATTGGTAAGATTAAACTTTTTAGAGGAGAGAAATTGGCCAAATAACCGAAAGAGCACCAAATCAATCGCTGCAACAAAAACAGTTTATTTTCCACAGAACTAAAAATGGGAAGCTTTCCTTTGGAAACAAGGAAGTTATAGCAGGCTCATAGCAGTCTCTCCAAACAGATCCAACTCCCAGGGTACATCCCAGGCAGTTGTCAAGCTTCATGGAATTAATCAGAGAGGGGTTAGCTCCTGCCTTGAAAAGAGCCTTAGAAAATTACATGGTGAAACGGGTTTTATTTTTTTTTTAATAGCCCAGAAGTATGTTCCCAGGGCCATCCTAGTGGACTTGGAACCAGGAACGATGGACAGTGTGAGATCTGGGCCTTTTGGTCAGCTTTTCAGGCCTGACAATTTCATCTTTGGTACGTATGTTCCTGTCCAATTTTCTGTGTCACTGGATGACCATTATCAATATCACTTTAGGCTTTTGTGTTTTTTCCTTCTCTATCGGCAAAATGGGGGTTGGGAGCTTGGGAGGATGATCTGCCTCATGTTCAGACTCATGAAGAGAGGGGGGAAAATGATGTACTTGATATATATGAACTTTGAACTCTACAGGAACAGAAAACACTCTTATATGAGAACAAAATTGTAGTATTATTACTGCTACCAGTACTATGAATAGCTCTTTAAATGTACCTGATGGAAAAGTAGTGTTTCTCATTCACTCATCCCTTTATTCATTCATAAATTCCTTCAACAAATGCTATTTACATAGTTGCCCCAATAAATCCACAAGCATTTATTGGACTCCTACCGTAATTCAGTCCTTAAACTAGCATAGCATAGTATAGCACTGAGGATACAGAAAGTTTTAAGACATGGACCTCTTCTTCAGTAATTGCAGTCCTGTAGGGGAGGTATGGCACATACACATGAAAAGATAAATATCCATTGAAAGGAAGTACAAGTTCAGGTTCTGGCAGAAAGAGATGCTACCAAGGCAGTGATACTTTCAGATTGCTGTGTTCAAAGAAAGTTTCACAGAGGAATGGAGTTTGAGTTAGTCCTTGAAGCATGAGTCAGAACTTAGAGAAGATATTCACCCAGACATGGATAAAGGCTCAGAGAGGGGAAAATGTTGTATTTCCTTTAGCTTCTCTCTAAGGAAATTTGGTGCCTCAGGGACCTTAGAGCAAAAAGAAGTAGTAATGGAATGGAATGGGGAGCATCTCTCCTCCACTCTGTGTTCTATCCCATTATTTGAATCAGTGTGGTCCATGGATTTTAGTGACCTTTCAAAGTTGTTCCAGAAACTGGCTCAAAATATGAACCATGTAGATTTAAATATAGATACAATCTACGGCAGAAGAGAGTTTACATTAAAGATCATAAAAGTTAAGGTGACAAATATGTACCCACAATTAGACACAAGAAGCTCCACTAATTGAATTGGTGTCAGGGAAATGGCACGAATGTGGAATATGTAAGTTGATGGGAGTGTTGGGGGAGGGGGCAGGGTTCGATCTAAAATGAGCCACAGTGACTATTACTGCTCTACCCAAATCCTAGGTGTACATACTAAATAAGTTAGACAATGCCTAAAAGATAAGTTTGGTATACTGTCATGGGAAGAGGGGAGAATGTCCACCCCTCCCCATTCCATTCCCATCCCAAAGGTTGTAAGGCCAGATAGTGAAGAGCTACTACCAATTTGTACAGAATTATCTTTGCAAAAACTAGAACACAGACCGAATTTCATGGCTTGTCTGGCTCTTTAAATGGTTAAGGCTATGATGATGTTAGGAGAAAGCAGGTATCCCAGCCTACAGAATCAGACTTGGCGCTAGAAGGAACCTCAGGGATCATCTTTTCCAACCTCCCATGATTTTATGTGTGACCTTCAGTTCTTTACTCCATGGTAAAATTAGAGAACTGAAGCAGATGATTTCTAAGGTCCCTTCCTCTTATGACATTCTATAATCCTAAAGCTCATTCAATAGCTGAATATCAACTTAACAGTGTTAACAACAGCCTTCTTGCTGGGGAAAAAAAAAACAAACCAGTGCTCAGATCTCCCTCTCTGGGAGGGAGATTGTGTGTGCCCATCTTCTTTGTTTCCCCCATATCATATAAGCTTCTGCCTTTTAATTCTCTACTATGTGGGAGAATAATAATAGCTGACATTTAATGTAGCATTTTAAGTATGCAAAGCATCTTATTACATACTTTATCTCATGTGAACTAAGGACTTACAGGTTTTATTATCTTCATTTTGCAGATAAGGAAACTGAGTCTCAGGTTGTTAAAAAAAAAATGGGTTCCCATCCTGACTTTTGCCACTTACAGTTTGTGTGTCCTTGGGCAGATCTCTTCTTTACCTTTCTGCGCCTGTTTCTTCATCTGTAAAATGAGAGGAAAGGACTAGATGGATCTTTGAGGTCCCTTTGGACCTCTAAATCTATTGTGGAGCAGCTAGGTGGTGCAGTATATAGAGCATCAGTGCCGGAGTCAAGAGAACCTGCGTTCAAATCTCACCTCAGACACTTGACACTCACTAGCTGTGTGACCTTGGGCAAGTCTCTTAACCCCAATTGCCTCATCCTGGGTCATCTCCAGTCATCCTGATGAATTTCTGGTCACTGGATTCAGATGGCTCTGGAGGAGAAGTGAGGCTGGTGACCCGCACAGCCCTCCCTCACTCAAAACAAAGTCAAGTGCAAGTCATGTCATTATTTCTCTAATGGCATGGTCTCCTTAGCCAAAGGACGATGAACATACACTGGAAATCTATGGTCCTATTAGGTGACTTGTCAATGGTCTTATCCCTAGTAAGTATCAGAGGCAGAGTTCAAACCCAACCTCCAAGTCCAGCATTTTCCCCACTAAACCATGCTGCCTTTCTGAGAATGACTTTCCATTTATTTAGCTCTTTTGCAGTTTTTGAAGCATTTTTGCATGGCAAATCTTCTTTATTTCTCATAGTAACCCTATTTAGTAAGTAGAAAATGCATACTTCCTCATTTTCAAGTTGAGGAAGCAGGGATTGTTTTTTGCCTTTTTGTATCCCTAGTATTTAGCAGAGTGTCTGGAACATTGAAGGCACTTAATAAATATGGATTGAGTGTGAGTGAAGCAGAGTAAGGTGAAATAACTTGCCCCAAGTCACATAGCTAACAAGTGGTCCAGCTGGCACACTTACCCAGGTCATAAGATCATACATTTAGAGCTACAAGTTCCCTTAGAGGCTATGCAATATAACTTCTTCACTTTACAATTGTGTAAATGGAGGTCTAATGGAGTAAATGATTAGCCTAGGGTCAAAGGAATGGTACTAAGAATAACTAGCTTTTAGATGGTGCTTTAAAGCTTGGAAATCATTCACCATGTTATCTCAGTTGAACCTCTTAGCCACTCTGTGAGCAGGTACTGTCATTTTACAGCTGAAGAAACTGAGACTGAGGGAAGTTTAATGACTTTCCCAAGGTCTTACAGCTAAGTATGTGTCCAAGTAAGTAGAAGAACTGGGATCTGAATACAGGTCCCTTGACTCCAGATCCTGTCTTCTTTCTATGGCAGTAACATAGGACGTCCTATAGAACTATAGGACTTCCAAAGTCCTATCGGATGGAGGCAACAGGTCCAGGGCTTTTACCACTCCATCATACTGTCTCCAGTACAGAGGGCCAGGATGAAAAGAAATGAGCAATGCATGTGTGCTTGAATTGGAATTGGAGGGTCAAGTACTCCCTGTGGAAGTCAGTGATTTAATGGCTATTAGAGTAGCTGAAATACTGATATTAGCTGTCTGTAGACCAGGGACTTTTAACCTTTTTTGTGTCATGGATGCCTTGGGCTGTTTAATGACATCTATGGACTCCTCAGATAATGTTTTTTAAATAATTGATGGAAATACTAAACTTCAGTTTGAGGCTAATGAAAATAAAGAGCTAATTTTTTCCCATCTACATTCATAGACCCCCAAAAGCTATAGGGATCAATGGATCCCTAGATTAAGAACCCCTGATTAAGACTACAAATAGAAGAAGTACTTGAGTGATCACTAACAACAGGTAACTAGTATGTGGAAGCTCCTTCCTTACTATTGCCCCTCACCCATATGTGACTTCCCCCAACAGAATGGATACAAACCAGTAATATGTGAGTTGATTTGATTTTTTTTAAGTGCATTTTGTAAAAACCTACACCTGAATTGGGAAGTATGTGTATGCAGCAAGGTTAATGAATGAAATTTTTTGTAAGGAAAGAAATGGATTAAATCCCATTTTTTCTTAATTAGCAAGTCAAAGTAATTGATTTTTGCTTAGGCTATAGTTATAGCGGCATCCTACGAGAAGGTGAGAAGGTATCTCAGTGGGTCAAATATGTCATATACATATTATAGAGAAAAGAGCAGTTGAAAGGCAGGATTTACTTTCAGCATTTCTCCCATTTGTAACTTTTTCTCCAGTTTCAGATCTGGTAGAAAACCTATACACTGCAGTGGTGCCTTTAGAGAGGTTTGAACAGGAAATAAATCAGAGGGTGTATCCTTTGCCAGGGAAAGACATCTCAGGGGTATCTGTTGGGGCTTGACTGAAGCTTGGTAAATTACAGTCTCATTGTCTATAGTCAGGAGTCACTGACTGCAATGTCACAACACATTATTACCAGTGATGTTCATTTCATAACCCCAAATATTTAACTAGGAGTTTCAGTTGCTATGAGACTGTTGCAAAATATTCAGAAGTCTCTAGCTTCCTTCTTTTTCCAAGAACACAGAGAGAGAAAGCTTCAGGACAAATCAATCTACTGTAAATATTTAGGCACTACAGCAAATGGTATAAACTCAGGAAAAAGAAACAGTGGTTTGGAGTCTTCGTTCACTGAAGGAGCAACTTCTGACTTGATTCATTCTTGTCTATGCTTCTCTGAAGTGACCTGTTTGTTTTCAGTCCCACCTTTTTGTTATTTTAATGGAGGAATGCATGCCCACTTGTTTAAAAAGTAGTTACAGTAGTGTTATTTTTCTTGCAAGAAGGCATAATCCTTAAGTAATAAAAAGGGGAAATGTAACTGTTTTTCTGAGTCTTGAAGTTTCAATAGAGATTGGAGTAGGGATGTAGCCTGTCCTCTGCTGGGTCTGCTTAGCTTTGGTGCCTGCTTGCCATGTGTGACTGGCCACCTTAGCAAGGGAGGGAGAGGGAGGGGGAGAAGGGAAGAAAAAGAGACAGAAAGACAGTGAGGTAGTGGAGGGAAAAATAGGGAAAAGGAGAGAGAATAAGGGAGAGAGGGAGAAGGTGGAGAGAGGGAAAGAAAGAGAAAGAGGGAGAAAGGGAGGGAAGGAGAAAGAGGGAATGAGAAAGAGAAGAGGAAGAAGAAGGAAAGGAGAAGGAGAAGAAGGAGGAAGAGGAAGAAGAAGGAGGAGGATGAGGAGAAGGAGGAGAAGAAGAAGAGAAAGAAGGAGGAAGATGAGGAAGAAAAGAAGGAAGATAAGAAGAAGGAGGAGGAGAAGAAGAAGAGGAAGAAGGAGGAGGAGGAGAAGAAGAAGATGGAGAAGAAGAAGATGGAGGAGAGGAAGAGGAGGGGAGAAGAAGAAGAAATGACAGCATTTTTTTATGTTGTTCCACAGCTGTGCAGGAAGCAAAGTGATTTCTGCATCCTCAGGAGGTAACAGTCACATCCTAGACCCTGCCTACGGACAGGGGAAAACAGAACAAGGAAATGGCTCACTCAAAACAATTGAAATGGTCAATAATTGCAGCATGCTCTGGGCTCCCCAAGCAGAAGAGTGGAAAGCATGGGTTGCTTTTTCTGCTTTGGCTGGATCTCTCCCTTTCTTGATAAATATCAGGTGCTGCTGTGCAAATGGCCATTGTGCCTGTTAGACCAAAGGAAATCTGGGTCAAGAACATCTGAAAGGAGATATAGAATTTACGCCTGAGTTGCATAAGAGGCTGATTATCCCTGGAGCTCCTACCAACAGATGCAGATACCAAATGTGACCCATACCAGAGAAAAATCTATTCCAACCCTAGAAACAAATTTTCAGTGATTTAAGTGCTTTTTGGTATATTTACCAGGGTCAGAGAAGGGGCTCAGTGGTTGAGATGTGTGTTTCCCCTCCATACCTATTTCTCTACTTTTCAGAAAAAAATAAAAGATTTAAGTTCTCAATCAGCAAGTAGTTAAGAGGTACCCATGATGTGACCATCACTGGACTAGATGCTGTGAGGGAATCTGGCTGTCTTTGATATCAAGCTGACAATCTAATGGGAGGAGAACGAACCACAGAGGAGGACTGTGGGATAGTGCAAAGGTGTCAAACACATGGGCAGACCCAAACCAGGGTACAATGTAATTGAGGAATATTCGACAAAATAAAAATACAACATGCGACCTGCAGGAATCATCATAAATGTTTTGTTGTTGAGAGTTTTCAGTCTTGTCTGACTCTGTTTGACCCCCTTTGGGGAATCTTCTTGGTAAAGATACTAGAGTGATTTCTTGTTTCCTTCTCCAGCTCATTTTACAGACTAAAAAACTGAGGTTAATGAATTGCCCAGAATCACACAGCTAGTAAGGGTCTAAGGTTGGATTTGAATTCAGGTCTTCTGACTCCAGACCCAGTGCCCTATTCATGCACCATCTACCAGCCCCATATAAACGAATGTTGTTATTCAGTCTTTTTCAGTTGTATCCAACTTTTTGTGATGCCTTTTGGGGTTTTCTTGGCAAAGATACTGGGGTGGTTTGCCATTTTCTTCTCTAGTTCATTTTACAGATAAGGAAACTAAGGCAAACAGTTAAGCGACTTGCCCAGGGTCTCCCAGCTAGTGAGTGTCTGAAACCAGATTTGAACACAGGAAGATGAGTCTTCCTAACTGTAGGCCCAGAACTCTAAAGACTGAATCACCTAGCAGCACCTATATGTGGTATGGTGGCCCCCATTTCTATTTGAGTTGGATATGACCAATGTAGTATATAGCACAGGGGACCTGGAATCAAGAAGATTTAAGTTCAAATCCTACTTAAGTCACTAGCTCTAGGCCTCAGTTTCCTCCTCGGTAAAATGAAAAAGTTATGCTCAATGGCCTCTAAAGACCATTCTGGTTCTAAAATCTGTGATCCTTTTTGTACCCATGCATCAAACACAAACATTTCAATATATAAAAAACAGGAAAGAGAATTGTATTAAGAAACTGAACTTAATTAATATACAGTAGAGGATGTCAAACTACAGTTCATGGGCTGGATACCACCTATTTTTGTACTGCCAATGAGCCAAGAATCGTTTTTACATGTAAATGCATTTACATGTAAAAATGATCATTCACATGTAAAACCAGTCTTAGCTCATGGAACCATACAAAAACAGTAAGTGGGACAAATAGGTCCTAAAGGATAGTTGGATTTTTTTTTAAAGGCTATATATTATATTTAGCAAGGTAGTAAAAAAGTTGCTCCTTTTTTGTACCCTTCTACTGTTTTTTTCCTTTTGTGCACTTAAGATGTTTTATTGCTTTTATTTTTTCATGTTTATCACTATCACTAATTTGATTTTTGGTTTTTTAATCACCTCAAGTTTGTGAATTGTGAATTGTCATAAACCCAGACAAAATAGCTTGTCCTTTCTGATAGCTAATTTCAAACCAGTAAAAATAAAGACTGAATCAGCAGAAGCCTGTGGCTAGGTAATATCAGGTGAGCCCATCATCAGTGTGGCAGGCAGTCCACATACAAAAGTCACATTTCAGGGCAGTGTCTGGAGCAGAGATCTGGAGAGCTTGAGAATTCTTAACTCTTTCCTTTTTTAAAACAATAAGGCCTGCCTCTTCCCACTCCCACTTCCTCAGCTTTGTGGTTTGACTTCATAGTTTCTTTATTCATCTGTAGGAAGATCTGTAGCCAAAAGTCAAAATTAGGGGATCTGTACCTTCCTTTGCCACTGACTCATAGTGTGGCTTTGGAATTTGTTGTAGAATTCTGTTATTTTGTATCTAGTCAGATATTGACTAGAAGTTTGTTCTAGTCAGATATCTGTAACATATTTGAAAGCTGCCCATGAAAGATGCCCTGGGAATAAGTGAAGTTTCTCTTTCTATGGGTTTTGGTGGTCTGAAGGTTCAGCACAAGTTAACAGTAGAATGAGGCAGCTAGGTGGTGCAGTGGATAAGGCATTGTGCCTGGAGTCAGGAATGCCCGAATTCAAATTTGACCTCAGATGATTACTAGTTATGTGATTCTGGGCAGGTCGTTTAACTTAGTTGACTCAGTTTCTTTGACTCAGTTTCCTCATCTGGAAAATGGGGATAATAACAGCACCTCCTTCCCAGAGTTGTTGTGAGGATCAAATGAGATATTTGTAAAGTACTTAGCTCAGTACCTGGCACATAGTAAGCACTATATGAATGTTAGGTATTATTATTATTTAAAAAGCTAATGTGAGCTCAGGTCCAGCATCCCGAATGAAAGGAGTCTGTAGCTGTTATTGTTGTCTTTCATTATGTTATTAATCAGTATTTACACTATTGATTGGTTCTTCCTTTACATGGTATCATTCATATGCAGCATTCACATATTTCTTTGAATTCTTCACATTTGTTGCTTATAGTATATTTTCTAACATTCATATACCATAATTTAGCCTAGCCATTTCTCAACCAGTGGAAACTTGAGTTTTTTTCTAGTTTTTTGCTAATACAAAAAGTGTTGTTAGGGAAACATACCCACACAAAGCATCAGGGAATAGTGAAAAGAAAGCCATCCTTGAGGATTTGAATCCTGAATGACTGTGTGATCCCTGGGCAAGTCATTTAACTTCTCAAATTCAAAAAGAAACATCACATTGACTTAGAAAATCACAAATTAACATTATTTATGTATTATTTTTATTTAAAAAACATTTTCCAATTGCATTTTAATCTGGTTAGGATCACATGAGCAAACTCTCCACTCTAGGCAACTAAGACCACAAGTTGCAGAGAAGGTGCTGACCTGGTAGAGGGTGTTTCCTACATCAAGGAAATTATGGCTCCAGTACATATCCATATATATGCACATATGTCTCTATATTTACTGCCAATATCTCCTTAAGGGCAGTGGGCCTAATCAATAAGCATTCACTAAGGGCTTAATATATGCACTAGGGATACAAAAGAAGGCAAAAACATGATCCCTGCCCTCAAGAAGGCTCCATTCTAATGGGGGATACACATGTAAAAAAATTATACATATAAGATGTATAGTAAATGGAAGGAAACCTTAAAGGGAAGGCACTAGCAATGGGAAGTTAGGACTCGGAGGGAGGGACAGCCTCTTGTAACAGTCCAGATATGAGGTGATAAGGACCTGCACCTGGTAGCTGAGTGAATGGCAAGACGAGAATACGTTTGAGAGATATGAAGGTAGAAATGGCAACACTTGGCAACATTTTGCCTGTGTGGGGTGAGTGCAAGTAGGGAGTTGAGAATGACACCAAAGTATGTAGCTTAGGTGCATGAGGGCGGTAGTCTCAACAGTAATAGGGAAATTTAGAAGGAGGTTTGGGTGAAAAGAAAATGGATTGTTTTGAACATGTTACGTTTGAGATGTTCAAAAGGCCTGTTACTGGTGATGTGAGACTGGAGCTCAGGAGAGAGATTAGGGCTGGATATACACTTTTGGAAATTATTTGCATAGAGATGATAATTGAACCCATGGGAACTAATGAGATTACCAAGTGAGATTGTAGTAGAAAAAAGGCTCAGAACAGTCTTGGGGAACACTCATAGTTAGCAAAGGAGACTGGAGAGGTCAGACAAGGAAGAGAAGACCAAGGAAAGAACAATATCATGAAAAATTAAAGAAGAGAATATCAAGAAGAGGGTCATTGATGGTGTCAGAGGCTGCAGAGAGGTCAAGGATGAGGACTGAAAAAAAAACATTAGAATTGGCAATTAAAAGATCATTAGTAACTCTGGAGAGAGCAGTTTCAGTTGAATGATGAAGTCAAGACATACTGAAGAGGGTTTAGAAGCAAGGAAGAGCAGAGAAATTGGAGGCACCAAGAAGAGATGGCCTTCTCAAAGAGTTTAGCCATAAAAGAGAAGAGAGCCATAGGATAACTAATAGGGATGGTCAGAAGAATTAAGTATTTGATTTTTTTTAAGGATGGGAGAGATATGGATATGTTTGTAGGAATTAGTCAATATGCAGATTGAAAATTAGCAAGAAAGTGGGGTTGGTAGTAGGAGCAATGTGTTGGAGATGAGATGAGATGGGATTAAGGGTAAGTGTGTATAGGTTTGCCTTTGCAAAGACCACTTTTTCTTGAGATAGTAGGGGAAGGTATCAAAGTAATGTAAGATGAGGAGGGGAAGAGAGGAAGCTCTTGGTGAATGACAAATTTTTTCAATGAAGAGAAGCCTTCAGCTGAGAGGACTGGAGGAATGGGTGCCATGACAGGCTCAAGGATGACTGAAAAGTTTTGGAATACCTGCTACAGTGAGTGGGATAGTGAATCAACTAAAGAAGTATTAAGGATTGTCTTGCTGCAACAAAGGTCCAGCTGAGATTATTTATAACATAACTTTATAGTGCTTAGGAGTATCTGGCACACAATAGGTGCATCTGACTTGACACTTTGTAATGGACCCATTCAGTAGCATGCAAATAGAAGCAAAGACCATGTTGGGAATGATCTAATGTTGGGGTTTGGCAGAGCATGAGAGGAAATCGGTTAAGAAGGTAAGGGACCCAAGTGTAAAGAGTTGCGTGACCATCATCCCTAAAAGCAAGAGATTTGGACATTTGTCCTGGCAACTGCTTCTGTGAATGTTGCAGCCACAGTTATTCAAGACTCAAGTAAAAGAGTTCTGGCCATCAAAGTCCTTGGCGCTGTCCAGTGGTTCAACATTACAAAGAGCTTTGTTAAGGATCACAGAACCTTTCCATCTGACCTGTAGCTGAAATTTTATATTATACTGCTAGTGTGTTAAGAGCCTAGACTTTGGTCTTCCGACTCCAAGAGGAGTCATTTGTCCACCAAACCACACTGCCCTTCAGCAAATGTGCTTTTATCCCCCCCCTCCCAACTTATGACTGCATCTTAAAACATTGTTTCTGATGTGGCTTTACTTCTGCCCAGATCCCAGATCAAACTATTATTTCCAAGTAGTATTCTATCAAGGATTAGTAAAAGGATAGAAAATTCTAGAGGATTCTGATCCTCTGTAGAAAAGACTGAGAGGTTAGGTGACTTTTCTATTTAGGTAAGTTGCCAGAACTTCAGGCTAAAAATAACTCAATTTTATGTTAACATTTTATCTAAATATTAATTTTTATTAGAAAAATTAAAGTGAATAATTCTGAGACTTTGATCAGCACAAGGATGAAACATGATTCCAGAGGAGAAAGAATGCAGCCCACCCACTTCCCAACTGAAGTGATGGACTAAATATGCACGAGACTCATGTTTTTGAACATGGTCAATATGGGAATTTGTTTTGCATGACGATATGTGTTCCTCTTCTTTTTTTCCAGTGGGGAAGAGGTAGGAGAGAAAATAAATGCCTGTTAATTTGAAATATATATATATATATAATTAAAATATAAAAGTTGGTAAGTTAAAAAAATAATTCAAAAGTATGGTTTTTTTTTAAAAAAAAAAGATGTCTTTATTCTTAAATGCAAATTTGTTATATCTTTGGATCAGCTCTCTACTGAAGTCCTACTTATGATGCCTCATCTCAGCAGGGAAATGACTTGAGTTCTCATAGGTTGTGCCAGCGAAGCACAAACAAGCTGGTTTTTAAAAAGCTAGAATGCTTAAGAGCACAGGCCCAATCATGGCCTATATGGCTGATGTTCAGAGAGGGTAATCATAGAAGCCGAGTGCAGGGAAATAAATTTTTGGTGACAGAAACTATCATCTACCAAAGCTAGAACGGTTGTAGTCTGACAGAACCATAGTTCTTTTAAGTATTAGAATCAAATTTTTTTTCTAGTGAAATACTTCTACAAGTTCAAAACAAAAGTCCCACAAGGAAAACAAGATTTGACATAAAAATTTGCTTCACAGGAAACTTTTTAGGAATGAATGTATTCTATCAAGTGAGATTCATCTGTTTGAAAAGGTGAATTCCCATCATCAGTCAAAAACTAAATTTAGTCAAGATTTTTTCCAGCTTTTTGAATGCCTCAGAGGAATTTTAATAATCATAAATTTATTTCATTTGTTAAACTTGTATCCCAAACCAGACTGGAAGTTTTTTGAGGTCAAGGAGCATGGCATATGATTCTTTGATAATTGTCAATGTCTAGCAGAATATCATATATCTGCAGAATACCACATAACTTGAGTACTGAATATATGCACAAGGGTTAAATTTTTAAGTTTTGCAATTCAGGCTATAGGGAAAGAAGAGTTTCATAACTTTTTTTATGCTTTTAGATGATGATAAGGCCTCCCTTTTCAAATCACATACATTTTTCTTCTGTGCTTTATTGCAGGACAAACCGGTGCAGGAAACAATTGGGCAAAGGGGCATTACACTGAAGGAGCAGAGCTAGTCGATTCAGTGCTTGATGTAGTGAGAAAAGAATGCGAACACTGTGACTGTCTGCAAGGATTTCAGCTCACTCACTCCCTGGGAGGAGGAACAGGGTCTGGTATGGGAACACTGCTCATTAGCAAAATCCGAGAGGAGTATCCAGATAGAATCATGAATACCTTTAGTGTCATGCCTTCTCCCAAAGTGTCTGATACTGTGGTGGAGCCTTATAATGCTACCCTGTCGGTCCACCAGCTGGTTGAAAACACAGATGAAACTTACTGCATTGACAATGAGGCTTTGTATGATATCTGCTTCCGTACCTTGAAGCTTACCACTCCAACCTATGGAGACCTTAACCACCTGGTGTCTGCAACCATGAGTGGAGTAACCACCTCACTGCGCTTCCCAGGGCAGCTCAATGCTGATCTCCGCAAACTGGCAGTCAACATGGTCCCTTTTCCACGCCTTCATTTCTTCATGCCAGGCTTTGCTCCTCTAACAGCCAGAGGCAGTCAGCAGTACAGAGCCTTGACAGTGCCAGAACTCACTCAGCAAATGTTTGATGCTAAGAACATGATGGCTGCTTGTGACCCAAGGCATGGACGCTATCTCACTGTGGCCACTGTATTCCGAGGCCCAATGTCCATGAAGGAAGTGGATGAGCAGATGCTGGCCATCCAGAACAAGAATAGCAGCTATTTTGTAGAGTGGATCCCTAATAATGTCAAGGTAGCTGTATGTGACATCCCTCCTCGTGGTCTCAAGATGGCTTCCACATTTATTGGCAACAGCACTGCAATTCAGGAGCTCTTTAAACGCATCTCTGAGCAGTTCTCTGCCATGTTCCGCCGGAAGGCTTTCCTTCACTGGTTTACAGGAGAAGGAATGGATGAGATGGAGTTTACAGAAGCAGAAAGTAATATGAATGATCTAGTCTCAGAATATCAGCAGTATCAAGAAGCTACAGCCAATGATGGAGAGGAAACTTTTGAAGATGATGAGGAAGAGATCAATGAATGAAATTTCCCCTTCACATTAAAATATAAATGAAAGCTTAATAAAATTCCTTTAAATGTATAAAGTGTCTTCAATTTCAAGTCTTTTGAACATGGCAGATAACTGACATGAAAGGTAGTTGGAAAAAATAAGAATTTTTCTTCTCATCCCTTTGTGGAAAAAAAATAGCCTATGCAGTATTATATCGTACTGAATATGCAATATAAACCTTAAGAAAATTCATTCATAATAAAAGAATATTATTACATCTGGGTTTTTTGGGGGGGGGGGCAGGGTACCAAATACTTATTTTAACAAAGCCCAGCTTGAGAAGAAAAAAGAAACAATAGCTATACAAACTTATGGCAACTACAGTAACTCCTAGGAGTGTGTAATTGCACTTCATCTCTTTTCTGGGTTAAGCAAAATGCTAGTCTTGATCACTGAAGAAAAAAGCTGAAAAGGAGAAACTGTTGTTATAAACAAGTCAAAGAATCTTATAGATAGTAACTACTATTTTTGGCAGCTTCCATGTCTAAGCAAAATTTTGACAATAGTTTTAGGACAGATACAAAGAAACTTCACATAACAGGAGTTGATTATTTCCTCAAAATATAACTGATAATATAAATGTTACAGAATTTAAGAGCAGAAAGATACTTAAAGATCTGGTCCAGGGGTTGGCAAGCTACAGCCCAAGACAGGGGTGGGGAACCTGTGGCCTTGAGACCACATGTGGCCCTCTACGTCTTCAAGTGTGGCCCTTTGACTGAATCCAACACACTTAGAGGACCTGGTGGGCCATATGTGGCCTTGAGATCTGCAGGTTCCCCACCCCTGGCCCAGAGACTGGTTTTTACATTTTAAATTGAGTCTTATTGGGTTTTTTTAAATGTACAAATGTACAAAAACAGGTGGCAGGTTAAATTTGGCCTGTAGTTTGCAGTTTGGCATAGTTTGCAGACCCTTGATCTGATCTATAAGATTTAGAGTTGGAAGAGAGTTTACATTATCTAGGTCAACCCCCTCATTTTACAAAAGAAATTGAAGTTCAAACAATAAATAGAAATCATAATTCAAACTCAGGTTCTCTTATAAAGCCATTATGCTTTTCACCATATGCCCCCATTTCACAAACAATAAAATTGAGGCTCAGAGAAGTTGTATAATATAAGAACTGAGAATAAACACAGGATACTAGACTGTTATTCCTATGCTACGTGCAGTGGACCAATGGTTTGTCACCACAGAACTTCAGGAGTCCATATGGCCTTTCCAGACATTTCTTGGGAGAGTAGTAACAAAGCCCAGCTTGAGAAGAAAAATGAAACAATAGCTATACAAACTTATGACAACAGAAGTAACTCCTAGAAGTGTGTAGTCACACATGTAGTATACATGCTAGTTTACTTCAGAATCACCTTCAAGACCAAATGCCTTGCCAGGAATTACATAGGTCTCTTTCCACAATCTCAAAAGACTGAAAAAAATCACCATGCTAAGTTGTTCTTCCTTTGATGAATTTTCAAAGGTGACGTTAAAATCCTGTTTACTAAGAACAAAGAAAAATTTTTTTTAATTTTCTTTAAAATAAACATAAGTTGAATTGAAAATACATAAAAGTACTAATTTGTTGAATTAACCAATTGATGACATAGTAAATTGTTCAATATAAAGCTTTTTATAAGCACTTTAAAATGCTCCAGACTTAGCCTCTTAGAAAATTGGAAATTTCTCTATTTTACAGATCAGACAATTCTAACAGAAAAGCTTAGAATTATACAGTTCTGACCATTTTATAAAGAATCTGTAGGAGTAAAAAAATTATGAATGCCCTTCAACACTAGCATGAAGGATTTGATGCTGAGACCTAAATAAGTATTTAATAGGCATGTTAAAATTGAACTAATCCAGGCTTGACTACTTGTCTCTAAAAAAGGGATAGTATAAGGGATTTAGTGTGCAATTTCAAGTTCTGCTGAAACTAGCTGGTAACTTAACAAATGAGGAAGCATTAATAAACTGAACTACATCAGTTTCATCTAGAAAGTGTCACATGGGCACCAGAAGCTTTATCAACGTTTCTTAGTGTAAAAGGAAGAAGAAGAGATAGGTTGCTAATGTCAAGATTTCAAATGAAAGAGTCTTCTCTGATGAAGAAGATCATCCATCCCCCGAGTTAAGTTTACTAGAAGTATATTTTCTTAAAGTAAACAAATCTGTGTTCAAAAAAGGACGCTGTATGTAGCTTATTTTTTATTTCAAAGAAGCCTTATGTACACAATACATTCACATTTTAATATCTTACAGCTCCCTGTAGAAAACCTTTTGATTAAAACACAACAAATGATCTGAATTTTGAAAAAATACTACATCAAATTAATGTTTTCCTCATTAGGTGTTCAATTCATTTCACAGTCTATCTGCCTTGTGCAGATGTAAGGAGAACCACTGAAGGATAATGAAAGTGAATTAAGGGCGGGTGGGTTTGTGAGAAGAAAAAACTGACTGTACTGCAAAGTTTTATAAATCAGTTAATTATACACGACATGCTCAGGCACATGTTTCCTAGATACAATAGACTGGAGCTTGGTACAGTCCAAGAAGCTTTCCAATCAGCTCTACTGAAATCTTTACTTATTGATTTCTCCTCCTTTGGTGTAAGCAGGAAGCCATACCATCACCACAAATCACAGCTTTCTTTTTTGTTATCATTTCAACCTTTGGGTGAGTAGTAGGATAAGACCACCTAACAAAATGCTTCATTCAGCACTGGATTTCATTGATCTGACAAAGCCAAAGTTGAAGTACTGTGCAAACTGACAACACAAGACAAAATGAAATTAAAATGGCATCTCTCCTCTGATTTGTTTTACTGTCTTGTCATCTGGTGATTCCTCTTTCTCCTTTTCCTTTTCACGTTCTTTGTTCCAGTCTTTAAGTCCTTCTGGAAGAGAGGTGTCCTCATCTAAGCTTCCAGTACCCTCTACAAAATCTTCATAGGTAGATTTTTCTGCAAAGGGTCTGGGGCCCAAAAGTTCAACCATATCAGATTTAGCTAATACTTCCTTTTCTAATAGTCGAAGAGCAACCTGAAACGGAAACAATTTCTATTAAATACATACACCAGGGGAACACATTGTAAGATTATTTCAGATCATTTAATAATGTGCAGATGAAAACATTTAAGCAGGTTTAGTTAAGACTGCTAGACCTACAAGGGCTAAATTAAACTGTTTGTAATAATCACCTATTCTATAATTTTAATACACTTATGTTTTGCTTAAGAATACCACGCCTTTTATTATTTTTTTTTAAATCACAGTTCTTACTGTTAATGTAAGATTTGCAGAAACTAAGAAACTAAGATTAGTCCCTGAGAGCAGAGGCTGGTTTTTTGTATCTCCGTATTACCAAGTACAGAGCAAGACACATATTAACCATGCAAATAGACTTGTTCATTGCTTTTTTGACCCTATGACCTGGAAAGCAACCTGGAAGTTGTTTTCAAAAGCAATAGCTTGTCACTTATCTGTGTCTCTCATAAAAAGTAGATTGAATTATCTTCTCCCTCCACCTCCACATCCAGGTCTAATGAATTCTTATTTAGTCTTGAAAACCCAACTCCAAGTCACCTCCTTTAAGAAACAATTCTTCCTTGATGTCCCATCAGTAACAGCCTATTTCCTTTCAGACTATACAAGGCATTTTATTTCTCCATTATGTACTTATGTTACTTGCATCCTAATTATCTGTATATGTGTCATATTCTCCTACTAAACTGTAAGTTTCATGAGGTCAGAGACTGAATCTTCCCTGTACATTTCCATCTCCCCCAGTACCATTAGTAGGCACTTCATAAATATCTGACGAATTTGAATAGAACATATATATTTTAAATCTGTACAGACACTAGCTAAAGAGTAAATTTGCTAAATATGTGAAACAGATGTCAATTAAGATTTCTTAACTTATGTACAAATGATTTTAGGAGACTATCAAACCAAATACACTAATAAACATGAAGAAGCATGCATACTCATAACTTACACTGCCAATTTTTAATCATTCAGGCTCTAATTATTCAATACATTAATTAGCCACATATTAACTAAGTGTCTTCTATATGCAAGGTGTGATTTATAACGATTCTCTTTCTCCTATCTGCTCTCTGGTCATTTCAATCTTTGTTTGAACAGAAAGGAGAAGAGAAATGAAAGAAGGTAAATTTCAGTTAGTCTTGCTTTCCTTAGCCTAAGTAGTTCTGGTTCAAAATCTGGCATAAAAAAAATTCCAGGAGGAAAGAGCGAAATAACAGCTGAACATCAAATATCTCAATATTCTCCTTATTCTCAAGAAGCCTGAATTCCACATCAGGTTGAGAACTGGCACCTCAAAGACACAGGTCTAGAGTCTAGCTGTGACTTCCCCTTTCTTGAACATTTCTTTAGAGAACAAGCTGCCCATATAAATATCACTCTTTCTCATCACTTACTTACATACACACACACACACACACACACACACACACACATATATGTATATACACATATATATAAACACAAGTATAAAATGTACAGTTATACCTTTATTAATCTAAGGAAGATAAATATTCAGTTTATTACTTTAATTTTTGGTAAAGCTTTCCAGAAGTGTTGGTTCCTGAAACACCCACCTTCTCTACTTCAGCTTTTTTCTCTGTAAGAAGAGCCACTGTCCGTTTATAAGCATCATTAATAAGTATCCGTACTTCATCATCTATCAGTCTTGCAGTAGCTTCACTATATGGTTTCTCCAATACCATGTCCCCTTGTCGTGGAAGGTCAAAGGAAATCTGCCCCACTTTTTCATTCATACCAAACTGAACAATCTAAAAGAGAAGAACAAATACCCGAGTGACTTGCATTACAATGCATATACTTTTTAGACCAGCAAAAATGATGAAATAGGAGAAAGTGGTAGAGCCTAGCTTTTTCCCACAACTACTCCAATCAAGATCTATAAAGAGGGAGACAAGTCAGAAGGCATTAACGACAGGGTCTAGCCATGAGGATGCTACCCAGAGCTTTCCAATCTGTGGAACGAAATGAGGACTGTAGCTAGCTATATACTAGGACAAGAAGCGGTCACAAATCACACTGCTTAGGGAGTACGAAAAGGGTCCAACTGGAAGTTAGGTTGCTTCCACCTCAGAGCCAGTTCACAGATCCCATACAGATTTGGGAGGTAACCTGTGTCTAGGAATGGCCCACCTACAGCTGTATAACAGGGCAAGGAATCATCACAGACCTGAGGATGTGTATTAGGCAAGGAGTAGGAACAGAAGCTTCTAGCAGCTGTGTGGTTCTGAACCTGGGCTGGAATGGGATCTTAGATTCTATCCCCAGATTTGATCTGAAGCCTACAGCTGAATAAGCAGAGCAGGGAGCTCACACTTGTGTTGTTTTGAACCAGCTAACTGACAGAGTTGAAGCCAGCAACAACCCACCAGAACTCCTGCCAGAGGCAGGCAAAAAGCTTTGTCACTTAAAGACAAACTGGAGTCACAAGTTTGCAAATCTCAGAACAGGGAGGAAGAAGACAGCCTTAGCAGTTAGTCAATAAACATTTATTAAACACTAACTATGCGTCAGGCACTATTGGAAGTGTGGGGAATACAAAGAAAAGTAAAAAACAGTCTTGCTCTGAAGGAGTTCAGGCTAATGGAGGAAACAACATGCAAATAATTCTGTAAAAACAAGCTATGTGGAGGATAAGCTGGAAATAATGAACAGAGGAAGGCACTATAATTAAAAGGGATCAAACCATTTTGAGTGCATTGAATGTTTGCCATTTCCTGGCCTGAACCTCTCCCGGGATTCTTGAAGAACACAGTGCTAAAAACCCAGCAAGACCCCAGAGAATGAAAATCAGGACCAGAAAAGACCCAGATATTACCCAGATGAAAATGTGCTGGGGCTGGCCTTAATATAAAGTCCCAATTGGAGAAGTAAGAACAAGTTAATTAAAAAAAAAAAGACTTCCACAATAAATAGTTACTACAATGCTGGGGATATCCAAAACACAAACCCAGAAAAAGCAAATGACTTTAAAATGTCTACAAGCAAAACTTCAAAGAAAGACACAGTCTAAGCAATGGTCCACTAGGATTCCTGGCAGAAATAAAGCAAGCATTTAAAAATTATCTTATAAATGAGAGTGGAAAGGAAAAAAAAAGTGGAAAGGCTTTTTCCAAAAATAGGAAAAAAAAGTAAAGTATCTCATAAAAAAAAAAAAACCAAACCCTGAACTGGAAAAATGGACCAAGGGGAGATAATTTAAGAATCATCAGACAGATTATGTGAAAGCCATGACAAAATGAAAGAGCCAGGTCATATTTCAAGAAATCATGGAAAAAAAAATTGCTCAGATCTACTAGAACCAGAGGCCAAGCTGAAAACAGAATCTTCCAGTCACCTCCTGAAAGAAAACCCAGAATGAAAACTCTCAGGAATGTCATAGACAACATCCAGAATTTCCAAATCCAAGAAAAAACACTATTAAATAGCCAGAAAGAAAGTTCAAGTACTAAGGATCCACAGTCAAGATCCTACAAGAAACTAAGTATCACTAGAGGAAAAAAATGAACGTTTAATCCCAAAGGACTTCTCACTATTCCTGCTGAAAAGAGAGAGCTGGGCAGAAAGTTTTAAATATAAGCATGAGAATCAACAGAAACGTAAGTGGTAAATATGAGTGAGCAATCTGAAGGGACTAAACAAGCATGAAGTGCTCTGCATTCTAATAGGGGGAACATACATATGTCCCCTTAGGACCATAATATCCTCAGGGATTGGAGGGAGTTAAATAAAACAAAGGGTGTAGAAGCAGTTTTGTTATATTCTGATTATTTTAAAAGATAGGATGGTTTAAAGGAATATGCTAGGGAAGAAAGGGAAGGGATGGGAGAGGTTATTTCACGTAATGACAGAACGTAAAAGACTTTACAACTAGGAGGAAGGGGTAGAAGAAGGGCAAAACATGAACCTCACTTTCATCTGAATTGGTTGGAGGAGCAAAGAACATATGCACACTGAGTTGAGTGTAGAAATACGTTTAATTCAACAGGGAAAAAGAAGACAGAAGAAAGAGGAGGAAGCAAGAGGGAGGATAGATTCAGTGAGGAATTAATCACAAAACACACTCTGACTCTAGGGTGTGGATGCTTAAGAGTGGTTTAAAAGGAAAAGAAAGGATTAAGAACCTCTTTGGGGTCTGGGTAAGGGAAAGAAAAGAAAGGCAGGCAAGCACAAGCTGAATACATTTGCTTCTGCTGAATATATTCTTGCTCCACACTTCTCTTCTTCTATGTAAAAGGAGTAGAAAGCAAAAGAGAGGAAAAATATGTGCAAATATATGAGATGGAGAGAAATACACAATAAATGTGAATGGGATAAACTCACCTATAAAAAGGAAGAGTATAGCAGAATGAATTAGAAAGCATTACTTATAACAAACACATTTTAAACATAAACATTCATGAGGTAAGGGGGAATAATGTAAAATAAGGGGCTAGAATAAAATCTATTAAACTTCATCTGAACTTAAAAAAAAAGAAAGCAGAGGCAGCAATCCTCTACCTATTAGATAAAGCCAACAGCAAAAATAGATGCAATTAAGAGATATAGAGAAACTATATTATGCTGAAATGGATCAGAGACAATGAATTAATATCAATAGCTAACATACAGAGACCCAAAGACATAGCATCTAAATCAAATGATAAGTCAAACTAGTTACAGGGAGAAATACAATTTACAATTAATAGTAGGGAATCAAAATGTATAGTTTAAGATTATTAATGTTGCCATTTACACAATTTTCTAAAATAATTTAACTGTTAAGGTAACAGCTGTATTAGACCAAAAAGACAAATTTTCTGAAGTATAATCTAAGTTACCTACCAAATTTCTCTTTTTCTTCTTTATACTTATCAGGCCACAAATTCTGATTTTTGAAATGAAACCATTCTCCTTTACAAAATACATTTTGACCCAAATATTCATAGGTTTAACTACATGGCTAAAAAAATCTAATCAAAAAGATCATCTCATAATTTTTCACAATTTCATACACAATTTAAGAAGGGAAATCCTATTTTAAACACCTACTTGTGCATATGCACTCTGAGTTACTTTCCTCAAGTCATCTTGAGCACCAGTTGTAATTCTTCCAAAAAAGATTTCTTCTGACACACGTCCTCCCAAAGTCATACACATCCTATCCAAAAGCTGTTCTTTGGTATAAAGGTATTGCTCTTTGGGTAAATATTGAGCATAACCCAAACCTTTTCCACGTGGGATGATGGATACCTTTGGAAGTAAGAAACAGACATATTAAATACTCTACATCATGTTGAATTTAACAAACATTTCCCTACAGATAAACAGATTTCAAAGTCTCTTCTCTTTATGAAAAAATGAAAACAAACACATATAAGAACCAAAAAAAAAAATCTATCTACCTTTTATAGTTTATTGCTGCAAATAAAGTCATTGACAGCTTTCAAACAGTCATGAGTTTTCTTTTGGATTCACTCCATATTAGGGACATTTAATGGTTTTTATTCTTGCTTTCTTTGATAACACAATTTGAACCATCATTCTACTTCAATGATCTCTTAAATGCCTCCTTGAAAGCTCATCAAAAATTATGCAGGCCTCATTTAACTAGAAGAGTTTGAAATGTACATGTTATAAGGTATCATTGCACCTCTTCTGGAAAAAATGGCAGTCTACTTGGAAATGTCACACATTCTTCAATATTTCTATTGCTTGTCTCCTCACTAATTCAAGTACTCCCTGCAAGGAGAAATCACAGCTTAGCTATCACTTTTTTATTCTGTACTTCTGATTTTCTTATAATGCTGTTACAAAGGTTCCCCCCAACATGTTGGGGGCAAGAGTATTCCTCCAGATCCTGTTACAAGGATACTAATGGTGCATGCCACCTGTGCATGAATGCAGGATCAGGGAGGTGAGAGAAGGTCCATATATGCTCCTACTATTTTGGGCTGAAACCCCTGCCTTTCCTTCACTCTCTTACAGCTAAGGTCACATTACTGTGAATGAAATACTGTTCTGGAGAACATATAGAAATGGAACAAATTTTTCTTTCTCTTTCCCCTTAATTTATTTATGTACCCTAGAATCAATCCCTCTAGTCTATTTGGATTTTGTTCTCAATTCTTATGTAAGGAATTTGCCTGTACAAATAATGAATATTATGGGAAGCTAAGGATTATTTTTAAAATCTGTGACACTATTATGTGGTAAAATCTTAATTAACTGAAATGTTTTGATAATAGTATTCTCAGGCTAACCAAATTTTATCAGTATTTACAAGAAAGCCCTGTTTTGCTTTTAAAAATCTTTACAAAAAGAAATGCAAATTAAAGCATTTCTAAGGTTCCAATTCACACACATCAGACTGACAAAATTAACAAGGGAAAATAACAACTATTTGAGGGACTGTAGCAAAATAGCTATATTAATGTAGTGCTGGCAAAAGCTACTATGTAAAGTAACTTAGAGCTATGCCCTCAAAATCTACTAAACTGTACATACCTTTTGACACCAATTATTAGGCCTATACCACAAAAAGATTAAAGAAAAAGGAAAAGAATCGATGTGTACAAAAATATTAATAGTAATTCTTTTTGTACTAGAAAAAAATGGAAGCCAAGGGGATGCCCATAAATTAGGGAAAGGGTGAAAATTATAGTATATGAACGTAACAGAATACTACTGTGCTATAAGAAATGATGAGGGGGACAGTTTCAGAGAAACCCGGTTAACCATGTATGATGCAGAGTGTATAAAGACAAACAACTCTGAAAGTTAAGAAGTCTGATAAACATAATGATCAACCACAATTCTCAATAATTCAAACTGAAACATACTAACTACATCCTGACAGAAGGGTGGTAGATTCATGGTGTAAAAAGAGATAAGCATTTTTTCAGACATGGGAAATGGGTGAATTTGCTTTGACTGAATATGCATATTTGTAACAAGGCTTTTGTTTTTCTTTCTTTTTCCATGGGGTACGGAGTAAGGTGAAAGGAAAAGAATATAGTTTTTTGTTCATTAAAAAAATTAATGTAATTTTTAAAATCTTTGTAAAATATATTTGTGGCTTCCTGCCTCTGTGAGTATGGTATACCGAAGAAAATCCAATCCTTCTTGGATCATTCAGAATCTTGAAGTTCTTTGGCATACTATGTATCCAACCAAACAGTACCATAAATATAGATGAAAAAATAGGAGGCTATGTTGAATACATATTGACTCAAGGGTAACTATCATGTGAATTAAATCCCTGATTTCACTTTCTTTTGCTTTCTTTTTTTCCCCCTCATTTTTTCCTAAAAGTTTGCAGGTGGGGCTGAGGTTGGAGGTGGGAAGAGGAATTCCTATTACTTGAGGATTCCAACTAGATGAGTCCTAGCTGATTAAGGTTTCAATATGTATTTTTAACATACCCCACAATCAACACTATTCCACATCTGTGGAAAGCAGGTCAAATTTCTTAGGTTACACCCTAGAGATGTAAATAACCTTTTCACATTACTTCCTACAGCACTTCTGGAAGACAGTGTGTATGTTCATTCTTCATTATCTAAGAAGACCATGCCATCAGAGAAATAATGACATGACTTGCACTTGACTTTGTTTTGAGTGAGAGAGGGGTTGTGCAGGTCACCAGCCTCACTTCTCCTCCAGAGCCATCTGAATCCAGTGATCAGATATTCATCAGGATGACTGGAGATGACCCAGGATGAGGCAACTGGGGTTAAGTGACTTGCCCAAGGTCACACAGCTAGTGAGTGTCAAGTGCCTGAGGTGAGATTTGAATTCAGGTCCTCCTGATTCCTGCACTTATGCTCTATCCACTGCACCACCTAGCTGCCCCTGGAAGACAGTGCATGCAACAATGTTCACTGTCTACTTTATTCTCTAATTATCAAGTTACTTAAACTACATTAAACAGAACTAAAACATACTGGCCACTAAATATCATCAACCACTTTTCTCCAAAAGATGACTATAGCCAATAACGAGAATCATAAAATCATATAGAGCTAGAAAAGGCCTTATAAGTTTAACTTTTTTTAATCATAATTTTATTGTGCCTCTTCTGAAAGAGTAACATATGTATGTGCAATAATCTATATTTGCTGAGGTTTGCCCAAGTACGGGTTTAAGGCTCTATACCTTGGTGTCATCAGATCAAAATCCCCAGTAATGCATCTTTTTCTACGATAAAATTCATACTTCTAAAGAATCCTGTTCAATCCATGATTTCTTAGGATTGAAACCAGAGCCCTGCCATCTATTAGAGTAGACTAGCAACATTGTATTTATCCTTTACCCTAAACTCAAGCATTTCAAAGTCATGTATTCCTCTTATTTGAGATTTAGAATATACTTAGATCACCAGGTACCTCCTTGTGGCCCATTTCCCCTTCTCCTAGCAGGGGACTAGATTCCTCAAATCTTAAGAATGATTCACAATGATTGTAATGGAATAATACTATGCTATAAGAAATAATGAGCAGGCTGACATGAAAACTTACTTATATGAACTGATACAAATAAAAGGGAACAGAACCAGGAGAACATTGTACATAGTAACAGCAATACTGTATGATGATCAACTGTGAATGACTTAGTAATATAATGATCTAAGACAATTCCAAAGGACTCATGATGAAAAATGCCATCCACCTCTAGAAAAAAAACTGATGGAGTCTGAATGCAGACCAAACCATACTATTTTTCACTCTCTCTATTTTTTTCCCCTGTGTCTTTCACAACACGACTAATAGAGTAATGTTTTCCGTGATTTAACATGTATTTACCTATATGAAACTGCTTACTGTCTGAAGGAGGGGCTGATGAGGGAGAGAAAATCTGGAGCTCAAAACTTTTTTAAAAATGGATATCAAAAGACAAAACTACTGTCTTTACATGTAAATGGGGAAAAATATTTTTAAATAAAGAATGATTCTCTGAACAAGCACGGCTTGAAAGAAGACATATGAGAAGATGTTCGCCTTTTCCCTCCACTCCTTTGCAGAAGTAAAAGGTTATATATTTTCAGACTTTTCAATCAATCAATAAATATTTATTAAGCACCTACTAGGTGCCAGAAAGATAGGCAACTAGATAGATATGTAGATAGAGTGCCAGACCTGGAGTCAGGAAGATCTGAGTCCAAATTTGGCCTCAAACACTTACTAGCTGGGTGACCCTGGACCAGTCACTTAACCCTGTTTGCCTCAGTTTCCTCATCTGTAAAATGAGTTGGAGAAAGAAATGGCAAACCACTCCAGTATCTTCGCCAAGAAAACCTTAAATAAGGTCATGAAGAGTCAGACATGACTGAAATGACTGAACAACAACAAAAAGGTGCCAGACAACATGCTAAGATCTGGGGATACAAAAAAGGAAAAAGACAGTTCTTGCCCTCCAGGAGCCTATGATCTAATGGAGGGATAACATGCAAACAAATATGAGAAGTAGCTATATACAGGCTAAATAGGAAATAATTAACAGAAGGAATGTATTGGAATTAAGAAAGATTGGGGAAAAGTTTCTTGTAGAAAATGGGATTTTAGCTGGGCCTTAAAGAAAACCAGGGAAGTCAGTAGTTGAGGTGGAGGAAGAAGAGCATAGAGGACAGCTAGAGAAAATTCCTGGAGCTGAGAGATGGAGTTTTTTGCTCATGGAACTGCCAGGAGACTAGTGTCATTGTATTGAAGAGTACATGGCAGGGAGTAAAATGTAAGAAGACTGTACAGTTAGGAGGGGGCTAGTTTTTCTGATGCATTGATAAGTTATTTTTTTTCCATAAGTTATGATTTTTTCCTCTTATTTTTCTTTTTTTGTCTTGAAAATATTATTTGTTATACGGGAAGGCTTTTAGAGCAGTAAGGTGGGAGGTCCTGCCTATCTCAAAGGTTTGTTGTGAGAATTAAATGAAAATGTGAAGGAGCCCTGAAAATGGTGAAGCACTACACAAATGTGAGCAAATATTATTCTCTTCTCTTAAAAAAAAACCCACCAACCTATTGTTTCTGATTTTTACACACAACAAATAATCTCCACAACTGCGGGGGGAAAACAAACACACAGCATGAAAGGCTGAGGAACATCATTATTATCTTAACCCTCTCAAAACCCATATCTCCTCTTGATTACAAATTAACATTCCCCCATCCTCCCTCAATTTTTTTTCATACTTAATGTTTCCCTTGGTTTCTGTTTTATAGTACTCCTGATCTTTAATCATTTTTTCTTTTCCTACTTCGTGACCTGCACATCCCTCCCTCACTCAAAACAAAGTTAAGTGCAAGTCACGTCATCACTTCTCTGATGGCATGGTCTTCTTCGGCAACAAAGGATGAACACATTAACATAATTTCTCAGTACCCAGTTCTAGCAATAACTTCTCTTTTTCCCTTCTCTTGCTGTTATACTCTCTAAAGCACAATAATGTATTTTTAGTCTTCATTTACAAGGGAAAATGGGAAATTAAGAAATAATACACCAATGTAGGATAATTAGAAATCCATAAAAAAACTGCCCAGTCCCGAGCTAGGTAGTACCTAAATTTTCTAAGCTAGAGTTTCCTGGGCCTAGCTTGAAATTCTTTTGCACAAATGGGGTCTGGAATGTCCTCTCTCCTCACACCCTCTTCAAAGAATCTCTATCTTTCTTCAAAGCACAGCTCAAGTGGAACCTCCTTATACAAAGCCTTTTCCTGATTCTATTTGTTAGCTGTCTCTCCCTCTTGGCATTATCATGTACGTACTATGTATTTACTTATATCTGTACATACTGTATTTCCAAAGTAGAATGTGAGTTTTTCAAAAGAAGGGCCCTTGGCTGAAAAAGACCAGCTACCTCACAGCCCCAGAAGTGAAAGCAATCTTCCAACTCATAAAATCCTCAAGAGACTCTGGGACTCAGTCACCTATATATAATCCCAGTACTGTGCTCAGCAAATGAGGAATGTTCTCAGTTGCACTGTGGAGTTTCTAAAGTTCTATATATATTTCCACAGAATCACTCACAAGCTTTCTAGTAACTCCTCCTTATACCTCAACCCCTAGAAAGATACAGATATGAGATTCCTAACAATCTTGAAAGCAGAATATAAAGATCCCTCCAAAAGAACATAAAGATGGGCCTGTCATATTGATCCATTGCATTTTCTCTAATTCCCCTAAATCCTCAATTTTCAAAAAATTATATTCTTAACGGGGTTTTCTTTTCTTTTAATACTACAATATCTTCAGATAAAAACAATCTTATATTTGTATACTCTTTCCTTGACATTTTGCAATTTACTGGCATCTGTAATGTTTTTGAAAATTATTTTACCTTTAAAAGTGGATCAGCATGTTCCAGAAACCAGCCTGCGACTGCATGCCCTGCTTCATGATATGCTACTGTTTTTTTCTCCTCTGGCTGTAATACCTGAGTTTTTTTTTCCAAACCTAAGAAAAAAGAAAGAAAAATCAAAACCTACCATTTTAATAACACAGTATAATAGGATGAATTTTATCCAAACAATTATTTAGGTACTTAGTTGCCTACGGGATTTCAAAAGTTTCTTTGGTTTATAAAGCAAAGGTCAACTTCAGAATTCCTGCAATAACACATTCAAAATCCACAAACATATACACCCTCTACTCCCCACAAACTGTTCTAGCAAATAAATAAAATTCAATATGTAGCTTAATTTTAAAAAATAAATTCTCTGCTGACAATCTAATTCCCACCTACATTTCTAATCTTATTTTTCTATAATTTCCCCTTCAGACACTCCTTAATCTAGTTAAATGGGCCTGGTAGCTGATAGTCACATATAACATTCATAGGATCATAGATCTAAAAGCTGGAAGGATCTCAGAGGCCACCTAAGTCCAACTCCATCATTTTATAGAGGAGAAAATCAGGAAGGTAGTATCTTAGGCAGAATGTAAACACAGATCCTCTGACTTCATAGTCAGTGTTCTTTCTCCCTGTACCAGGCTGCTCTTGCCCTTGCAGAGATGTCCCTCATGTTTAGAATGCCTTCTCTCTTCTCACATCCTCCTCAGAGAACCCCTATCTTTCTTCAAAGCACAGCTCAAGTGGCACTTCCTACACAGAGCCTTTCCTGATCCTCCCATTTGTTAGCAGTCTCTTCCTTTTGAAATTATTTTCTATTTTACTTATCTCTGTACATGTGGCATATGTAAGCTCCTCAAGTGCAGGAATTGTTTTGTTTTCTGTCTCTGTAGTCCCAGTTCACAAACCAGTTCTTTGCATATAGCAAGTACTTAATAAATGTTTCTTTAATGGAACTACTGACCAAGAAATTGTGAAAAGTTCTCCATTGGATGCTGAGAATTACTTGTCTACTTGCCAAGAATCACCTATTATAAAAGTCTAAATGTCTCTAAGCTCTAGCTGAAGGCAAAGGACACTTTGGAAAAAAGAGAAATATATTTTGAATTAGGAAAAATCTATTGCTTAGAGGCCTGAAGAGCAAGCCAATGGCTGGAAGATCTGGGTAATGTAATAATGTTCTTGGAGATTCAGTAAGGTACCTCAGATTGGTCTGAGAATAGCAGGAACATTAAACTAAAAAGATAATATAGATTTCCAGGAAAAAAATGTGAAGAATAGGCTGGACTTCAGTGGCTAGACAGAGACCCCCCAAAATGAAAGACCTTTCTTTAAGATGTATCTCAATCTAGACAAAACTGATTTTAAGACTCTGTTATTTCCAAATCAGAGTTGGAAAGTGACTCAAAGGCCATGTATTCTAAAAAAAGAATCCATTTCTATGCAATATTCCCCACAGAAGTCATCAAGCCTTTGCTTAAAGACTCGAGTGAGTGGTCTTAAGCGAACCAGATCATATGGCTGTTCTCTACATCTATAACTGCACACAGACACACACACACAGTGCGCCCCTTCATAAGTCCTTCTGTCTGTAGTAAATTAGCATGGGGGGGGCTGGTCATTTTGTTTTGACTCTGGACACTGGCCTGGTAGTGCTGGTTTTGAGAATTTACTATATGGCTTATGATAATAAAGGCAAAACTAGGACCAAATGTCAAGAGAAGCATGTAACAGAATTACAAAGATAAACAGGAAGAATGAGACAAAAAGCTTTCATGTTTTTTTCAACAAATAAGACAGCTTGCTACTCTGGCCTAATGAAGAGACTCTGATGAACTGAGACCCATACTACAAGTACCTGAAATTCCACAGAGATCTGACACAGGAGTTTTTCATTTTGATATGAGACATCCTATTACAGGACAGCTTCTGGTTCAGTAAGGCTGAAATTTGAACTTGTAAGTTTTCATGTCTCACAATACACAGGCATATTATACTTAACATCCATTCTCTCTCTTGCATCTTTAGCTTTTTTCCAGGGGCTTTTTCCTCTCTACCAACAAATATATACAGGTTTCCCTATCTGGAAAAAAAATAATTTGATTACCCCTTTAGCTTTCATCTTCTAGCTGTGCTTCCTTTAAATCTCAAACTTCTGGAATTGGTATACTACACCCAAAGTCTCCATATGCTCTCCATTCACTCATTAATCTCATATCTGGTCACTATACCTATGAACTACTGAAATTCCACTTACAAAATTTAATAAAAACCCTCTGCCCAATCCAATGGCCTTTTTTCAGGGATCATTCTCCTTGATCTCTCTGCAGCTTGGCACTATCAACTAGTTTTCATTGAAATTCTTTTATCATGTTGTTCCAGTCTGTTGCTGCTGCTTTGGAGGACTTTGAAGGTTTCCAGGCAGATTGGCAAGCAAAACTAAAAGCAACAAGCATCTAATTCAGTATTTTAACTTACAGAAATAAAGGTACTTATGGATTAACTTGAGAAAACTGGGAGCATGGGGTATGGGAAGAGAAATGGATACCTCTGGCTCAAGATCACCAAATATAACTATGGTGCAACCACATATCTGGCAAGTACAACATGACTGGTATCTAGGCCTTGGCTGAGATTATCTTCACACTGTAGCAGGATGAGGAAGGGTATCTATAATCCTGAGAAAGGCATTCTCTAGACTAGGCACTCATATTATGCCAGGCTCTCGTCACACTTTCCAGAGTATGCCTGGATTTCTTCTCACACAAAAAACAGCTTTGGATATAGACAAGAACACCCCTAGAGTTTTATAGGGAGGAGGGAGATCTTGCTAAGGCATGTCTTACAGATTTCACTCCTCTGATATTATACACAAGGCGGTACCAATTACTAAGGCTGCTGGGAGCATAAAAATTTCCACTGAGGAAGGCACCAGGCAGATTCCATAAAGGGTACTAAATAACAAAGAGATTTTGCTGAATTATCTACAACAGAGACAGTGTGCTCCAAGAAAGGATGGATCAAGAAAATCAGAGTTGTTTTCTAGACTGCCATATACTTGACTTCCATGACACTGTGCTATCCTGGTTATCTTCCTATCTGTCTTCTTTGAATTTCACCTATCTTCAAATCTAATTTTGTCCTTACCTGGTTAATACAGCCTGTCCTAACTGCCTTTAACCCACTGTACCCTGTGAAATCTTTCTCAGAATTCCCATAATATTTGTTTGCAGAATTCATTTGATATTTACCATATTCAACACTGTATTGTTATCTTTCTATGTGTATAAGTCTTGACTCTCTAATTATATCATAAGCTCCTTAAAGGAATATACTGAGAAGCAGAATGGCATGATTTATGAAGAGCCACCTTGGTAGTTAGGAAGATGTAGGTTCAAGTTTTATTTCTGACATATACTAGTTACTTACTAGCTAGACTATCAGCAAGTCACTTAACTTCTCAGGGATCCAGGCAACTCATTAATTACAAAACTCTACATTACAGAGGAGTTGCTGATATACATTGCCAGAAGGAATTGTACACCAGAAGTCCCCACACTGATGAAATCTCAGGTCCATTCCAAACAAAACAAACAAAAAACTCACAAACCATATATTATAACACTTTTTGTACACCAACAGCACTTTGCACACAGCATGCATCCAACAGCATTTTATCACATGATCACTGATCAAGGTGGAACAGAATTGGCTACTTCTTTATTACACTAATAACTTTTTTTATTAGCACTTTTTTTTTACATCCTCCCCCCCACCCCACTTAAGAGTATTTTATTTTTTCCAATTCCAAGATAATTTTCAACATTCAATTTTGTAAGATTTTGAGTTTCAATTTTTCTTCTCCCTCTCTCCCTCCCCAAGACCCCAAGCAATCTGAAATAGGCCATACATGTACAATCATATTAAACACAGTTCCACATTATGTTGTTAAAGGAACAGAAAAAAAGGGGAAAACCACGAGCAAGGAAAAACAAACAAAAAAAATATAAAATAGTAAGCTCTGATCTGCATTCAGCAATAATTCTTTTAAAGATTACACTGCATCTGTTTGACCTCTACTATTTGTAGTTATTCATTTAGTTCACCATGTACAAGTTTTAGAAACGATATGTCTTTTTCAAAAACTAGATTCCATTGGTTAATCAGTAGTTTCCAGTATGTGCTATGTATGTGAGGGTTAGTACAGAATGGGCTACTGCTCAGCACTACCCATGCACTGCGTCTGTTTTCCCAAATACCTTTGCCACCCTCATCACTACTCTTTACTCAGATACCAAGGAGGACAAGCCAATGAGTACTTTTATCAATCAGTGAATGTCTAACTTTTATAAGTACTCAAAAAATAAGTGTTATGTAAATATTTTCTATCAGTCTCAATTCCCTTCAAGTGTTAGCTCCTTTCTTCCACTGTTCATACCCCACCAGTCCTCAACTTTGGGTCAAATCTCCCCACCTACCTTCTCTGTTCCTATTGCCTAACTCCTGAATGCTGTTGGAGAAAAACCATAAAACTACGCTGACTGGGTCCATTAAAAATTCATATTATCTAAAAACAACCAAGTCCTCACTGCTGTATGGCAATACTTTCATATGACTGCCTCCCTATCAGGCACCTGCATCAGCTGTTCTGAATGTTCTCCCTTCTTCTTAAGCCCCTAAAGGTACACTACCTCATGGGAAATGATTTCTCCCCTTTCCTGAAAAAACTGAGGCCAGTTGTTGAAAGTTCCTTCATCTACCTGATACATTTCAAAGCCCCTCTATGTCGTTAGCTGTTCTCTTCTCCTTTGCTCCAATTTCTGAGTATGAGGTGACCATTCTCTTTGCCAAGGCTAAAACCAATAGCTCCTGCCCCTTCTACCTGCACTGGTAACTAGCTCTATCAATCATTCTTTCCTCAATTTCATGTTCAATGTCTCCCTACCTACTAGCTCCTTCCTTGCTGCTTACAAACATATTCATGTTCCACCTGTTAGTTACACAGCACAGTGGCTAAAGCACTGAATCTGGAGTTAGGGAGACCTGAATTCAAATCTAGCCTCAGACACTTACTAGCTTTGTGACTCTGGACAAGTCACTTAACCTCTGCCTGCCTCAATTTCCTCAACTATAAAATGGGGATAATAATAGCACCTACCTCCCAGGATTGCTGTGATGATCAAATGAGAAAATATTTGCAAAGCTCTTAGCATAGTGCCTGGCACACAGGTAGGTGTTTAATAAATGTTTCCTTCCTTCCTTCCTTCCTAACATTTAAGGAAAAAAAATAAACAAACTTCATTTGACCCTGCCATCCAAACTAGCATCCTACATCTCTCCTGCCCTGCACTTCCACTTAAAGAGTAGCCTACAGTCCTTTGTAATCTAGCTTCTGATCCCACCATTCTACTAAAGCTTCCCCTAAAAAACTACCAGACCTCAACTACTAAATCTACTGGCCTTTTCTGGATCCTCATCCTCCTTAACTATTCTCTTGCTGAGCAGATTCAGGTACTATTGACCATTCTCCTATTAAACATAAGCTACCTCTTTGGCTTCCACAACACTGCTCTCTCCTTGTTGTCTTTTTATCTGATTCCCTCCTCAGTCTTTTTTCGAGTTTTCTATTTTATGCCTCCTAAAGTGTCAGTGAACCTCAAGGCTCTGTTCTTGGCTCCCTGCTCTTCTGTATGTGTACTCTTTGTGATCTCATCCACTACTATGGCTTCAATTATCACCTCTACACAAACAGCTCCCCAATCTGTACATCCAGTTCTAATTTTTCACTTAAGCTCCAGTATCTATAAATGCCTACTGAACATCTCTACAAGGCCAGCTCTCTGGAATAGCTAACTGAATATATCCAAAATGGAAATTCCTCTAATCTTCCCTCTGTCTTTAAGGGAACAGAGCCATCCAAGATGGCTCAGAGCCATTGTTAGCTTTTTCTCTTTAGCCCTTCAAATTTAAAATCCCTTCCAGAAAAAGTTCTATAAATTCTGCCTCCACAAAAATCTCTTTACATCTGCCTCCTTTTCTTATCTCTCATATCCAGGGCTATCATAGCAGTTTCCTGATTGTTCTCCCAATCGTTTATCTTTTCTCTTCTTCAATGTATCTACTACAAAGCTGTCAAAATAATCTTCTTAAGATAGATCTATGTTATTCCCCTGCTCAAAAAAATTCAGTAGTTTTCCACTACCTCTAGGAAAAAATATAACCAATTCCTCATCTTGGCATTCAAGGTCCTTCCCAATCTGGTTCCAACCTACCTTCCCAGCCTTACTTCAGACTACTCTCAAATACATAGTTTATATTCCAACCAGACTAGGCTTACTAGTCACTGGCCAATTTGACTCTATTTTCCACATTTATTCATTTGTATATATTGTCCTCTAGTCTGGAATATACTCCCTTATCTCTACCTCTCGGAATCCTTATCTTCCTTAAGGCTCAGCACAAGGCACTGCTTTCTTCAGGAAGCCTCTCTGTTGCTAGTGTTTTCCCTCTCTCCTCAAATGCCTTTTATTATCCTTATCTTTGAACATGATTGTAAAAAAAAGAAGCTTTCAAGTTATTGTGAATTCAGTCCTAGATTGGTTCAGGAGTTCAAATACTGCCTCTCTTTGATTCATTAACCAAAAGCAAGTAATTTAATTCTCTAAGCCTAAGTTCCTCTATCTATTAAACTAGGATATCTATAATACCTGAATTACAAGGGTTCCCATAAGGTTCAAATGTAATAATGGATGTAAAGCATTCTATGCATTTTAAAGTGCAACATAAAGTGTCAGTTATGTTTCTTAATCTGCACTGTTTCATTTTTGTCTTTGTATCCAAAATGCTGTGCACTGAAAATGCCACTAATAAAAATGTATTTAACTCAATTAATATAGTTCTGAGAACATTTTTGTAATCTGGTGTGTCACTGATGTTGGGCTGATTTTACTTCTCTTTCCCTATCTCAGTTCTGCTAACACAGGAATGTTCCTATCCCCATTATACTTTTTCTTGTCTTCGGACATTTAATTTTCTTACCACCAATCACTCGTTCAATTGCTTGTTCAAAGTGAGTTTGATCTATGGCATCTGAAAGGTGTCTTGCAGCTATCAAGGCAGCTTCATTACAGACATTAGCAATATCAGCTCCTGCAAAATGAAGGAACAAAATAAATATCCTATTAGCTCACAAATACAAAATAAGCTTAAATTAATCAAATTATAATCCTTTAAGATCAACATCTTCCCTCCCACTAGAAGTGACTTTTCAAAATGATCAATGATATATTTGTGAATGCTTTACTGCAAAGGATATTCAGTAAGTTCACTTCAAACTGTCATAAAAGGATAAAAGAGTGCCAATGCTTTCACTTTAACGCTCGACATGAATCATTATATTGTTGGAAACAAAAGTAATATTACAAAGAAAAGAGAAACACTAAAATAACCAAAAGATTATGAAACATTTACATTTTAAATTGTGCATGACTTAAAAATTTTTTCCACATGGTATATTCCTTTAAATCAATTTTCAGAAAATAATGTGAAGATCAAGTAACACAGTACTAATTCTGAAATCCAAATGTAAGAAGTAAAAGATTAGCATATTATTAGCATATTAATCATCAACTCCCTGTTCCATTCTTAGGGATAACAGTTTCTAATAATTTTCTTTATTTCCTCTCCATTTGTTGTGAATTCCACCTCATTTTTTATTTGGTAATCTGGTTTCTCTCTCTTATTGGTCTTTTAAAAAAACTTAAGCTTTATCCGTGCAAATCTTTTGCTATTAATTTTGTTGAACTTTTTGATTTTCAAAATTTCTGCTTACTTTTATTATTCTTACAGGATGGATAATTTGGTGACTTTCTAGGTTTTTTAAGTTGCACGCTCAGTTAACTGGTCTTTTCTTTGTCTCTTTTAATATAAGTGTTGAAAGTTACATATTTTCCATTAAGCTTGAACTACATCCCACATGTTTTAGTATGTTCTTTTAGGGTTGTTCTCTAATTTAATTCTGTATTGTTTTTAAAAAACATGTTATCTGGTCCACTAGTTCTCTAAATTAACATTTAGTCTTCATTTAATTTTGTACTCTTTGTTCATATTTCCTTATGAGTTATGATTTTTATTGTTATGATCTATAAAAGGCTTAATATTTTTGCTTTCCTGCAATTGTACTTATGTGCTAGTATGTGAGCATTTGTAAACGTCCCTGGGATGTATGCTTACAAATAAACGTACTGTTTAAGATTTCCATTCAATAGTTTTCAAAGGACAAACATATTGCCATAAGATCCATCCTTAATTTTCTCATTTATTTTTCTTTTGGATTTATCTAAATTTGAAACACTATGAAGTATTCAGGCACTACTATCTTACTAATAAATTCTTCTATAATTGTCAGTTTTTCCTTTAAGTGCTTGGATGTCATGCCATTTGATCAAAATGAATTTAATACTGATATTGCTTTCATTATTTATGTATTTTTAAGCACAAGGTAGATTCTCAGCTTGTCTCTTGATTGTCTCTTTTTTTAACTCTTGCCTTGTCCAAGATCATGACTGTTGCTCCTGCTTTTTTAGACTTATCTGAGACATAATAATTAGTCTTCTCCTTCCCATTCAGAATGTAAACACTTATCTTTTGGGAATTTCATTTGTCCATTGCATGCATTTCAAAGACTTTGCTCAGCTTTGGTTTTCTTTACAAAAATGTTTAGAAATCATCAATTCTACTAAAAGTCAATTTTTAAAATGTATGACTATCTTCAACTTTTTAATGATTGTTGGTTGCAAGTTTTTTTTCCATTTTCCATTTTTCTAATCTTCCTTTTTTTATTTTAGATTTAAATTTATTTTCAGTTTTCATCATTTATTTCCACAAGATTTTGAGTTCCAAATTTTTGCCCCATCCTTTCCCTTCCCCCACTCTGAGATGGTATGCATTTTGATTCCCCCTTTCCTTAGCCTGTCCTCCCTTTTATCATCCCCACCTCATTCACTTTCCCTTTACTTTCGTGAAAGGCAAGACAGATTTCTATACCCCAATGCCTATATATCTTATTTCCCAGTTGCATATAAAGACAATTTTTTGTGTATAAATATAAAACAAAATTTTAACATCTGCTTTTAAAACTTTGAGTTCCAAATACTCTCCCTTCTTCTCTTTCTCACCCATCCCCATAGTCTATACATGTGTAGTTATGCAAAACCCTTCCATAATAGTCATGTTGTAAAAGACTAACTGCATTTCCTTCCATCCTATCCCAATCCCCAATTATGCTATTTTCTCCTTTGACCCTGTCCTTTTTCTAAAGTGTTTGCTTCTGACTACCCCCTCCTCCAATCTATCTTCCTTTCTATCATCCTTTCCTCTTATCCCCTTCCCCTCTATTTTCCTCTAGGGTAGGATACCCAATTGAGTGTGTATATTATACCCTCCATAAGCCAAATCTGATGACAGTAAGGTTCACTCATTCCTAAGAATCTCTCCCTTCTTCCCCTCCACTATGAAACCTTTTTCTTGCCTCTTTCATGTGAGATAATTTACCCCATTCTATCTCTCCCTTTCTCCTTCTGCCAATATATTCCTCTCTCACCCTTTAATTTTATTTTTTAGACATCCTCCCTTCACATTCAACTCACCCTGCACTATCCATCCATCCATCCATCTATCTATATTTCCTCCAATTACCCTAATACTGAGAAAGGTCTCATGAGTTACAAATATTATCTTTCCATGTAGGAATGTAAACAGTTCAACCTTAATAAGTCTCTTATGATTTCTCTTTCCTGTTTACCTTTCCATGCTTCTTTTGATTCTTCTATCTCAAAGTTAAATTTTCTATTCAGCTCTGGTCTTCTCATCAAGAATTCTTCAAAGTCCTCTATTTCACTAAATGCCCATTTTTTTCTCTGAAGGAATTTTGCTGGATAGGTGATTCTTGGCTTTAATCTTAACTCCTCTGACCGGCCAGTTTGTGCTGGTGCAGCTCACACCAGACTGAGCTCCACTCCTTACATGGTGTGAAAGACCTTTCCTGTAGACTTTCCAGGTTGTCTTGGAATGGGAATTCACTCTGTCATTTTGTGGGGTCTGTAGCTCTAGAATTTGTTTAGAATCAATTTTTACAGGAGGGTTTTGGAGGAGTGCTCAGGGAAGTTCCTACTTTTACTCTGCCATCTTGGCTCTGTCCCCTCTCTAATCTTTCTTTTCCTTTTTCAGGACTGATGTACAGCTTGGAATGATTCTTTAGTTAGTTACATTATAACTTTATAACTAGCTATAGTCACTATATTCTCTCTCGGATCCAGAAGCTTGACAATTATATTTCTGGATGCATTAGTCTTAGGGTTCCTCCTCTGTCCATGGGATTCAAACCTGTTCTTTGCTAGTAATTACAGGCAATGATCTTTTGTGATAATTTGAAATATAGAGTTCAAGTTTTTTACTTCACCATGTTTTCTGGAAGGTCAGTTATACTAAGAATCTCTAAGCTCCGTTTTTCTGGATCAACTGTTTTTCATTTACAATCAGAATCTCATATATTTTTTCAGTTTTGCTGTCAAAAGACAACAACAAAGTCAAAACACTGTTTTGTTGTCAAAAGAATTTGCTCTAAAACTGTTTCATAGAAATAAAAAGTCCAGTGATAATATTTTCTCTTTTTTTTTCCTTAAAGTGTCTACTCTTTTAAGGTTTCCTAACTTCCATTCTAATCCAAAAAAATCTTTAAAGCTTTTTTCATTCAGAGTTCTAATTTCATTCCTTTTCACTCACTTTATTAGGCCTTCCAAATACTGTGGGCATATTTATGAACATTCCAGTCTCTTTTCTGAGATTCAAATTGTAGTTGTTGCCGAATTATATTATTCTTCTGAAATCTTAAACTGAGATTTCTTACTGCCTTGTATTAGGAGATTTTTGTTTTGTTTTGCTTGCTCATTTCTTTAGTATCTTTCCCCCACCTTTAGGAACTTCTGTCTGGGAAATTTCTTTTTCCCTCTTTGATGGTTTTATCTTACTTGGTACATTTTCAGTTGTTTTATTAAGGAAGCACATGACTTATCTACATCTCAACTCAGTTTTATCAGAATGACAGTGAAAAATTCACTGCATTAAGAGTTCAAACTCTGGCAAGCATCTGCCAATCTGTATGAACTCTGGGTAAGTCAATTCCTCACACAAAAAAATAAAGGAGGAGGGTGTAGATGATCATTAAATTTCCCTCAGTCCCTAAATGTATAACCACAGGTTCTATTTCAGATAGTGACAGAGCAAGTTTCAATGTTCAGTCCCTCTCTCTCCTAGAGTTAATTAGTCCTTCCTGTCTTTATCATTGCTACTGGACAAATTCATGAAATTCTGCATGTAGGATAAGGGAGTCTGGTCAGATTACAGCTAACATAAGACTAAGCAGTGAGAGTAATTTAAATAGCTGTTGAAAGTCCTTAGTACGGAATTACAACACTTGCTAATAGCCTTATGTTCCTATAGTTGCTACAGTCACCACTATCACATTAATTAGCAGAAGAGAATGTGAGGTCTACTCATCAGAGTGGCTTCATGGTATCTTTGCTGATGTTTTTCCTGTGGTCATTACCTTTTAAATATTTCTTTCTTCTTTTTGTTGCCACTACATTTATTACTTTATATGGCTGTTTTGAGGTAGTAAGGAGGATCTGGCATTAGATGACACTTCTTAATCAGGTATCTTGTCTAAGCCTTCTTGCTGACCCATTCTTCTTTCTTCAAAATCTCCACAATTTTCAGCAAGAATCCCTTCCATCATTACTCTTTACATTTTTCATTTTGATGTTGGGGGGGGCCTGAATTTTACATAAATTCTTAAGTAACCCAAGGGTGAATTCAAGGTGGGAGGAAAAGAAATTATTGTATTTCTTCTAATTATCATAGTATAAGAAATGTATATGAAGAATACAAAAGTTAATATTCTACTTACCAGAAAACCCTGGAGTTAAAGATGCAAGTTTTCTTGCCAATTTCTCTTTATCCAGTTCAACTTCTAGTTTTAATGGTCTGAGATGAACTTTGAAAATAGATGCTCTTCCTTTTATATCAGGGGGCCCTATATAATTTTTTTTTAAGAGAAAAAGGATTTTTCATAATTTAGCATTTATATCTATCCTCTATGAGAAATAATATCCCACACTGAAAATAATCTCACCAATAAAGATTTGCCTATCAAAGCGTCCTGGCCTCAATAATGCAGGATCTAGGATATCTGGTCTATTGGTGCCTGCCAAAATGACTACATTTGTTGTTGTGTTAAAACCTAAAAGAGAATAGTAAACATGTAAGAACTGTTAATGTCATAGCACAGAAAATAAGAGCATGTTTCCTATCAAAATACTTTATTATCTAATAATCTTTTGGCAACTAAACAGAAATAATATCCACCAATGATAATAATAATAAAATAGCAAAATGATAAATAGGAAAAAAAACTTACAAAAATACTTTTGAAATAAGAACATATCATTTCACCAAGCAATATTAAAGGCTGGTTACAGGTACTCAACACTGGATTTTTGAATGTAACTGAAAGTAGATTACATCAAAACTATGCCTATCAAATAGCTATGATTCAAGAATATAATCAAAAGGTCTTCATAAGTGACATCTGGATGAATTCTGTATACAATACTCAAAGATCACTGAACAAATGGCTAAGTCATATGGATTGGTTAAGAAGAATGGAAGAGATTTATGATAATTCAGGAACAGATCATTGCTACCAAAGGGTTGTTGTTAAGAACAGACAATGATCAATGGGGATAATGTAAACTACATGTAGAAACCCTGCAACACATCACTGAAGACTATAAAAATTTATAATCTACCAAGTCACCTAGCAAGACATGACCACATAGCTAAAATTATACATCAGAAATTCACTGTCATTCATGAACTAAGAGATGACAAATCTTTATACTACAAAGGCTTTGAAATATCCTTGAGACCTGAACCAATAAACTGGACTAGAACCATAATATTATCAAAGAACCAACTGCTGCCCATAACTGTCCAAGCTACATGAAATGGAAAGCTTTCAAAATACCTAGCAGAGATCATTCATGCCCTGTTGTCTTTTCTGCTGCTAAGATTGTACAATAGATTCTTTTGGTGAGCCTACAGAGGATGAGCTTATATCTTAATACTCCACTACAAATAATAATTCCCCTACAAAAAGCAATTACTTTATGTGCTTGTACAAAGGTCCATAGAATGTTAAATGTATAATATTAACAATTAATTAACAGTAACTTGTTCCAGGGCCATTTCTATCTATATTACATCAAAAAAAGATGAAGATGTAACAGCACAGACTTGCTTGAGTTCTCCCTCCAAGCCCAGCCAAATACCTATAAACAAATTCTGGAACTGCCGAACCCATAGGATGACAGAGTGAAGCAAATCTCCAGCCCAAGACAGCCTGGAATTGTCTATCCTACCTCATTGGTAGCAGAGCGCAATCTAGTGTGGGCCATGCCAACGTAGACAGGCCTCGGGGGGACTGAATCTCTGGCACCTGTGGCTGTTTCCAGACTGCACAACTCCAAAACCCCAAGGAAAAATTGGAACGTCAGTGGAAAAAACCTATGGGTCCTGTATGAGCAAATAGAGTAGTCTGGCCCCAGTTTCAGGATAGCAGGAGCCCATGGCAGCAGCAGTAGGGGCAGGGGCAGCAGCAGCAGCAGCAACTGTTTCTGGAGCTTTAGGACCATAGATTGTGGGGGGGATTGAGCAGCTGACGATACACCTCCCACCCCTACTGGAAGCAGTGAACTACCTTGACAAAGAGCTCAAAAGTCAAGTAAATGGCTGGGGAAATGAGCAAAAATTGGAAAAAGAATCAGACTATAGAATCTTACTTTGGTGACAAGGAAGACCAAAATATACAAAGAGAAGAAGACAACAAAGTCAAAGTTCCTATATCCAAAGCCTCCAAGAAAAATATGAATTGGTCTCAGGTCATGGAAGAACTTAAAAAAGGATTCTGAAAATCAAGTAAGAGAAGCAGAGCAAAAACTGGGAAGGGAAATGAGAATGATCCAAGAAAATCATGAAAAATGAGTCAACTGCTTGCTAAAAGAGATCTAAAAAATGCTGAAGAAAATAACACTTTAAAAAAATAGACTAACTCAAATGGCAAAAGAGATCCAAAAAGCCATTGAGGAGAAGAATGCCCAAAAAAGCAGAATAGGCCAGATGAAAAAGGAGGTTCAAAAACTCACTGAAGAAAATAATTCCTTAAAGATTAGAATGGAGCAGATAGAAACTAATGACTTTATGAAAAATCAAGAAATTATAAAACAAAACCAAAGGAATGAAAAAATAGCAAGGTGAAATATCTCATTGAAAAAATAAGTAACTGGGAAAAAATATCCAGGAGACAACTGGACTACTTGAAAGCCATGACCAAAAAAAAAGAGCCTAGACATCATTTCCAAGAAATTATCAAGGAAAACTGCCCTGATATTCTGGAATCAGAGGGTAAAAGAAATATTGAAAGAATCCACCAATCATCTCCTGAAAGAGATCCCAAAAGGAAAACTCCTAACAATATCATAGCCAAATTCCAGAGCTCCCAGGTCAAGGAGAAAATATTGCCAAGCAGCCAGTGAGAAATAATTTGAGTAGTGTGGAAATACAATCAGGATAACAGAGATCTAGCAGCTTCTACGTTAAGGGATTACAGGGATTGGAATGATATTCCAAAGGTCAAAGGAGCTATGATTAAAACCTAGAATCACCTATCCAGCAAAACTGAGTACAATACTTCAAGGGAAAAAATGGTCATTCAATGAAATCGAGGACTTTCAAGCATTCTTAATGAAAAGACCAGAGCTGAATAGAAACTCTGACTTTCAAACACAAGAATCAAGAGAAGCATGAAAAGGTAAATAGGAAAGAGAAATCATAAGGGAATTACTAAAGTTGAACTGTATACATTCCTACATGGAAAGATAATATTTGTAACTCTTGAGACTTCTCTCAGTATTAGAGTAGTTGGAGGAATTATATACATATAGACAGAGGGCACAGGGTGAGCTGAATAGGAAGGGATGATAGCTAAAAAAATAAAATTAAGGGGTGAGAGAGGAATATAGAGAGAGGAAAAAGGAAGAAATAGAAAGGGGCAAATTATCTCTCACATAAAAGAGGCAAGAAAAAATTTCTTTAATGGAGGGCAAGAGGAGAGAGGGGAAAGAGTGAAACTTACTCTCATTGTATTTGGCTTAAGGAGGGAAATAATATGTACACTCAATCTGGTATGAAAATCTATCTTACACTACAAGACTTAAGGAGGGGGGAAAGGGATAAGTGGGGGGTGGGGGATAACAGAAGGGAAGGCAAATGGGAGGAGGGGGAAATTAGAAGTATACACTTCTGAGGAGGAATAGGGTCAACAGAAAGAACAGAATAAATGGGGGGCAGGACATGATGGAGGGAAACAGAGCTAATCTTTCACAACATGACTGTTATGGAAATGTTTTGCATAACTACACATGTATAACCTTAACTGAATTGCTTGCCTTCTCAGTGGGGATGGGTGGGGAGGGAGGAAGGGAGAGAAGTTGGAACTCAAAGTTTTATAAGTGAATATTAAAAATTGTTTTTACATGCAACTGGGAAATAAGATAAATGGGGTATAGAAATCTATCTTGTGCTACAAGAAAATAGAGGGGATGGGGATAAGAGAAGGGAGGGATGTGATAGAAGGGAGGGCAGATTGGGGGAAGTGGTAATCAGAATGCACCCTGTCTTGGGGTGGGTGGAGGGGAGAGATGTGGAGAAAATTTGAAACTCAATATCTTATGGAATTAAATGTTGAAAACTCAAAGTAAACAAATTCTTTAAAAAAACGAAGAGAAGAAAATGATAATAGCTGACATTTAGTACCTAAATAAAAGCTTTGCAAATTTCTTTTCAGTGAAGTATTTTATTTAGTCCTTATAACAATACTACGAAAGAAGTCCTTTGAGTATTATTTTTATTACTATTACTATTATTATTCCCATTTTACATGTAAGGAAATAGAAACAGCTACTCATCTTATAACTATAGCTGTTTTGAGGTTTGCAAAGTACTTTACATGTTATCTCATCTGAGACTCACAACAACCCTAGGAGGTAGATACTGTTATCATCCCAATTTTACAAATGAGGAAGTTGAAAAACATTGTGCCTGGGGTTACATAAAACTAGTAATTGTCTAAGGCAGGATTTGAATTTAGGTCTTCTTGAATTCATGTACAGCACTTCATGCACAATACTACCTAGCTTCCTCAAAGCTTAGCAATTGTGGTAAAATTGTCACATATGTAATTTAAAATGTTCAAAATTAGTTTTGTGAAGATAGCAGATCAGGATTAAATATAAAAGGTATTTAAGTAAAAACAAATTATTTGAAAAACTAGATGCAGATAAGAAATAGGTTTTTCCCTCCCACTCTACAAGTCAGGGTAAAGATTCAAAATGTTACAGTAGATAGTTAAGGACTGGAACCTATAATCCAAGCTATTTAACAATTAGAAATATCCCTGAAATTTTATGCACTATGAAACACTGCATAAGCCAAATCTCCCATTTACTGCATATTTAGTAATGTTTAAATGAACTATGACAGAAGACAGGTAACATAAACTGATTCCCTTAAGTGAAAGAAAAAAATAATAATTTCTAATAAGCTGTTCAGTGATAACAGAGAAAGACCACTATCTATAGGAATATATGCTGAATCAAATTCAAACTTTGGTTACACATAGTAAAAGTTCACTGTAGGCTCTGAACAATTCAGAATGATAAAAGAGATCAAAATGAAGCTTTCATTTACTATGCCAACAGCTGGATTTTCTTTCAGTAAGTATCAAGAAAAAAAACACTTTATAACTACTAGTATTCTACTAGAATACAAGCTCCATGAAGGCAAGAACTATGCCCTATCTATATGTTATATAGCTCAGTAGATGACTAGCACAATGTTGTGCATAAAGATCATTTATTGAATTTGTTAAATCAAATAGTAAATTCTGGTAAACTAAAAAGGAAGATTTGATTTTTAAGTTGTCTTTGTATCAATATAAGCTGTAAATCACCTAGGTTTTGTTGGTTAAATTTTAGTAGAATGTGGTGTTTTTGCTGGAATGTAGCGTGATGGAGTATCATTCTATCCGCATGGCCACTATCATTTTAGATAAATAAGAGAACATGAACAGTTTTAAGTAAAATAAGTTTGAATATTTACCATCCATTTCTACAAGAAGTTGGTTGAGTGTATTTTCCTGTTCACTTTGGCCTCCAAAGTTGCCTCGTCCTCTCTTCCTACCCACTGCATCTATTTCATCAATGAAGAGAATGCAAGGGGCATTTTTACGAGCAACAGAAAATAAGTCACGGACCTTAACAAGAAAACACAACACTGAAAATGAGTTTAGTCAGTGGTAACATTTTAAAAAGAACAAGTGTAGCTATGTTCTTTATATTTCATACAATTTGAATATTCCAGTACTATATATTGGTATATATCTGAATAAGCCATCTTTCTCTAGGTAACAAATAAATATCTTATTACATGGTAATTAAATTGTCTACAAGATCTCAAGCCAGTGAATGAACAAAATCATTCTTCAATTCTTTGTAACTATGTTCATATTACAATAATATAACAAAAGCAAGTAAATATCATATCTTTACCCTTCTAAAGGTGAAATGTTATCAAGTTCCAATTTTAAGAGCACAATTAGTTTTACAAATTCAGACTATTCTGTAGTGATCACATTTAACTGTAAAAATATTCAACAACTTTCTACTTATTTGCCTGATATTAGGCAAGGTAATTATTTTATTTACTATGTATCAGTTTCCTTCTCAATATAAATGACCTCCTTGACAGGACAATAAAAACTAAGAGGAAAAAAGATTTACAATGTACTTTGCAAAAATTGTTTCATAAACACTAAAAGTCAAGCAGGTTAAATTTATTGCTAGTAGTTACAGTTTCTATAATCAAGTATTTAGAAGTCTTAAAACATTTCTTTTCTATGCTACATTATTTCTACAGAATAAGTAAGAGTTTAGACTTTCAAAACTGTATATTAGTCCTTTTCAAATTAAGCATTTTATCAAAAGAAAAAAAGTAACTTAAGAAAAATCTCCTAACTTCCTTTTTTTCTTTCTAACCTCCATTAAAGTTGTACTTCTATACATAACATAACACAAAAATAATTCTATTTCTCAATAGTTATGCCAGTAGAGTACAAGCTCTGATAGGCCCTACCAAACTGGGCAGACTTCTAGTATAAGCTTGATGACAGAGTATACGTCTGGCATCTACGGATCAGCATAGCTAAATTGGGAAAGGTTCATTACCAGAAGGTTGGTTACAAGGTAACAATACTTGTCAGCCTCACAAACCTAAGAAGATCAGCTACAAAGGCATACAGTGCATAAGTGGAGAATGCACATACATTGATAAAACCATGGATTCTTGATATATTGTAGTTATTCTCTTCATAAACTCCCAAACTGGTAAATAAAAAAAACTAAGATGATGGTGGAATGAGAACTCCAGACATTTCTAATCAAGATCAACTTCACATACAGGAGATTTATATGCATTGTTTTCAGGGGCAGCTGAAAGGTATTCTGTCCTTGAAAAAAAGGCTACTCCATCTACATAGTTATGTACATATACATATCCCCAGTTATCTACATATCCCCATTAAATACTCATTTAACTTAAAACTTTTTCCCTCCTTCTACACTATTAAAATGAAACCCTTTAGTCTGAATTTGTCAGACCTTTTTCAAGAACTAGTCTTGTTCTTAAGTAACAGCTAATGGCAAAGTGTAGAAGTTACACCAATTCCTTGCATTTCAAGAGATCAAGGGATTTTAAACACTAATAACATAAGAATAAAAATTTTACTAGGGATGCATATTCATGGTTATGCATCAACCAATCACTAAACTAAAATTACTTCTCAAAAGAGACAGCTTAATATTATAGTGGTTAAATAAAAGCCTGCAATCCTGAGGAGGAAAAGCAATATACTGGCTTTCCATAATGTGGTTCATTCTGAGACCAATGGTAAAAAGGAAATCCTCAAAGCTATTAGTAATAGGGAACAGATTCCTCAAAGTTAAAATACATGTTTCTATTTTCATAAAGTTCTCATACTGGGACAAAAACTTACTCTAGCTGGACCCACACCAACAAACATCTCCAAAAACTCAGAGCCATTTACTGTAATGAATGGGACATTGGCTTCTCCAGCTGTTGCTTTGGCTAGAAGTGTTTTTCCAGTACCTGGAGGACCCGTTAGAATGGCACCCTTCAAAAACAGAACCGGGGTGGAGAAAATCACACATATTTATAGCCTTTCATAAAATTTTCATGAAATAATTATAGAATATATAACATGTATTTAAAACAAATTATACACACTTAACATTTGAGATGTCATAAAATCATAATGCAATTATTAGCAAAGGCAAGTTAAAAAACAAAACTAAGGAGTTTTTAGAAGACTAAATGAATTTAAAACATTTCAACTTAATTGGCATCACGAGAATTTAGTTTCAAAGATAAGTTTCTTCCTAGGCCTTTAGGGTACCAGTTATTTAAAATACAAGTAAGAGTCTACAAAAACTCACTTCCATTCAACAAGGATTGCTTAAGTAGGTACAGGCCCTGGAATGCAAAGACAGATAAGATAAGCCTTGCTCTCAAGAAGTTTATAATCTAATAGTGTAACTGTTAAACTTAGGCAATGAAAAATAAAAACTGCCTAGATGTTTGAAGTAAAGGATTCTGGCTCACAAAAATAAATGACCTAAATCCTCGAATTCTTTTTCATGACATTTCCTTATTCTCTCAGTTGTTAGTGCTTTCTCCACCTCACCTTCAAATTATTTTGTATATCTTTAAATTTACTTATCTTTACACAGTCCCCTCCCCCAATAGATCATAAGCTCATTGAGAGCTAGGGAAATTTTATCACTGTCTTTATATCCAATTGACAGCTGGTGACATAATGAACAGAGCATGGGTTTGGAGTAAGAAGTCTTGAGTTCAAATCTGGCCATAGATACTTACTAGCTTTATGACCCTGGGTAAGTCACTTAACCTCTGTTTGCCTCAGTTTCCTCAACTGTAAAATGAGTATAATAATAGCATCTACCTGGCAGGGTTGCTGTGAGGATCAAATGAGATAATATTTGTAAAAAGCATTTGGTGCAGTCCCTGGCACATAACAGGTGCTATATAAATGCTTATTCCCTTCCCACCTAAGTGACTTGGGTTAAAATCCCATCTCAGACACTTGCCAGTTGTGTGACCATGGGAAAACTATTTAACCTTCAGAAACCGTTTCCTTATCTGGAAAAAAATGGAGATAATAATACCAGTGTCACCTACAACATCATAAGAGTGTTATAAGAACAGAAAGCACTTTAGAAATCTAAAAACAAAAAAACTATAAAAATGTGAATTATTACTATTAGGATTTCTTTCAAGAGTAAGTTCTTGTAATACATCAAATGCAGGGCAGCTAGGTAACACAGTGGATATAGTACCAGGCCTAAAGTCACAAAGACTCATCTTCCCACATTCAAACCTGGTCTCAGACACTTACTAGCTGTGTGACCCTGGGCCAGCCACTTAATCCTGGTTTGCCTCAGTTCCTCATCTGTGAAATAAGCTGGAGAAGGATATGGCAAACTACTCCAGTATCTTTCCTAAGAACACCCCAAATGGGGTCATGAAGAGTTGGACATGAATGAAAAGACTCAATAACAATATATTAAATAACTGGCTTTATATAATTTTTCAGGAATACATATATTACACAAAATGTGGTTCTACCTGTATTCTAAATATGACCAATAATGCTTTAACAGAGATTTTGTTGGGTATTCAGCAGTACATTTTAATGGAAAGAATAGGAAAAAGCTACAGCTATTTTATCAGTATACCCTTTAACCACAATTAATCAAATGATTCTATCTGTGCAACTAACATATTCCATAAACTGAAAAACAATATTCACAGTAACTTTAATATGATCACGTCAGAAATTAACTTCTGCAAGTTAACTTTACCTTTGGAATTTTTGCTCCTAGGTCTTGGTACTGCTTTGGGTTTTTCAAGAAATTCACAAACTCCATTATTTCTAATTTGGCCTCTTCACAGCCGGCCACATCTTTGAACTTTACATCCATCTCATCCTTTAAGATCTTGGCAGTGGTTTCCCCTACACTGAAGAGACCTCCCATTCCTCGTCCAGTTCGACCCATACCAGCAGGCCCTCTTCTTAGAGTATATAGTAAAAATCCAATTATAAGGACTGTTGGGAACATGCTCAATAGAAATGAGCTAAAGGAAAATAAAACAAACAACATTAGTTTCTTTCATGATTAATTTTTTTCAGTGCTTGGTAAGGTTCTCTTTAATTTGTAGAGTTTTAGTTAGACTCCAACTGCATATATTTAACATGGAAAATGAAGAATGCTAGTATTTGAGAGCAAAAATGGAATTTGTCTCCCTAACTGAACTCATGTACTCTTAACACAAATGAAAAAAGTAGCTTTTAACTAGCAAGAAGAAAAGTTTAAAGATTATAAACGGGAAAAAAAAGAATTGAAATCACTGGTAATTTGGATTAAAAAAATTTCCTTAAGGAAAAGGAAATTAATAACCAAGAAAGGGATTATTTAAATAGCTGATAAAAAATACTAAAAGGTAGGAAAAAGTTAAATACATAAATATATTTTAAATAAGCATTTAACCTACCAACAAGCAAAGGCTGGGACATTTCTGAAAATTTGATTTATGGATACTGCCATCTAGTGACATAGGAGATACAAACAGTTTAAAGTTCCACAACTGATTCTTACCCATCACTTTCAGTAATATAAACTACTGGTAACCGATTCTCTCCTTCTATGCCTAACTCTTGCTGTAGAGTTTCCAGATTCCTCTCAAAGGTGTCCACACTACCAATATTAAACCAGACATATTGCTATAAAAAAGAAAAACAAAAGATCATGACTATGTCAGGTGATAAAAGAAAAAAGTTTAGTTCAGTTAAGTATTAAAAAAAGGTTTAACAGTTTATTAATATTTCACATATAAAAATATAAAAAAATTTTAAATCAAGTAAGAAGAAATAACATCAGTAGAGGGTCACTTACATAATCAAAATCATAGCTCTTTTAAGTTATTAAAGTAAGAACAACCATTATTATACAGTTAACTCATTACAATCAATTAAAAAGCTAATTTACCCCATCAACAGGAGTCTTCCCTGGTGTAAAAGTCACTCGAACAAAACGTTTATTCACTACTTCCAGTCTGTCCACCTATATTAAGAAACAAAATAGGAATGTTATAAACATTCAGATATTAATTGAGAAAAATTTAAGTATTTTAGGCTCATTTTAAGCTACAATTATTCTAAACTTCTACCTTTGCTTTTAACATCCATAATTACCTTAGCAATAATAAGTGAATCAGGAGCATGGTAGTTGGTATGATATTCTTATTTCAACAGCAACATTCACTGTTATTGAGAATGAGTCTAAATCTTATCTTCAGAAGCTTGAGGAGTATGACAGAGATAGCATCCATAGCATATTCCTAGAAATATGTAACTTTCTTAGAAGGAAAAACACGGTAGACAGGATGTTGGACCTTGAATGAGGAATACCTGAGTCTAAATTCCACTTTCGACACTAGCTATGTGACCACAGGCAAGTAAGCTATGACTTCTATTACTTTCAGTTTTCCCATTTGTAAAATGGGAGCAAGATGTATAGAACCTATCTATACCTAACATGGCCATTGAGAGGTACAAATGGAGGTGTCTAAAGGACCTCTTTAAATTTAAAGTATTCAATAAATGTCAGTTATTATATTGATGATTATTATTATGAAAGAGGTCTAAATAGAGGAGTGAAGGGAAACAGAAGGAAGAAAGGAACAAGCATTTACTAAGTATTAGGCACCCAATGTATGTGGGGTACTATGTGCTAAGTGCTTCACTATACTATTTTATTTGACACTCACAAGCCTAGGAGGTAGGTGCTATATTATCCCTCCTTCATAGCTGAGGAAACTGAGGCAGACAAAGGTAAAGTGACTTGCTCAGGATTACACATCTTCTAAGTTTCTGAGGCTGAAATTTGAACTCAGGTCTTTCTGACTCTAGGTCCAGAGTTCCATCCACCATACCACCTAGCTGCCTTTAACAGGATCCACTAGGAGTAATGCAATTCATCAGAGTAGTCTATTTAAGAAAAGGAATTGCTGTAAACACTCCACTCAAGATTTTAGTAGTAATGAACAGACTCTAAAGGAATGCCTGGGGCAGGAAGGGAACTGTGATAGAAAACCACTAAAGCAACTACCATCGCAGCCTAAAAGGCAGATGTAATCATATGTAAAGGATGGGGAGGTTTTTTTGAAAGTAGAGCTTTAATACATCTTGAGGCTACTCCAAAGGGAAAAAAGGAAACTAGAACACAGCTGGCCAGCAGGATTATATAATCACACTTTATTCAACAGGATAAAATCTTGCTTTAGTTATCCAAATGGGTACCCAGTTCGACTTCTCCTTCCTAACTTGTTCTTTGTGCTTCAAAAACAATCATTGTTCTTTATAATACCATTCTCAGATAATACATACACTAAATTATATCTAACTTATTAATTGTAAAATGTCTATATGAGGTATTCACTTCCCAGGCTTATAAAACAACATTAAGGACATCAAGAATACATGTGACAGCAAAAGGCAGGCCAGTCACATAGTGAGAATGGCAGATGACAAATGGACCACACTGGTAACCCTAAATAGTATAAAAACAGAGGAAGACCTCCAAGGCATCAGGTGGATTCTTTGTGAAGATTTAGAGGAAGACACAGATAAGAATGACACAGAGTGAAAAGGTATGGCAGAGAAGTGTAGCAAAAACACATATCTATGAAACAGTAGCTAGTTTACAACGTATCTGAAAAAACAATTCTCACTAAGGTGTCGTTAACTGATAATTATTTAATGTGCTCTCCTTAGAATATCTGTATTTTAACTAGGAAAGAGTAAATACCTTAACCAAAAACAATGAGTCTCTAATGATAACATTCCAGGCATCAGAAGGTTTATGAAGATATTTTTAAGGAGAGAAGTCTTATCTCAACTAATAACACTCAGGCCTACTCTGACTGTTTCTAGGCTAGCCTTGCTTATGTCACATTAATTAACCAAGAAATTCAACAAATATTCATTAAATGATTGTGTATTATGTCAGTCAGTGGGGAAAATACAATGTTTAGATAAGACATAGTCCACAGAAGATATAGCTTCCTTTGGTCAGGACCTTTATCAGAGGGGTAAAATCTAAAGCACAGCCTACCTATCCCACACTCCTGGGAGCTAAGATGGGACTAAAGCCCCTCCCAATGTGGAAGTCCAGGTTGGTCTCTCCAACCTATCCACTACAGAAAACCTCTCCTTCTAGTCTGCTGCACTCAAAAGCTGAGGAGATTCTCTGTCACCTGATCTCTCTGCTACCCAATTATGAGGAACAGGGAACCTAGCTCAATATCAATTTACAGCTAGGACACTTTTACTTGTTGTTTTGTCCTTCACTCTCGAAGAGGATCATGACGTCAGGGAGGTGATGCTATGACATACAAGTAAAGTGGATTTAAGTGAGGGAAGGTGCTGCAAAGTCACCAGCCTCACTTTCTCCTTCAGAGCCATCTGGCTCCAGTGGTGAGATATAGATCAGGCCAATGGAGACACTCTCATACTTTTACTCTTATTCCAGAACATAAAAATGAATAGAAGTCAAAGGAAACCTTTAATTTAACATATAATGGAGGGAAACTTCAGGCAACTGAGGCAGAGAGATTAAGTGACCTGCCCAGGGGTCATATAACTAGGTCTGAGGTCACATTTGAACTCAAGTCTTCATGACTCCAGGTCAGGTACTTTATCTAATACAATGCCTAGATACATTAATGCATAACTTGGAATTATGAAAATAAAGTTGCTTTTTTAAAAAAAGGCCATACTCTTTGTCCTAGAGATTATGCCTCTAGCCATATACCTCAAGGAGGTCACTGACCAAAAAAAAGAGTCCCAAATGAAACAATATTTATAGAAGTTGGGGTTTTTTTAGGTAGCAAAGAACTAGAAATAGTAGATGTTAACTGACTGGGGGATGGCAAAATAAAATATAGCACACATATGTAATAAAATATCACACGTTGTAAGAAATGACAAATATGATGAAAAGATTTGGATATTCTAGGAGTCCTCAAGTGTTGAGGAAAATGGTGAAATGAAGCTCTAGGAGTAAACAATATGCTCTAGGCATATACAGAGAGAAGAAGAGTTGAGATTAGTACCTTGAGGAATATCCACCTTAAGAATCTTAAGAACAGGACTAAAAATCAAGAGAGAAGGTTTTTATAAGATAGGAGGAAAATGAGCTGAATGAGATGTTTCTAAAGTTGAGGGACAGAGAGTATCCATTAGGAGTCAACAGTATCAAAAACTGCTGAAGATTCAAAGAGAAGTGAAGGACTGAAACCCTTTTCAGAGGCCAATATTTTGGGTAATTAAAGATCATTTTCAAAGAGCAGCTTCAAGTGAGCAGTTAGAGACAAACTAAGCTTTATGTGGAAAGTTCAGAAAGTATGGTTATTGAGGAAGTTGGGTATACACAACTTTCTGAAGAAGTCAGTAAGTGCAGTTAAGGGCCCAGCAGAAGTTATGTACTATAATTTAATAATGAGAGGATTTGACTCTATTTTCTAACTTTTTCCAGTGGTATCAGCCCAAAAATAAGACTCAAAAAATCAAAAGATGGGGATTACACAAGGAATGAGAATTAATGAGACTGGGAATGAAAAAAAATCAATGAATTATAAGTTAGATGTTAAAGTGTTATTCAAATGGAAGCTCATGGGGTCAAGGCTGGGTATGGAAGTGAAATGAGGTGGGAGAGATGGACTGGGAAAATAGGAGGAGGTCAAGGAGGTCATGATGAGAATGAAGAGCAGCCTCAATAAATGGAAGTGAGAGAAGAGGCAACTGGGATTTGCTGCTAAGCCCTGACAACTGTATTTCTGCTTAAAAACATCACAGAGAAAAGAGCTGTAGAAAGCATCTGTTTGCAGCATGGCTTGCAGGAATCTGCTAATTGCCTATCTAAGGCAGCTAAATGATGAAAGGAAAGACTTACTAAAATATGGCCACTAGTCAAAAAAGTTGCTGAAACATTCCTAGTTAGGTTGGGTTACATTTGCTAGCCATTAGATTTCTTTCCAGCTCTTGAGTTTCTGTAGATCTTGGAGGCGAAGGTGCAACCAACCACACAGAAGTTACAAGAAGGTGACTGAACTTGAAGTGGCTGAGGAATTAAATGGTGAAGGTTTTGAAGGATCATCAGTATGAACAATGAAGCCACACAGGAAGAGAGCAGAAGGTGGTGCACAGAGAAAGACAAGCAGTGAAGTATTAAATATTAAGTCTTTACACAAACCTACACAGATTTTTCTGTAGTAACATAATTTACTTAATCTTTGTAAAATGCTTGTTTCTGGGAAGCTATGTTTAAATCGGACTTTTCCAAGCAAAATCATTTTAAATGAATGAAAGAGGCTTATGACTTAAAGAAATAGTATGGTTTAAGTACTTTTATAAAGTAAAGATTTTTACATAGAACAAATCACTGTGTTTTGTCTCTTTCTGGATTATCACATCTCAGCTTTTCTTCTTATCATACATTTCAATCACTATATCCATTCTTATCCCAGATCTTACTTACCACTCCTTTGGAAAGATAGTTATTAACAAAGTCCTTCCAAGTAATTTCTCTCCCAGAATTCTTGAAGAAAAAGTAAAACATGATAACAGCCCAAGACAGAAGACTCCAAACAAAGTACATTCTGAACTCCTTGTCATCCCATGGAATGTCTCCCTATAAAACACACAAAAAAAGGGAAAACAAAGCCTCACAAAATGAAACTAGCTGTGGAAGAATGAACATGAGGTGAAGTACAATATGCTTAGGAACAGCTTCCTCCAAATACTAAGAATGCTTTGAAATCTTTTCTGTGGCTATTTCTATAACATTATAAGAAAAGGAACTCAGAATTGAAGACAGAGTATGAAATCAAACCTTCTGAAACCTGGACAACCAATGAGAGTCATCTCTCTTGCCACCTCGTTTTCCACCCCCTCCTCCAGAAGGTCGCTGTGTACTAGATGGCTTTGCTTCTGTTAATTTAAAAAAAAAAAGCACAAGAGCACTTTAGACTTCATGTAAGATGTATTTTTAAATAATACTAGATTTCATCTGTAAAACACTTCATGATAGCTCTCAATAGCAACTATTAAATATCCAGAGCAAAAATTGTTTTAAAAGCAGGTCTCAAGTCTAAAAGTTGGGTGACGTTATCTAATATTATCATCCCTCCTTCAAAATGTTCAAGGAATGCCTTCTCTTCCCACTGAATTCTCTACTTCTACTATTTTCCATCCATTTTTTCCCACAATGAAGTGAAATAACACATGCTCTCTTATAAATGCTCAGATACACTCACTTCCTATATAAGTGAGGGCCCTTTGTGTCAAGTTCAGCAAAAAACCTGTGGGATTTCAATAAATTAATTTATCTCAGAGTTTAAGCCAATTTTTATTTGTTATCAATAACTCTACTTCCAAACAGAACAAAGGGATAGGTAACACGGGCAAGTCATTTTTAATCTGTCTGATATGTCCAATACTAATCTAGAAAAGTACAATGATGCAAAAACAAAAAATTTAAAAACCTGATTTAGTTTTCAGATCTAGTCAGGTAAAACATTCCCTTTTTTTCACAAAATAAGTCAAATATCTTTACATGCAAGTATTACAAATTGGTCATTATTACCTTTTTATAAATTTTATAAATTACAAATTGGTCAATATTATCTTATTATACCATTTTAACCTAAGTATTCAGTAGCAAAATAGTAGTGATCAGCTTTACCCTATTTTACCTTAACTTACAGTTTGAAAAGTGATTTAATAATTTTTATGATCTAAGAAAACAAAAGAATTACATTTAAGGTCATGGGCCATGGGTAAAATACTTTTACTGCTTTAAAAATCTTAATCAGCATGGATATTCCTTCCATGTAAACTCATCTATAACTGAATAGCTGACCTTTGAGACTATGACTGAAAAATTCATCACCATTCAGCCCACTACACAGCTTACAAGCTTTTCAAAAACTAGCTAGGTTAGTCTTCGAACAACAGACAAACTCCACAGCTGAGCCTGAACTCAAAGCTTGTTAGAGTTGACAGAACCTGCCAGTGCTTGGGCTCTACTATCTTAGCCTTCAAGGACAATGGTTCGTTACATGGACTGGAGAAGAACTTTACAACTCTCAAATTTTCAAATGGATCTGTATTCTTATTAATTTGGAATTTTTCTCCACCCTCCCCCATGTCTGCCAATCTCATGCCATGTGGTTCATGTCCTCCCAAAAGTTTGCCACAGCCTCCAAGACTTTAGTAAATGAGTGAAATATTCATTTTAATAATAAAAAGGTACCTTTTGTTTCTTCCACAGGCTCTTTAGATCCATTAGCTTTCTTTTTGTTCTTTGCATTGGGAAAATATTTTTCAAATCCTATTATAAAAAGAAAAAGGAAAACTCAAGCTGAATTTTTTTTAATCTACTAACGTAGTGCTTCATGAAATTTACTCAGAGTGAGATACAAGCAGTCTTTCTTCACAATCTATAAAATTGCATATGTCAAATTCATAATAAAAATTGCTAGCATTTATGTAACGCTTTTATGTTTGCCAAGTGCTTTACATATATGATCTCACTGAATTCTCACAAGAACTTTGAGAAATCTCACAAGAACTTTGTTATCAAAACCTATTTTAGAAATGAGAAAAGTGAGGCAAGAGAGATGAAGTGACTTGGCCAGTCACACAGATAATAAGTGATGGAGGCAAAATCTGAGCTAAAGACAAGATAAACTGAGGTTTGTGAAGAAAGCTTAAAATAATTTTAAAAAGAGTTTTATTTAGCAATATTGGCAAAAACAGGTTCAAAAAGGGGATGAGATCACTGCTGATGTGTATGGGCAAGAAACTACAATATAGGATGAATTAAAAACAGTTGAGAAACACAGAAGTTCAAGAGAAAATCCAACAAAGAAGTCAATAAGGAAACCCAATATGTAAGATGACTGAACACAAATGCACAAAAGATGGCTAACAACAAGAAAAAACTACAGATAATTATACAGAGAGACAAATTTTACCTCAGAAATATCACTGAGACTTGGTGAGATAAGGCTAATAATAGGACTATGCAGCTCTGGAAGGGTATACATTATCCAAAAGAAACATGATAAATAAAGGGGGGATGAGAGGAAGAACCATTGAACATAGGTTCCACAATGACTACAAAAATGAAAATGGAATAAGCATCAATCAAACAATTAAACCTGAATGCTACAAAATTATAATAACCAACTTTGGTTCCAAAAAAGATAAATGAGAAGAATCCTGGTTAAATTCCTCATTACCATTCAACTGAACTAATTTAAATGCCTGCTACCTGGTGTCACTGCCCCAAATCCCTCCCCATTCAAATTCATCCTTCACTTAGATTCCAAAGTGATTTTTCTAATGTGAAGGTCTGAATGAGTTACCCACCCCCTGCTCTATGAGCTCCAGTAGCTCCCTATGAACCCCAGGATCAAATATAAACCCTTCTTTTTGGCATTTAAAGCCCTTCACAACCTGGCCTCTTCCTATCCTTCCAGTTTTCTTACTTTATTCCCCTCTACAAACTCTACAATCTACCAATGCTAGCCTGCTTGCAGCTCCTCAAACAAGACCCTCCATTTCCCATCTCCTTGACTTTGCACTGGTTGTTCTCCAGCTCCAGAACAAACACTCTGCCTCTTCACCTCCACCTCTCAGTTTCCCTGCTTTACTCCAACATTCAGGTCAAATCTTACCTTCTGCAAGAGGGTAGACCACTCAGCAGTTAATGCCCTCCCTTCTCAAATTACCTTCTCTCTACTCTGTAATATACTTTGTACATACCTAGTTATTCCCATGCTCTCTTCCCCATTAAAATGCAAACTCCTTGAAGGCAGAGATTGTTTTTGTCTTTCTTTGTATTCCCAGTACATAGCACAGTGCCTGGCACACAGCAGGTGCTTAATAAATAATTGTTAACAGACTGGCTGATACCTCTCCCTGTTTCTTTGCAGAGGGGAGAACAATGGGTATGGAATGCTGCATATAATATTAGACTTTTCTGATATGCTGGTCAGTTTTGATAAATTTTTTTCTTCCTCTTTTTCTTCTTTATCATAAGGAATGGCTCAATGGACAGGGATATAGTTGGAAATGTAAGTGATATAAAAAAAAAACTATTAATGCATTTAAAAGAGGAAGAATATATGCTGTTAGTAATCTAAGAACCAGAATATGGAAAAACAGAGATAAGGCAGAGGTGCTCAATTCCTATATTTGTCAAGAAGAATCAGCTTTGGACTGAAAATAATGCAACAAAAACAGCTGCCCTTGGTGAATTCAAATTACTTGGTCCAGATGAACTACATATCAAAAAACTAGCAAATGTGATCAATAAGCCACTTCACTGATCATTGAAAGATGGTTAAAAAAAACAAAATAGAACACAGTCAATCAGTTAACAACTAAGTATATAAAAGGGCTTTAGAAGTCAAACAGAGGATTTTTATATGTGATTATGGAGGTAAAACAGAGTCACTGGAGTTTACTGAACAGGAAAGTAACACAGGTAGACCTGAGCTTTAGAAAATTCATTTCAGTAACTCTGTGGAGTTACTGAAGTAGGAAGAGAACTGAAAGTACCCTCAACAGTAATTGGGAAATTTGTAAAAGTAGTAGATTTGAGGGACAGGGGTAGGGATGGGTGGAACAAATTTCAAATACGTTGAGGCTGAGATGGGACATCCAATTCAGTATGTCCAAGAGGCAGCAGATGAAACTGAAGGTCAAGAGAGTAATTAGGACTGGATAATCAGATCTGAGAACCAGATGCACAGAGCTGATAACTGAATTCTTGGGAATAAGGATCATTAAGTAAGACAATGTGGAGGAAAAAAAGATGATGGCCTAAAACAGAGAGCCTTGGGGGGAACCCACAGTTAGTGGGCATGACCTGTAATAAGATTCAACAAAGGAGAATAATGAGTCACCAGAAAGGATGAATGAGAAGCAAGAGACTAATGCTGCAAAAACCTAGAGAAGAAAGAATATTCAAGAGTGACTGACACTGTTAAAGGCTAAAATGTAGTTAAAAAGAATACAGAGAGAAAAGGTTTGTAAATATGACAATTAGAGACCACTGGCAACTTTGGAGAGAGCAGTTTCCATTAAATAAGGAAGCTGGAAGCCAGTATAGATAGCAGTGAAGCAATCAGGAGACTGAAGAGTAATGAGAGAGTAAAAATATCAGACAAAGCAGTCTGCTGGAGAAGACAATTTGAACCAGGATCAAGGGTGCACATAGGACGGGGTTTGCCTTGGTAAGGACAAGAGTCACCTCAATATGTGAAAAACACATGAAAAAGGAGATAGGGGAATATATCTGAATAAAGTAAAATGAGGAGGAGGGAAGAACCCAGAGTCCTTTGCTCAGCAAATGGACTCAACTTTTTCAGTTAAGTATGAGGCAAGGTCCTCAGAAGACAGGGTAGATGGAGGGGTACTATAGACCAGGTAAAAAAAAAAAAAAGTCTGTAAACCAAAGACCAGTGGGCTTTGTTTTGATTAACAACAAAATTCTAGACACTTAGAAAAGAAAAAGAGAATAATGATCACCTATAAAAGAAAGCAGTGACCCCAAAAGACCAGCATGACATCATCAAGAATAGACCATGCCAAACTAATGCTACTTCCTTTTAAAACAGAATTACAAAACTGGCAGATCTGTATAATGTTGAATATATTTTACCTAGATTTCGGCAAAGCATTTGATAAAGTTCTTCATGTTATTCTTATGTAACAGAGAGATTAGGATATAGTTAAGCACAAATGGTTCTAAATTGGTTGAATGGAGAGATACAAAGTGATAATTAATGGTTCGCTGTAAACTTGTATGGAGGTCCTCAAGCATATCTACTAGGTACTATATACTGTTTAATATTTTTAATAAAGACTTAGATAAGAGCATAGATGGCATGGTTATCAAATCTGCTAATGATATGACACAAAGCTGGGAGGAATGGTAAATACAATGGATGACAGCAATAAAAAAACAGGATGGAACACTGGGTTGAATCTGATAAGATGAAATTTAATAGGAAGAAATGTAAAGTACAAGACAGCAAAGGTATGACTGGAGAGCAATTTGTCTGAAAAATACTGGAGCTATTGCTGGACTACAAACTCACCATGAGACAGCAATGCCAGGTAACTGTCAACAAAGGTGACAATCTTAAATTGCAATGAGAGAGGCTTAGTATACAAGTGATAGTTCTGCTATGCCATGACCTAGTGAGAGCACATCTAATATACTATGTTCAATTCTAGGTTCTAAAAAGCTGGAGAGAAACCACAGGAAGATAACAGGGTCTCAAGATCAACTGAAGGAAGAGGGAATGTTTATCCAGAAGAACAATAGACTTCAGAGGAACATGATAGCTGTCTTGAAGTATCTTTAGAATCATCATGCCAAAAAAAAAAAAAAAATTAAACTTCTTCTGCTTGACTGAAGGGTAGAAGTAAGTACAATGGGTATAAGTTGCCAAAAGGTAAACTTAAGCTTGATATAAGGGAAAAAACTTCATAACAAATACAGCTATCCCAAAGTGAAAAGGGCAGCATTCCTCTACACAGGAAATCAAGCAAAGGCTGAGACCATTCATGTTCAGGTACTAGTTAGACTAAGGCCTCTGTGGGCCCTTCTAAATCTAAGATTCTATGTGATTTTAGGTCTCCATGATTGAGTTACCTCATATGTAACAGAAGGATGATATAGTAATATTTACATAATCTACCTCAAGAGTCTGTAAATTTTAAGGCACTATTTAAATCAGTTATCATTATTCTTATTATTTATCTGTAATGGACCAGTTTTCGGCATGATAATAATTCATGTAAACAGACAAGACGTATACCTTATGAAAACAATCACCTGAATACCTAAAATGATATTATTTGTCCCTCTGGTGGCTCATTAAGACCTAAAGATATGGCCCTATTAAAAAAAATAAGGTAGTCAAGGATGACAACATAGCACCTTAGTGATGATACATAAAGATTTACCTTTTGGAGGTCGAGCACAGAATCTTCGATAGACAGCAATCACATCTGTCAAGAGAGAACTTCTACTGGGAGTCACCTGAGTGGTAGCATATCGATAGAGCTGAAATATGAAGTATAATAATCACTTATGAAGATGGTGCCATATACATTTTATCTAATATTGCCAATCAAGATAAAGAAAACAAACAGATATAAGGACACTGATTTTCTAGCATCATCAAGCTAATCAAATGAAATGCAACAGGGCAGAGAGGTCACAGTGCTGGAGTTGGAAACAAGAAAACCCAGGTTTCAATTTGACCTCAGATGCTCACTGGCTGTGTCACCTAGAACATTTAAACCTTTCTGGACGACAATGTCCTCCCCTCTAACATGAAAGGATTGGGTTTAATGAATGCTAAGGTCTCTTCCAGCTCTAAATCTTTGATTGTTCCTCCTATAGTGAGCAAAGACTAGAAGAGAATGATTAAGAGAAGAATCAAGGTATAATGTTTTAGAATGAAAGGGGCACTCACTAGGGCTTTGATAATTAGGGCACTAGTCCCAGATCTTTCATTTTACTGGGTACATAACAATTTGAGCAAGTCATTCTGTTTTCTTATTCTTAAAACTGAGATAATATCTACCCTCAATGTAAAACTGTGGGTATCAAAGAGCATAATGCACATGCAAAGCCTTTTGCAAATGGTTATACAAATGCAAGGTGGTATTGGAGACAGCTAGATAACACAGCAGATAATATGTTGGACTTGGGAGTTGGTAAGATCTGGGTTCAAATTCTGCCTCAGAAACTGACCAGTTATAAACTTGGATAAGTCACCTCCTTCAGCCTCAGTTTCCTTATCCGTAAAATAGATAATGTAATAATAGTATCTACCAAGGCTGCTATGAGGATCAAATGAGATGACACGTGCAAAGTACTTTGTGAACCTTAAAGAGCTGTATAAATGTTAGCTATTATTGTTGTTGTTGCTTTTAAATTTCTTATTAAAAGTTTAACATTAATAAAACAAACTAAACTTACTTAGTAACTAACTACATTTCAATTCATTTCAATGCAAAAAGCACCCTAACAATTCTCCATTCACTACTGCTAAGTTATATTTAGAATTCTTTGTCCATTAAGCTTTATTCATTTTTCCTCTTAAATGATCATAAGTGTATATTACATTCTTTTAATTCTACTTTTTTCATTTTTAACTATTCCATAAAGATTTCTAGATTTCTTTGTATATTCATATTTGTTAGTCCTAATTGCATTACAGTCTTCTTTTACATTAATATACAATTTAAATATTTATCTACTGTTAGACATTTTGGTTGTTCTTAGCATGGATTTTTGTTTTTGTTTTTTTTGTAATTACATATAATGCTGGAATGAAAATCTCTGAACAGATAGAATGCAGTTTTTTTAAAAGCCTTTTTTTAAAAAAAGATTGCAAAAATATTAATAACTTTAATGTTCAATAACAGGTGAATTTTTTATATGTTGTACATTAATGTAATGGCATACTATCAAAGGGCATTTCTTACTTTCATACTTTTTATTGTGTACTATCAAATTGTTCTCCAAAAAGTTTGGAATTCTACCAGCAATAGATGAGCATATATTACTTGCAATTAGTTTATTTTTTAAGCATTTTTATCTTTCACTTCTACCGTCACTCCCAACTAAATAATTCAAAAAGAAAGCTCTCATAACAAACATGAATGGTAGAAGAAAATAAATTCCCCCACTGATTGTGTCCAAAAACCTATGTCTCACTCTGCATTTTAAAACCATAACCCTTTTGGCAGGAGGTGAGTATAATATCCCATCTTTAATCCTCTGGACTCAATTATCATTGCACAGAACAGAGTTCTATTGTCTTAAAAGTTGTTTTTCTTTATAATATTGTTATTACTGTATAAACTGTTCTAGTTCTGCTCACTTCACTGAATCAGTCTTTCCAGTTTTTTCTGAAACTATAAATTTAATCATGTTACGATACAATTATATTTTTATAGGGAGGGGCTAAGCTTATTTCTCAGTATCCTAGGACAATATGATTTTATAGGGCTGGAAGATACATATAAATCATTAAGAACAGTTCAAAATGTACAGAATATCAGTGTCTTTCATAATATTTAATTTTTCTACTACTTAACTGCTCTGAAACAAAACATTCTGTGACACCAAGTGCTGACTCAGTTTCAAGGTCTAAAACGTAAACATACACTGTAACCCTACTAAAAGCAATTCCATCTACAAAAACATCAGTAGATTCAAAGTAGAGATGATCTCGATATACTAGCTACATTTACTATCAGATATATTGTAACTATGACAATAGCTAGTCATGGTAATTTAAAAAAACAACTGTTACAGCACATCTCATTAGTTGTGCTTTCTGTAATACAAAATCTAAATTTACTGAGTAGTATATAACTTAAAACTTGGATCCTATTTTAATGCACTAGAGGAGCTCACTATTTAAGCATTTCACTAGACTATTAATGTAAAGGCAGGTAATGGAAACAAAAATATGTTAAATACCTTAATTCAGTAGGAATCTTAAGGTGAATCATTTTGTAAAATGAAAAATTTACCCCAATTTAACCTTTCTAATAAGATTTTTATATGGTTAGGCTTCTCCCATGGCAAGTTATACCTGTTAGCATCCCTAATAATTTTTAATCCTTTTTTAGTCTCAGACCCCCCAAAAAAATCCTAAAACACAAATAAATGGACAAATAAAGTTTAATTTCCAAAAAGCATAAAATTCTTTCCATGTTGGAACTGATTCACTGACACTTCTAATTGTACAGCTATCTCTCTGAGTCCAAGAAAATTAGTTTTAGAGTCATATATCCACAGAGAATCAGAATGTGGTTTCTCTAACATTTTTTTTTACAACCAGTTTATATGAAAAGTATTGATGAAATGACTTTACCGATTATCAAAAACTTTCATTGTCTGGACTGAAGGTCTGCTACTCCTTGATTGATATTAACTTCCTGTTATTACTTTCTACAAAGATTAACAAAATTAAAGTATTCTCTACACATTAATATTTATGAATTTCTAAGAAGCAATTCTAGCTATTAATACTACTACCATGAAGATTTTAAAAAAATTTTTTCTAATGCAAACTATGAAGTGAATACAAAAACTTATGCCTCTGCAATCTTCCATTTGATTTCTTAAGAAGAGTCACTTTATAGTTTCCTTGAGGTCGGGGGAGGAGAATGTTTCAACTGGTAAAATAGGAACATTAACATGAAGCAGCAGAAAGGGCACTGGAATTGAAGTCAAGGCCTGCCTGGGTTCAAATCCTGACTCAAACTATCTTGGAAGTTCTGTTTCCTCTTCTGTAAAATGAAGGTTTTAATAACTGCACTACCTCATAGAGTGAGTCCTTGGTAAACTCATACTATTACTATAATATGCTGTAGTCACAGCATAACTGGACCATCTATAATGATCAAAGGAAGTGCAGTGTTAGGCATTTGTAGTTTTGCTGAAAGGTAGGCGAATTTGCCAAGGCTCAGCATGAAGTTTCATTGGTACCATAAAAGTATAGTTAACACAAGTAAGTTTATAATTTATTGAAGTTAATTTTGTTTCACTGGTGACCTTCTGATCAACAAAAATACTACGTATATTCAATAAGGACAGCCAAAATGGTTAAGAGGAAAGAGATTTCCATATCAGTAGATGAAAAAATCAGGACTCAAGTTCAGAAAAATGAGATGGAAGTTGGGATAAAGATTTATAGGACAGGATAAGTATATGTGTGGAGAATGTGATTTTACTCAACAAATTCTAAATACCAGAACTAGAGGCTATACGATGAAGCTTAAAATAAATCAGCGAAAGCACTACTTTTGCATAATGTGGGTAAATTCATATAATTCATTACCCTTTACTCATGCTAGACAAGCTGAAAATATAAAAAAATTTAAGAGGGCTTAGCGACATTAATGGATATTATGTCCATAACAAATTATTTTGGAAAGATAGTGATGTTTACGGATATAACCAATCTTTTAAGGTACTGTGGAAGCTAACCACAACCTCCCACAAAATATTCCTTGGTGCACTAGCCAAAGAGAGACTATGAGGAACTTTTGGTATGACCCAATGTGGCATTTATGCTCTGCATTTTAGATACTGATTTTAACCCACGAATCCCATAGGTCATAAGTGTGTATCACAGAGCTACTCAAATGACATTTGAGTCAATCATCCAGCCTCAAAACCTTGATGTTATTGTGGACTGTTCTCTTGCCTTAAATTCTCCATATTCAAACCAGTCACTGAATCCTGTTTATTTTTGTATCTCTCAATCCCACTTCCTTTTCAATCCCACTGCCACAGTTCAGGTCTCTGCCTTGGTTTATTAAAATAGCCTTCTCTTCCTACCTTCAGTTTCCTCTCTCTTCCAAATCTATACATTCCCCTCTTGACTTTAATTTTCCCCAAATGCTCCACTGATCATGTTACTTTGTGGTTCAAAAACCTTCAATGGATTCCCACTAAGCAAAGGATAATACGTAAATGTATCTTAGCATAGCATTTAAGGGCTTCTATAATCAAGTCCAAATTTAACTTTCCAATCTTATCTCCCACCATTTCCTGACAGGAACCTTCCATTCAAAATATGCTGGTCTCATTACTTTCTCCCAAATACCACATTCACCTATTCTCTTTGCTTATGTTCATGCTATATGACAACATTCTCCTGTTGTCCTCTCCCTCTGATCAAATTCCAGCTATCCAAACTCTATGAAGTCTTTTCCAACCATTCTAATCTACAATGATATTTCTCTGAGTGCTTAAACTACCTTCTGTTTGTATGTCTCAACTGACATCTCCCAAATACTTGCCTGCATTATTATTAAACATTCTTTATGTTTGAGTCTTGTCTTTTCAACTTGTTTTGTGACCTGTTTAAAAATACAGACCATGCCATGATTATTTTAATAATCTCCACAGTGCCTAACAAAGGACTCTACATATAAGATCTGTTTTATAGATTAAGATCAACTGGAATTCAAAGAGGAACTAATCTGTGCATACTTTTTGACCTAGTGATAGTAGTAGTTGGCATATACCCTGAAGAAGCCAAATACTGAGGGAAAGGACTTGTATGTACAAAAATATCTGAAGCAGCACTTTTAATTGTAGAAGAAAAATAGAAAATAAAGGGGTGCTAACAGATTGGGGAATGGTTGGACAAATTGTGATAAATGATTATAATGGAATATTACTGATCCAAAAGAAATAAATAATATGAATGATTACAAAGAGCTTGGGAACTTATATGAACCAAAGTGAACAGAATGAGACATACTTTTTGACATGGCCACTATGTTCATTTGTTTTGCTTAACTTTACTTCTCACTGTAAGGGAAGGTTTCTGTTTAGCCAGTAAACAGGGAGCTAGATGAGACAGCGGATAGAAAGGCCAGACCTGGAGTCAGGAAGACTGATCTCCGAGTTCAAATCTGGATTGGGACACTTACAAGCCATGTGAACCTGGGCAAGTCACTTAATCCTGTTTACCTTGGTTTCCTCATCTGTAAAATGGACTGGAGAAAAATTTAGCAAATCACTCCAGTATTTTTGTCAAGAAAATCCCAAATAGGGTCACAAAGAGTCAGACATGGCTGAACAACAATAGATGTACAATTTTTTAAAAGAGAATAATAAAAAGTTTAAAAGGGCAAGTTTGTCACTACCTTGTTAAATTTACTCTATCTTTTTTTAAAAGACTCAAGTTCATAGTTTCACATATAATCCTTTTTTATCTTTGTCTACTGAAATGTTTCTTTATGGCTTACAAAGTTCAGAAATAGAATCTTTTTTAAAAAGATCAACTAGAATACTCTAGAAAAAAATCCCAAATTAAAGATTTAGTGGTTATCTCTAGAGAAATCTGTTATTGGATGCTCTCTCTCCCTATTTATCTAATCAAGATCTGGATTTTTGTAATTCTTTTAACTTGCAAAATAAACACAAGCTAACTTAGGGAGAGCACCAGCAGTTGGAAGGTTCAGAAAAGGACTCATGTAGGAGACAGGGTTTTTAATTCTTGGGATGTTAAATAAATTACTGATTTTAAGGGGTGACAGTGAGGAGGGAGTGCCGGGAAGACTAGCCAAATAAAGGCATGGCAATGGAAGATGAATTACAGTTTACTAACAATCAAGTGACACAATTAGATGCATGTTTTAGAAATATCATTTTGGCAGTTTTATTCTTAGAAGGCTCTGGAACTAGAATGTCAGGGAAACTGTTCATGGTTCAGATTCATGACACCAAGAAAGAAAAGAATTTTTGTGAAGACTAAGTAGATTTCAATGACCCTACAGTCTCTAAACCGACAGAGACCTATTTTCAATATTCAATAGGATAGCAACCAGAGCAAGATAAGATGGAGGCCAAAAATGCAAAAAGGAGTGGAAATAGTATATAAGTAGAAAAAGTGATAAAAGTAGAATTTAGTTAAAACTTGAAGTGAAGAGTAGGATGAACAAAGCTTTACATTAGTTTGGCTAACTAAATGAAAGGCAGTAACAGCAATTCTTTACCCCTTTCTGACTTATCTAATGTGCAGGTCTGGCTCATTCCAAGCAGAAATGACACATATACATTAGTTAAGCTTAGAAAGCATTTTCTTGCCTACAACTGCATAAAATCAATCACAAAGAAAAATTTATATTTATATGAAAAATCTCATCTATCTTCATGGGGAAAAAAAAACTAATTGAACTTTCTGGGTAAGGGATATCTTTTTTATAGGAAGACCTGGTCTTTACTATGAGGTTATATTCTTTTCAAAGGAAAAGAAGTAGACAAACTAAAATGTCTAACAGTGAAAACCTCTCAAACTCTTACAGGAGAGGTTATAGCTAGGTGACCTTGGGCAAGTCACTTAAATTTTTGGTCCTGGAATATGTACAAGAGGGATTCCACCATGTCAAAGATCTAGACCTGGAAAAGAATCGGAATTAATCTAAACCTCTTCATTTTACTGATGAGGAAACTGAGGCCCAAAGGAGCTAAGTATCGCGCTCAAGGTCACACATCATGTGGGAGCAAGGATTCAAACTCAGGTCCAGAGCCTCCAAGTTCAGCACTCTTTCCACTTACAGCTAAATCTATAATTCTACAATATAATCTATAATATAAGGCTCCTACCTACCATTTAGGCAATGAATGGGACAGTCTATGAATGGCAGGAAGCAAAAAAAAAAGGAAGGGCTTCGGCTCCTTAGTTCAACTTTCCCTTCTGGTCACCCACAGTGCTCCCCTTCCGGTTATTTCTGCAGTCCTAGCTAGAGGCTCGGCCAGATTTGGGGCACTTCCCTCCCTACACACAGAACGGTTCATGATGAGGGTCCTCCCCAGGCCTGGACTCCGCCACCTCCACAGTCCAGACGCCAGACAGGCACGGGGATGGAGGGTGTGACGGAGAACGGATCGAGGAGGAGACCAGGACTGGCTTGGGGGCTCGGCTCGAAGCGGACGAAGCCGCGGGTGACCTTGACGCCGACTCTGCCTCCGCTCTCGGCAGGGCCGAGGGCCCGAAGGGCCCGGAGGGCGCGGGGTCCGGGGCCGGAGCGAGGAGGAGGAAGAGGCCGGGAGCCGACGGCCGCGGGAGGGACCAGGGCACCGTGGGACTCACCGTCCGGAGGCAGGTCCCCTTGCCGCGGCTCACGCCGCCACCGCCTCCAGAAAGGAGGAGAAAGGGGGACGGCGGCTGCCGCGGGAGCAGAGGGAAGCCACGGGACCAGCAGCAGCCCCGGCCTGAGAGCAGCAGGTAGCGGTGCGCCATGACCGCCGCGGGGACCGGGCCGGCGCAGGCGCAGGCGCCGTGGGGCACCGGGACCCCGCGCCGGGGTACCTGTGGGCTGGTCAGCAGCTCCCGGAGTAGCCTAGAGGAACAAACAAACACTTTACGGCTTCCGTCCTACTCCCTTATCTCGCGCGCGCAGCCAAGGTAGCCTCAGTATTCTCGAATCACACCTACCTCCCAATGCTCGACTCCGCCCACGGTGCGTTACCTCATCACGTAAAGTACGACTCCAGGTCACTCCTACCCCCTCTTTGCTGAACCCCGCCCCGGGGCGGCTTACGTCATCACGCAAAGCACTACCCCGGATCGCACCTGCCTCCTTTGGCTTGGCCCCGCCCACGTGCGTCTTACGTCATCACGCAAAGCATGCTCAGGTTTACTGCGCTGTCTGGATTACGGCCGGGCACTTAATTCTGGGTGAAAGGTGTTCCCCTACCTACCCCTTTCTTCAGGCCGAATCCCCGATCCTTTCGGAGCACACTTGGGATACATATGCTAGTGACTTAATTCTCCTAAGGCCCTTTCCTCTGCCTTCTTTGTGTGCTCACCGTGCAGATCTCCATCTTTTTGGTTTTAGTGGGAAGAGCCAAGGATAAGGCCAAAAACTGCAAAATCTTTTTCTAGGAGTGTCCTTTATTCCCTCCTCTGCTTCACACGCACGCACGCACGCGCACACACACGTTTTGACATTCTGCCAACAACCTTTATAGATGTTCTCTCCATTTTTCTTTGGTTTTGCTATTTCCGGTTAAATGGTTTATTCTTTTAACGTTTCTTAAGTTTTTATGATCTAGATCTATTAGTACCTACTTGAGATTAGGACCATTAGTTCAAAAATACAAGTACATTTTTTCAACAAAATTGTGCAAAAATTGGGGGGAAACTGAAAACTCACAAAATTGGATTTAAAAGTAAATTTAAAAATTTAATGACAAAAGGCTACTACGTTTGTTTGGAAAATAGTCATTTACATATATGCAAGACATTATTCAGTTTACAGAAGTATATTTGCTTATTTTATACTTGTGGATCTCACAAAAGCTTCACCCCACCCCTATGGGAACCATTGTTCTCCTGTATTGGATGAATCCTCTGGGAAGGTTCATGAAAGGATAAGGAGCAGAGTGTCTCTGGTCAAGAAGTGAGGGAGGTGTGATCCATACCAGTGGAGACACTGCACCAAGATATCATCGATATTTCTTAATTGTTCTTAAGCATATAAATGTTAAATATCTCAATACCTTATGAAAAGATTGCTAGTCAACTGTCTTCAGTGGGACCTGGTACAGATCTTAATATTGTTATTTTGGTGTTACCTGTTTTTGCCCACTGAATGTCAGTAATTATCTATATAGTATTAAGACCATCAAGGGAAGGTTAAAGCAAAATACCTTATACACATTATGTGAGTCTGTTGTACATGTATTGTTTTCGAAATTTTTTACTTGTATAACCGAAAGGGCTGGCACATGTGCAGATTGCTTCTCAGAGTGCCAGACCTCAATTAACCTTGTAAAATTCACAATGCCAATAATGTTACTGTGCCATCTTTCTTATATGAAGAAACCCTAACACACTCCACCATATAAGGGGCAATGTGCTTTGAGCTCCTTTCCCAATTGTGATGATAGTTTTAATCTGATCTATCCATATTGAATGCCTTAGTGAAACAATTCTTCTAATAACCTTCATAGAGAGTGTGTATATATGTATATACATATGTATGTGTATGTATATATACATATATTCCCAAAAGGCACTGTGTTCTATTACTATTCATTGAATGAACAAAATAATCACTAGTTCAGATTGTATATAGGACAATTATGGAAATCAGTTAAATTCAAAATTCAAATCAGTCAAATTCAATTCAAAAAAACTTTGAAGTACTAGGCACTGAGAATATTAGGAGAGATAATAAAGCAGAAATTTGTTTTGTTTGACTCTATTTGTAATGAGTTTTCATCTTCTTATCTTCTCAATGGATGGAGAAGGGCAGGGGAGAGGGAGAGAATTTGGAAATGAAAATAAAATTGAATTCAAAAAGAAAAAATATAAAGCATGGAATTTGTTGTTAAGGTACTTACAATCTAACCAGAGTGAAAAACATATAGAAATTATTATGATTCAAGGGAGTACAGCAAATGCAAACCAATGGCCCAGCCAATGTAATAAAACAAATTTAAGAAAGGAGAAATTTGCAGATCAAAGAAAGAGTCATAAAAGAGGACCTCAGTTAGGCCTTCAGTCAAGGGAGAAACTTTAATGGACAGAAATGGTGATGTGTGATGGAGGAATCCATTTTATGCATAGTAGATAGTTAGTTGACTGATTTGTTGTCCTTTCTTCTCAAAAAAGATTGAAATGACATTTCTATGTTGGGATCAAGATACAGTGTGTCCAACTATGGCTGCTCACACCAATACACACTTGGAAGGTTCTACCACAGTTGGGCACAAATAGTTATATGAACATTTGAAGTTGTCAGCCAGACACAACTGGCCTCTAACCTATGAGTGGTCAGAACTGCACAGAGCAGGCTAGAGAATCAAACAGAAGTTTAATTTCTAAGTGAGGAAAATGGCTTGCAAGCAAAGACATTTGTGCCAAAGCCCTGCTTTCGGTGGGAGGGAGCCTAAGGCAGTGTGAGGAGATCTCAATCCTTACACCTATGACTTTACAGTCAGATGTAGCCGTGACAATGAGGGGTAACAGTAACAATGAGACAAATTTGATTCATAGAAGGACTTAATGACCAGAATTTGTTTGGTGTTCATCCAAGCTCAGAAAACGCCTGGAGTTGGTCAAAGCAATACAATAACTGTCCAAAACAATTCTGGAATTTTGCTGCGGCTGAGATCATCCAGAGGCTGAGTGCAAGGATTATTGTTGTGCCAAGCTCAGGACATGAGTGCTTGCTGGACCTTAGCTCTGGAAAACAGAGTGTCTCCTAATATCTTGACAGAGTGGAGATGTCTCCAATTTACGCATATCACATTTTCTTTGAGCTACTGCAATTCTACTTTGTTCAGAGCAGAGTGCCTTCTTTGATATAGGCATACCATACTGGGGGTCCTGTGTCTCCCATGTTTCATAATCAATTCCAGAGTTCTTCAGAGAGATCTTGGAAGTGTCCTTGTATTGCTTCTTCTGACCTCCATGTGAGCACTTGCCTTGTGTGAGTTCTTTGTAAAATAGTCTGTTAGGTAAACATATATTTGACATTCAAATAGCATGGTTAGCTCATCATAGTTGTGCTCGGCAGTAGAGTTTAAGTATTTGGCAGTCCAGCTTCAGAAAGGACATCAGTGTCCAGTACCTTACCTTGCCAGGTGTAATTCAGAGTCTTCCACAAATAACTCAAATGGACAGAATTCAGTTTCCTGGCATGGCGCTGGTATACTGCCCAGATTTCACAGACATACAACAATAAGGTCAACACAACAGCTCTGAAGTCCCTCGGTTTAGTAAAAGTCTAATCAATACCTCTTCTCTCCCACACTTTACTTCAGAGCCTCCAAAAACTGAACTAACTCTGGCAAAACATGTCAGCCTCATCATCTATGTGAACATCTCTGGAAACTACACTACCAAGGTAAGTGGACTTGTCCACAGCACTCAGAATTTCTTCGTTTGCTGTAACTGGTGGTTCCACATGTGGATGGTATGGTGTTGACTGGAGAACCTTTGTTTTCTTGTTAGGTCAAAATTAGTACAAGCAGCAGAGAAACACTGTATACTTTGTTGCATCTCAGCTTTAGAGACTGTATCGAGTGCACAATCATCTGCAAACAAGAAGTTTTGCACTAACTCTTCCTCCACTTTAGTTTGGAAATGGCAATATGGTACGGGTGATGTCTTTTGGCTCCCAAATAAGCTGGATTTAAGTGAGGCAGCATTCAGTGAGGTGACTGACTCACTCTGTCTTCCAGAGTCATTGAAGTCTGGTGGTAAGACAAAAGTCAAAATGACTGACAACGGTGCAGGATACAAGTGGATTACTTTTACATCTTCAATATCTAACCAAGTTCTAAGTGCTCCATAGGGCAGCTAGGTGGTGCAGTGGATACAGCACTAGTGCAGGAGTCAAGAGGACCTGAGTTCAAATCTCACCTTAGACACTTGACACTCACTAGCTGTGTGACTTTGGGCAAGTCACTTAACCACTACTGCCTCATCCTAGGTCATCTCCAGTCATCCTGATGAATATCTGGTCACTGGATTCAGATGGCTCTGGAGGGCAAGTGAGGCAGGTGACCTACACATCCCTCCCTCACTCAAAACAAAGTCAAGTGCAAGTCATGTCACCATTTCTCTGATGGCATGGTCTTCTTTGGCAACAAAGGACGAACATACACACAAAGTGCTCCATAGCACCTGCTTCATCTGCCTTCATGGCCACAAGAACAAATTGTTCTCATCTACCCATTCCACCATGGGAAATCTTCACATGCCTAGGATAGATGCCTCCCTAAACTTGCCAATGAATTTGAGATGCCTTGGTTAACCTCAACCTAATTTATCCTGTTTGCTGAAATGGTTTGGTGGGATATGGCCACTGCACATGCTACAGCTTCTTGGAGCTACAGGTGAGAGTTGAGTGAATCATGTAAACACCAAAGGAGAAAAGCAGCCCTGAAAAGGGCTTGGTAACACTCACAAAGAGGTACTAGTTAGTATTCCCTGAACACCTCTACTCCACACATGGTGTATAGTATGAGAAAGGCAAAGAGACAGGAGAAGGCAAGGACTAAAATCATAGATAAATTAGAGTCCAGCTCCTCACATCTGTGACTCTAGGGGCTTCCATTAGCCATTCCAAAGTTTGTAATTTTCTTTTACAACTACTTCTTTCAAAGTCTTCCGACCATCTCCAGCCTTCATTCACCCATACAGGTGCACAACATCAAAGCTCAGCATTCTCTCAACCAGTCAGGACTCACATCCCTTACATATACATAGCATGATCACAGGATTATCTTTCTGGGCATTGCCCAGGTTTAGTAAAAGGAAGTATTATACCAGGATCAGGAGTTAATACTTCATTCAGTTGATAATGGGAAGCCAATGATAGTTTTTGAGTAAAGGAGTGTTGTGATCAGTGTTGTGTCAGGAATGTTGCTCAGGAAATGGCAATGGCATTTGTTTATAAGAATTTTGAGACTTTGTTCATTGGGCTTATAGAAATATAGGTCTAGCTGGAGGTGAGGATGTGGTAAAGATATCTGAAGAGATCACTGAGCCTCTGGAGAATGATATCACTGGTTCGTGCCCAGGGTGTGTTCTCCAAAATGGCCACTTACCAGAGAGGTGAACTGACAGCTACTAGTGTAGATAACAAACTTCGGGTTAGGCCAACTCCCTCACCTGTGCTGCCTCACTTAAATCCAACCTGAAGCACCTGGAGATGAAAAATATTTCACTAAACAGTAGAAATCTGAAGGTCTTAAGCCAGATGTATGTAGCACTTCAATCTTATCTGGATCAGATCCTGTTAATTATGGATCAGGTAACAGCTCTAGAGAAGACAGTCTACAAGTCGGAACCATACTTAAGGAAACTAAATGGATGAATTAATTAATAACATTTAGCTCCAAGATTTTTTTCACCTATGAGAATGTTTCATAAGAACTGAAACATGTCAGACAGAACTTATCAAACTTGTATGCTTCAAGTCCATAAACGGAAGCAGTGCCCCTGATCCCTGAGCTTTGGTTGGATGCTCTGATTGTGGCCGCCCTTCTGCGCATATGTCAGTCAATAAACTTTTACTCAGTACCTATTACATGCTGGGCACTGTGTTAAGTTTTAGGGTGACAAAAAAGGGGAAAAGACAGTCTCTGCACCCAAAGAGCTTAGACATCACCCATAATGGGGGAGATAGTGAGCAAATAAACATATACAAAACAAGCTATATTTGGGATAGATAGGGGATAATTCACCGAAGGAAATTGCTGGAATTAAGAGGGGTTGGGAAAGGCTTCCTGTGGATTTTTGTTGTTGTTCAGTCATTTCAGTTGTGTCCAACTCTTCATGACCCCATTTGGAGTTTTCTTGGCAAGTATTCTGGAGTGGTTTGCCATTTCTTTCTCCAGCTCATTTTGGCTGAAGATATGGAAACTGATGCAGACAGGATCATACAGCTAGTTGTTATCTGAGACCAAATTTGAACTCAGGTCTTCCTAACTGCATGCTGTTTACTGTAGCAACATGTATACCTAGTTACAGCTTTAAAGAAGCCAAGGAGGTCACTAGGTGGAAAAGAGGAAGGAGAGCATTCCAGACATGGAGGACAGCCAGAGAAAATACCCTGAGCTGAGAGATGGAGTGTCTTGTTTGTGGAATCACAAGAAGGCCAGTGACACTTTATTGAAGAGTACAATGCTGAGGACAGGGAAAGTGTAAAGTGTAAGAAGACTAGAAAGGTGGGATTGGGTCAGGGGAGCTAGGTTATAAAGTGCTTTGAATGTCAAACAGGATTTTGTATTTGATCCTAGAAGCAATAAGGAATCATAAGAGTATATTGCAAGGGGTGTGTGATATGTTTGGACCTGCACTTTAAGGAAATAACTTTGGTGACTAAATAGAGGGTGGCTTGGAGTGACAAAAGACTTGATGCAGGCCAACTCACCAGCAGTTTATTGCACTAATCAAGGTGTGAGGTGACAAGGGCCTACACTAGTGTGACAGCAGTGTCAGAAGAGAGAAGGGGGGATTATTTGAGAGGTGTTAAGAAGGTGAAACCAACAGGCATTGGAAACACATTGGATATGAGGGATGAAGAATTCAGGATGAGACCTAGGTGTCTAACCTGAGGGACTGAAGATGGTGTTGTGCTCCATAGTAAGCAGCAAGTTGGTGAGGAAGATGAGAAGAAAGAGTTAAGGAGGAAAGACGATTTCAATTTGGTACATGTTGAATTTAAGATGTCTTTTGGATAGCTGGTTCTAGATGTCTGAAAGGCAGTTGGAAATATGAGATTGGAAATCAGCAGAGAAGTTCAATGATCTGCATAGAGATAGTAATTAAATCCTTGGGAGCTGATCAGATCACCAAGTAGTATAGAAGGAAAAGAGAAAAGGGCCCAGGACAAAACCCAGTAGGACACACAAGGTTAGAGGTCATGAGCTGGGTGAGGATTCAGCAGAGGAGACTGAGGAAAAATCAGAAAGGTAAGAGAACTAGAAGAGAGTGAGAATATCAAGGAAAAGAGGGTCATCAGCAGTGTTAAAGGATGCAGAGAAGAGAGTGAGGATTGTCTCTAAAACTGTGTCCCTCTGAACCTTACATACAATTCCCTGAATTAAGGATCAACCCCCATCTCTGAAGCACATACGGATAACAGAGTCTAGTCTTCCTGTCTCCTGTCTCCAGGATATTCCTCTCTTCCCTCTGTCCTTCCTGTGAGTCAGCCTTTTACTGTCTTTATGAATCAGCAATTTAACTCATTCTTAATGTTGCTAACCTGTTCTTGAATTTTAAAATGCTAATTTACAACCCTTAAAAAAAGAATAAATCGAAGAGAGACAGACACCTGTTCCTCTTTCATTTTAAATATTTTATATTTTAAAGCACCAGATTGCCCCAGCAGTTAAAAAAAAAAAAAGAATATTCCTGGAATATCAAGAAAAGTATCCACATGAGAAAATTAGTGACTGCTTTGATCATCAGAGATCTCATAAGATCATAGATCTAGAGTTGAAAGGAACTTCCGAGGTCAACTGTTCCAACCTCTTTATTTTACAGATGGGGAAACTGAGGCCCAAGTGGGTGAAGTGATCGATAAGCAAAAAGCCAAAGTTTTTCAGGTAGTATGACCTAGGGTGGTTGGCAGGATAAAATGAGGTCATATTTGTAGACCTAAAAGTGTTAAATAAATGCCAACTATCATTATTGGCCACTATGTGGTGCAGTAGATAAGAGTGAGGGAAGACCTGAATTTGAATCCTGCTTAGCTGTGTGACCGTGGGAAAGTCCCTTAGTATCTCTCTGTCTCAGTTTCCTCATTTGTAAAATGAGAATAATATTAATATTTTGTTGTTGTTTAGTCATACCTGACCTCATGGACTTTGTCCATGGGAGTTTCTTAGTAAGGATACTGTAGTTTGCCATTTCTTTCTTCAGTATGTTCCAATTTTACAGGTGAGGAATTGAGATAAATAGAGGTTAAGTGACTTGCCCAGAGTCACCTAGGCAGTAAGTGTCTGAGAATGAATTTGAATTCAGATCTTCCTGATTCTAAGCCCAGTGCTCTACCCGTTGTACCACCTAGCCATCACTACTTCATGCCTTACTATGGGCCTGATCTTGTACTAGACATGGCCAACAGGAAAGGTAGGTAGTATGAATATGTGACTCATATGCAAACTTAGCATCTATGGTTTGTATTTAGCAAAGAAAAACTCTTGCAAGACACTCCCATTCCCTCCCCCAAGAAGTCTCAGGAAAGCTTTGTGGAGAAGGCTATGAAATTCTGAAGAAGATAATTTATTAGATTGCTAGGGAAAAAAAGGAAGTCTAAAGGTATCTGGCAGAATCACAGACCAAAGAAACCAAATAAAAAGTAAAGGCAAAGTAGAACATACCCTTCATTAGAATGGAGAGAGCAAATGGAGAAATAAGGGTGGAGTGCAGTATAGGACTAGTCTTATCCCAGAACACACATTGGGGAAGACAGAAAAGGTCTTCTTGAAATTTATTTTATTTTATTTTATTTTTAAGCAATGTGCCAGCTGCTTTATCTTGGACATTCTGAGGTTCACTATGAATCCTGAATTTTGCTAGACAATGTGACCATGGATGTTAGTAAAGACCAAGAGCTGTGTATATGATGATAGTAAAAGATCTATATGCTGGTGACTTTTGGACCCCGAATAATAAACTTTGATTACCATTTTTCCATGAATGAAATGAACCATCATACTTCAGAAAAGAAGAAATAGCTCCAGTGTGGAGTAGTTATAACAAACAAAAATAAAGCCAATGGGCTTTATTTTAACTGTAGGATTTTTTTAAAATGAGGACAGATCCTGGTTACTGTGCTTAAGAACAAAGTAAAGAAATACATTCTCATTTGGAGTGTACTTTCTGAGCTGAAGTAATGATGTAAACATTATATGAGAACAGGTGTAGCTCATGAAAGTTCTTCAGAGCTTCTGAACCCTTGAAAAAGGTTGGATCTTCAAAACAAGTTCAGAAATTGCTATCTAGTACATTTTCTATTGTGAATAACCAGTATGGGTGCCAGTTATCAGAAAAAAAAAATACTATCTCTTTTACTTTGGAATTAGGGAAAGGCAGTAGGGCAGCTAGGTCATGCAGTGGGTAGAGCACTAGTGCAGGAGTCAGGAAGACCTGAGTTCAAATCTCACCCCAGACACTTGACACTCACCAGCTGTGTGACCTTGGGCAAGTCACTTAACCCCAATTGCCTCATCCTGGGTCATCTCCAGTCATCCTGATGAATATCTAGTCACTGAATTCAGATGGCTCTGGAGGAGAAGTGAGGCTGGTGACCTGCACAGCCCTCCCTCACTCAAAACAAAGTCAAGTGCAAGTCATGTCATCATTTCTCTGATGGCGTGGTCTTCTTTGGCAACGAAGGACAAACACACAGGGAAAGGAAATACTTTTGATAAGTAGATACTTCTAATATATATGCTGGTGATTAGTCAGCTTGTATTTTTTAAGTGCCTACTATGTGCCAGTCACAATAATAGAAAATAATTGAGGTTTGTAAGCAAACTTGTCAAAATAGGTTATATGATTTGACTTAGAACTAAAATCAAGCATGAAGTGATGTGCACGTCTCAGTAAGTTCCAACTCAAATTCTTCTTCCCTTGACTTTATTATAAAATGTCTCCATTACTCCCTTCTTTCACATGCTACCCAGACAAATTCTTTTAGCAATAAGCAAAACAAATCAGTAGTCAGGATGAGTTTACGTGATATGTTGGACTTTGAAATTCAGCTGATTTCATATCCAATATTATATGAGTATTGATTATGAACCATAAAATAGCATGCTTTCCTAATCTCCCTCAGTTTCCAAGATAATTTCAAAAAATTTTAAACTGCCTACTGAAATTTTTTCCTAAGTTGTTTCTTTTCTTTCTCCAGTCAAAAAAGTCCTGGGGAGATGGGGCATTGTGTGGATGGACTATTATCCAGACTATCTAAAAGTGACATACTGTACATCTTAGTTAACATATTAGGTAGTTTTGCTCAACTGCTGCTCCCCCTGCTTTGATTTTTTTTTTCTTTATTTCAAGAGATGACTCTGAAGAGGGATGGAGAAAGGATCTATTTGTAAAAAAAGGTATTGCAAAAATAAAATGTATACATTTTAAAGTGCTAGACAAAGTTTTAATTATTCTCTTCTCAGAAGTAATCTCATAATATGTAACATTTCTTTGTTAGTTGTCTATAAAAATAAGCATGTATATAAAGGGAAATTACAGTAGTCACATAGCAAAAATATGACTTTTGGCAGTCTTGTGAGTTTACACCTGTGGATTGTAACAGCGAGAAGTAATCCCTGGTTATATTCAGTATGAAATGGCTCAAAAAGCATTTACAAAATATCACTGACAAGAAACAAAACTAGTTGTATTATATTATTTGATTGGTATATACTAGCACTAGTAAGGGGAGGAGGAAGTTCTATAGATAAGAAATAAATGAGTAAAAAGTCCTCAGTGGCTATGAGACATATTTGGCAGAGTATTTTACAAAAAAAAATAATGTACATCTATCCTTTTGTTTAATTTTTTTAATCATGGGTTGAAATGTCAGTGATATTAATGGAGACTTTTACTGATCTGGAAACTAAGAATAAAGATCAGTATTACATTATTTATAATTTATATACAGTCTCATTTGCCTAGCGTCTAAATCACAGGACGGGTTCCCTGGAGGATGACTATCTCAAGATCAAAGTATTCTATGGAACTATATTTGTAAAGTAGAAATCATGAGCCCCCACCAATGTGTGTGCCTTTAAGAGTCAGTCAGAGGATAGAACTCAAAGCAAAGGAATTTACTGAAATGACAGTAAGAAAAGTAGCAACAAAACATCTTCCTCACCCAATAGCAGTTAGTGTAGATATGCATAAAGGCATAGAGAAAGTGTAGGTGGGGGAAGAAAAGCATATATGAAGGGAACATGTATGACTGAGGCTCATATAAAGAAGGGTAACTCCTGCCTGAAGGGCCTCTGATGACCTGATACTGCTTCTATTGTCTGTGGTCTTGCAGTCACCCACCATACTCCCTCCACTGTTCATTGTTAGGCATTGCTTAGTCGTAGTGTTTACCAAATCCATCTTTGACTAAGCTAAAATCCCTGGTAGCTTTGTACTCTAAGTAAGACATTGCACAGAAATATGTGGAATGTCTTCTTACTTCTCTAAGGAGTAGGAAATAGTTCCTGCCTTCAAAGAGCTTATAATCTAGTTGGAGATATTGTATTACTGTGTTTTGTGGGGCATGAAGAAGCAGGGATGTCCTAAGCTAGAGTCCTTAACCTGGGGTTCATGGACCAATGGATAAATTCCAAGGTATGTGTGAACTTGAAGGGAAAACAGTACATCTTCTATTTTAATACAATTAATATTCTTTTGTAATGGTATATATTTTATCCTATGCATTTAAAAACTTCTATAGATTTCATCAGATTTTCAAAGGAGTACACACACACACATACACACACACACAAGGGTTGAAGATCATGAAGGCTACAACCAAAAAATACCCAGCAATTACTAGTGGAACAAGACAAAGGACTTATTGTCTGGGCAGAAACAGAGAAGTTTCAGGTAATGGAGAAGGGTAAAGGGAACTTATGTTAGACAGCCCATCTTCTCAGGAAACTGAAGCCCAGACCACTGAGGTTAATCTGTCATAGGAGGGCTAAGCAAAGACCAGCAATTTTGTTACTGGGAGGTATGTGTTTTGCTGTTGTTGAGTTGTTTCACTAGTGTCCTACTATCTGTGACCCCATTTGGGCTTTTTTCTTTTTTGGCAAAGATGTTTGAATGGTTTGCTATTTCTTTATCTGGCTCATTTTACAGATGAGGAAACTGAGGCAAACGATGAAATGACTTGCCCAAAGTCAAACAGCTAGGAAGCTGTGGATTTGAGGCTGGACTTGAATTCAGGAAGATGAGTCTTCTAACACCACACCAGGCACTTTTATGCAAATTGACTGGCATCAGAAAGGAATTACACGGGGGCTGGAACTGTAATGTTAATGGGATGTAAGATTTTCCAGCCCATTAATAGGCCTCAGTTGGAGTCTATAAATGGAAGCTTACTTAGGGGAAGCTTGCTTGTAGGAAGGTTTTCATACTTTTTGCCAATTTCTAATTAGTCACTGAGTCATATATATATGTATATATATATGTATGTATATATGTATACTCTGAGTTGGTATTTTCCTTTGGGGGCTCGCTTATGAGAAGGATCTTGTGTTTCCCTGGTTGAGACTGAGTGGCTGGGTGTTCAGAGTTCCCTGACTGCTCAGATGTAAAAGCTCTTTTGATCCAGTGGTACATATAAAGTACATAGCAATATTGCTTTGATTCAGGCAGTAGAGCCCTGTCGGTCTTTATTTCTCTGCTAGTATATTTTCTGTTTGTATTCTCTCTGAAGTTCAGGGTGCTGACTTTTCCCCTGAACTATTGAATGTAATTTTTAAAAAGATTGTTGACCCCTTAAGACAGCTCTCTTTCCTAGTAAAGCAGATCTAAGAACCTGTGCTAGCAGGTGATCTTGGGTGTGCCAGAGTGCTTACTGTTACAAGGACTTAAAAGGATAACAGTGTAGTTAAAAGCACTGACAATTCCAGCCTAAGGGCTTCTGCTTTTGTTGCTTACTTAATCCTATGTAGCTTTTATGTTACAACCTGGGGCAATGATATGGGCAAAAAGAAATTAGCTTTATTTTTCAAGGGAGCGACTTACTAGCAAACCCCCAGCAGATGGTAGCAAAGAGTGTAGAAAATGGACACTGAACAACAGCCTGGCTGAGAGGTAGCAGATAGCAACTTGGTGATTACCACAGCTAGAGACCAACAGTCAGCAGAGAGTGGACATGCAATTTCCATGAGAAAGAAGCACATTGATATTATAAGAGCATATCTGAGGTTCTACAGCATGGGAGGTCTGATTTGCCCTGGCCACATAGGTCCTAACATCAGTGCTCCTCCATATATGTTCTACAAATGTCCTCTGGGTTTGTGTACTCTGCCACAGTTGATGTGGTAACTTGTGGACAAGAAACGCCTTTTCTTACCACTTTATTTGCTTTGCTGTTTGAGTAAAAATGTTTTTTCTTTGAAGTAATATGACTTTTCTGTTTCGCTTAAGCATATTGGTGGGGTCATGTGAGTCATGACCTTGAGTGAGAGCTGACTCACCAAATGTCTCTAACCTGGGGTAGTTTTGTGGGTACCAGGTGTAAGCTCCCTCCCCCACCCAATCTTACAGTGACTTGCCCAAGATTACACAGATAAGTTCACACTGGAGCCCAGGTCTCCCACAAGAGGAAAAGCATAGAACTGAACATTCATCTCCCACACTTCACAAACAGAGAAATAAGGCGGTGCCATAATTCAGGGCCTTCTCCAATTATTAAAGGTCTATATTAGTTAATTCAATGCTTGAACAAAAATATACCGCAGTGAGGGCAGTACCCAGGGTAGACCAAATGATATATTGGGATTCCCTTTATTTGGATCAGATTTAGAACACCACACCGTTAAGGAACATACGGAAGGTAAGCCAGAGCAGTGACTACGAAGGAGGGCAGTGAGGAGCTTGCTGGTCCACTTTTGTAAAATAGGGTTTTTGACGGCGATTTCCCTAAGTGTCGCCTTTCCATCTCCAAGTAGAGCAATATCACCCCGCCCCTACGAGTCTCCGCACTCAGATCCTGAATTCGCCTCCGCGGCCTCCTTCCTACAATTCGCTTTGCGTTCCTTAACGGGACACTGCTGCGACATCCCTATTTTTAGCCTTGGCTCTGACACTTGCATTAAGGAAAGCATCCCTTGGAAGGCTGGGGGCGGGAGAAGGAGAGGGGGGGAAGAGTAGAAGGGGGGGGGGGTCGGCCCGGGTCACGTGAGAGGAAAAAAGAGAAGAGAGTGCGATTGGGAGCCCAAACTCGTCTCTGCCCCGGGGCTGGCGGCTGCGGGGTTAGAGCCAGAGGAGGATGCCTCCCTCGGGGCCCCACAAATACCCAGGGACGCTCAGAAACGGTGCGCATGACGCAGATGCCACGACGGCCCCCTGGGCCCTCGGATCCGAGTGAGTGACAAGTGCTCCAGGGCCCGGTGCGGGAGAGCAGGGCAGCCCCACACAGTTCGGCTGGTGCCCCTCCGGACGGACTCCGACGCTCCTCCTGGAGCTGCCGCAGGGGAAAGATGAAGATCTGGAGCTCCGAGCACGTGTTTGGGTAAAGAGGGAGCCCTGGGTTGTAGAGGGGGGTGGGGTGCAGAAAGTGGCCAAGCTGGGGCCCGGGGAAGTTGGATCTCCGGAGATTCGGACACCGGCGCCCGCCCTCCTTGATTATCTGTCTGCGTGTGCGCTCAGCCGGCGGTTGCCCAGGGCTTTAGTGCTCTCTTTGCCCTGAAAAAAATGAAATGTTAGTGAGCTGTCTCATGCCCTATGAGGGCATGCATTTCTCCACGTTGCCTACCAGATGAAGGATCTGGCATGTGATGTGCATAGAGCCAGGGCACAGCTGCTTGCCAGTTAATTTTGAACGTTTGTTTCTTCGGGAGGGACAAGGCTTGGGGCAGGGGGGAGGAGGGGCTCGTGTTTTATTAGTACACCAAAAAGCAAATCCAAGGAATGAGAGGCCTAGTTCCCTCTTTATTTCAGTCCCATGATTGCAGCCCATTTGAAAATGGTCTGGGGAAGGCTTGATTTAAGTAGGGCAGAATCCCAGATACGACTTTCCTCAAAAAAAACGCTTCCCCATAACTACAGGTCCAAGGTAAATGGGTCTGTCAGGTAGTTCATACTCCCCACCCCCTTTTTGGGAAATTAATCAGATGAACCTCCTGGAGCAGACACAATGAATAAGGAAGTCAGTATTCATGATGCTAGATCAGTGATTCCTTATTACAGTTTAGTGTTTCAGATGATTTGAAAGGAATAACAGTAGAGTTTATAGAGTGCCTACTATGTGCCAGATATTTTGTTAAGAACTTTACAAATATTATCTCAATTTGATCCTCAAGGAGTAGAGAAAAATGGAGCAGGGGATAGGGATGAAAATAGATGGGAGAAGGAATGATAAGCTAGAGGAATGAAAAGAGAAAAGAAAATGTGATCATCTGCTTTTGGAAATCAAATCCCATCAGTCATGAAATTTGAAGTTTCCGTTATGATATTTCCTTAAAAGAGTAAGAATGTTTAAATTGTTAAAGTAGAAGAGGCAATCCCATTTCTGATAGAAAGTGTATGTACTGGACCTCAGTAATAACATTCTTCTTAAACAGCTTTTGTTAAAAAAAAAAATAAAACAGGTGATTTTCTTTATAGCTTTTCTGCTTGAATATTATAGTTATACTTAAATCATTTAAAAATCTAGGAAGTAATTCAATTTATGAAATATTTTCTAATCTCTTGCCTCTTACTTTGCTGAGAAAATTGAGGCCACATACAGTGAGCTCCTTTTTCTCCCCCTTTTTTTCTCTCTAAGCCCTCTCACTTCATCCTTCTTTCTCTCTTCCTTTCTTCCAGTCTCTGATAATTCTTACCAAGGTTCACTTCCATTATGCAGCCTTGGTATCATTTTCTTCTTTCTTCTCAAGCAGATTTCCCTCTCAGTCATTGCTTGTCCTCCATACTTAATCTCTCCCTATCCAGTGTTTTCCTCCTACGGCATTCATACATGACTATGACTCCCCCATCTTTAAAAAAAAAATTCACTAGATCCTATCACCCACCTTAAATTGTTATCCTATATTCCTCCTTTCTTTATCAGGCATATCCTATAAAGATCTACACTTCCTCTGCTCCCACTGAACCATTTGAACCCTGGCTTCTGACCTCATAATTCACCTAAAACTTGGCTCTTCTGAAATTACCAACATTCTCTTAATTATCAAATCTGAAGTTCATTTTGCAGTCTGAATCCTTTTCTTGCCTCACTGCTGCATGAAACTGTTGACCACTCTGTTCTAGATTTTCATGATACTACTTTCTTCTGGTTTTCCTCTTACCTATCTAATCACTGTTGACTCTTCAGTTTCTTTTGCTGGATGATTATCCTTACCATGCTCCTTGTTTGGGGGTATTCCCCAAGATTCTCGGACACTTTTCTACTTTCTGTACTCTTGGTGATCTCATCAGCTCCCATAAATTCAAATATTATTTCTATGCACATGATTCCCAGAGCTACATATCCATGCCTACTCTCTACCTGGACCTTCAATCCCCTATCACCAGCAGTCTGTTGGACATTTTGAACTGAATGCCCCATAAGATATCTCAAAGTCAACATGACCTAAACAGAATTCATTGTGGCTCCTCCACCCACCCCAAACACATAGTTGCACATACTCTTATAGTCACTTAGATTTGCAACATACGTGGCATTATCCTGGGCTCATTACTCTGCTTCACCTCGTATATAATTTGTTGCCAAATCTTATTTCTACCCCCTTATTTTTCCAGCATTCTTACACCTTACACCAACTCCCACGTACCTTGTGACTCAGTGACACTGGTCTCCTTACTTTTCCTTGAACAAGACACTCCATCTCCCAACTTCAGGCATTTTCACTGGCTGTTCTTCTCTTCTCATTCCTGGAACATTCTCACTCATGTCTGCCTCCTAGATTCCCTGAATTCCTTCAATTCCCATCTAAAATCCCATAGTCTATAGGAAGCCTCTCCCAATCCCCTTAATTCTGAAGCCTTTCTTTTAAATTACGTTCTGTATATATCTTGTTAATACCTAGTAATTTGCATGTTGTCTCCCCTATCAGACTGTAAGCTCTTTGAGAGCAGAGAGGTTTTCAAGTTCCTTGAAGGCAGAGATTGTTTTGTTTTTTTTTCTTTACAGTCTGTATTTCTTGTTATGTAAGCATGATAAATGCTTAATAAATGCTTAGGTGGTTGCTTGATTAGTGACTTCATCAGTTCCCTATATTTATTATCTCTGAGCAGATGACACATAGATCTATAGATCCAGCTCCAGTCTCTCTCTTGAGTTCCAGTCTTGCATGACCAACAGCCTGTTGACTTACACTGAATATAGCCTATAGGCATCTCAGATTCAACATGACTAAAACAGTACTGGTCATCTCTCTTCCTCAAATCTAGCCTTGTACCAAATTTCCCTGTTGTTATCAAGGGTATCATTCTTCCAGTTTCCCATTTAGTAATCTTGGTATTATTCCAGACTTCTCACACTCCCTCACCCCATACATCCAGTCATTTGCCAAATCTTGTCAGTTACTTCCACCGAATTTCTCACTTCTAACCCCTTCTCTCTACTCACAAAGACGCCAGTAGTTCAGGTCCTCCCTCCAGCTTAGACTAGTACGGTGACTTCTCAGCTTCTGGTCTCTCCCCACTATCATCCTTCTTCACACAGCAACCAAAGTGATTTTCCTTAAGCAAAGTTCAGACCAGGTACACTCTACTCAGCAATCTACAGTGGTTCCTTATTAGCTCTAGAATAAAATATAAATCCGTTTTGGAACATTGTAAGCCCTTCACAACCAATCTTTCCAGACTCATTATATATTGTTTACCTTTGCAAACTGGTCTTCTCTCTGTTTCTCTCACATTCCCTTCTCCTTCCATTATGTCTTTGCATAGATTCTTCCTCATGTCTGAAATGCTCATCTCCATCTAAAAGTATCTTTCATTTCCTTCAAGAGGCAGTTCAAGCACCATCCTCTCTATGAAGCCTTTCCTGATTCCTACAACTATGAGTACCCTCCTCCCTAACTACCTTATAATCAATTACCTTGTATTTATATCCCCAGCACAGTGGCCCTCATATAGAAATTGTTTAATAAATATTTATTGACTGACGTATTTATTTTGTATTTCTTCTGCATAAATAAATAAAAAAGATATGTATGTGCGTGTATAATATGTACATATATATACTTATCAGTTTTCATCTCTACCTATAGAATGTAGGCTATTTGAGATTAAGAATTGTTTCATTTTTTTGTCTTTATATCCTCAGTACCTAGCACAGTTCCTGACATAAAACCAGCAATCACTGAGTGATTGATTGAGTTTAATTTTAGTTTAATATGGATTTTGCTACACATCATGGAAGTGCATTAAATGTTTGTCACAGGTGTGAGTGATTTGTCAGTTATAAACAAAGTGACTTGATAATTTTGAAAATTGTTTCAGCTGGCTTGTCATTAAGTTTTGACTTTAGAACAAGAGATAAAGAGAATTCGACAGGTATGCACTCAGATGTTTATTAAGAATATCATTTATGTTCTGTTCCATAGAACTAGTTTGTGAATGACATAATACTGTCCAGCTCCATTTTTTGTATGACAATTAAGAACTAGAAGTACAACTTTCTGGTTGTGTTCATGGGACCTATTTTGGTCTATTAACAGTCCTCAGTTTTCTCTCTCCAAGATTATAGATATTTCTTTGTTTTCATTTATTCTTATCTTTTCTCTTCGTGTTTTTGTTGGATTATTATAAAGACATGACTAGTATTTGATAAATTTACTTTGAAGGAAAAGAGAAAAAAAAGATTGGATATAAAGAAGTTGGATATGGTCACGTTTTCTTGTTGGCATTCATACTCATGTGAAAAGCCCATGGGAACTGAAAATGTTATCCAAGTATAATCTGAAAGTAAGTCCTGATAAAAATAGAGAACCTTTTAGAAAAACTGACAAGCGTAGTCATTTTGCCATGTTTTGAGATGGTTAGGTATTTTTTAAATTGCAGACTTTCCTTGCTAATTTAAATCCTGTAACAATTATAATTCAGATCATACCAATGAAGATTATAACCTAAATATGCTTTAGATAAATCCCAGGGAATTGCAAAAGGCACATAGAAGTTTGGTGATTTCAGAAGAGATACTAACCCCTCGTTGGTATCAGAAGTAGGAGTTGAACCTTTCTTTCTGATTTTAAAGCTAACTTATCTACTTCATGATGGTTTTATGGCAGGGGTGTGCCAGTAAGTATAGAGCAACTTGCTTTTTGAAAAGTTACTTTTAAGTTTAATTTGCATTATTAATATTTTCTCCATCTCTTACTTAAGTCTTTACAATCAGCAAAACGATAATATAGTCAAGCCCTGATTTGTAGAGTTTACTGATTTCTGCGTTATAATGCGCACACTAAAATTTTAACAATCCTCTAATTCATAATTGTTGGCTCTGGTATTTCCCTAGAGCCTACTTTTCAAAAATCATCGTTCACGTAGGGCCATAGCAGTAACATAAAAAAGTAACGTTAGGCAGCATGGTGTTGTGAATACAGCATTAGAGTCAGAGGACCTGAGATCTAGGCTTTGTCACTCGGAAATCTTGGGCAAGTCACTTAAATTTCTGGGCCTTTGTTTCTTCATCTGTGAAGCTAGAATGAGGGAGTTGGACAGATTATCACTAAGGAAGTATCTAGCGTTTATATAGCATAAGGTTTGTAAAGTGCTTTACAAATATTAATTCATTTTATCCTCTCAACAACCTTGGGAAGTAGATGATTTTATTGTTGTTATTTTGACAGTTGAGAAAACTGAGATAGAGAAAATTAAGTGACTTGCCCAGAGTTACACAGCTGGTAAGTGTATATCGAAGGTCCCATTTGAACCCAGTTCCTTGAGGGAAGGGACTGTTTCATTTTTGTCTTCATATTCCAAGTACTTGTCCCATGGCATGGCACATAGTAGGTACTAAGTAAATCTTGCTGATTGATTGACATGATCAGATCTACAAGTTAGCAGTATCAATTTTGCAACGATGTAGAAGATGAGGATATGGGAGTGGAAAAGTTTTGAATTAAGGAGAAAAATTAAGCAGTCTCAAGAATCCAGGATAGAGGTGATGAAGGCCTGCCTTAGAGTGATGACAATGTGAGTGGAGAGAAAGGGGAAGGATATGAGATATATATTCCAATAAATGGGTTGCCCCCGTGTTTCAACAACCTGCCACATTGTGGAACAGGTCTGAATTTCCCAATGATATCCCTCATGCCCTTATCCTATCCTAAGGAGCTTGAGGAGCACAGTCAGTTATACTTGCCATCCTAAGAGCTAGAGGGATCAGGGCAGGGAGGTTATTGGTAGCTTATGGAATATATACATGAAAGTCTGATCACTATTCTATGAGACTGAGTTAGAAACACCCATACCCAAATCTGAGGCCAAATCTGAGAACTGTGCACTGACTCTAGATTTCCACTATTTGGGCATCTTGGAAAGCTCTGTAAGGAAAGGCCTTAACTAAACAGGTCAAGGGATAGCTGCATATGAACATGGTTTATTCCAGGCTTCCCAGCTATATAGAAAGAAGACATCAATTGTACTGGGACACGCAATCTCTTGCCCTGGGGAAAAGGCCTCTGGCATCTTCTGGGTTTCCCTCAGAGAAGCAGAGAGGTGACTCTCAGGGCAGAGATGGCAGACCATCTGACCCACTCCATAGCCAACCTATAACAGGTTTTTCTTTAGGGCTTGCGTTAAGCATAGTGTGATTCCTGGGACAATGAGAATAGCTGCCTTGCTCTGTCCCCAAATCTCTCAGCCTTTGTTTTCTCTGAATGACTAAACATTCTCCAGTGAGAAGCAAAGACTTTCATTATTTCATGAAGTTGGAAGAAAAATCTTGAATTGTATCTTTTTTGTTTTTGTCGATGTATTTTATTTTAGGACTAGCATAGTGCCTTCATCATAGTTAAGTGCTTAGCATCAAGGAATTCTTTCAATCAAGGAATGGGAATTCTTGATTGTGAGTCAGATTGGAGGCCAAATTGAAAGCAGAGATTTATTAACATGCTAAGGAAGGCTGCTGTTGCTCAATAGCAGCTTCAACTTCAAGGTACAGATTGGGTTTTTATAACTTTTTGTGCCTACTTAGAGTACACAGCCAATCATCATTCTGAGCCAAATTAGGTTAAATAAGTAAAATATTTCACAGGAGAGGGATGGGGGAGACCACTTAAGGGAGAAAAGGGGACTATTTGAAATGCAATTGGCAGGACTTATTATAAGAAAACATTCACTATTGAAAGGCAGAAGATAAAGGGAAATGACCAAATACTTTTACAATCATGAAGGAAGTCTTTTTAGGCCAAAGTAGAAGAAGTAGTTTTTATAACACTTGATGAGACCATCTGCTTTATAGTGTCTTTGCATGGTTTTATTTCTTTTTCAATAGGAATTGGGATTTTTCTACTATTAAGACAACAAATGGTTGAGGGATTAGTTCATCAAAATGTTTCAAAATAATTGTGCCTCATTATTTACCTTACTTTGGTAAATATTTCTTGCATAAAGCTAGAAGGGTTATTCATTCATTTCAGTTATGTCTGACTCTTTGTGAGCCTAATTGGGATTTTCTTGACAAAGATACAGGAGCGGTTTGCCATTTCCTTCTCTAGATCATTTTCAAGATGAGGCAACTGAGGCAGATAGGGTTAAATGACTTGCCCAGGGTCACACAACTAATAAGTGTCTGAGGCCAGATTTGAACTTATAAAGATGACTCTTCCTGACTCCAGGCCCAGTGCTCTATCTGCTGTACCACCTAGTTGCCCCAGCAGAGAGATAGATTGAAGCAAACACAAAGTACATAGTTTATACAATGTACACAGTTGCATAATATCACATCAGACCCTTCCCTGTTTTGATTGGTGGCAGGAGTTCCTAAAAGGGAAGATAGTAAGGGGAAAATGATGGATAAGGACAACAGAAGGATGTAAGTGAAGGAGGTTTGTGGCACCCTTAAACATTTATTCTCACTTCACAATTTTTCCTAAACCTGATTCTGAATATTTTGAGATAGAAACTGTTCCCACTGCATCCAGGGTCCAGCCATTCTAAGAACTGGAATAGTAGTGAAGTCATGGAATCGTAGATTTTAACCTAGAAAAGAGACCTTAGAGAGCTCCTTCAGTTTACAGAGGACAAAACATAGGCCCAGGGAGGTGAAGTGAATTGCCTGTGGTAGCAGGTGATAGAGGCATTTGATTCCAGGTCCTCTGACTTCAAGTCTAGTGCTCTTCCATAGTACCATGTGGCCTCCTAATAGATAATTTAGTTGTATAGATTCTCTGTCCTCTGCTCCAGCTAGTAGACATCCTCATGGACTTCTTTTCTTCCAACATTATTTTCTTTAACTAAGAAATGGTGCATTGAATTTTAAACTTTTGGCATTTCATACTGTTCCCGTTGTTTTAAATCCATTTGCTATATATGCACCATTACCCTGTGATCATCTGTTTGCTTAATTTTTCCTTTCCATGGGTCCTCTGTGCTATATTTTAATGAATCCATCATTCACTATTTATTAAACACCTAACATGTGCCTGACACTATGAGTCCTGTGTTCTGGGAATGCAGCTATACTGAATAAAACAATCGCTACAATCTGTACCTGGAGGGAGCCTAAGGACTCCTTTTCCTGTTACTTTATCCCATTCTGTTAATGAAATGTTTTGTTAGGAGGGGGAGCTGGGCACTGAACAGCTGACTTCTCCTTCCTCCCAGTATGTAATCCCTAGTGGTTGAAGTGTTAAATATTAATGAGGTGTTAACACACTGTTATCCTTTAATTAAATGTAAACACCTTTTTTTTTTTTTTTATTGAATCAGGATGGCTTAGGCCAAGCAGCCAAAAAGTGCTCATGAACCTGGAGAGTTTTAATTAGCTAAGCCTAACGTAGGTCTACCAGTCAAATTCATCCAATTTAAGCCATTTTGTGGAGTGTGAGTTTGCACCAGAGGGGCTGTGGGACTAGGGAGAGCGAATTTTTTTTTTTTTTTGCAGCAGCAGCAGAATTACTCCCTAGCAGGAGACATTGCTTCTAAGAGGGAACAGAGATACACATCCTCCAGATAGATATGCACATAGAGAGGCAGCTATTGGAGGGAGCAAATTCAAGGATTGTGATTCATGTTAGTAGAAAAGGGAACCAACCATGGCTTCAAGGAAGAGTTACCCCTGGTGAATGGGAGCTGACCTTTGGAGAACTTGGAGACCTTGGAGAGCTTAACTGAGAAGTCTGACCAGCAGATTCTGTGCTTTGAGAAGCTTCCTGAGGATTCTAGGTGAAGAAAGTGGACATTAAAACAGCGTAGAACCGTAGGTATGAGTGACTCTGATCATGTGTGATCCCCACATGTGTGCCTTTCTACTAGTGCCCTCTGAAGTTGTGGCCACTCTTCCCATTGATGCTTTTAGGAGGAATTTTCTTGTGGCTATTCTTACAATTCTTTCTTAGTAAATGCCTTTGCTTTGAGCAAATTTTGTTTACCTGCTAACTTAAAATGAAACATATTGCTGGGGGCTCATGAAGTATAGTTTTAGAGTGGGTACTGTAGGAATATGCAGAAATATTTTATACAGAAGTTTAGGTTCAACAAAAGGTCCTGTTTGGTTCCAGCAAGTGTAGCAATCACTGACTGAACTTGATCACTGGAACTCCTTTATTTGTTAACACTGAAGGTGCCAAGTCATAGACCAACCATAGTTGTCCAACGATCAGTTACTCAGCTACTGAGCAACTGTGTGACCTACATGATGCTTTAGGTTGCACACCTAAGGGTGAACTAAATAAAATTACTATTCTGGTTGATGTGGTAGATCAAGCTATCTAGATCAAACTCACAATACTTAAAGTTTTGCCATACAGGCAGCAGCTTAGCCAATCTGCAAAAATGAGGAGGCTGAACTAAATGGTTTCTGAGCTAGAAAACTCTGGAGCTGTGAACCTATCATTAAATAAGTGGCTGATTCAAGCATCTGTTTTTCCTCTAGTTATGAAAATACAACACAGATATGCATGATTTATCTATCAGTCAACAAACATTTATTAATAAATGCAAAGCAGTTAATATTCTACATGGAGAGTAAATGTGTACATTTGTGTGTGTATGTATATAACATATGTGTATATGTCATATGTATTATATATATGTTGCTCAGGCATTTCCACAGTCGTATCCAACTCTTTATGACTCCATTTGGGGTTTTCTTGGCAGAGATCCTGGAGTGATTTGCCATTTCCTTCTTCACATCATTTTATAGATGAGGAAACTAAGGCAAACATGGTCAAGTGACTTTCCCAGGGTCACACAGCTACTAAGTATGTGAGGTTGGATTTTTACTCAAGTCTTACTGACTCCAGGCCCAGCACTCTATCCACTGTGCCACCTAGCAACAACAACAAAAATTTGTGAGGGGGAGGCAACTATCTGCTAGTAAAGTCTGGATAGGCCTCATGTAGGAGATGGTACTTGAGCTGATTTTTAAAGAAATAGAACAGGAAGTAACAGGTCCCAAACAAGCTGATCTCAAAATGAAAAAAAAAATTAAACTAGTTGTAGAGTTAAATACTGAATAAAAGAATATGTAATTAAATATAATAGAATAGTTAATGAACTATGATACACAAATTATTCTCTCAAAAATTGAGAAAGAAGATATTCTAATGCCTGAACCAGGAACTAAAGTCTAATACCACTAATGAATATTATGGAAAATGTTTTAAATAAAATCCTAATAAAAAATTACAGTAATATATTTTTAAAATTACTTGCTATGACCTAATTAATTTATACCAGGGTATAAGGATGGTTCACCATGAGGAAAACAATTAACATAATCATATTAAAACCAAAAACATCCAAACTACATGATTATACCAGTAGAATTAGGGGAACCCCCCCCAAAATACTTTTAATAAAGTACAACATTTATTTATGTTTAGAAAAACAACCTAAAACCAAAAACCATAGAAAGGTCATTTTTATTTTAGTGGTAATTGAGGTTAAGTGACTTTCCCAGGGTCACAGACCTAGAAAGTGTCAGAGGCTGAATGTGAACTCAGGTCTTCCGTACTCCAGGGCCATCTAGAAGGGCCATTTTTAAAGTGAAAAAAGTTTATACACACACACACACGTATACATACATATGTATATGTAAAATCAAAAGATAACATTATTTACAGTGGGACCACCAGATCATACACAGGAATTTAGATTTAGACTTAGAAGAGAATTTAGAAATTATCCAATAACCCTCTTATTTTTGAGGGAAATGAGGTCCATAAAAGTTAAGTGACTTCCTCAGGGTCATTTAAGTAATAAGTGACAAAGATGGAATTGAAACTCAGGCCTGCTGATGCCCAAACTGGCACTCTTTCCATCGTACCATGCTGAAGAAATACTAGAAGATTCCCAAATAAATGGAATAAAGTAAGAAGGTCCCTTTTCCTGGCTGTTGATAGAATGTTAGGAATAATAAGCAGTAAGAGAAGAGAAAGAAAAAAAATTTAAAACCTATAAAAAATAAGCAAAGCAGAGACAAAAATATTCCTTTCTACTGATAATGTAGTGGTTTACTTAGAAAAGCCTAAATAACCAGCAAAGAAAGTGATTGAGATAATTAATGGTTTCAGTAGGATATCAAATAGATCTGTAAAATTGACAGCATTTCTATATAATGATTATATTGAAAACAGTGGGAAGTTGTGCAAAAAGGGGAAATTAAGATGTTCATATTCATTTGACCCAGAAATCATACTGCTCGACATATTCCCCAAAACAAAAATCTTCATTTTAGAACTCTTTTGGAAGCAAAGAACAGTAAAAAGTAGATGCCTGTCAACTAGGGGAACAACGAAACAGATTTTGCTTTGTAAATGTAATAGACTCTTACTGTGCTATAAAAATGATGAATATGTAGAAACCAGCGGAGCATTAAAAAAAATGAACTAGTGTAGAATGAAATAAGGAGACTCTAGGAAATGGTACAGACAGTGGTTATGACAGAATTGATGGAGAGAAACAAAACTAAAAATTAAACCGTGAAACTGAGTGCGATGTCATGATAATGGCACTACTTGGTCCTAGAGAAGAGCTGAGAAAATGTACTTCCCTCCTTTCATTGTACAGGTGGGAACTAGGGATGTGGAACATTACATGTATAGTCAGATTTGATTAATACGTTGGTTTGTTTCGTGGAATTGCTTTTTAAAATCTTTGTTTTTTGTTCTTTTTTTTTTTTATAAGAATGGCTTAATTGGTATGAATGAAAGGGGTATTGGGAATGTAGCAGATGTAAAAGCAAAACATATCAATATCAATAAAGATATTAAAGATATCCATAAAAATGAAAAGCAAATAAAACAAATGCTAACTTCCAAAGTTTATTGAAGAAATGACAGGCAGAGGGAACATCTTATTATTCATGTGATTTGTCAGCTGGATGGCACAGAGGAAAAAATGCTGGACTTGGAGTCAAAGTGACCTGAGTTCAAATGCAACCTCAAACATTTACTAGCTGTGTGACCTGAGGCAAGTCACTTAACCAGTATGCCTCAGTTTTATCATCTGTAAAGTGGGGATAATAATAGCACCTACCTTGCAGTGTTGTTATGAAGATCAAATGAAATAATATTTGTAAAGCACTTTGCAAACCATTAAGCTGTTATTTCTACCCCTATCTCTAGGTTTGATTTGGGAGTTGAGTATATCAGTAGTCCAAGCATACTTACATGTAAGCATATGTTCAAAAATGCTGGTGTGCCAGTTCATATGGGTTAATTGCATTGTTTTTCCATAGCCACCCATGGGACACTGTCATCAAAGCTGCTATGAGAAAATACCCGAATCCCATGAACCCTTGTGTGGTAGGAGTGGATGTATTAGACAGGAACCTTGATAACCAAGGCAGGTTACATAGCCATCGTCTTCTCAGCACAGAGTGGGGACTCCCGGCTCTTGTGAAAGCAGTAAGTTCTCATATGGAATTATTCTTTTTCAATAGGTCTCTGTGTCACCGTCCTTGTTGTTCTGGAGTTATCAGTCAAGTTATCTATTAAACAATTAATAATGTGATTATTATTTTGACATAAATCCTGCCCTCAAGTACTTGCTGCTTTTTGGATACTGACACATTGGCCTTCTTTCTGTCTGTGACTTTCTACCATGCATTTTTCCAACACTCAGTGATTTTTGTCTTTCAGGTCCTGGGAACCAATAGGACTTTAACGTATATTAAAGAGCATTCTGTTGTAGATCCAGTGGGAAAGAAAATGGAGCTGTGTTCTACCAACGTAAGTTAATAAACTGAGTTTAGAGAGGATCTTAATATTTTTTGAAGAATAAAGTTTACAATTTTATTTCCAAAACACTCTCAAAGTTTTGACCTAAGAGGGGTTTTCTTCTTAGTGAACAGGCTAGAGATATTCATTGGTATTTTCAGAGCCACTTTTTGTTGTTTCATATTTTAAAAACAGTGGCCTTATATGTCTGTGGACCAAAAGCATGAGGAAAGTGCATGAGCTTGGCTTGAAGTTATTTTTTTCTGAAAAAAACAAAAAGAAAATGAATGTATCCTTACTTTTGGGTCAACCATGAAAAGTACACATCTTTATGGGAGTCTTGAATTTAAGTATACTATAGATAAATTAAAAATTTTAGAGGAGCTTATTAACTGTAAGAGTCTGATAGTTCCAAGTATAGTAATTGTAGATTACAGAATCTCTGAATCTCAGAGTTGGAAAGTACTTCCAAAGCCATCTTGTCCAGCCCATACATACAAGAATCTCTTTCACGTGCCTAACAGATGTTTCGCTTGAAAGTTTCTCGTGAGAGGGAACCCACTAATTTTCAAGGAAGCCTATATCACTTTAGGATAGCACTAATTGTTAAGAGGTCTCTCCATCTGTCAAACTAAGTTTACTTCTCAGCCACTTCTAGTCTTTGCTTCTTTTTCTTCCCTCTGGGTTCAAACAGACCAAGTCTAATCTCTCATTCAGAAGACAGTTATTTAAATACTTGAAGACCCCTCTCATGTCCCCCAACTAACTTTTTTTCCCTAAATATTACCAGTTCTTTCACCAGCTCATCATGGAGTGTAGTCTTAAGACCCTTGACCATCTTGGTCGCTCTCCTCCAGATGACCTTTAGTTATTAAGGGTTGAACTTAGTAAAAATTAGATTGAAATCTTGTTTCTGACACTGATTGGTTGTGTGACAATGGGCAAGTCAATTAACTTTTTTTGAGTGTTATTTTCCCTCATCTGTAAAATTAGGATGATAATGCCCATCAAGTGAGAGGCAATGGGGTGTAGCAAATAGAAAGTCAGTCTCAAAGCCAAAGGGTCTTGGGTTCAACTTCCCCCTCTGACATATACTGGCTGGGTGATCCCAGGCAAATCACTTAACTTTTCAGTGTTCCTAGGCAGCTCTCTTAAGTTGCAAAAAAAGATGCCAACTTCATCGGTGGAGGGAGTTTCCTCATTTGGGAATTCCTTATACCAATTAAGCAGCAGATCCATGCCTATCTCTATCCTTAATACCTACAGCATTTAACTCATAGAGTTTATTCAGGGACTTATGAGAGCTAATGTATGCAAAGCACTTGATAGCCTTAAATTCCTGTATAAATATTACTGTCATCATCAGTTGTCATCCTCATATTCATCAGTGTCCTTCCTAAAGTGAGATATCAAGAATTCAGTATAATCTTCCAGATGTGGAATGAATATGACAGAGTATGGTAGAACTTTTGCTTCTTCAGTCCTGGAAACTGTGTCTTTCCTAATGCATACTAAGGTCAAATTTACTTCATTGCCTGTCATGTCAACTGATCTTATACTACATTAAATCCCCAAATCTTTTCCAGCTAAACTGCTATATAACTCCCTTTCTCCCATCTTGTCCTTTGAAGTTGGGTTCCCCCCCCCCCCAGTAGCTGTGTAAAACTTTATAAATACTGAGCTTTATTAAATTTTTTCTCATTATATGTAACCCAGTGTTCTAGTCTTTCAAAGTCTTTTTAGCCTCTGACTCTTTTATCTAGCATGTTAGTGATGCCTCTTAGCTTTGTTTTATCTGGTAGTTTGATAATTGTGACAGCTATGCTTTTATAGAATAATTTAAAATTGTTATTACTTTGAACTTAGCAAGCATCAACAAATATGAACATTTCCACATACAAAGATGACCAGAAAGAGGATTATATGTGAAATCATAAATCTCTTTTATGAGCATTTTGCTTTTTTTAAAGTATAATCAATTTAACATGTTGGTTTCATAGCTGTTCTGCTTGTCAGTGTCTCCCTCTCAAGTTCCTTTTACTCTCTTCTGTGCATTAAAAAGTGTTTCACTGACTTTCTTTTCTTTCATTTTTCCCTTTTGGGTCATTAATATTGATAGTTCCCCTTATCTCCCTCAACCCCCCCCAAAACAAAACCCACTAATAAAATGTTAAACAAAACAGATTCAAGGACAAATTCCACTTGAGAGCTTCTTCCAAGTTTGTATCCAGCTGTTATTGACTACCTGTTGGATCTGGTCTAGCCTACATCATTCTATCCTGTCCGCAGGAAAAGTATGAACAACTCTGTCAACACTTTGCTAAAATTCTAGGTTAATTTTATGTATAACATGTCCTTGATCTCCCAATCTGGCAACCCTATCAGAAAAAAAAAAGGAAATGAGATTTGTCTGGCATAACCTATGCAAGATAATTCCATGCTTCTTATAACTATCTCTTACTTTTCTAGATGTTTAGCAATTTTCCCCTTTATAATACATTATAGAATTTTGCCAGGCATCAAAGTCAACTCTCTTCCATTTTTTGAAAACCAAGACATTTGCTCTTTTATCCTGTGGCACCTCTTTGGCTCTCTATGAACCTTCAAATCTCACTGAAAATAGCTGGGCAGTCATGGCCCAGTGATCTAAACTCCTCAGGGGCAGCTCAGTGTTCTTTCACTCTCTTCTCAGTTATCCTGGTTTCAGGTTCCTTGTCATTTTTGTTCTGCCCTTTCCAGTCCAAAAATTGTTCTTGGCAGAGAAAGCAGAAACAAAAGAATTTCATAGTCCTGCGTTCTCTCTTTTGTTATCCTTCCATAACCAGTGAGCCCTCTTGCTGTTTCTTCTTTGTTTTTCTTTTTTCCCCCAGCATAGAAATTAAAATCCAAATTTTGTGGTTCTCAGATTTTCTCACTCTTAACCGAACGTCACATGGTCATTCCTTTGTATTCATCCTCCTTTTCATTCTCTAGCTTATGTCTACTTTATGTCTTTTCAAACTCTGAGTTGACCAGTGAATTCCCTGGGCATATACGTTAGTCTCTTTAGATACCTGTCATCAGAATTTATATTTGTATCTTCAGAGTTTCATTTTTCAGCACTTCCTGTCCATGTAACAATTCTAAGCTCTCTAGGAAGAGATTTCAGACCTGGCTCATTTCCTCAAGAGGTTGGCTTTCATTTTCTTAGGACTGTGAGAATCCCTTAATTACAGGTTGTAAATAACCTCAGCACTGCCAGGAGCTTGTGCTGCTTGTGATTTCTTTTGAAAATGAGATCTGGAATTGGCATTATGGGAGTTGAAAAGTTCATAAAGCTATCAAGTTCCAAAACTTTAGTTTTTCAAGCTGTCATTAAGGGAAAGTTTTGCATAGGTTGTTGATAAATCTTGACTTTGCTAACACAAAGCTTAAGTTACTTTTAAAATGTAGATACCCTCTGAAATGTCACACACTTTATTTATAGACCTAAAATAGTCTCTTGAGTTCCCAGGGTGCAGTTGTATTACTGAATGGATGTTTTGGATATGTGTGGTGAAAAATAGCTAATTCATTCCCTCGAGAACTAACTGAAGAATATTCAGTCCTTTTCCACAACTGCTGGAACTGATTGGTTACAATCTGGAAATATTCTGAAGGCCAATACCATTCTCAGGAGGGAAGATAAGAAAGTGGAAGTCAACAACAAGAAACACCTAGAAAATAACTTCCCCAGGGTTTTAGGGACTATTGGTTTGAATGGCCAGATGCTGCCTCTGCTCTGGTGTCAACAAGTGCTGTTATTTAAAGTGGCTTGAGGAGAGCTGAAAAGAATTTAAAAATGAAAGTTTGCTGTTTGTTTTTTAAAGATCACACTCACAAATTTGGTGTTGGTGAATGAGAGGTTGGTGTACACACCTCATCCTGACAATCCTGAAATGTAAGTAATCATAACTTAACTTTTACAAATCAGATTTGGAGGGTGAAGGCACGGGATGAAACATTGTATCTTTGAATGCCAGTGAACTCTCCTTTCTTTATTTCTCTCTAGGACGGTGCTGACGCATGAAGCGGTCATCACTGTGAAGGGATTTAGCCTAGGCAGTTATTTGGAAAGCCTAATGGCCAACACCATATCATCTAACGCACGGAAGGTATGTACTGCAAGCTGTTATGTCATGGGTGCATGTGTTGCTAAAATTCAAGGTATGAAATGTTTTAATCTTTGTACTCCTCTTGCACTAAGTTCCAAGAGGCATCCAAGTTCCACCAATCAAAGTTCTTGACAATACAACAAATAGCCTTAGTTACTTTAAAAAAGTGGTTGGGTGCCTACAGACCTAGGCTTAGGTGAGAGTGTGTCAGTCAGTAGAGAGACCCAGTAAGCTTACTGCCTTCAGCTTAAGTGTCAAGTGAAATTAGCAAATAAATCATACCAAATCAGCTTCTGCTGAAATGTTACAGGCTCAATGAATATTTCATTAACCAAGTCAAGAAGAACAGTGTAGATTTCCAGTAGTTTCATATTTAATACCATCAAGTGCATTCTGCTGAGTTTTTAGCTATAGTGATATGATTTCCTTAAGGACTCCTGACCCCATTGCTTCTTGATCCTGATGGAATGATAATAACAGTGGGGAGGAGCCATAATTAGAGCAGAATTGTGGAGGCAGCAGGTGTGCTTTGTAGCACCAGGGTTGGAAAGGGCAAGGCAGGGGATCCTAGTATGCCACTCATGGTTCCCTCTTTTTCTCCAGTCTACAAGCAAAGGCATATAGGACCACAACTGGAAAGGTAACTAGGAGTTGCTCTGAGAGTTGGCAGTGATAGTTCTCCTTATACTTCTACTATATATGAGGTGCTGTGAGCTCACTAGAAGAGATAAGACTTAGAAATCCAAGGGAAATTACTTAGTAGCTCAGGCCCCAGGGTTTTAGTCTTGTCTTGTGCTCACTTTTGAAGCTTATTTAATTCTTTCCATATAAAAATCATTATTTTCTTCTTTTAAGGGTTAATGAAATGTCAGTCATTATATTTTGTATTCACCCAATCCTGAAGTCACAAACTAGTTGAAGACCATTTTTCACATTAATCATGACAGAACGTAGGTTTGGAGTAAGAAGGGACCTTTGAGGTCATCTAGTCCAACCCTGAGGCTCAGAGATGCTAGATGATTAATCAAGGGTTCTTGTTTGTCCTTTTTTCTCGAAGAAGACCATGATCTCAGGGCAGTGATGCCATGACATATATGTGAATTGGCTTTAAGTAAGGGAGGGCCATGTAGAGACACCAAGCCTCACTTTCTCCTCCAGAGATGGAAAACTTGTGTTATGATATAATTTTTAGTAGGATTCTAATCAGGATCATGGAGAGGAGTAGAAACATGCTTTGGAGGTAGAGAGCCTCCTCCAGAGCTCCACTCCTCCTACCCATCCCTTCCCTGGGTCTTATCTTGGCTTCTAGGAAAGCTGAGGGGACATTGTTCCTAAGTCAAGTTATTGCCAATGGTTCCAATGCCAGTGACTTTCACTGGGTTGGCTTTGCATGTCATAGCATTATCTTCCCCAATCTCAAGGAAGTGAATGAAAATTCAGCTTATGAATTAAGACCCCTGGTATATGAGATGTTGAACCTAACAAATGGTCTGCTCATATAAGGAATTTGTGAGTACTGAATGAACAGCATCTTATTTCTAAATCCAAGGAATAACCTACAAATGTTAAAAGTCTGCTGAGGAAAGTAGGGCCTTTACTGTTCATTGAACTGTGGTAGACTTTTTTTTTCTCATTCACATTTTTTTTTCAGCTTTATTGCCCGTGCTCTAGACTGATAGATGAAGAGTTTCTCACTCCATTTTGTAAACTTTTTCTGTGTTGCTCCAGGGGTGGGCTGCTATTGAGTGGATAATTCAAAATTCTGAAAGTGCTGTAAGCTAACTGCATCCACACCTACCATTTGGCATAAATAGTGGTGACTACAGCATTCGTTGACCCTGGTATAGCATCTTACCATTTTATTGAATGTGTGCATGGTATGTTGTTTGGGGGAAGGGGAAATGGGGAGGAGGAGTTTAAAAATTCCTTTGCATGAAGTATGGAACACCATTCGCTTAGCACCTTTACTCAGACTGTAAGACAGGGTGAAAATCTGAGGTTCCAGGTTGCTGTTGCACCAAAGCAATTCCTTTCACTGGAACGTGGCCCGAGAAGTGCCTTGTCTAGATGAGATGAGATATCTTTTGGATCCCTTTAAACCCTGCTTTAGCCCATTGGGAATTTAATTTGGCTCTTGACCTATGGATCAAAGCAAATACCCTGAAGTAACATGCTATTTTTATTTCTTAAAAACTGAAAAAGTAATCTGGTTCTTTAATGTTGAGGTTGCTTCCTGGATTGAGGACAAATTTGTCAAACAACATGAAATAGGACATCAGGCTTATATGCTGCATTTTCTGCTTAAAAGACAGTAAGGTACAGTGGAAGAAGACATTAAGAGAGATCAGATGTGAATTCAATATTCCTGCCTATGTGACCATGAGCCAGTCATTTACCATTTCTGCGCCTCTGTTTCCTCAACTGTAATGTGAGGCTGATAATACCCATAGTATTTCTTTCACAGGATAGTTGTGAGGATCCAGTGCTTATTGAGCATATTGTGTAGCACATAGTAGGTGCTTAATAAATGTTTATCAATTGATTGACAAAAGTGAGATAATTTAGGTAAAACATTTGCAAAGATTAAAATGTTATACAAATATGAGTTATTATTTCATGACAAGATTTTATTTGTAGATGAAAACCATAATCATTTTCTGCAATTTCCAGTAAAAAACAATTCATTCTCTAGTAAAAACAAATCAGAGTTGCCTTTGATTCTTACTTTTGTGAACTATTCTTTTAAAAAAATTATATAATAATTCTAGGCCAAGTTACAAACTGATGAGGGGAAATTTTTCATTTTAGTTGAAATTTAAATGTTTATATACTTTAGCTTGTAAAGTTCATTTTAGGTTATTAGAGTAAGATTTCAGCAGTGAAGAAACCTGACTGGTCCCCTAACATGAACTGATGCGGGCAGCACTTCCTTTGCTTTAGCTCTGTGGTAGCCACCAAGTTTCCTTTTAATAACCAATGGTCATTTATAATTTTCTTGATTTTAATATAATTTTTAGTTAGATTTGCTGCCAATTGCTTTTTTAGTCACAGACTAATGATAACTGTGAGGGGCAGGTAAGTGACATGGTGAATAGAGTATGGGCTTGGAGACATATTTAAGCTGCGGGACCCTGAGCAAATCATTTAACCCTGTTTGCTTCAGTTTCTTCATCTGTAAAATAAACTGGAGAAAGAAGTGACAAACCACTCCAGTATTTTTGCCAAGAAATCCCAAATGGGGTCACAAGGAATTAGACATGACTGAAAACAACTGAATAACAACAAATGGTAACTGAAATAGCAGTTGGTTTGTTAATGGATTTGTTTTCTAGACTATGTTTTAGTAAGCAGCTTGTGCTACTTCAGCACAGTAGCTTGGGAACAGACTCATTTCCTGCTTCTCTAGATGGGATTGATACACTGACATTCCTGCCCTGCAGCTTTTACACCTGTAGTAATCTCCTGAACCACATTCTCTGTGATTGCCAAACTTTCTAGGACTTGTTTGTTCAGCATGTGTGTGCAGTCGTCCCATCAGTTAACAAACAGAAGCTATGCAGTTTCCAAGATTTATTTTATTAAGTTCTTGCTTATGTTCACCCAACACCTTCACCTTTAAGCCAACTTTGATTTGTGAGCTTTTCTCTTTAATATCTGCAGAAAAATGATGTGTTAAAACCCATGAAGTTAACATGCTTGCTTATGAATGTTTGCTCAGTGTGAGCAGATTTCCTATGTTAAAGAGAGTACATAAACTCAATCATTAAATTTGCTTATTAAATAGAGTTAAGTGACCAAATTTTACTTTAAGAAGAAGCCCCCAAAAGTGAGTAAAATCCCAGAATCACAAAGTCATAAAGGATCTCAGAAGTTAGCCTGTCTCTCCTGAACTTAAATGAGAACCTTCTCTTTAGTATACCCTACTAGCAGTATTCCAGGTTTTGCTTGAAGACCTTGAGTGACGAATGGGGAGTCCAACTATTTCCTCAAGCAACCCATTCCACTTTGGGATAGTTGTATGTTGGGATATTGGTTTTTTTTTTCTTCTTTTACAAAAAAGTCCAAATCTGCCTCTCTATCATTTCTACTCATTTCTCCTAATTCTGTCCCCTGGGGCCAACCAGAACAATCTATTCCCTCTTCTATTTGAAGGTAACTATCATGTACCCACCCTCAATGCTCTTTTCTCCAGGCTGATATCACCAATTTCTTCAGCTGCTCCCCATCTCACATTTTCTCAAGGCCTTTTGCCATAGTAATCATCTTTCACCGCTTGCCCCCCAGCTTATGAAGGCTTTTCGTGAAATGTGGCTCCCCAAACTGAATATAGTATTATATGTTATAGTATGTAACCCATTATGGATGGGTTCTGACCAGAGTGGAGTAGAGAGAATCACTTCCCTAGTGTAAGAAACAGCCTAGCATCATGTGAGCTTTTTGAGCTACCATAGCACACTGTTGTATCATATTGAGTTTGCAATCTACCAGAATTCTGGAACTTTTTCAGATAAATGTTTAGCCATGCCTCCCTCATCTTGTACTTGTGAAGTGAATATTTTGAACCCAAATATAAAAATTTACAATAATCTCTTTTTAAATTTTGTTTTTAAAGATTTGACCCAAAGTTCTGGCATAAGGGAGGTGTCATGGCACAGAGTAAAGAACATTGTTTCTAAAGTCAGGGGACCTAGTTTCAAAACTCAAGTCTGCAAATTACTACAAGTTACTTACTCTTCCTGGGCCTCAGTTTCCACATCTTTCAAATGACTAGCTTAGACTAGATGACCTTGGAGCCTCCTTACAACTCTAAATCTATGATACTATGAGGTCTTTTGGTGGAGGGGTCCTTTCTCTAATATTCATTATATTAGCAGTCCTTCCTTGCATTTTTCTGATCTACAAATTTTGATCATCATACCATTTATGGCTTTATCCAAATTACTGGGAAAAAGAGTTAAGGCCTGATCTATGGGGCACTCCAATGGAGACCTACTTCTAATCATATATTAAATCATGGGTCTGGCCATTCAACCAATTCTAAATCCACCTAGCTCACATCTTTATTGTCTTGTCCACAATAATAACAGGAGAATTTGTGTCAAATATTTTGCAAGAAATTAGGCAAACCATGTCTTCATCATTTATCTGATCTCCCCAGGCTAATAATTTTGTCTAAAAAAGTGGAAAAAAACGGAAAGGACATTAATCTGGAATTACCATTTTGATGGAACCATGCTAGCACTTTTTGATCACCACCTTCTTTTCTAAATGTTGCATTCACTAACTGTTATTTTTAATAGATGAGAGAATTTGGTCAGCAATCAATCAAGCTCTTAGCTTCTAGATTCCGTTCAATTTCTTTGCAGGTGGTTCACGCATTTTGGGATTGTTCTGAAACCTGCTGCCCTGGAAGGTTTCAGACCTACTAGAAATGTGTTTTCATATATAACTAGTGGGAAATTGAAAGAATAGATCTAGTAACCAAATTACTGGGAAAAAATTGGGCAGAATGCATCAAAAGAATATAGAATAAGAGCATTCAAAAGGAATATTAGGCCATAAGATCAAAACTAGAAATTAAAGTTTTGTCTCCTACAGTACTTTCCATCTGTCCTCCCCATTCTAGTAAGCCATGTAACTGGAAATGGATTTTCAAATGACTCTGGATACTCTGTAAACATGTCTAAAACATAACTTTTTTTCATCACAAAGCTACCCCTCTTCCTAATGGCCCTATTTTTGTTAAGAGCATTACCACTCTTGTAGCCACCCAGGTTAACACTTTCAGAGTCATTCTTCATTCCTTTCTCTTACCCTCCCTTCAGGTACTGTCTACATCTTGTAGGTTCTGTCTCTACAGTAACTCCAGAGTCTATACCTTTCTCTGTTTATGTAGCTGTCATCCTAGTTCTGGCCTTCATTACTTTCTGCCTAAACTATTTCAGTAACCTCCTAATGATCTTCCTTCTTCAAGTCTTTGTCCTCTCCAATTCATCCTCCACACAGCTGCCAGACTGATACTCCTAGAGCACAAATTTGACCGTACCACTACTCTGCTCTAGAGGCCCTAGTGGCTCCCTCTTGCCTTTAGGATCAAATACAATCTCCTCCACCTGGCATCTAAAGCCCTTCACAGCTTGGCTCCAACCTACCTATCTAGATTTATTATATGTTTCTCCCTTTCCTATCATCTGTGGTCCAGCCAAACTGGGCTTCTTGCTGTTCCTCTTGAGTGACATTCCATCTCCCACCTCTGATCTATGCTTGAGATAGCTTTCCTCCTTATCTCTGCCCCTTAAAATCTCTGGCTTACTTCAAAGCTCAACTCAGCCCTTTTCTGACAGCCTAACACCCTTCCCTGACAGCCTAACACCCTTCCCAACTCCCTTCTGAAATGCCCTTTATGTACTTTTTATTCACTTAGTATCTTTTTCTGTATAGAGCAGCTAGGTAGGACAGTGGATAAAGCACTGGCCCTGGAATCAGGAGAACCTGAGCTCCAATCTAGCCTCAGACACTTACTAGCTGTGTGACTCTGATTGAGTCACTTAACCCTATTTACCTCATTTTCTTATCTGTAAAATGAGGTAGAGAAGGAAATGACAAACTACTCTGATATCTTCACCAAGAAAACCTCAAATGGGATCATGGACATCACATCTAATGTGACTAACACAACTCAGCAAAATCTTCTATGTGTACCATTTTCCCTGGTAAAATGTAAGCTCTTGGAGGTTGAGTATGGTTTTGGTTATTATATGTTTGTATCCTCAGCTCACCAGGTGCCTTGCCTGATGCACAGTAGGCACTTAAATACTTACTTGTTGACTGACTAGAGGATTTCTAAAGGTGCTTTCAAGCTTTGCCATTGAGTGGCAAGGGTGCCCTTCTAAGGTTATATATAGTTTTTCTGACATTGATAATTCAAATTGTGCCATTATTTTGGTTTTAGCATTGCTTTTAATTCTTTGCAATACTTATCTCTCTCCGAGGATTTCACCCATTTTCTTCTATGACCTCTTTTGGTGTCTTATTGAAACACTGAGCCCTTTTCAAAAGTACAACCAAATTCCCCTTGTGACTTATTCCCCATCCCCCTTCACTCTCCCTTGCCTCACCCTGCACAACTTAAATCTGGGCTTTCTTCATCTTCACTGAACCCTAGGGTGTGGCTGGATTTTTACACTGGCCCCTTTCATTTGCAGTCTTTTTGTACACACTATTCTTTGTTTCTTTTTGTGTTCAGTCCTACTCAGTTTTAGAGAAAATGACAACTACATATTATCCAAAACCAACAGTAAAGTCAGTGTGTTTTTAAAGGATAGATTACTGATGCAGATGGGAAGGGGTAGTTAGCTACATTAAAAAAATGAAGATCCTTGGGATTTGTGAGACATTTAGACGCACAAATCAGAAACTGACCCTGTTCCCCCTTTGGCTGGAGTTTGTTAATGCTGCCAGTCTTGAAGACTGGCTAACAGGGAGGTGGGGTGGGGAAAGAACACACATTTGTTAAGTGCCTATGCTGTACTAAATGCTTTCTACATATCTCATTTGATCCTCACAACAATCCTGTGAATAGTGAATAAGCATTTGTTAAGTGCTTTTATGTGCTAGACACTATGCTAAGCACTTTACAAACATTATCTCATTTGATTGTCACAATAATCATGCAATGTAGGTACTACTATTCCCATTTTACAGTTGGGGAAACTGAAGCAGACAAGATATAGAGACTTGCTTGGGGTCACACAGCTAGCAAGTGTCTGAGGCTGCATTTGAACTTAGGTCTTCCTGCCTCCAGGCCTAACACTCTCTTCACTGAGCTCCCCAACTGCTTTATATGACAATTATAATGTTTCAGAATAATCCTAAAATTTCTCCCGTCCCATGCCCACCCCAATTTAAAGCTAGGCAGGCCCTTATACAGGCAGGTCAGTTTCTGCCTATGAGTAGCAACTTAAAATCCCCAGGAAGTATTGTGGCAGCAAATGCTGGTAACAGTAGTCAATCAAACAAGTTTTTATTAAGTTCCTACTGTATGCTAAGAACTTCACCCGGAAGGGGGGGGGGGGGGGCCCGGAAACAAGGACAAAAACTAAACAGTCCCTGCCCTGAAGGAGCTTACATTATACTTTGATTTTTGGAACTTACTCTACCTCTCTTATTCTGCATTAATTTCAAAGAGGTTTGTCCTTTTTGAAAATAAAAAATGTCCTTAGTAATTAGTAATGTTGTTGAGGGTCTGAAAGTTAAGGTGATTCAAAAAAAAAATAGGAGTATAAATCTCTTCTATTGTAAATATTTTTTCAGGTATTGATTTTACACTCTAAATGTTTTTCCAGCCTAAATGTTAAGGACATCCTGGTTATTTCTAAAATATGTTCACTTAAAAAATTGCTAACTGGAGGAATCAATACATTGTTTTTCTTTTGATACTAAAGTGACTAACAAATATTCATTCAGGTAATTCTGCATTTAATTTATTCATACATATGTATTTTTGGCAGGGCAGTGGGTATAGCAGGATCTAAACTTATGTACTACAAACTCTTAACTTTTCTTTTTAAGGTTTTGACTATATCTATATAAACATTCTTTCCAGTCCCTCTTCCCTATGGCGGTAACTCTTTTAAGCTTTTAAATACCTTAAATGAAGCCCTGTTCAGAATGCTGTTATTAGTGGTCTAAAAACTCCGTATGAAGAGATTTGGAACTAGAGGTCAAGCTAGTAACTAAGATTTAATTATCGAGGTGTCATGACATTGGAAAGAACCTTGGACTTGGAATCGTGAGACCTGATTAAAGAACTGGTTTTGCCACTTACTAGCTGTGTGACCTTGGCCATGTTATTTCACTTGGGGGTGAAATATCATTAGCACTTTGAAAACTTTAAAGTCCTATTAAGTGTCAGTTATTTTCATTATATAGCCATTACAAACAGAAATGCAGATTTTATATAGCAAATTAGTGAAATTATGAAGGAAGAGTGAAGATTGCAGTATAGACTCTGGGTTTGGGAATATATTCAAATTAATAAGAATAACAATATAATAATTATAGCTAATGTTTATAAAGTGCAAAGTGTCAGGCACTGTGATAATTATTATCTCATTTGATCCTCATTACAACCCTGTGAGTTAGGTGCTGTTATCATCCCCATTTTACAGATAAAGAAACTGAGGGAAATAGAGGTTAAGTGGCTTCCCTAGGGTCACAAAGCTAGTGTCTATGATCTGATTTTAATTCAGTTCTTCCTGATCGTAGCTGGCATTTATATAGCACTTTAAGGTTTGCAAAGCCCTCCACACAGGTTATCCCATGTGATCCTTCCACCAACTCTGTGAGCTCAATACTGTAATTGTCCCCGTTTTATAGATAGGAAACTGAGGCTGAGAGAGGTTAAGTGACTTGCCCGGAGTCACACAGCGCCTGAGATGGGATTCAAACATGAGTCTTCCTGATTCTAAGTCCTCACTTTGTGACTCTATCCCCCTGATCAATCTAAAAAACATTAATAATGAAGTTTTAGAATTATTATGTTTTATACAGTCATTGCCTGGATGCTTTATAGGTTTCCTTAGCAATATGAAGAAGAAATTAATCGATTGATCCTTAGAGAATGACTTCTTTTATTGAAAAGCTTTTTGGCAGGAGTATTAGAATAGAGCCCTGATGGACTCCAAAGAGGAAACATTGATTAGTGATGCCATTTGTTTGAGAGTTCTGCACTACAGAGGCTATGCTTACTGGGTGTCTGGGGACTTCATCCACTGGCAATTCGTTCACTGCTATTCTTTTTGTTTGACAGGGTCGAGATGCTTTGGAATGGGTGATCAGCAGACTTAACACAGAATTTGAGGAACTGACAGTACCACCTTGACAGAGCTTGCAACATCCACAGCAGCAGCAGCAGCCACCTCAGGACACCAAGGCAGTGTGGAACATGCCAAAGCCTAGATAGGGCGAGGGTGGGGTTTTCCCCTGCCTAGTACTATCTTAGACTGATAGGCAGTTTTGGACTCTCCTTGGTTCATCAGACCATTAGAAAACGATTGTGAGTTGAATTAGGAAATTAATTACAAAAGAGGCTGTGAATTAACCATACGATGGCTTTTGGTAAGGGTTGCAGGGAGGGTCATTTTGTTTTCTGAGAAAAATTAACCTTTTTCACTAAGTGAGTAAATGTAAATCTTTGATCTTTTATTTTTCCCCAGAGGCTGGAAATGATATTAGTAATAATATTAGCTATGAAGTTGAAATTAAGATTTCAAAAACTATGGCCAAAAAAGACATATTCTCTGTTATTCCCAAAGTTAGAAAGTGAGAAAGAATATAATTTCCTGACATTGTAATACAATAGTTTATTAAAGCATCCATTTAGATCTTTATAATTCACTGCCATCATAGACAGAAATGCTTCCCTTGACTGAGAAAAAAAGTTATTTTCATGGTTGAGAACAGAGGATTTTAATTTTGCTGTGTCACAGACCATTTTGGCAGGCTGATGAAGCCTGTGGAACCCTTCTCAGAAGAATGTTTTTAATGCATCAAATAAAATATTTGAAATACATTTCTCAAAAAAAATTTTGAAATACATTTCTCAAAAAAAATTTTTTTTTTAAGTTTACAGACTCCAAGTTAAGATCACTTGGACTAAGGGAGCATTAATAAAGCACAATTGAACATTGCTGCAGATGGGTTGTGTTATTGTAAGGTCTCTGCATCCCTTAGATGGCACACATCTATCTGTCAATACACTGTGCTTCTATGAACCTGCATCATGATGCACATACAGCAGCCCTGCCTAGTTGATTTCATTGCCTCTTCCTAAAAGCAGGATTTAGAGGGAATTGAAGAGGTAGGTCTACTCTTGGCAATAATTACATCATTCATAACTTGAATAACAAATTCTTATTTTAAACTAGTATTTGGAAATAGGAATGGGAATATATTTTCCTAATTTACATTTATTGTAACTAATATGACCAACTAAGTTGTTTGAGCTACTTTAAGGAGAAATAGAATATTTTGCTCACATATTCCTTGCTTTAAGTATATGGTGTTTTCTCTGTGGTATGTCTGTCTCTGTGTCTGTCTCTTTCTGTCTGCGTCTGTCTCTGTCTCTATTTCTCTGCCTCTCTGTCTTTCTCTTTTTTTCTCTCTTTGTCTCTCTCTCATTTTTTTTTAAAAAGATGAGGTTTCCCCATCTTTCCGAGCTGAAAGTTCAGGGGGTTTCTCATGGGCCTGATCCCACTACAGGAGCTTTGACTTGCTCTTTTTTCCAGTCTTGGGCCACTTGGCCTCTCTTTTTGTTGGTAGTTGTTTGTTATATCTGACCCTTCAGGACCCCATTTGGGGTTTTTTTGGCAAAGATGCTGGAGTGGTTTGCCATTTGCTTCTCCAGATCACTTTACAGATGAGGACACTGAGATAAATTTGGTTAAGTGACTTGCATAGGGTCACACAGCTACTAAGTGTCTCAGGCCAGAATTGAACTCAGGTCTTTCTGATTCCAGGCCCAGCACTCTATACACTGTGCCACTTAGCTGCCCTGGTTTCTCTCTAGGCACCCTAGGCTTACCATAGCAATAACAAATTTAGTGCAGATACCCAGTAAGCATAGCCTCTGTAGTGCAGAACTCTCAAACTCAAGAGATCTGCCAGCCTCAGCCTTCTTAGTGGCTGAGATTACAGGCATGTGTCACCGGTTTGGGTGTCGTGTTTCTTTCAAAACATAGAATATAGACACATATATTTCTGTCTGAGGTACATGGGGTCCTCCCCAAATCCCCCCCAACAATATAGAACATAGAACATGTTTCAAAAACATAGAAGTGATTTTGATGGACCAAGGTTTGAATCCTACCGTAGACAGTAATTAACTCTTTGACCCTGGGAAAGTTAGTCAGACTCTCTGAGGTTCAGTTGTCTTATTTGTAAGATGGGAAGAATAATAGCATCTGCCTGTGGCAAGGATTACGTGAGATATTTTAGATGTATGTTTATGTATGTGTATATGCATATACACACATATATGTATTATATATGTATATTCATATGTGTGTATTTTATAAACCTGAAAGCCTTATATATGTAAAATACTAATAATCTATTAGTATCATTATTACGCCATCCTTTGCACCTGGTTTTGCCCTCTGAGGCCAATTAGAACAAATCTAATTCTTTTTCTCCATGACAGTCCTTGAAATACTTAAAAGGCAGCTATCCTGGCTTCATTTAAGTCTTCCTGTCTCTGGGCTAACAGCCAAACCTTTATATGGCACGTGTGTGTATGAGAGTGTATATATACACACACATGTTTACCTCTTCCACATGATCTCCAATTATCAGCATCCTTCCTAAAATGTGGCTCCCTAAATGGAACATAATTCAGATGTGCTCTGGCCAGGGCCATTATGTTCCTAGGCTTGGAACTTGTACCTTTCTTATTGTGGGATATAATTACATTCACTTTCCTGGCTACCACATCACACTCTTGCCAAATTTTGACTTTTCAGTCTGCTAAAACTCCGGTTCTTTTTCTGATGAGTTTTTATCTTAGTCATGCCTCCCCCATATTATGCTTATGAATTTGGCATTTTTTTTTAAGCCTAAGTACAAGTCTATACCTCTGTCTTTATTCAGTTTTATCTTTTTAGATTCAGAGATTCAGTCCAAAGTTTTAGACTGCCCAGATCTTTGGGGATCTTCTCACTTTTTTCTTACCTTAAAATTTGGTAAGCTTTCCATCTATGCCTGATCTAAGTCAGTGAAAAAAATGTCAACCCACAATGAAAAGAAAAGTCCATCCACAGATCTCAGTGCCTTCTGCTTAAGTAGAAACCTCCTCCTAGTCTACATTGACCCATTTGTGGCTGCTCTTTGAGAACTTCTATACATAGCGCTGTTTTTAGACATCACAAGAAGTATACAAGAAATTGGACATTAATTTTGCTATCTGAAAACTTTAAGTGGGAATATAGAAAAGACACAGCACAATCAGTTAACTTTTTTAAGAACAACATATGAATGGTCATAAATTAGAATTTAAGCAAAGTAATGAATGCTAAGGAGCTCCTAAGGAGGAGAAATGTGGAATAGATGAACCATTTTATGCCAGGTAGTGAGAAAGAGGGTAAGATGTAGATTGGTAGAAGGGGTGGCATTCATAACCTAATGTAAAATATCCCTTCAGTCTAGTAAATCATTCTTAAGTTTTTAATTAAAAATTTTTTCTGCTTGTAGTAAAACAGCATTTTTTTCCTTTCCTTATTTTTATTATTTGTTTTCAATTTTTCAACAATCACTTCCATATGTTTTAAATTTTCTCCCCCTCCCTTTCAGCTCCCTCCCCAAGATAGCATGCAGTCTTATATGAATTCTACATATACATTCATATTAAGCACATTTTCACATTAGTCATGTTGCATAGAAGAATTGAGACGAATGAGAAAAACCATGAGAAAAACCAAACCTAAACATAACACAAGAGAAAATAGTCTGCTTCATTCTGCATTCCAATTTCATAGTTATTTCTCTGGATGTAGATGGCATTTTGCATCAAGAATCCTTTGGGAATGTTTTAGGTCCTTGCATTGCTATGAAGGGCTTAGTCTATCAGAAACAGTCCCCACCCACTATGGCTGTTACTGTGTATAATGTTCTCCTGGTTCTGCTCATTTTACTCAACATCAGTTCATATAAGTCTTTCCATGTTTTTCTGAAGTCTGTCTATTTCTCATTTGTTATAGCACAATAGTATTCTATTACATTCATATATCAGAACTTGTTCAGCAATTCCCCAATTGATGGGCATCCCCTCTATGTCCAGTTCTTGGCCACCACAAAAAGAGCTGCTGTAAATATTTTTGTGCTTGTGGGTCCTTTCCCCATTTTTATGATCTCTTTGGGATATAGCCCTAGAAGTGATATTGCTGAGTCAAAGGGTAAGCACATTTTTATATCCCTTTGGGCATAGTTTCAAATTGCTCTCCACAATGGTTGGATCAGATCACAGCTCCATCAACAATGAATTAGTGTTCCAACTCTTCCACATCTTATCTAACATTTATTATTTTTCTGTTTTGTTATGTTAGTCAATCTGATAGGTGTGATGTATGTGATACCTCAGAGTTGTTTTGGTTTGCATCAATAAATCAGTGGTGATTTAGAACATTTTTTCATATGACTATAGATATCTTTAATTTCTTCCTCTGCAAACTGCCTGTTCATATCTTTTAACCAGTAAAATGGTATTTTTTAATGAAGTATCCACAAGGAATAACTGTACCCCCTAAAATTTGAAGTTATTGAAAATCAAAGAACAGTTGATAGGGTATAACCCATTGCTGAGCTTCATATAGTAAAACTACCACTGTGCTCTGGCTTAGATGTGAATTACAGCTAATGAAATCTTCCATATCATTTTCTGTATGGTGAACAGTTTTGAATTTCAATTAGAAGGAATGAATTTATTTGGAATCCTATTTGGACCTTATTGGCCATATTGAAACCTTAGACTTTGTGTCCAAAATTTCTCGGAGGATAACTCTGAGTAAGGCCTGGGGAATTACAGCTAAATGGAATAGTTTAGGAAATTTAAGTATCATCTCTAATCAGAGTTTAGGTAGTTTTCTTTTGTCTGTTCTATGGCTCTGTTCCCTGTAAATTCCATGAGGAAAGAGACTATGTAGCAGCTAAATTGTTAGCTGCTCAAGAGCATGGATTAGATTTCCAACTTTTTTGGGTACATAATGCGCATTTAGATAGATGATGAATAAATAATCAAATTATATTAGCCTCTTACTGGAAAGGATAAGTTTTAATTTAATCATTAATAGCTACATAATAACATAGAATCTCATCATTGACCATATTGTCCTCAAATTGAAGTAAATATAATGTCAACTGCTAGTTTAGTTGCATTTTAAATATTCCACCTTATTTGGTATATGAATCCTAATCTAACTTTTGTGGCCATATTAAGTACTGCCTTTATATTGACAACCAAAAATATATTAGTTCAGCAACCTAAAAAATATTTTGTGTATTTACATAGCAGCCTTAATTATAGTTTCCAGAGTTTCTAGATGTTGATTTACAAATTTACTAATTGTATTTACAAATACAAATTGAGATCAGTGATTCAGAGAGGAAGAGACATATATGGTAACTCAGCAACGAAATACGAGAAATGGAACACAATTTCAGAAAGTTGATGATTGTGATCTTTAAGAGTTATGCATGAAACAAAATCTGAGCAGTAGAGATTATTAGGTCATAATACCTGAAGGTGCTGATGGGATGAGTGCCTAAATTAAACAACTTTAGAATGCAATTCTGATGGGTATATATACATTTATGTATGTATGTATATATGTATGTATACATATACACACACATATATGCATGCAATTAAATGTTGAATTTTAGCTGTGTACTCAGACTTAAAAATAACTGCATTGACCCAGTACTTTTACAGGTGGTTAGTGAAAAGGTAACATGATTTTATTTTTCCCACTTAATAGTATTTTATTTTTCTGATTACATGTGAAGATAGTTTTCAACATTCACTTTTATAAGATTTTGAGTTTCAAATTTTTTCTCCCTTCCCCAAGATGACAAGCAATCTGATATAGGCTATACATGTACCATCATATTAAACATATTTCCACATTAGTCATGTTGTGAAAGAAGAATCAAAACAAAAGGAAAAACCATTAGAAAGAGAAAACAAAAAAAAAGAGGGAGAAACAAATGTATGCTTTGATCTGCATTCAGACTCCATAGTTCTTTCTCTGACTGTACATAACATTTTCCATCATGAAATCTTTTGGATTGTCATAGATCATTGTATTGCTGAGAAGAGCTAAGTCTATCAAAGCTGATCATCATACAATGTTGCTGTTACTGTGTACAATGTTCTTGTTCTGCTTACCTCACTCAGCATCAGTTCATGTAAGCCTTTCCAAATTTTTCTGAAATCTGCCTGTTCATCATTTATTATAGTACAATAGCATTCCATTACATTCATATACCACAACTTGTTCAGCCATTCCCCCAATTGATGGGCATCCCCTCAAATTTCAATTCTTTGTCACCACAAAAAGATATATGTAAATATTTTTTTTACTTGTGAGTCTTTTCCCTTTTCATGATCTCTTTGGGATACAGACCTAGTAGTGTTTTTGCCGGACCAAAGGGTATGTACAGTTTTATAGCTCTTTGGGCATAGTTTCAGATTGTTCTCCAGAATGGTTGGATCAGTTCATGTGAGAGCTTTTTGACTACAGCATCTCCATATTTTTTAAAAATAAATTACCTTCAATATTGACCCAACATAAGAGTGTGTTTAAAGGCATTCAATTGTGTTTTGAGATTTCTTTCATGGTAAGTTCAGGATAAAGAAGCTGATTTATTTAGCATTTTATCCAGGGGAAATTGTGTCTGGTATGTACTGGCAATTAACAAATGCTTGCTGCGTGTTGGTGAATTGACTGAATACAGAAAGACTATGGAGGACATAATAGTAGGTCTTAGGGCTCATAGAAAAAAATAATAGTCATCTGTATTTCCCAGGAAAACCCAGGTTCAGTGTTATTTATATTCCTTCCTAAAAATAAATTATCAATAATAAAAAATAATAATCTATATTTAACCTTCAATAACTATCAAATGAACATTGAAAACATGAGGTAAAATTTTAACTCTAAATTTTCAATCTTTAATAAGGTAGGACCAAACGTATTCAAGAACAAACAAGAAAAGGCTTTTGTTCTGGGGTTCTAGACCTGCCCCAGGTTCCACCACCTTTGACCCTGTCTTGTTCCTTTTCTCCTTTCTACACTTATAGTCAACGTATGTACTGTTCCACTTGTGTTGATTTACTGTTCCTTCATTTAAAAATGTTTTATTATCTTTTGTTTTTACTTTTGTTTCTTAATATGTTCTTTCTCCCTACTTCCCCCTCCCACCCTGTGCATCAATCCATCCCTTGTGACAAGGAATAAAGAGGGGGAAAGTGATTTAGCAAAATTAATCAGGATAGCAACATTCTGAAATTAGATCCCATGTTCCACATGCAGCTCGCCTCCTTTGCAAGGAAAGATAGGAGGAACATTTTAAAGGTTTCTTCTTCAAAGCCAGCCTTGGTCATTATAACTACATAGCTTTCAGTTTCATTTTTTTGTTGCTGTTCTTTCCGTTTACATTGTTGCAATCTTTGTATACATTCCTTCCATGGCTCCGCTTACTTTGAATCATTTCATGTCTTTTCAAGCTTCTGTGAATGATTAATTTCACATTTTCCTGCTACAGAGTGATATTTCATTACATTCATGTATCCCAATCTGATTAGCCATTTCCTATTGATGGGTATGTACTTGGTTTTGAGTTCTTGGATACCAAAAAATGTTCTTAAGAGTAAAGGAAGTCTCTGTCTTTAGCTGCTTTGGGTTAAAGCAGTAAGATTTCTGGGTCAAAGGGAATAGATACTTTAGTGTATTTTATATTTATTTTATTTTAATCGCTTGTAATTTTTTGCATAATTCCAAATTGCTTTTCAGGATGGACCAATTCAGATATCTGCTTCTGAGACAGACAGAGAGAGAGAGAGAGAGAGAGAGAGAGAGAGAGAGAGAGAGAGAGAGAGAGAGAGAGAGAGAGAGAGAGAGAGAGGAGATAGTCCAAATATTGCCAGCATTTTATAGATGAAGAAACTAAGGCTCCAAGAGGTTAAAGGATGAATGAATATCTGGGGTAGGATTCAGACACATGTCCCAAATACCAAGTCAGTGTTCTTTCGACTGTATCATACTGATTCTACTCTTTTGTCTTTAACTGTTTCTTCCTTGTCTCTTTCCCCCAAACCTTCAGATTGGTTCTGCCTTTATCTCTTCTGCTATCTCTTCTCTCCCTGTACTTTACTCACTTTACTATCTCAACTAGTCATAGTGCCTGGCACAAGAGTAAGCACTTTAATAAAATAAATGCTTATTGTCTAGTCACCAAATCTCAAGAATCATCTGTAAGCACGTGATTTTTTATGTCCAACTCTGCCCTTACTTCAGAAACTCCCAATAACCATGACCATTTCTGTTAAGGGCAACTACTGTTCACCAATCTCCAGTGTCTTCATGATAGCTGTCTCCAAGTATTGGATTGGATGTCTTGGGAACGATCATTTATAATTGTTCCATTGGCCTTAAAACACTGAACAAATAGGAACAGTGGGATATAAGAAAACAACTTTCTACAAGTAGCATTTTATCTCAAAGTGGAATAAATTGTCCTGGAAGGAAATGGTTCTCACTGACCACATGTCTTCAAGCCAGTTCTAGAAGATCACTTATCTGGTATCTTTAGAAACTTCTTCAAGTCCAGCTTCAAGTCTATCTCTTCTAACTTGGAGATTCTGTGATCCTGTGACTTAAGAAGTTATCTTGTCACAGTGATAAAGGTTGGTAGTTATTTTCTGCTTGTCTAGTCTTGTTTTGTTTTGGTAGTAGGAATTAGAATAAGGCTTAAGAGAGGAAATAAGGGAAAATGGAAATGCCACTTTTAAGACTAGCACTGGCAGCTGTAAGAGCATGGGGGGGATTTTTCATCAGTATTTGCCCTCATTTCCCCTCTCTCTTTCCTGTTCGCTCCTGGCTCTGGGACTGGGGCAAAAAGGTGTCCAGTGAGGGATGGTTGGATCCCTCAATCAAGCAGTAGGAGGGGGAGGGTAAAAAAGAATGTGAAAAGATGGACTTGCCTACAGGTAACCTTTTTGTACATAGGAAGATTTGTATATTGGACCTTGTGGTTTAGTGGCAAGAGCACTAGATTTACAGTCAGCTTATCTGGGCTCAAATTTTAGATTGTCAAGTGCCATTTACTGCCTCTGTATACTCAGAGTCCCTTCCTCTCTCTGGGCTTAAATTTCTTCAATTGTAAAATAAGAGAGTTGAACTCAGTGATGTCTGAAGGTACTTTCTAGATCTAAAACCTATGATTTCTATACACTGAGGATGTTTTGTGTATTTGGTAACTTTTGGTCCAAACACCTTATTATGTAACTGTGCTTTATGGGTAATAAGCATTTATTGTATCTATTTTCCCCTTCACAACCAATCAAGAAACTTTTATTAAGTACATGTTCTGTGTTCTAGGCGTTGTGCCTATTGGGAATATAAAGTGTAGTTTTATTGTTGTTGTTGAGTCTTATATGACTCTTCATGATTCCATTTGGGGTTTTCTTAGGCAGATACTAGAGTGGTTTGCCATTTTATTCTCCAGCTTATTTTATAGATGAAGAAACTGAGGGAAACAGTGTGAAGTGATTTGCCAAGGACCACACATTATCTGAGGCCAGATTTGAATTCAGGAAGATGAGCCTTCCTGACTCCAGGCCTGATTGTTCTATCCATTGAGCCACCTAGGTGCCCATACAAAGGAAATATAAAGATGCGTTAAAAAACCCCTGCCATTAAAGAACTTACATTCTATTCCAAGAGGCAACATGTACACATGCACACACACACGTCTACCAAAATAGAGAAAAGATAAATACAAGGTCATGTGGGGTTCCTGTGTGGTGGCATAGTGAATATGGAATTGGCCTTGGAGTCAAGAACACTTGGATTAAAGCCCTTCCTCTAATATATACTGGCTAGGGGACCCTGAGTAAGAGTTGTAAAGCAGGTGCTGGTCTGCACTGGCCATGGCTACTCCGTCATTGGGAGTTCCCTATTCTGATAAAACCACAGCTAAAAAAAAAAAAGGGAGTGGTTGGGAGAAGAATGGAAGGAGGAATTGGGAAAGGCTTTCTACCTGTAGAACATGGTATTTGAGCTGAGCTTTGAGGAAAGCCAGGGTTCTAAGAAGCCAACATAACAAAAGAATGTTTCAGGCATCTCAGAAAGAACCTTTGCAGAGACCCAAAGGCCAGAGATGGAGTTGTGGGTAAGAAACAATATCCAGTTTAGCTGGATTGCCATAGATGTGAAGGGAAGTAATGTTTAATAAAGTTAGAAAAATGGGTTTGAGACAGACTGTAAAGGGCTTTAAAATGTCAAACAGAGGAGTCTGTAGATAATACCATTGGCGATAGAAAGCTCATTAGCAGGGAAGAACTCCAGGACACACAAACATGATCAGACCTGTGCAATAGAAATATTGATCTGGCAACTGTGTGTAGGATGATTTGAAGAGGATAGAGCTGAAGCAGGGACATCAATTGAGAAGATAACTATCAAACACACAAGAGGTGATGAGAGCCTGAATCAGAGTGGTGGCCATTGACTGGAGACACTGGACATATTTGAGAAATGTGGATTCTACCTCCAAAGAAGACATGGCATCCAATTGGAAGTGACCTATTCAGCTACTCATAAAGCAATAATAGTTCACCAGTCTTAAAAAAAGACATGGGACTTACAAATATGTGGAAAATAAACAATGAAGAGTTCTGGCTGTTGTTTGTTGCTGCCAAAGCAGAGAATGCCTTTCTATTTAATAAAATCAAGCAAGGAGTGAAACCAGCAGTCTTGTTTTCTCAGCAGCAGCTGCTAAAACATCATCCAGGTCCAAAGTGGGATTTTGTTTGTTTCTAATTTAACCTGACTCCTCTCCTTCTAAACTTTGTAGAATACTGAACAGTATGGTTCTACAGCTGGTATAAAACTAAAGGAATTTTAGTCTGTACCTCTCCCAAGTGACAAATGAAGCAACCTGTTTTTTTCCAGGTTCAAAACTTGTTTAAATGCAGAGGAAAGTTTGTGGTCAAAGCAAAAGGCTGTCTTACCAAGAAAGAGAGATCAGTTTGTTTTTTTTTTACATTTTCTTCATGTAAGGGGATAGTTTGTGGTAAGCTAAAATTTCCTTAATTTCTAATGACAGTTAATTTCTTTCTATAGAAATAAAAATCTCCATTAGTTAACCTAAGCTCCAAACGTTTCTGTCATGTGAAAGATGAATACAATAGAAATCAGAAAATATAATTTCTAGGAAGCCTTTTTGCATATAGGATTTGAATCTAGAAATGGGACTTTACTTTTGTAAAATAATTTGAGGAACAATTTGTGCAGGTAGGGGGTAAGTTGCAGCTAGGTGGTACAGTGGATAGAACAGGCCTGGAGTTGGGAAGACCTGAGTTCAAATCTAGCCTCAGATACTTAATAGCTGTGTTACCCTGGGCAAGTCACTTAACCTTGTTTGCCTCAATTTCTGGAAAAGGAAAATGGCAAACCATTCCAGCATCTTTGCCAAGAAGACCCCAAATAGGGTCACAAAGGGTGAAGCATAATTGAATCAACTACAAGAGGGTAAATTGTATAGACAAAGAAATTCAGTAAAAGCATTTCATTAATTGAGAATTTGTGATCATTTCCATAGGCTTGGGCTGAAGTTTGTGCCATCTATGAAGAAAGGTCTTGCTAAGCAAGTAAATTATTGCAAGGGAAATATTTAAACTACTTAAGAGAACACACTTATTCAAGGACTCTCAACCACTTTAGAGGCATCCACATATACAGTTGAAATGGCAATTACAAATCATGATGTCTGTTCATGAGAAATGAGTTTTTATTTGAACCTGTTTTAACAGCTGCAGATTGCTCTAAATCTAGTTGCTAAATGCATTTCAAAATTTAATAAAAATTTACATTTCTTTTTTAAGGCTCAAGATTTTAAAAATTTTTTCTTTAAAACAGAATATGACCCTTCTCCCTAGTTAGTCCAAATCTTCTGAGGATTAGATAGTGTATTTAAGTATTTATAAATGCACTTACACATTATATATATATTTATTAAGTATAAATATATTTAAGTTTTATATCCACTTTCCTCTGATTTGCCATTCCTCAGATGAAAGTCTTTTTTTTAGAAATTTGGTCCTAAGTTTTCTATTGTGTAAATATCACAATCAACTTTTGCTATAACTATGGAATAAATTCCCCAAGATATCCTTTCCTGTAGTTGTCACAGAACTACAGAATATATGAGACCAAACTATATGTATTACCAATTAAGTGCCAGTGATCTATTATTGACATGTCATAGAATTAAAGAATTTTAGAGCTAAAAAGAGAAAGGTCATATGGTCCAACTCCCCCCTTTATAAAGTGAAGCTGCAAAGAGGTTAAATGAATTGCTGAAAGACATATAGCTAATTAGTGGTAGAGCCAAAGCATCTTTTAATTGGAACTATTGCAGATACCTAAAAACCAGAAGAAGATTTTGCTGAGAATAGTTTCTTATCTAATGACAGAATAGAATTGTTTCAGTGCAGTGAGGACTACAGGTATCTCATGGTTTCTAAGGAATCTTTACTAATTTGTCAGTACCAAGAGGAAAGGACTGTTGCCTGTTTATGGGTGTGGTTTCTAGTTCCTATTGCTGGCATCCTCTTTATCCTTGGTTGTAGTCAGAGGAATGCATGAAGCTTATTCCATCTGTCCTTCAAGGAATTATTTTGAGAGAGTGATAGCATATTATAGGGTGTTTTTTCCCCACTTTAATATTCCCTTTCAGTGGAATGCTGATTTTCTTTTCTATTCACTACATCTTTCTCCTTGAGAATGTGTTTTACATACTACCTCCTTGAGCTTGATGTCTGTGTTTGTTCTTAAAACAGAAGTTATTACCATTGACACATTACATGGGATTGGATTATTTCCTGCTGTGGCCTCTAAGTTCTGAAAACACCTCTAGAAAGTTTTGTTGATTACTGTTTATATTTGCTCATCAGCAGTCTGACTCTTTGTTGTTAGGTAATATTGTACCATACATATAGAATTTTACTATCCTCCCAACTGATGCTTCAGAAAGAAGTTGGGATATGGTGTTCTCTACAATGTCTTCCATGGATAAAGGAGGAAATGTTCAATAAAAAGCTAAAAAACTTCTTCTAATACACACCCAAAATGTAGACATAAAGAGGAGGGGATATGGGGATTTCTTGAAGCCAGAAGCAAACTACCACTGCTATGAGCTGTGAACCAGTGAGAGAACCAACTGGTCAACTATTAGAAAGGTTTTCTTCCTTGAAACTGATAGATGGGCTGAAATCTAATTTCAAGTTTAATTGGTAGCTCTTGTTTATACCAGAGCAAACTTACTGCAGCAAGCTGGGAAAATATTTCTTATGACATGCCAGGTGCTCCTGATCCATCATTGGATAAGGGAATCTTTAATTGCTAGTTACACAGTATATATTTTAAAGCCCACAAGCATCCAGAAAAATGCTTGAGACTTTAGCCTGAAACAGCCTGGAGCTCCAATGTTTTTTTTTCTATAACTCTTGAGTAAATAGTTCAACAATGAAACTTTCAATTTGATTCAGTAAGCAACATTTGAGTATTTACTACTTTCAAATTGATTCAGTAAGCAACATTTGAGTATTTACTATGTGCAAGGTACTATGCTAGGTACCTCAAGGGATACAAAGAAAGTTGATATAATCCCTGCAGTTACAGTATTTACAATCATTGGGAAGGGGAGGGGAGTGGGAAGATGAGGAGTAAGACAGATATACACTGAGTACAGAGAATATAAATTCCATGTTTGTGTTAGCGGTTGGGGCATATATAGTGTCTCCCAAGCATAAGGAGACTGAAAAATGTATCCACAAAAGGATATACTATCTTTTATTTTGGCCCCTGGACTTGAAATATATATCCATAAGTTTTCAACCCCTTACACTAATGCTCCAAACCGATGTCCCCAGTTACCAAGTTAGTTGATCCTTATAATCCTCTGTCTATCACTTTTAAAATGAGACAAGGAAAAAGCCTTGAGGAGTCTTTCTCCTAATAAACTGAGAACTGCAGGCAGGTGGTGAAGTTTTTGTTCAGGTTTTCATAGAGCTACCCAGAATGGTGGTCTTTTTCCAGTATCAATGCTATGGAGAAAATATTTATTTCTTGTTCTAGGGTATGGCTTTTCAGAGCAGAGACTGAAACTTCAACGTGGGCAAAATGTGATAAAAGTCTATATTCCATGTGTCAGCCAGTGGAAGAATAATGGCACCACTGGAGGTCTGAGTTAGTGTAGATTCAGTCTCCAAACTATAACGTGAAGAGGGTAAAGCTTCTAGACTACAGAAAGAGCAAAGGGACTGCTATGTATAAGAATCTGGCAACATTCTTTTGGCTCTTTGACCAGGGATTGATCATAAATTCATTGTAAGAGTTAAGAGACCTTAAGAGATCATCAAATCCAATCTTTTGACTTATGGTTTAGTTGTGTCTGACTCTGTATCTATTTTCTTGGCAAATAATGGGATGATTTGCCATTTCCTTCTGCAGTGTTGTCCCCATTTTACAGATGAGAAACTGAGGCAAATAGGGGTTAAGTGACTTGCCCAAGTTCACACTGCTAGTGTCTGAGCAATATTTGAACTCAGATTTTCCTGACTCCAGGCCTGGTGCTCTTTCCACTGCACTACCTAGCTGCCCCAATCTCTTTACTATGGTTTTTTTCTTTTTTGAAAATAATTTATTTTGTTAAATATTACCCAAATACATATAACAATTTTTTAAACATTCATTTAAAAAAGTTTGCATTTTACTCCCTGACTACTGGGACTTCCATAGTGACTGGGAATTACCTAGCTAATGACTTGGCTAATGTTTGTCATTTCATGAAAAATTATGCATTAACTATACTTATTTAAAATTATTGTTTGTCATGTTGACATAATAGCTGCCATACTACAGGTAGGTATTGCAGATTCATGCCTCAGGTCTGAAGCTCAGACTGGGACATCCTTTATGCAGAGAGATGATATTTTTCCGAGTGATTCTATGAAAACCTCAACAAAAGCTACAAAGCCACTGGCCTCCCATTTTAACCATTCGTTCTTCCTATGTATGTAAAGCTATCTCTTTTTTTTACCCATTTGCCTGCAGTTGTCAATTTAGTAGGAGAAAGACCCCTTCAGGCCCTTATCCTTGTCTACTATTTAATTTTTAAAGTGGTAGAAAGAACTATACAATCCATTAACTTCATCGTTTGATTCAACTGGGTCTAAGTTCCCAGTTGTATTCCTAGAAGCGGCATTGGGAGTATTTTCCCTCTCCATGTACATATTGTGGCCCATTTACATTTGTATCCAGGGTCACGCTTTTGCAAGCTGGATGTCCAGAGTAAATGTGTATGTATATGGTTATGAGGCTGAAGTGGGATCAAACAACTGGGAGCCCCACTGCATTTTATATGTATTTCAATAAAAGAAAGACACCAATAGTCAACTATTAATGACTTGCTTTTGTATTATCTGCAGTCACATCATCCTGATAATCCAGCTGGATCATACAAAACTGACCCTTAGGCTGAATAGGGAAGTTGTGATGACTACAGAGATAATGAGTGTATCTATGGAACAACTATAAATGTCTTTTAGACTATTGTTTTCTATCCCATTCAGTCCCAGGGATAATCAAGAGTTGACTATACTTACCCTCTTAAAGCTTTATGGGAAGTCAAGTTCCAAGAACCTTATGAAGGCTCTTAAAGAAATTATATTAAATACAATTGCATGTATTAGAAATCAAGTTTCAATGTTTGGAAACAATACATAGGATATAGGATTGTAGAATTTGGAGCTGGAAGGGATGTCTTTAGAGATGCTCTAGAACAATCCCCCTTTTCCACGTTAAGAAACTGAAGCCCAGAAGTAGATGGCATATGTGTTTGGGATATATTTTTCCATAAAGCAAAATTATGGCAAATTTATCTTTAAAATGGCATTTTTAACTTAATTTGGGTATTGATGAGAAGCTAAAAAAAATGTGATAAAAAGTGTAGACTAAGAGGAAAACCATGCTGGGAGTAAACATTTTAAGTGATAAAAACAACCTGCAATATTCTTTTAATAAAGTCCTTTAAAACAAAATGGGCTTTGATTTGCATTGCCTAATACTAATAGCCATAGCTGATGTCCTTGGTCCTTAAGAATAAAAAGGTAGAAATGTATTACGGCAGATCACATTTCACTTAACAAGACACAAGTTTCTACCATTTTTCTTAAAACTAAAGTTGTCACAATGCTGTTTTCTTCTGAAATGGTCTTTAAATTAGTTTAATTTGATCTAGGTCTTTAAAGTAGTTTAAACTAGTCTTGGTATTTAAATTAATTTCAATTTCAAAAGTTTAAAAAGTTTTTTTAGACGAATGTTAAAATACAGAGAAGCTTAATCGCTTTGGAAAGGGGAAATTTTTGTAACATTCAATATATATTTAATGTAATTTATCAAGAAATTGTCAATTATTGAACACTAGTAGAAGTGGAGTTTTAAATCACGCAGGGGCTCAATGTTTCATTGGGTAAATTTAAAGAGAAAAGCTTGGAAAATGTGATTTCATTTGTCATGGGAAAATAAAGATTAGGAAACTTTAGTTATGTCATTAATTCTATCTGCTCACACTCATATACATACACACATATATGTACAAAATTTAAGCTCCCATTTCAGAGGAAAGGTGGCATGTAAAAAATTTTGATGGTCTGAGTTAGCATAGACATCTAGTCAACAAAACAAGAATTGCTATACAAAATTTCTTTTGAGTGACAGAAACCAGGTAGTAGTTGGCAAAGTGTTCTTAAGGTGTCGATGATAAAAAAAATCTTTTTCCCTGTCTAGCCAAGATGATTCCTATTAGTTACAAACAGGCAAAGTCATCTACTTAACCAGATTCATATAGAACAGGAAAATCAACACAGACAAAGGCTATGATGGAAAGGCTTTTTTATTTTTCCCCAGATAATTTTCAAATAAGAGGCCTTAATGAAAAATGCTTAGTACTATCACCACGAATACCAGTAAGACCTTGGATTTTATACACATAGAAAGCTGAGAATACATTCTTCAATGGCCCTAATTTAATAGTTCTTCATACAAAATTCTCTGTATTTTTACCATCAGCAAATAATGATGGCACATTTTAGGAACTTTCATGTCTCCTATGTGACCTTTAAAACCAAGTCCTACATATATTAATACAGTTAGAAAAATAAAAGCTTTAAGAAAAATTCATGGTGGTGAGTTCATGTTGCTAGTCACTCTTGCAACTTAATTCTTAAAATGCTACGTGCCATAAAGTCTCCAAGGTTTGACTTAAAAGGCTCAAAATTTTGAAATCTAGTAAGATAATTTTTAATCAATGTGCATATCAACAAGACTTGCTTTCATTTCAATCATCTTGGGAAAATCTATTCCCGGTGTCTGCTAAATGGCAGCCTTTCAAATATTAATAAATATATTACATGTATTTACAAACTTTCTCATATATTCTGACACAGATATGAGGTTAAACTACAGGGAGAGAAACACAGACCTCTCCACAGTATAACTGCATGAGGTATGAGAACAAAAAGAAGTGGCACTCAACGCCAGGAGTGAGTGTGGGAGGAGAGCAAGGAAAGTGGGAAGAGGAAATCCAACCAGAAGGAAGAACACCTAACACTGAAGACAGTACTTTCAGGTTTGTACAAGGCATCACACACAGCAGGTCATTTTATTTCATCTGAGCACACATTGCCCCAAGACTTCTTAAACTCCAAATGAAAGGGGCAGCACAGATGCCTTAAAAAAAAAACCCCAAAACCTGGATCATAGTTGAATGCTGAATAGCATAGAGAGGGATACTGAATAATTTTAAAATATGAAAATGGGCACAATGTTCCTAAAGACAGACGTGGCAAAAGATTTTAAATTCCAGCCCTTTAAAATGAAAACTGCTTCTTATGGGAATTAAGTGATCGCTATGGAATTTAGTATAGGAGAACAAAAGGTTAAAGCGCAAGGACTGGTTTTGGCACCCCAAAAAGCACACCAATAGCACTAATACAAATTACAAGTTGACTGGTACTTTTCTCCTTTTCTTACAGCAACCATTTAAAAAATTGTTTCATCTGTATTTATCATGCACCCTATTATGTTGAATGTGTCCATTTATGTTTTAATAATCAAGAGAACAAAATTGATCGGTGTCTAGAGTTCCATAAATTTTTGTACTATCATGAACCTAAAGGAGGAAGATAGGCTGGAAAGGTCACCTCTAGTTATTTACTTTTATTTATTTTTGTGAATATAAAAACTTCTCTCAGTTTTAGGAAGTTACCTTTGTTTGCTTTTGTGTAGCCTGTTATGAGAGGAGGCAGTGTGTCCTCTCTACCGGCCTCAAGTCCTGCCTTAGACTCATACTGGTTGTCTGGTCATGGGCAGGCCACTAAATCTCCTGTATTCCTCACAACTCTCTAAGATCGCAAATTAAGTTTGTGTCACTGATCAGTTTCAATGAAAGGAATTTCTAGATTAGGATTTCCCTATACAGATTAATTTATGGATCCAGATCAAAAAACAAGCAAACAAAAAACTGGTCAGGCATGGCTGTGTGTATGTTTATATACACACACATGTAGAAGAAACTTGAACTATCTTTTTCTCTTACCTTCATATCCCCTTTACTAACTAGCAATTATTTTAAAAGTGTAAGTATGGGATCCCAAAATATTGTGGCTCACATAAAATTTTTTTCTGAATATAAATTTCAAACAACCCGGTCTCTTAGAAAACATTACAAATAAGTTTCACTGAATAGATTTTTTTTCAAAGCTCTTAAATTAATTTAAACTTTTGCATAATCAGAAATCCCTGGAGACATTATAGTTTCACATGCAAATATGAAGGAACGTGCATTATTTAATCATTAAAATTTATTTTGGAAATTTTAAGCTACGAAATCATAAAATTTTAGTCCATTTTAAAGTAGTATTGGGACAATTGTGACAGTTTTGAGGCATGTTAATTTCATATAGAAATGTTAGCTATATTTTGATACAATAACAAATATTTATCATGCCACCTATGGTGCTGTCACCAGGTTGAATATGGATGGATCTACTACTGCTTTATGAAAATTACAGTGCATGTGCATTAATTAATCTGACAAACATCAATGGTTATTTGGTTGGTTATTTTCAAGCATACCAAAATGATCTATCCCATTTTATGACCTTAAATCAGCTGATAAATTTCAGGTGCACAATGGGCTCACCCTTTCTCACCTTCTCTCACCTCCAGTACTACACACATGAAGCCATTTGTGAGAAAAAGAAATGCAAAAAAGCATCGGAAGCCAGTCAGCAGGTTAATGTTCTTGTAACTTTAAAACAGCTAAACAACCATTTTTGTTTTTAAAAAGTTCATTTACAAAAATAAATAAATTTGTCTCCAGTCTAAGACCTTAGGTACCAAATTACAGCTGAGTTTAGACTTGATGGCCAAGTTCCTAAGATATGAAAAATGCAGTTGATAACGTATCTGCTACCAGAGCCGTACCAGCGTGGTCAGAGGCTGCCAATCTGCATAGTCTCAAAGCAGATCACTCACCTTTTGAGTAGAATCATGAGCTCTTTTGACATTATAGGAGTACCCTCAAACTGCTGCCATATGCCTTAGTCCCCAAACTTCTGTCAAACCTCTATCACCCAGTCTATTATTACTAATACTACCAATAATCATAATACATTCAAAGGAATAAAGTGTCGCCTCCATGAGAGACACTGGTCAGTTACACTAGGGCTGACAAATCCAGCAGCTTTGGGGAAATAGTCACCCATTTGGGTGTACAGCTTATGCTGGTGTTTTACACTAGAACACAGACATCATAAAGTCCCTTATTTAACCAAAATCTCAGATTAACAATAAATTTAAAAATCAATTTGTTAGCATTAGCAAATCCTAGAGTTTATGCTGTGAGACAATTAATTACTATAGCCCGAGTTAGGAGTTTAGTGTCCTCCAGGAGGGCACTGGATTACTGTATACACTACATGTGAACACTATTAGGTGGAAATGCCAATATGACTTACTGCTTAGAACTGTGCTAACACTGATTCCTTTGTTAGATTGGTTTCTCCTTAAAGAACCTTTCAGCCTTGGTTGGAAAACGAATCAAGAAATAGTAAAGAACTGAACTGAGGGAAAATTTTTTTGTCCTTCAAATGTACAAATTAAAAAGAAAAAGGCAAGTTTCAAAACACTGTTTTCTTTCAGTGCAAATGATTGATTGGCTGACCTGTTGCATATCAGTAACAGATATGAACACAGCATTCAGTCAGTAGAACAACGTGGTGTAACAAATATCTGATCTAATGCAAATTCAAGCCTAGGAAATAAAACCACAGAAAGGAAAGGAAAGATAACGCAGTTCTTAGTGTTCTCCCACCAATGCTGACTTTGTGAACAAGAGCAACTGGAAAGGCACGAGGCTCAGATTTCATGGATAGTTCTCTCTGAAGGGCAGTACTCCGAGGGACCTGCTGAGGACATGTAGAATGACTGTGTTTTCCTTTTCAAACGAGCTCGCTTGTTGGCCAGCACCAGGCTTCTCCGGCTAGAACTGATGATTTCTGAAATAAATTTTTTGCAGTCTACACACACCTCCATAGTACTCCAGTCCTCCATCAATTCTTTGGGAAATTGTAGTTCTTCATCTGATTTATCTACAGACTTAGATTTTGAGGAGAATCTAAAACAAACAAACAAAAAACCCCCCACCTAAATCAATACCTATATTTCCTCAATGAAGAGCATCATGTGAATCAAATAAAAATCCTGAAGGTGACAAATTTATGCCATTGCTGAAATAATGAGAATCTCATGATACTTTACCAAAAAGGAATTCCTTATTCATTTATTTATTAGGGCCTATTATAAATAAGACTCTTCACTTATATCCTACTCTAGTCTCACTGTGGCAAGGAGGTAATGCCAGGATAATGCAAGATCATACCAGTAGAGGGCAACCTCTGGTAGGTCTTACCAAACTAAGAATGCTTCAAGGATACTTTGAAGTCATCTGGAAAGGGCTCATCATCATGTGGTTGTCCCCCAGGTTGTAAGGTTAACCCCCCAGTAAGACACAGTAAATTTCCATCTGCATTAATGAACTTGAAATCATGGATCTTTCAAATCCTGAAGTGCTTTCAAGGCATCAGATATCAAAGACAAAGACCAGAAAACAATGTTCTTTTTTCAAAAGAAACTTGGGAAATTTGCTATGTCAAATATCTGAGAATCTCAAAATTACAATATTTAGAATGTAATTGTATCCTTAAACTAGAATGCTAAAGGAATAGACTATTTTGCTTAACTGAATATTCTGTTTAACTGAGAATTTTCATGGGAATGGTACCATGAGAATCACATGGGAATGAATGGATTACTAAAGATGAAAACAATACACTATGCTAAAATCATACTGCACATAATCTAAAATCTCTGATTCTTCAGATGTTGTTTCAGATTCTGTGGTGTCCCAGTCTCTTCATTATGAATATTAGTTATCACTGCATGACATAAGGGAGGTATAGCATTACTGTCCATATGACAATCAATAAAATCTAGAAGCTGTTCATTAATATGAGTAAGTCCATTAATATGATGGTTCACACAACATATATTTCTTTCTCATAAAAGTAGAGTGCTGAATGTAGAATGCCTTCCCCAACAAATTCCAGTGATTTTAGTTTTCTGGTTGTTTGGAATCTAGATAAATAGTTTACTGTACTACCTTCAAAATGGAAGTAATTTTTTTTTAAGTAATTTATTTTATAGTTTCATAATTTTCAAAGATTTAGAGCTGGATTTTTTTTAAAAAGCATTTACTATTTCATTTAAACTGAAAATGAATATAACTATTAATACAGCAGCAGTAAAACGACTTCAATTTGTTTGAGCTCAATGCAAGCTCTCTCATTATTACCATGGTCTACCCTAGGAATCTGAAGTATCTGTGAAATTCTATATCATACATTTGCTAATAATTCAAAAATAAAAGCTTATCATTCAAGTACAATATCTGAAGGGAGACAGCCTAAAGTGGGGACCTGCAGACTAGTAAAAATGGTTCATGGATTAACTTCTCTCTTACTCTTCTTCCCTGCAACAGAACTGCAATGACTTGCAAGAGATAATAGCTGGTACCAATCTATTTCTGCTTTGTGAGCTCATGGTCAATATTCAAATCATCCTCTTTTCTCTGAAAGTCTGTGGCCAGTGTTGTCCCATCTACCTTCTCAAGAACCAAAACTCACTCTTTTCCTACCCCACCCTGTTCAAGATGTGGTTCCCACTTAGCTTTGGAAAAAGTTTAGTGCCCTGGCACCTTTTAAAAATATTTACAACTTCTGGCATCAAGCTTTATTTTTATAAGTTGAATATAAGCATCTTGATGGTACGGACTGTTCTGTTTTTGTCTCTGAATAAACAGCATAAATACCACAGTGCTTTGCACATAGGAATCAATTAATATTTGCTGGACTTACTGGTTCTTTCTTTAATAACCATCCCAAAACACTGAAGGCCAACTCTATAAAAAGGATAAAACTTGATTTCCTCCTAAAAATAAGAATGGGGGAAAAAGCAACCAGAATGGCTCTATAGATGTCTTTAATTTTCATTTTAAAACAGTAAATTCATTTGTAAAAATTGCATTGTAAATGAGCTTCACTTTTGTAGTAGCTAGTTTAGAGATGGAAAAGGATGGAACTTAAAGAGGATCTAGTCCACCCCCATCATTTTATAAAAAAGAAACTGAGGCCCAGAGATACTAAATCACTTGCCCAAAACCTGAGTGTAAAAGTTACAGAGCTGAGATTCAAACTTTGTGCTCTATCAATTACTCTGTGCTGCTTTATTCCTAAGTTTCAAAAGGGGTTAGGAAATCTAATGAAACAATAAAGGAAGGTGGATTTTAAATAGCTGCTTGCCCATTCACTAAGGCAATGAATTGTACAGACTGGTCTCTTTTTGCAGTGTACTGGCAAAATCCAAACCCATTCCTCATCACAAACACAGAAATGATAATCTCTTCATTACTAATAAAGTTCCAGGAATCCTCACCTGGCAATGCTGCGAAGTGGCCGATGGTGACTAGTCGAGGGTTTTTCGGGTCTCATAAAACTTTCTCCTCTTTGCAAGGCAGAAGGTCCCAGAGAAAAGATAGGAAGAGTGGAATATGGCTTGGATGGCAATCGCATCTGTTACCCCAAAATGAGACCAAAAATGAAAAATGTCATAGATATATATAACCTGTGCTCTAAATTCATGCCCTAAAACTAGCATAAGCTATTTATCTTAGCTTACCTTTTTGCAACACTGTGAGCATACTGGCCTGTGTATAAAATGAAAAACAGGAGTCAGTATAGGGCATTTGAAGCATCTTGTCAATAACTGAAAGCCCATCCACCTGGGTAGATTAGATTTCTATATTTAATTATGAAAACTCTCTATATTTTCTCCCATCAGAAGGTGCACTTCATGTGACAATAGATAGGACAAATACAACTTATCTTAGAAAAAGACCTAAATAAATGGATCACCTATATTTATATAAAATTTTCCTTTTTTTAAAGTATAAGGTGATCATCATTAATTGCTTCTAAATTTCATGTCTAGTTTAAACATAAAATACTATCATCAGAATCATCCTTGCTTAAATTAAACAAATGATATCCAGGAATTCATTATCCTACTTTATAATAATCAATTGTTAAATTATTATAAAGAAACCAATACCCTCACACTATCCAAAGAAATAAAAATACAAGACAGATAAGTAGGACAATGCCAATAGTTTCCTTGTATAGAGAACCTTTAAATAAAACGAGTGTTAGTGGGATTCTTACTATTAAATATCTTTCATCACATATGGATTGTCTTACCTCTTACAGAACTGACAGGTATAAGACCAAGTGAAGAAGGAAAACCTCCTAGTTCGGCAACAGAAGCAAAGCTAGGAAATAAAATTTGAAAAAGGAAAAACTTTGTCAACAGGTAATTTCCTAATATTGGAAGAGGTTGTGATGATCATATTACACAAGTTCAGTGAATGTCATGAAGAAGACAACTAGACAACTGAGACGGTTTTTAAGTTGGCTCTCCCTCACTTCATAAAAAAACACAATTATATGTTTGCAGTTTCACATGAATAATAACGTTATATGTTTAAAGACCTGGACACAAACTGAAGGACACAAAGAATTGTACTCCCATTCTTGGGACATTTCTTATTTACAAAACCCACCAAAAAACCACCTTAAGGTATATATAATTTTATATACACACAATAATTACTAGGTTTATTTTTAAGTCCTCAACAAAACTGTCCTACTTGTCAGTTTGGTATTTCAATAGAGGAACCTTGGTGATTCTCCCTCTTAAGGAAAAGAAAGAAAGAAATACCATTCAGCTGCTAGCGAGGAGAGAAGATTCCAGGCTCCAGAGAAATTCTAAGCAAAACCCACAGATATACCTTTCCTTTTTTCAGTGCAGTGTAGACATCTTTATACTGTTGGTACTTTTCCAGCTCTGCCTTTACCAGCACCTGGCGAATATGCATCACTTCCTCCACCGTGAGAGCCAGGCATTCTACTGGATAACAGAATTCTTCCTGAAATTCAAAATTCCACAGGAATAAGAAACTCCCATGCACACCTCAAGTTTTTCTCTCAGAGAACCATTTACCTGATTAGTAGAAGCTTCAAAGAAGATTTTTCATGAAAACTAGAAGAGAGCTGGCTGATCTGTGGGCATCACATAACTTTTAAATGCTCTGAGACAGGAGCCAGCATAATAGCTACTAGCAGTTCACCTGATTCAGATTCTAACTTTGTGCCATTTACAACGACAATAACGGCAAAGTTTTCAGGGTCAGGTGCTTTGTCTCATGGAACTGTTTTATTGAACAGATATATATTTTTATACTGGAAAGTTTTCCTTTTTTTTGCTTGTTTAGTCCAACTGCACCTCAGTTTTATCTTTGGACTGGTAAGTAAGTTGTTACTTAGTGCTGGTGTTCCATATAGCATGTGAGACAAAGACCTAGCAGCACTAGTACTGTTTTCAAATGCAGGTTGGTTTGTGGTGCCCAGAAGAGCCAAAGAAAGTGGTTAGTAATTTATCCCCAAAGGCTTTATTTAGTGGTATGTCACATCGGCAATCACAGAAAAAACTCCAATTTTATGAGTGGAATTTGAACATGAAACTCATAAGGTAATTTCACAGACTGAATTTGTTAATATGCATTTTTGTTCTTTATTTCCAAAGAATTATTAAATATATGAAATATTTTTTGGGGGGGAGGGAAAAGGCTGGACTTAAATATTATTATAAATTTCTTCTAAGTGCTAATGGTTCTGGTTTTGATCCTCTAAAAACAGTTAGGTTCAAATAGGTTAGATGCTGATGTAACTGATTCCACTGAATAAAAAAACCTCATTTCCATCTGTTTGTCATCCAGCTCTGTTTCTGATTGGATAAATCTAATAGAAAGACAGAACAATTATGCATTCCCACCATTCTGTGCTTCAAAGGCACTATTGTGGTGAAGTGACACTGAAACTTAATGTTCTCAGTATAAACACATTAATTCACTCCCACACACGCATACACACACACAATAGCATTGCTCGTAGCAACATACTGACATTTTTGAAATCTAACAAATAAGCCAGATGAAGAATCGGATGACTGTGGATGCAGTCAGTTCATGGAGTTTTAACAATCAGTTCTGTCTTTCAATCAGAGAAAAATAAAAATTGAAATCTGTGGGACAAACTCCACAAACATTAGCATTTAAGAACCACTACATTCTAAAGAACTAGTGCTTTGCTTACTGGAATCAAATGCATACTTCCCCCTGTTCCTCTGAACACACACAAAGAAACCTCTTAAAATTTAATTTTTTATTTTATTTTATAAAAACCAATAGCTGCATGTGTCTTACCTAGTCACTGGGGGAAAAGAACTATTAGTTCAGAAATACATGATTTGCTCCAAAAGGTGCAAAAACAATCACTCATTGTACAACTTCACCTTCCTATGGGAGAAATTTTCAGATATAGCACAAGTGGTTTTACATTTAGGTTCTGTGTCTACTGTACTTTGATTTGCCTTGAGAAAGGGGCTAGTATCAAGTGGGAAGAAATAAAACTTCTTTTCAAAGGTATAAGTTTTCAAGAGTGCTATATCAAATAAAGAGAGCTAGTTGAACGTATTTAATGCAGCTATTGTTCTTTTAAATATTTCAAATGAACAAAAACAGAAAAATATTTCATATGAATACAAGAGCTTGTTCCACCTACTACCTAATTTATTCCTGAGTACTATGACTTTAATTTTATCATAAATTTTTTAACCTAAATATTAATATAAGCCTGTAAATAACCACTCATCAAATTATTTCATATAACTATGATGATTTTTTTTTACTACCTTGTTGTTAAAGGCTAAGTGGTATCTGTTTCACAAGGTCATATTACTATATATGGTAAAGATATATATGTATTATGTTCTTCTAGTCTTAAGTAAAAAAAAAAAATGCTGATTTGAGCACATTTTAAACTAATCAACTTTAACCATATTTGAAAACGTACCACCTTAGGGACTATGCAGGAAATAAGAGAATATTTTGCATGTCTCTTTTTTTAAAATTACCCACTAGTAATATAATCCTTATCAGGTTCAATGCTAATGTTTTAATTCTGGAGCTTTCACAAGGACAACAAAACTTCAATGCAACATGAAATGAAAAACAAATAGGCTAAGTTAAAATAAAAACTTTCTATATACTTTTTTTTAAATGAAGAGAAAGACAAATTCAAAACTGCTGGCCTTAATAAAATTTCAGTGGGTTATGTTGAGGATGAAGTAGCTAAAACTCCAAAGCAACTAAAGCATTTAGAGTTTTAATCATAAACTATAACCGGGTCTCTAATTATCTAATTATGCCTAATTAAAATATTTTAATATTTTACTTCACTTTAATCAGTACACACTGGTAAAGGGATTAAGGATCTACACTCTGCAAAACTACCACATTTTCTTTATCCTCTAATTTTGTTTCTAACTCCCAAGGTCAGCAGGGAGAAGTCTGAGGGTAGAAAAGTTTAACAGGAGAATGCCTGTTACCAATATGCTGTATGGTCCAGTGCTCCTTATAAAGAGCTCACTTTTCATATTAAGTGATGGCATTAGGAGCTAGTTCAATACTCTCATTTTCTTTTCAGCCTTCACAAGGGATCAGATCTACTCATAAAAATACAGTGATAACCTCAGTACATTATGCAGCTCATGTTACTGAGCCACCAGGTATAAAAGGAAAGGTAGTTGTGCTGCTGTAGTAGGCATTTTGCAGGTAAATACAAGAATCTAGAAAATGTGGCCCAAAGAACCCATCATATTCTGAATTAAAAACCAGCTTAAAGCAGTTAAAAACCAAAACGAACAGTTGCAAATATGACTAGTCTCTCTTTTATCATAATTAGAAACAAATAAGTCATTCCTTTGTACCATCATTACATTTAGATTTAGTGAGCTAAGTTTAAGCAGACAATTAGAAAACCAAGGATCATTTATGAAAAATGCTGGCAGATCATCACTGATAGTGGTAGGAACAACAGTAGTTAGAAATTAGGCCATTCAAGTATACTGCCAGTGTCAAAATAGGGAAAGGAATTGAGACTCACTCTGTATGCAATGACTTGTTACCAGAGAACAGAACTGGTTGGGACTCACATTTGGGAATGTATTTCTACAGCACAATAGTGAATAAAGAGTTGATGCAGAAATCAGCTTCTGGGTCAGCTAATAAAATATAATACTTAGGAGAAAAAAGCACAGTGTGTGGGATGGAAGCCCTTTGTGATAGTAAATGATTAACTCTGCTTACAAATGAGGATCTGCTTTGCATAGGAAATTTACAGTTAAAATCAGCGTATGTTCCAAGATAATTTTAATTTCTTTTATATGAGAGCTTTTGAACCTTTCCCCTTGCTTTAAAAGCTTGAAGATTCAAGGAGAGTAAAATAGACCATGTATGAAAATCTTATACGTAACAACATTAGTAATGAAAATATTTCAAACAATTGAAAACAGAGAAAAAAAAAACCAACATTTCTCTCCGTTCAAGAAGGAAGTAGATTTTCATAAAGTCACAAGACACCCTGATTGTCATTACATATCTTTTTGAGGAGAGGCTGGTAATGAAAAAGGATCACTCTCCTAGCAGGCACAGATGTAGTGCTACTCTTTAGTGACAGTACATTCATGAATATCCCCCAAATGGAGGAAGGCCTAAAGCACACTAGGTGCAGAAGGGAAATGTCTTGTTCAAAGGATCTGGTTGTGGCTTACATAGCTACTAGTATACTCTTCACCAGGAGCTTAGCAACACCAATCCAAGTGGCTGTGTTAATGCCATTTTCTTGACCAGGAACAATCCGGGTGGGGAGCAGTTAGTGCATTAGCAATATACTTCTAATTTGAGAGGGCAGAATGAAAGGCTTCTCCATGCTGTAGAATGAGATTATGTGAAGAGAAAAACATCTAGGGCATCTCCCTAATCTGATGCTGCATTTTTAGTTTGTTGTCCTTTCGAAGTTGATTTTCCTCTCAAATGAGATAATTGAATGATCTATAAATCCTACAAAAGACTGAAATCAATGATCAGAAGCATAGTGCCAATCTAAGTTGTTAAATACTTTCAGCAAGTACTTGCTCTCAAAGAGGGTGCAGAAATGTAAAATAATTCCCAGAACCGGCAGAAAGAGGCCAACCTTTGCGGATTTCCACCTGCTGGTAAAAGCTCTCTCACAGAGATAATACATAGCCCCTGCTACCCCAAACATGGCTGCTTCAAAGGGATGAGAGCTGAGCAGAGAAGCTGTTTGTATGGTAGAAAAAAGTGGTCGGAAAGGTGTCCTTGGCCATAAAGTGGTTATCCTAGGAATCTGAACAATAGACAGGAAAAAAAGAAAATTGCGAAAGAAAAGATGGAACAAAAAAACATGAATGATGTCATAATAGGGATTCCAAATTATGAAAATAAAAAGAAAACCTGAAAATGTAAGCTCATATACATACACACACACATGCACATATATATGTTCTTGTGTCAGTATTTTTATCTATTAGTGTTAACTTAGAAAAATCTGAATTTCTAATTGTTGGAGACCAATTTCTCTCTCACAGCAAATTTGGACATTTGGAATTTTTTCCAAATTGCTTGTTTAGTCCTTTATGTCAATATTTTTGACGGTGGGATAGAATAAATGGAAATTAAGAGTATAAAGGGCAACCAACTGCTTTATATGAGTGATGGAATAAATACATGGTTAAGAAATTCTAATAACCAGCTTGTTTGGTTTTGTAAGTCAGAGAAGAAATTTAAAGACCAGCCTTCTTTCACTCTGCTGGAAAATTATGATCATTTGGCCAAAGATGAATAAACAAACTTCAGATATCCTGTAAAAGGGGAGGAAAAAAAGTGTGATAAAAATTAAGATTATTAGCAAAAACACTTTACATGTCTCAGTAGAAGGACTTCAAACACAAAAGAGAAGCTTGTTTCACAAAACAGGGGTATATATTTTAATCATCATCACCCCTCTTAAAAAATGTAATCACTTAATAAACTAGAGGGCATTATTGTGAAAGTAAGACTTGTGCTATAATATTAACCTTTATATGCTTTATGTTATTTTAAGAGGGCTTGTAAAAGAGTAAAAATTTTATATGAAATGCATACATTGTACTCATGTTGTCCTGAAAAATTATAAGAAAAATTTGAGAGACCAAGATTTCATAACACTTTTAAAAATTATCAAAAACAGCAATAATAAAGATAGCTAACATTTTATAGCACTTTCAGATTTACAAATTGCCTCACACATATTATCTCATTTGTTCCTCACAACAACCCTGTGAGGTAGGTGCTATTATTATGTCCAATTTACAATGAGGAAAATGAGGTTAAGGAAAGGGGACTTGCTCATGGTCACACTGCTAGTGATGGCAATGGAATTTGGACTCACATCTTCCTCGCACAAAGTTCACTGCTACACAACCATTTTTCTAATAGATTTCATCTTACTTTCCTACCCATAAAAGAAAACATCAACACAGTAAGACTGTGTACACTTACCAATAATTCAGATTCACAAGGAAGTAAGAAGCTCACATTCATCTAGCACCATAAGGACGACAAAGTGCTTTACATGTGGTATGCCTAAAGCTGTGCAGACTTTTTTGGCATATTCTTTTGACTAGTAATTTGCATTCCCAGATGAGCCTAAATTTTTTAGCAATCAATTTAAACTATTTAATTTAATATTACATGTATGGTTTTAGCCTAGTCTGCTAGAGTTTTTATATAAATAGATATGCTAGAATGCAAGAAATTCTGTAAGGTCAAAGGCTTTTACCTTATTTAAACTTCCTATTTCTTCCAGGTACCTAGCATAATGTTCTATACACAGGGTGATACAATAATAGTAACAAGAGTTAACATTTATGTATTGCTGTAAAGTTTGTGAAGCCCATATAGCACAGTGCAGGTACTTAATGTTTATTGATTGATTACTGCTTGATTGAAAGATTATATATGTATATACTATATATAAAATCTCACTTGATATGTCAACATTTATATCTATATCTATAGATATATCTATATATCTATATATATAGATATATATATATATCTAAAATCTTATCTGATTCTTACAAAAATTTTATAAGCTAAGTACTACTATTATCATCCCTATTTTCATATGAGGAGACTGAGACTGCGAGAAGTTGAGTAACTTGCCCAGAATCAGTTAGTAGGAGACAGAATTCAAACTCAGACCTTCTTGACTCAAAGCCCAGCACTCTATCCCCTGCACCACCTAGCTGCCTACATAGGTTTGTAAAGATAAGACCAAATGGCAGCTAACAACACTGAATGATAATCCTAAATACAAAGGTGAGTAAAACTTACACTAACATTAAAGAAAAAAAGTCCAAAAATTATTATATCTTTTAATCAGTGGCAAACCTACTGAATTTTGCTGTGAAAATGACTATTCACTATGTACCTATTACTTTGCTAAAGAGGAAGGGTTCCCATATACACAGGTTAAAATAATTCTTCTTATATGTGGTATCCATGGATCTTTTCTTCATCACACAGAAATGAAATCCTATCAGGAACCCAAAAAGGCTATTTAAAGACAATAAGAGCTCTATCAGATTTCACACAAATTATAATCTCAAAAGGATGAGATTTTCAAAATCTGCAACTTTGATTTTCATAATAATGCTTTCCCCAATTGTATTCCTGGGGAAAAGAGACGCATTGAACAAACTTCAGGATTTATGTGAGTATTCTGGGTCAGTAAGTGTTCCCTTCCTTATTTATACTTTTCTCTCTTCCTATATGAAGGGGATCATAGTCTTGAAGAGTCTATCTTAGTCTCATTTGTATTCCTTGAGAAAAAAATCATCAAATTTTAATGAACCAAAAAAACAAACTCTAGATCTCCTTCATTTCTTCATTTCTGAATTAAGTATGCCTCTTCTAGACTGACTTGCAAGCATTACAACAAAGCGGGAAGAATGACTGATTTAAGCCTTGTGACATACTGGAAACCTTTCTTATGCCAGGAGAGACTAAACAAGAAGCTTTTCAGACTTTTTCTGGCCAGTGGAACTGCTGAATTCTTGTTGGCAGGGGGCTAGTGGACTCTATGTCCTGCGAACCCAAGAAAGAAGAAACCATACACTGGGCCTGCCAGTCTCTTGGGGAAATTTGGTAACTTCTTCCAAACAGCACCAGTTGTTGTTTTTTTTCCTCCAATTCTCTATTTCACCCAGTGAAGTGGGGAAAAAAGTAAAATGGGAATTAACATGTCAAACATTTTTCTTTTCCAATAAATTTAATGTTAAAATATGCTGCATCAGTGAACTCAATAATATACAACTGGAATTTGCTACAGAATCTTTGAAGTTTTTAAAGTCGGTTATCAGTGAATTAACACAGGGAACATAAAATATTTCTTTAATACAAATGTCTATGTCTCCTAATGAAAAAACTCACTGAAAACTTTTAATTTAGTTTGCAGAGAATAGTGATCCTTTACTATGTTACTTTTATTTCTTTTACATTAAAAAAAAGTTTAAATGTAAACCTTTGGATTTGTTTCTTCCCCCTGAAAAGAAGCTATGACCCAGTCTCTTAATTAATTACTTACCAGTGATCTGGAACTCTGTCTAGATGGTGGCAGGAACTGTCTAACGTTGGTGGGGGTTTCCTTTTCAATGGAATGTCGTCTCTGGGGTGGCTGTCTTCTCTCTGGCTGGGGTGTTGATGATATGGGCAAGAACTTTGGAGGCACTAAAGATTTAACCACAATTAGTTAGCTTTCTCACCACCACCAACTCCTGCCTGACCCCTAAAAACATTCTATTTTAGTTGTTTTCTAACAGAAATGTTCCTTATACAGCCAGTGATTGGCATGATATTCGAAAATAGGGTGTGAGAGAGGCACATAAATGTGCTCCTTATTTGAGGTTTTTTTTTGAGAATATGTGAAAATAAATAAAAACTTGCATAAATGAACTTGGCAGAGATATTACTAGAGTAAAGGAAAACTTTCAAGAAAGGTGCATGATACGTGAATGACAGAAAACACCATTCTCTCTAAGTCTGAATGTCAAAATCAATGACAACAGTGACATGGCGACTTCATTACCCAAAACTAATGATGAATAGACAGGCGCTGGAGACTAGTCCCTCCACCTCTGAAGTGGAGAAACTGAGGCACAAAATCATGGACCTGGAATTCTAAGCTCTTCTCCCTACATTCTGATGACTGAATCACGGTTCTCCTTAACAAGGGTTTTGATGCCAGCTCATTTTCATATAGCCATTTAAGGTTTATGAAATTCATCTCCACCTACCCCAAAACCAGACTGAGAAATAGAAACTACTAAGTAATCTTTATAGACAGCTTGTGAACTTCACACTTACTTTACAGGAATCAGAGAAAGCAGACTGAGAGTGGTGAAATGACTCAACCAGAGTAATTATCTGAGCTTGTATATGAACAATGGTCTCATGACTCCAAATCTGGACCTCTAATACAATTTAATTTAAACGAAAAACTGGTGTTTCAGGGTCAAAATAACTGTGCATTATTTTTTTTGAAAACAAAAGAACCTAAAAATCATATTTAACTTTTATTTAGTACTTCTTTCCACTTTCTGCAAAGTAAACCTTGAAGGAATGATTTGATGAAAACTGTAAAAATCAAAACAGAGTCAAATATGCTGATTCACTGATTGGATTATTCCACTGAAAGAACCATGAAAGAAAAGAAATAAAAAAGAACAAAGCTTTAAAGGTATTTTCAATTAGAGCATTTATGATCTGATTTGACTCTTTCCCTTTGGAAATTAATTACCACTAAAGACATCAAAAAATGCTTCCATTTATTACGAAAGGCAGCTAGGTAGTGCAGTGATGGGTGTGTGGACTGTCAAGGAGACCTGAGTTTTCCTGTCTTACTTAGATCTGTGACCCTAGGCGAATCACTTAAACCTCTCTTAGCCTCAATTTTCTCATCTGTAAAATGGGGAAAATAATAGCTTCTACATCATAGAGTAGATTGAGGACCCAATAAGATGTAAAATGCTTTACAAACCTTAAGGTGTTGTATAAATGCTGACTATTACTGTTATAGCTCTTTTTAAGTTAAATGGAAAATTATACACACACACGTTCACTCACACACACATATAAAACATTTAGGGCAATATTAATGGGAATTCAAGTTACCTTTCTGATATATAATAATATAACTAATCAAAATAACTTCATCTTTTGCTCCAGCCTCCTAATGGGGTCATAATAAAATCAAATAAAATGTTACATGTGTGTGTAAATACCTTTTCCTTTATAATTTCTCTCCACTTCCCCTGAGAGAGAAATGATAAAGAAACATACAATACTGAAAGGATTTTTTAAAAAAGATATGTACCTTTCCATTACAGACCAGGGCAATTCAGAGGGAAATAGTGGGGGTAAATAGGCTACAACCTGGACAAGAAAAGTGGTGACTGACAGATGCATGACTAGAGAAGGAGGCTGTCAGTTACACAAAATGCAAAAAGTTTTAGTGGAGTTCTAAGTTTGTGAAGGCTTCTTTTTTGGACTTTAGTAATTTAAAATTACGCTAATATTTTCTGGATATTCTGTATGGTGAATGTAACTGGTTAACTGATGCACAGTGTTCGTGATCCAATGATATCCTGGAAAAATCAAGAGATGGGTTGAACCTTTGTAAAGGATTCATGATAGGACATGAACAGTTGTCATTCTGGTAACAAAGTGTAGATGAGTTATGATCTGATTTGAAGGGGGTTTTCATATAAATGAAACCAGAGATCCATTGAAATAGGAAAGTTCCAATTCTCCTAAACCTTATATAAACCCACACTGAAACAATCAGGAAATATAAAAACTGAATTCTCATGTTCAAAATATGGACAGGAAATTTGAGTACCATGGAAAACATAACCATAGAGACAAACAGGTCACCGTGAAGCGTTTAAAAATCACTTTAGGAAATTTAGTTGTTTCATAACTTCTTGCGTGCTACGATAATTAGGAGAATATTTCTGGTGTCTCTAAGTGTGTGTAAATAAGATGTTGGGCTTCAGATCAGACAAAGATACACAAGACATGCAGGAGTCTTCCTGATAACTAGTTATAAAGATTTATCTGCTAATACAGATCTGCCTGATTTGTCAGAAATGAAAATATGTAACAGGATGAAAAGATAAATCATTTACTTTAAGTGATAGCAGGCAATGCAAGAACTACATCAACAATAATAACACTAGCTAAAATTTGTATAGTGCCTGCTATTTGCCAGATACTGTGTTAAACACTTCACAATTATTAGTTCATTTGATGCTCACAACAATCCTGGGGGTTGTTATTATCCCCATCTTACAGTTGAGAAAACTAAAGCAAACAGAGTTCAAGTAATCTGCCCAGAGGCACACCATTAGTAATTTGGATTTGGAAAAATGAATTTCAGTTTAGGTCTTCCTGATTTCAGGCCTGGTGCCCCATCCATTATACTACCTAGCTGCCAAATAGTAAGACCAAGAGGACATAGATTAGTAATTAAGAGACTAATAGTCTAATAGCAGACCTGATAACTTTCTTAGCAGCTTTAAGAAAAGAATAATCACCTAATTCTGCCTGGTAAAATTCCAATGTCACTTCTTGACACCTCCAAATGGCTACAGGATATTCTGAGATATTCTGATGAAGCATTAAATACAATTTATTATGCAGCTGTTCCAATTTATTCGAGACAAGCCAGTGTCATAGTAGATAGGGTATTGGCCTTTGAGTGAAGAAGACCTAAGGTCAAATTTGTCTTCAGACACTTACTAGCTATGTGACCATGGGCAACTCATTTAACTACTGTTTGCTTTAGTTTCCTCATCTGAAAATCAGGATAATAACAGAACATGTCTCACAGGGTTGTTATGAGCATCAAAAGAGATAACATAAGCAAAGCACTTTGCAAACCTTAAAGCATGATATAAGTTTCAGCAATGATGACGATGATGACAATAATGGTGACATAGAATTCTATCTGACTACTACTACTTACTCTTTTTGCTTGGCATAGCCTCTAGTATGGGATCTTCCAGAAAAGAGGGAGATATGCTGCTGCTGCTTGCTGACTTGTGTACTGTTTCCTCCTAGAATAAGGTATGGAGGGAAAAGTAAGAATTATAACTGGGCCATTTTCCCCTAATGTTAAATCATGACAAATTGCAGTATAAAATATCTTTATTACCTTAGCAACCATGACCAAAAAAAAAAAGTAAAATCAGCAAAGAATTCAAAACTTTAGTTTAGTACATTAATACGCCAAGGATTTTTGATTTTGTCACTGTGGGAATTCCCTCCACCGATAAAGATCACAAACTATTTATAAGTTGTAGTCACAGAGGGTGATCTGATGCTTACAGACACTGAATGACTGCCCATGGCTACATAACTGTCAAACATCTGACTGGAACCAAGGTCTTCCTAATGCCAAATCCATTCTTCTATCCATTAAGTCAGGCTGCCTTATGAGTCCAGTACAAAAAGCTAAAAGGTAGCTGCTTCAGCATATCATAAACCGGGAGGCAAATTCCCAACTCAGCTGTAAAGACTGCATGCACCATTAATTGTACTACGAAGCTTGAAACATTGCCTCCACAATACCACTGGAAATTGTCAATTGTCAGTTATATTTCTTACACTAGTAAGATATCAGTAGCTTTCCTTAACTCAATAAAAAAATTTTTTTGCACACATCTTCACTTGAAAAGTGAGGTAAATGGCAGTGATATAGGCTTTAATGTCTAATTTCTAGTTAATGTGTCTTTAAGAATTAGCTGTTTAATATAAACTAGCCTTACCTAAAACCTACTGGAATCTGAAATCATTAGATTCAAACAAGCTCTAGTACAAAGAATCTAGTCACAGAACAGAGGGAAAAAAGAGGCTGTGTAAACCACAAAATTCAAACAAAGAAGGCTTGAGCAGTGACCTTCCACACTCTTTGGACTATGTTTAACAAATCAAACACCACAAGTGAAATCTTTATCCCAGATACAGTGTAGGTCACATGAATTTCAAGGAGGAAGAGCTAGACAGCAGTATTAGAATAATGCCCCTTCTGGGTATGGATGGTCATTAAAAACATGCTGAGTGGGGGTATGGTTGAAATTATTTTCAAAGAATAACTGTACATGATCTGATCTCACAGTCAAAGGGTAACAGGTATCAGGCTGGAAGGTACCTTAAAATTGTTGTAGGTCAGGCCTGACATGGGCTGACCCAGTGGTGCAAGTTTGGGAGCTAAACATAATGCAATACCCACAGTCTATCCAACTGTTAGCTAATGGAAGCTTATCTAGGTATTGCATGAAAAAAGATATTTATCAAAGATATAACACTGATTCAGTTTGGAACAGCTTCCCTGCTTATTGTTAGCCATGTTGGTTACATTTATGGTTCCAACCCCAGTCCTCTGGACCAAATAAGTCTCAATAAATTATTGCTCTCAATAAAGACCAAAAAAGTCTCAATGAGAAAAGCTAGCCTCCTTTGTACGGGGGTAGATGTTATTCCTACAGCTTCAGTCAACTAATCCAACGGCTATATCTTACAAATAAGGAAAAATGAAGCCTACAGAGATTACATGATTTTTTCAATATCATACGGTAGAGGAGCCAGGACATAAAATTACTTTCTCTGCTTGCAGATCCAGTATGCTTTCCACCATCCACACTGCCTCTCTCCTTCCTCCTCCCTCCTCCAACAAAATAATCCCAAAGATGTTCAACAGTGACGTTAAAAATTGTTAAATTTATTGATGCTAAGGGCAAAGTATCTCTTTATTCCCCCTTAGTTTATAAATGGATATGAAAAAGAATCTTTTTCTGCTGAACATTCTTTTAGTATGTATCAACTTGGAAGTTCCACATTTAAAAATGTATTTCCTCTCAGGTGGCTGGTCAGTCTGCAATGAAGGTGCATTGCCACCAGGTGAGCAGTGGGGTTTTGTTTATGGCCACATGTTTCAAATAGGCAAGTTTCAGGCATAGGCACAATTAACTTAAGGTTGGTTTTATCCTTAGGCTGGAGTAGAAAATTTCATTCTAGATTCAGGATTTAGGCAAAGTTTTAATCAAGCCTGTAGAGCAGCTCCAAGACTGCTAATCAGACTGAAAATTTGCCTTTAATTGAATAAAACTGAAATAAATCATTAGTGAAGTGGTAGTAGGATGAATATGTTAACATGTCCTAAATGCTTTTACAGATTTGGCTCCATTTTTTACCAACTTTAAAATGCCTAATACGTACATATACATACATCCATCCATGCATACATCCATATGTGTATGTGGTACATACGTATTATATATGTAAAATTTAATATTTAAAGTAAATGCTTTTTCAGTTTGCTTTCATCCTTATAATGAGTATTTAACAGCTGTCTTCCTACCTATTATTGGCAAAAAGACAAAAGGACAGAGGCTGAGAGGGTGGAAAGGAGTGGAGATAGACAGATAATTTGGTTTTTTTGAATTCTGAAGAAAAGTTCTTTAGTACAACTCTATTAAAAAAAAAACCTCAGAGAAATTTATTAACTATTCTTATCTATAAGCAGGTTACATAAAAGTTTGTTGTTCTGAGAAACCTTTAAAGAAGGAAGGAAGCATGGTAGTGAAGGGGGTGAGAAGCCACTTTCCTGGAGTCAGCAGACATGTTCTAGTGTTAGACTTGCCCTCAACTAAGTTTGTAACCTTGAGGAAATCACTTTCCCTCTACAAGTCTCAGTTGCTTTAGCTCTAAAATAAGAGAATTGGACTAGATGATCTCCAAGGTCCCTTCAATGTCTAAAATTATATGGCTCTCCCTCAGACCCCTTTGAAAAAGGCAAAGTGGAAGTTCTAAAAAAGTTGGACTGCCAGCACAGCTTCCTTCTTGGTTGAGCAACTAGAAACAATTTGAAAAGAATTTTCAAATTCTGCCAAAGTGAATGTAAAGACAGTATATAAAAAATTAAGATTAGTTTTGTATAAATTATATCATCACCAAACTCCAAATGGTTGTTGACTTATATAGTACTGTCTATTAACAATGATGACTCAAGATGCTGACAATGCCTATTTGTTAAAACAACTATTTAAGGGGCTGAGCCAAACATGAAGAAGGAGACTGGGAGAAACTAATCTCTGCTAGGTTATTTGGTACATTTTCCTCAATTATTATTTGTACAGTAATGGGAGACCCAGGACATAATACCTTGACCCCCTCCCCCCATTTGTCAGGAAGAAAAAGTCAGAAATGCCAATTAAATCAGTGGATTCCAAGAGAGCTGGATATGGAGGAATAGGAACTACAGTTCCCAAGATGAGACATCAACAACAGATGAAGTTCACCTGTCCACCTTGTAGTACCTCAAGAGAGAACAAAAAAAGCAACCTACTCCATTCAGGTCCTCCTACCTATTTGATGATTCCATTTCAGTCTCTGTGATGGCATGGCCTCTAATAGTGGGTGTATCCTAAGGCTCTGTACTGGCTGCTCTTTTTTTCTCTCTCCCTCTGCTCTCACTTAGTGACTTCATCAGTTCCCAAAGGTTTAATTATGCAGATGAAACCCTGCATCAGAATCCAGCCCTGCCTCAGGATACCATGAGTCACTTTCCCGGGATTACCCCAGCCTGAAGTCATGGAACTAAGAGTCATCTGAGATTGTTCACAAGGAGTCAGAGAACACAGAGAGAAGCCAGATAAAGACTGGTGGTCCTCAGAGTCGTACTGCACACTGAATCCCTTGTAGACTTTGCAGAGTCAAGGCTTGTTATTCTGTACTTTTTTGTATAAAGATTCTCTGGGACAGCTGCTATTCTGAGTGACTAGCAGTAGAAGTGATGGGTGGGTAATACAATACAAACACTGCTGGTAAAACTAAATTAGTTCAATTGCTCCAAAAATAATTTGGAATTAAACTGGAAAAGAAACTAAACTGTGCATATTGTTTAATCTAGAAATACTACTACTAGGCATATATACATGTATCAATGTACCTATACATATATACATACCTATTCACATATACATATACACATACATACATGTATATATGAATATATGTACGTATCTCTCCCAGCAAGGTCAAAGAGAGTGAGAGAAAATATGTGTAATGGCACTTTCTGTACTAGCAAAAAAAATGGAGGTAAAGTCGGTTTCTATTTATTGAGGTAAAGCTGATCAAATTACATATGAATGTAATGGAATATTACTGTTCTGTATGAAACAACAAATCTGAAGAATTCAACGAAACTTAGAAAGACTTCTACAAACTGAAACATGAAGCAAGTAGAACTAGGAAACAGGATGATCCACTTTTATGCTCATGGAACTCTGAAATTCCTTTATCTGATCATCCTCTGTTATTCCATTTTACACTCTGGCTTATAACCCCTAATCTAGTCTTCATTCTTATCATAAACTCCAATCGCTCTATCCTCTAATTCTTTCTCAAGCCATCCTTTCTGAAGTGGCAACACTTTTCTTTTGACATTTTGATCCACTGATGAATTGAGCTCTGTAATCTCTTCTCTTGAATTCTTTGCCTCCTTATCCTATCACTGGTCCTGTCCAGTCAAGTTTCAGCCTTAAGACAACTTGCATTTATTTGATGTTGAATGGATCTGGGGAAAATCATGAAGCTCTGCTCACTACAATTTGCAACTGTATTACATAATCTCAACTAGACCATCACGATAGCAAATCAATCCTTTCACACATCTTTAATCAACTCACTATCACACTCACAACGGCACCTTTTCCAAAGCTTTTCATTCATACTCCAGTCTCCCATAGCTCCTCGCTTCCCTACCTTGCCTCATATTTCAAAGAAACAACGAAAGTATCTTCCAAGAACTCGCTTTTCTTTTTTTCTTCTTCATCTCACAGCACTCAGACACCTTCCCCCATCATCTCCTACATGATAGTGTCAAGTATTAGGGGTCACACTGTCTTCCAGAGCTAAGGCCCAACAAGCAAGTTGTGGCCTCAGCATGGCATAAAAACTCATCCTCTAGATGATCTCAGATGGTCATGAAACCCTGCTACTTGTCGCATTGTTGCTGTTAGCCCTCATTTTCAAGGCTACATACAGCTCACTGCAGCCATTGGTATAAATACTTCAATCTCCCCACGCTAAAACAGGCTGCTCTCTCCTGCTTTTCCACACTAGGGGCAGTGCTCTGGCACATGTGTCCTTGCTTGCATGTTGTTTCCCTCACTTTGAAATCAAACTTCTGTTCAAATCCTAACTCTGCTGTCTCTAGCATACTTTATTCAGCCCTGGCCACCCACACGTTAGAGGTCAGTTCCATCTGGTTGACAATGGACAACTCATCATGACTTTAGTTTTTGCTGCTACAAAAGTGATGTCATAAATATTTTTCATATATTCTTTGAGGGGGTCTATCCTAAAATATTGGCAAAAGGGGAGATAACTAAAGGATTGAAAAAAAATATTAGATCTATTACTAAAAAAAAAAGCAAATTAAGAAAGTTACTAATAATTACTGGCCCATATCCCCTATTTTCTAAACTCTTTAAAATATTTATGAGAATAATCTACATATGCAAAGGATATCCTCATTGAAGCTTTGAGAATGGTATAAATGATATTCTACAAGACCAAATCTTTACACTCACACAATTGACTGAAAGGTATAGGGACTATGAAATCACACTCTGCAAACTATTTGTTGCTTATAAAAAAAAAAAGCATTTGATTCAGTAATTCTTTTATTGTGACAAACATTTATTTATTGAGTACCCACTACACATTAAACACTACTGGATGTTGGGTATACAAAGACAAAAAGCAAGTAGAACCTGACCTTAAGGAATTTACATTCTACTAGTGAGAAACATGTATGCATGTATGAAATATTTAACAAGTAATTTTTGGGGAAAGCAGTAGAAACTAAAGGGATCAGAACAAATTTCTCAGCACGTGAGCTGAGCTTTGAAGAAATCTTAGGTTTCTGTAAGGCAGAGGTGAGAAGAAGCACATTTCAGGCACGAGGGGACAGTCTGTTTTGTCTGCATATGCAGGCAACAGCAAAAAGGCTGATTTTGCTAGGATATAGAGTATGTGAAGTAATGAGCCTTCTCCTGTTGATCCAATGAAGCTGGGCTGAGACTCTGCTAAATGACAGACATATTATGTTACACCGGCATTCAAACAATGCCAAGTGATCTCAAGGATGACACTAAGACAATGAATGGAAGTCCTGTGAGAAAGATTTATAAGAAGTGGACAAAAGTCTCAAAGAACGAGTAGGCGAGGATAGATTACAATTTGTATCATTTAACCTATGTTAAGGAGATATAGGATTGGGCAGTTAATAAATTAATCAATTTCTGTTGAGCCTATGTGTCCCAGCTCAGCATATGTAATGCCTTTAGCATTTACTTTAGAAAAGGTCTCATCCAGAAATTCCAAAGAAGATACCCACAGGGTTTTTTTTTTGTTTTTTATCACTGCAGTATACAATGATATGTCATATGAAATAATACCTTTTATTATACATCAGAAGATACAGATAATTGGAAAGCCAGACAAAAGCCCTGTAAATGGACTAATGACTCTTAATAAAGGATGGAAAAAATTATTTTACTAATATAGCTATTTCTGTTGTTATTTATAACTATTTTCAGAGATTTTACTTTTATCACTTGAAAATTAATGACCACTGATATGAAAGAATAACTATATTATGTGGCCATACTGGAAACGTGTAAAATTAAATGAAAAAATTAAGCGCTGACATTTAAAATTTAAGCATCTCAGCCCACACATCTTAATACCATAAACTTCACAGGACATAGTTAATAATGTAGTACAACAGTTAATGATGAGGTTCTGGTATAGTCACCCTGCAGACATCAAAGCCATGCTTTTAATTTACTTCAACTGAAAAGGTTACAAGTTAGTAATAGGTAGGATACCAGAATATCAAAGTTTTTAAAAGTAGGATGAGGCAAACAGAAAGGCTGGCAGACAAAAATACTTGAATGGTACACTGAAATAGTATGAGTTAGTAAATTGTGAGACCAACAGCTGCAAAATAGAGCTGTTCATATATGTTAAGCTTGCAGCAGTAGCAGATAAACTACGAATCAGGAAGTATTCTTATTTGCAATCAGCAGACAGAGCACTGTATTTGGATTCGGAGACCTGGGGTTTGAATCCTGTCTCTGCTACTTGCTAGCTAATCACTGAATCAAAATTCTGATAGCTGATGCCCAGCTCCAGGACACTTCCCTTCTTTCCTCAATGAGTTCAGTACTTGGCTCAGTCTTTCTCTCCTCCCCACCTCCTACCCTCATACCAGGGGACTCCAAAAAAAATACTAATACTCCTGTAAATACTCTAACTTCACAAGTTCTCATGAGTACTCCAGCACCAAGTCTCAGCCCCACAAAAAGATGGTCATACCTTTCATCTTGTCATTATCCACAAATATCTACAAACTTCCATGTTCATGAACTCCAAAATTTCCTTATCTGATCACTATGTGTTGTCATTCTACGAGGCAACTCCCAACCCTGTTCTTCATCCTCACCATGATCTCCAATCCTCTCAATTATTTCACAGATCATCACCCCTGCACTAGCTACAATATTTCCCCCTTTCCCCACTCTGAACCAGTTCAGCTCTACATTGTCCTCTCCTCAAGTTCTTTGATCCCTTATTGTTTTGGTGATTTTGCCCTACCAAGTCTCAGCCTTTAAATATTTCTACCCTCTGTTGCCTGTGTTTCTACATAAGCTGCAGCATGAAACTGAAAAAAACAAAACAAAACCATAAACTCATGTGGAGTGGATCCACTACAAATCTGTGTTACATCATCTTATCTGGGCCCTCAATATGGCAAGCCAATCCTTTTAAAACTACCTAATCAACTTACTATCCCACTCATCACAGGCCCTTATTCAAAACTTTTCATCCCCCTTCAAACCTCCCATTGGTCCCCTCCTCCCACTTTCTTAGCTGAGAACCATGCCTTGTATTTTACTGAAAAAAACTTGAGGCCATTATCCAAGAACTCTCTCTTCTCCCCTCTTCCTCATGTCATATCACCAGATGCCTTCTGACACTTTCTCTTCCTTCACTCCCATCTCCCACAAAGAGGAGGCACTTCTTTCACATTCACCAGTGATCCTATTCCACCTCCTTTGTCATCTTTGCTCTCACTTGTTTTCAAATACTCTTATCTACTGGATGTTTCCCTAATGTCTACAAATATGTCCATGTCTCCTCCATCTTCAAAACCTCTCACTTTATCTATATACCCCTAACTTTCTTATACCTCCTAACTATCATCTCATATCTTTTCTCCCTTTTGTGGCTAAACCCCTTGAGAAGGCTGTTTATAATCACTGTCTTCACTTTCTTTCACTCATGGTCTTCTTCTGCAACAAAGGACGAACACAACAATCCTGTGAGTAGACGAAGCTAGCTGAATGGGGACCCAGCTAGCTGGGTAACTCAGCTCCTCCTCTCCTGTCTGTCTCCCCCTCTCCTTCCTTCTCCTCTCCAAAGGAAGGTAAATCTGGATGGCCAGAAGATGCCCAGTTAACTTGGGTTTTACTGGCTAGATTCCTTTATTTTCCTTCCCTTCCCTTCTCAAAACCTTAAACCTACTGCACTCTGAAGCTCATACACTGGATGACACTAGGCCCCTGCCTTGGATCTTCTGGATCATTCTGACTTAAGAGTGATTATCAACAGTAACTGTTGCTGTTTTCCTCCCAGTCTGTTTTTTTTCTACACCTTATTAAAGGAGCCATGCCCTACTTCTTAAAGAAGCCTATTCACTGAATGGGTGTTACCTCACCCTAAGTGAGTACCTAAAAAGACCTTGGCCTAAAGAGGCCAAGATTTCCTAGTGCATCCTGGGTCATCTCCAGTCATCCTGATGAATATCACTGGATTCAGATGGCTCTGGAGGAGAAATGAGGCTGGCGACCTGCACAGCCTTCCCTCACTCAAAACAAAGTACAAGTCATGTCATCATTTCTTTGATGGTGTGGTCTTCTTTGGCAACAAAGGACAAATGTAACTCTCTACAATCTGGCTTCCAACCTCATCGTCTAACTGGAAATGTTCTCCCCCGAGTTACCAATGATCTCTTAATTGCCAAATCTAATGTCCTTTTCTCAATGTCCTTCTTGACTCTGTGCAGCCTTTGACAGCATTGATTACCCTCTTCTTGGTATTTTCTTCTCTCTAGGTTTCTACCCTATCCTGGTTCTCCTCTTATCTGGTTGTTCCATCTTAATCACCTTTGCTGGATCTGCATCCAGAACATGCCCCCTCACCACTGGTATCCCACAGGGTGCTGTCCTGGGCTTCTTCTATTCCTACTTTTACACTACTTCACTTAGTAATCTCATCAACTCCCAAAAATTCTATTATCATCATCTTTATGCTAATGATTCTCAGATGTATTTGTCCAACTTTAAACTCTCTGCTGTCTCCAGAATCACACTTCCAACTGCTTATTAGACATTTCAAATTGGATGTCCTAGGGACATACTGAACTCAACATCTCTAAAATTGATTTATTCCACCAACACCACCACCCTCACCCCCACAAAAAACAAGCAACCCCTCCCCCAAGAAACTTTTCCTCTCTCCCAAATTTCCCTATTACTGCTGAGGGCCCCATCCTCCTCCCAGGCTGGCAATCTAGGTGTCATCCTCAACTTCTCACTCTCCTACCACCCCTCCCCCATCCAATCAGTGGTCAAGTCCTATTGCTTCCACTTTCATAACATGTCTCATATATGCCATTTTCTCTGCTCTAACATTGTCATCATCTTCTCTTTTGCAGATGGTTTCAAAGTTCTTCACAACTGGCCCTCCTCCTGCCTTTCCAGTCTTTTTATACATCCCCACCCCATTGCTCTCCATACAGGGGCACTGGCCTCTTTGTTGTTCCTCACAGATTTTGGACATTTTTTGGACATTTTGGACAGTTTCTCCTGTATTAATCTCAGTCAGTCAATAAATACTTATTAAGTGACTATCTGTATATGCCAGTCACTGTGCTAAGGGCTGAGGATACAAATACAAAAAAGAAAGAAAGCCCTTTCCCTTGTACAACTTACAATGCAACGGAGGAAGACAACATATGAAAGGAAAGTGAAAATTGGGGGAAGGGAGCAAGGAAAAGTATGCAATGCACAATGAAGCAGTGCAAAGTGGTGCAACAGGAGAGGATATGAAATCATTTGCATGTGGTCTTCCCCATTACTGTGAATTCCTTGAGAGCAGAAATGGTCTTCTGCCTTTCTTTGCATCCTTAGTGTTTGGCACAGTACCTGGTACACAGTACACACTTAATAAATGCTTCCTGACTGACAGAGGACACAAAGACAAAACAAGACAGTCTCTACCCTCAAGAAGATTAAATTCTGAAGGGGTAGGGGAGTGACAACATGCATATATGTTTACATATCAAGTGAATATAAAGGAAACAAGGTCAGAGGAAGGCATGAACAGTTAGGGGAACCAGGAAAAGCCTGAGCTTGAGATGAATTTTAAAGGAAAGTGGAGATCCTGAGAGGTAGAAGTGAGGAAGGAGAGCATTCCAGGAATGGAGTCAATGAGAAGCAATGGGAGATGGCATATCTTTCACGAAAGATACCTAAAGAATGTTGTGGAAACTGAAACAGAAAGACTTGATAACCGAGGGTAGGGTAAGTGAGGAATCAAAGATGACACAAAGGTAATGAACCCAAGCGACTGGGAGTATAAGAGAGCCCTCAACAGAAATAAGAAAATTTTGAAGAAGGATGGGTTTCATGAGAAAGTTAATGAGTTCTGATTTGAATATGTTGAGTATGAGATGTTTCTGGAATATTCAGTTCAAAATTTCTCACAGACATTTGGTAGAACTCAGAAGAGAGGTGATGTTCAAATACATAGATGGGGACAGTCTTCTACATACAGATAAAGAAACTCATGGGAGGTGATGAGATCACCAAGCGAAAATGTGCTGAGAGAAAGAAGAGGGATCAGAACAGAGCTCTGGAGTGTTTATCTTGCTAAGCACTGGTGATATAGAAAGGAGTCCGCAGTCTAACATGGAAGACAATGCAAACAACTGTGTACAAAAAAGAGATACACAGAATATACTGGAGATAATTTCAGAGGGAAGGCAATGGCATTAAGCGAGATTTGGAAAAGCTTCTTGTAGAATGCTGAGATTTTGGTTGCAACTTGAAAGAAACTGAGGGTAGCAAGAGAAGGAGCCGAGGTAGGAGAGAAATTCCAGGCTTAGGGGGCAAGCCCAAAGTTGAGAGAAGGAGTGTTTGGAGTAAGAAGCTTGTGAGAACACACTAATTGCTACAGTCTCTCAAAAGAAGCATGGTGGGAAGGGACAGAAAGAGTAAAAGAACTAGATAAAAGCAATGAAAGGGATTGTTTCATAGAAACCTGGAAAGATTTATACGACTGATGCTGAGTGAAGTGATAAAAACCAGGAGAATAGCTTATACAATTACAAAAACATTATAAAAATCAAAAAACTTTGAAAGACTTAAGTACTTTGATCAATGCAATGCTCAACCACAATTCCAAAGGATGAAGTTATCAAAGTGCAGACTGAGATATTTTTCTGTGGATATGACCAATGTGGGACTTTGTTTTATTCGACTAATCGTATTTGCTTATAACATAGTCAAAACATTTTTTTCCAATGGGTGGGGTGGGGTGATTAAAACAAAATTTTTACCAGTTGAAAATAAAAAAAAAAAATTTAAAAATAAAAACAATGGAAAAAACTCTAGTATGTGGATAGGTGGGTGGGTTAGATGGTTCCTGTGTGGAGACAGCTTTGCTTCAAAACAAAGTCAAGAGTGTCACTAAAAGATATTTCCATAGGAGAGGAAGCATCCTTATAATAGTTTTCTTATGCAAATTTGCATCTTAGGAGACAGCCATTTTTAAGAAAAGGTTCTACTAGGTGGGGCAGCATCCCACTACAAGATGAAGTTTAAAAAGTTAAATGGATTATGGGTTAACTTTTCTTCCTTAAAGAAAAATGAAAAGATGTTTTATTAAGGTTAGGCTTAGGTTACTGGGAGAAAGAAGTGATTTGCAAGTGACTGAAACCTGTTTACATTTCTGAAACCTGTTTACATTTAATTTTTTCTTTCAAGTTTCAGGTTTGGAGATTAAGTGCCTTTATTTCAGGAAAAAGTCAAACAAACAATAGCCCATGCTCCTTTACATCTCCACTTGCTTCCAGGCCCTCTCTTTTCCTACATAGCTACCATTTCTAATTGTATTAAACCACATAACTAGAGTTAAAAGCCAACAGCCAACAGATATAAAAAACAAATAGGGACAAAGAAGGCAAAAAAACAAAACAAAACAAACTCCTGTCAGGGAAGAGAAGAATGAATGCTAACTAGTTTTCTCCAGCTCCTCCTTTAACTTTATACTTTTCTTTTTTTTAAAGAGAAGCTTGTTAGCATGATTATTACTATTTTAAAGTAGAAAAATAGCACATGTGAGTATGTGGGGGCAGGGTTTCATTTATGAAAACATGAAAAGTCTTGGGTTTTTTTTATAAATAGGAGAATTATGCTAAATGAAGAAAATACATAATCAAGCATGCTGAATTATTTTCCTAGGGGCACCTAGGTAGCGCAGCAGATAGAGAACCAGGCCTGGAGTCAGGAAGACCCGAGTTCAAATCCAAGCCTCTGACACTTACTAGCTGTGTGACTCTGCTGTAAAATGGGGATGACGATAGCACCTACCTCTGAGGACTGTTGTGAAGGTCCAATGAGATAATATTGTAAAGTGCTTAGTGCAGTGCCTACATAATCCCTGAACCTACGAATATTTACTGGGTTGGCTTTTAATGGCAGGAAATATAATATGCCTTCCATGGTCTAGGCTGGTGATAGGAATCCTTTTAGGTACATGATGAAATGCTTTCCCTAACTTACATAATAGACTGGCAGTCTCTGTGGTTTTGGTCCCCTCCTTTTATGTAATAGCACCCTGTTGAACTCTGCTCTATTCATTTTTCTAACTGTCCGAGTATCCTGGTCATTTTTTCTTAATGGCTGAGATTACATGACTAATACCATTCAAAACTTGGTTTGTGATGAAGGTCTGCATCTTACTGGTTAAAAGAACATCTAGTATTGAAAAGAGATCTGGATTTGAATCCCTGTTATACTAACTGTCATCAGTAAAATAAGTTCATTGAGTCAATGGGTTGTTTCATTTTTATCCTTGTATCCCTGCCCAGCATAATGCTTTGCACATAACAGGTGCCTGATATGTCCAAGTTGATTTAAATTCTAGATGCCACAGTCATTCTGAATTGATCATTGTTAAGTGGTACCTGACTGAGTCATGCTTCCACTTCTTGATAAATGCCCTGAATTTTACTTCTTACATAAGAGATTAGAAAACTAAGAAAATGTTAAGTACCAGTTGAAGTACTCTATTTTCGTGGTGACTAGGTATCCTAGATTGAAGAGAGGAGCTTCATTGTTGAAGCTGGAGCAAGTGGGACTACTTTACCTCTGATTCAGAGCTGTCCAGTTCAGCCAAAGTTGGGGCTTTGAGGAGTTTCTTCCGTTGGACTGTTGTTGGTGGGCTGCTTACACCATTGGTTTTTGTTTGTGGTGTTAAACCGCCATTCAACACTGAGGCTTCTGTCCCTTTCTTTGGGGATTCAGGAGTGGTTACATCTAGTAAAAGAAACAGAAAAGCTCATGTTGTGATCTAAGAAAGGCAATCAGAATAATACAATTCATACATGTGGAAGCACATACAAAAAAACAATTCTCCATATAATATTTAAGACTTTAATCTCAATTTTTTACAAAACAAATTTTTATTAGAGCACAGATTATATGAGATAATCATATTTAAGAATAACTGGCAAATCCCACTAAAAAGACACTTTAGTTGCATCACTTTATTCATATATTTAAGTTAGAATATAGATAAGTTAGATATTTAACCTCCCCATTTTATAGAAGCAGACAATGGGACCCAAAAATACGAAATATATTCTATCTAAAGAGGTTATGGAAGACAGGTGAAGAGAAGAAATGACTTTTTTAAAAAAAAGTATAACAGTGCACTGTTACAAATGAGGAAGAGGTTTGGTTTAAAACATTTAAGAAGCCTGAAGAGAATTATTTATGCAGCACCTACTATATACCACTGTACTAAGTATAAATATAATTTTTTACAAATATTACCTCACTTGGTCCTCACAACAGACCTTCGAGGTGGGTGCTATTGTTATCCCCATTTTCCAGTTGAGGAAAGTGAACTAAATGAATGGCATGGTGCTGCTGGAAAGAGACCTGGCTTAAAATCTTGGCTTTGCTATTTAATACCTCTGTAACATTGGAAAATCACTCAACATTTCTGGGCCTCTGTTTCCTTAACAACAAAACGAGAGGGTTGGACTAGCTGACCTCTCATATCTTTTCCATATCTAAATTCTTGACCCTGTGTGTATTCACATACTCATCTGCATATGTACTTAACATAGACATAGAGTTTTGTTTGACTCAACCCGTGATGTCATTAAGTATAAGGAGCTCTCAGAGAGGAACCTTTCCTGCCAGTACAGGGGGTCTGTATCTTACTGGCTAAAAGAACATGGAGTGCTGAAAAGAAAATTGGATTTTAATTCCACCTATACTGACAGATGCTCTCGATGCAGTGGGTGACCTTGGCATTTATAAATTTTTTCCTCAGGTTTAGTACTAGTTAATGTAAGCCCTCAGAGAATAGCCTGGGGCATTAAGAATCTAAATGACTTTCCCTGGGTCACCCAGCCACTGTGTGTCAGAGATGAACCATGGTCTTCCTGATTTCAACACCCCCTTCTCCATCCACTATATCATACTGTCTTTCACATGTGTATATGTGTATGTATATGAAATCATACATCTACATATGTATGTGTGTGATTATACATATGAAATTATACACATTTGATTATATACATATAAATGTAAATAAACCAGAGTGAAAAGAAGATGGGATACATTCATCAAGACCAGACTGACTGAAAATTCATTAAAGTAACATAAATTCACTAAAGAAGTAAGGTAATAGTTTCCCATGTAAGGATCACAATTGAAAAAGCACTGAATAAATAAAAGAGGAACTTATATTAATGCTGAAATGTCACTGTAAATAAGAGTCCAACTAATTTTCTTCTTCAGTAAGTTAAATGATAAACCAAACATGGAAAAATATTACTCAGCTATAAATTTCATGAAGTACTTTCTGGGCTAACAAATTAAATCTCAACTTTGAATAGCCATGGAAAATCTGTAAACCTGAGAAAAAGATAAAAACAATTTCAAAATGATCAAACTAAAGTTTAAATGACTCAGTGCATGTTTAGGAAAGGAAATTGTAATAGTATAAACTCCTATTTAGGTAGCACTTTAAGGTTCATAAAGCTCTTTCATCACAACTCCTTCATTAGGTAGGGTGGTTTTTATTATATGCTTCAGCTCATGTTTCAATGTATTGATATTTGAGAGTTCCACAGACAATCAAAGCACCAACATTTTACCTGGTGGCAATTATTGAATTTACAGGTAGGGACCACATTTTTTTTTTTTTTTGCATCACTCCATGTGTTAAGCTTATTGACACATAATAAATTCTTTAAAAAGTCTTATTATGATGATGATTATCAAAGAGTTAAACCTCTGAATACTCCTAAATCTATTAAATGATGGCAAAAATCAGAACTTCAAACAAAAATACAATTCTAAATAAAATTTTAAAAGCCTTTTACTTTACCCTTCTACAATATTATAAATTACATTAATAAAGCTTAGAAACTTGCCAACAAACTTATTGTCCATTCACTGAAATTCCTGGAATGGAAATTTTGTACAGTACCAAAATATTAGGTTTAGTAAGAAAGAATAAACAATTCCAAATGTTTAATACTCAGTTATGGATTACTTGTGAAAGAAACAGATGACAGATAAGTGTGCAGCTTATATATACGCTAATATGTGTATATGTACATATATACAAATACATCTATATCACAGCACTTTAATTATATACTATTTATAGTGCTGACAGATTCCCTGTGCGAGGCAGTGACGTGTAGTGGATAGAACTGGCATTGGAGCTCAAGTCCCACTTCTGACATATTCACAGAATGGACGTGTGACCTTGGGTAAATCACTCCATCTCTCTCAGCCCAGATAACTCTGCAGGCCCACAAATTTGAGAGAAAGTATTGCTAGAGAGAGTTTTCACCAGAAGCTTCCTACACTCATGAAATCACACAACTGATTTTTGTTTGGAAAAAAAGTCTCCTAATGATAATATATGTGATTGATATAAATGAAATGTGCTCTTAATGCTTTCTATAAAATTCTAATCATTTCAGTCACTTAATGACCAATTTTATAAACTGACATTATTTGTACAATCACAAACCCAGTACTACTGAATAATGAAAAGTTGTCCTGGTCCTACCACATGTGGAGTACTGTGTTCAGGTCAGTTTAGAAAAGACATTGATAACTTATGGACTATCCAGAGGACAGGTGTCAAACAAGTGACCCTGCCTGTAGCCTTCACTCCCAAGTATAGCAGGAACCTGATTAAAATGTAAGTGGCAAATATCTAACAAAATAAATAGAACAAAATATAGATAATATCACATTTTAAAACTAAGTCAACATGTGGTCCATGGTCTTTACATTTGTGTTTGATACCACTGCTCCAGAGGATGACAATCAGGAAGGCAAAAGACTCTGATCAATGCTATATGTGAACTGGCTGAAGGAACTGGGAAGGCAAGCCAGAAGACAAGGCTGTAGGGGGTCATATGAGTTGTCTTCAAGTATGAGAACTATCAGGAGAACAAAGCAATAGACTTGTTCTGACCCAAAGAGGAGAAACAGTAACAATGTTTAGCAGTTGCAAAGAGGAAAATTTAGATTGATAACTAGAAACATTTTCTATTAATTAGTTACCAAAAAGTGGAATGGGCTGCCTTAGAAGGCAATATGTTCCCTGTCAGAAGTCTTCAAGCAGATGCCAGATGACAATTTGTGCGAAATGTAACAGAGATTCTTTTTTTTTTTTGGCTGTAAGTAGGACTGGATGGAAAATGATGTCCCTTTCAACCCTCAAATTTTGTAATTTCTAAAAGATGAATATATAATTTGAAACTATAATACATGCATGGGAAAATATATATTTACACATCCAAGTTATGATTTGTTAAATATGTTATAAAGATTTATCACTAGGAATGAACACACCTGAGTTTACATCTTTAATTCAACATGAACTTTTAAGTTATTAGTAAAAAGGAAATGGATGTTCACTTTCTTAAGATAGATTAATGGAATGGGTCAAGCTTTTCAGTTTATATTTTTAAAACACTGATTTGTTCAAAGAGAAAGCATTCATAGAAAATACATTTTGAAAATAGCTAGAGAAATATGAATAAAACACTCAGAAGTCAAACATATAATAAATGTCAAGCAACGTCATAAAAAAAATCTTGGCTCCTCTTCAGTAACTGAAAACACAGGCTTTTGTTTCAGTTGGGTCATCTTTCTCTAAGTTGTTCACATCAAATGTAGGTATGAATGAACATACACATGTTTATATTTACATGGACATACACGCATATATATATGATGCTCAGATGAGCCAACCATGTCTAATATTTACTGGATTGTGTCCAATGTGAATTTCTGCAGTCAACAGTGACTGATGACCTCAAGTAACAATTATTCATGATATTGGTTGTTTTTCAGATTTTCCCCTTCATTATGTTGGATTTCAGTCAGATTACTTCAGAGAATAGCCAGTTCTGGACATTAGAAGCAACACAGACACACTCAAACAAACACAACACCTGAAGTCTCCCTTTTCAAACCAAATTTTCTAGGATGATACTGTATCAAGAAAATGGTTGCTAAAGTAATGTTTATCAAGTGAACAAAGAAAACTGGAGGAGCTCTTCAGTAGTCAGTCAAATGTTCAAATTTAAGTGCCACATGATAGATATTTTAAACTTAAACTGCTAAAAATATTTTATCAAATGAATTTGTTCTACTTCTCTAATTTAAACTTCTCTAAAATAAACTGGTATAAAAATCATGGCTGAAAATGCTATAACAATACAAACTGTAATTAGTTTTATAGTGGTACCACTCTAGAATATATTAGAGTGTTAGCATTCTATTTAAGTCTCCTCAAAAACATAATACTTACATTAATATTCTGCTACTTTTATTTATATGTGATTTTTGTATGCAAGACATGCTGATAATACTTTGAATACTGACAATTTATACTGAGGAAAAGGAACTTCTAGGAAAAAACTGCTGGAGCCAACAGCTCATCTTCTATTTTATGTTTAACAGTAACTATTCACTTTTAAACAGATTAGAAAATACTTTATTAGAAAATACTCTGCAAAATGTCTTAATAGTTTTAAGATATTATTTGGAAAATTATATGGAACACTCAACATCTGATATGACTCTTGGTTAACTGATGTTAAAAGATGATTATAATTTGAGAGTTTGTTGATAATAACTTAAATTTACATACATAATTCGAAACAAAACTACAAAAGGAGCAGCAACTTTGCTTTGCTCAATAGCTAGTAGTTCCACTGAATTTAATCTAATTTAAGTAATTACATCCAGCTTTGTAATTCACATTTGGGGCACAGGATGATAAAAGTTACTATGATGCTCTTATGATCTTACTGTTTTAATAGAATTAGAAGAAAAGAAATTTAGTAATAATGTTTGGTCAGAACTTATTTTGTCAAAGTGAAGACACATAAAAGAGAGCTTCCTCAAATTTCTATAATACTACAATCACTTTGAGTTTGTTTTTAAGAAAAGAGAAGCACTATGACCAAATCCTAAAGTAAAGTAATACTGTTAAACTATTTAGATTTTTAGATTTGTTCTTTAGAAAATTATTGTTCGCTCAATACAGAAGTCCCTTAGACATTTTTTTCTTGAAGCAATCATGTCAAAGAATTTAACTTTGTAACAAACATATGAACAAATCCTGGCAGTTGTTTACTTTGTTTTCGATGTAACAAAAGTAATAGATATTCCGCATATACACAATGCCTATGGAGTAGGAAACATTTTTTTCTGTCTCAAATAGGCTGAATCTTTGATTTCAGACTGTAGATTGGAAGAAGCCCTTCAATTTTCTTTTTGATAGATGTTTAAACAAGCAGATGAGTGAAATGTATTTCACAAAAATCACAAAACCCATGTCAGGTGTTGAAGTGCTTTCTTTTTTTTTTACCTGACAAGTCAAAACTGTGAGACATGCTAAGTGGCCGCATTGCTGAAAAAAGAAAAACAGCATAAACAAAGTAATTCAGGCATTAGAAAAGCACAAGGAGGGCAAAAGGGGGGGGGAGAGAATTAATAATCTTAGTACATTTCAGATGCTAATAATGCAACGAGCTAGCTGGCATAAAATTGAAATTTTAAACTATAGTAGATATGTAGTGTTAGAGTTGCAAATAACATCAATAAAACTTTACAGTAACAACAAGAAAAACATACTATATTTTTAACATTCTATGTATGATAAAGGTAGACTTTTGTTTGGGAAAAGTCACAAAATATATCATTTGACAAAAAAAAAAAATCACATAAGACCAAAATAAAGATGTACATAACATGTTTCATGCAACCTTTAGGGACCAAAAATTGAATTTTCCGGAGAGCTTTTTTTCTCTTCTGATTTGTGTGTGTGTTCGTGCTTCATTGCTGAAGAAGACCATGCCATCAGAGAAATAACGACATGACTTGCACTTGACTTTGTTTTGAGTGAGGGAGGGATGTGCAGGTCACCAGCCTCACTTCTCCTCCAGAGCCATCTGAACCCAGTGACCAGATATTCATCAGGATGACTGGAGATGACCCAGGATGAGGCAATTGGGGTTAAGTGACTTGCCCAAGGTCACACAGCTAATGAGTGTCAAGTGTCTGAGGTGAGATTTAAGCTCAGGTCCTCCTGACTCTTGCATTGGTGCTCTATATCCATTGTACCACCTAGCTGCCCTGTCTCTCTCCTCTGATTTATAGCTACCCTAAAAGAACCTTGATATTAAAAATTTGGCTTTAGAGTTATGAATAACTATTCTGAAGAACAGATTCAGGTAATATTGAGAGGTCAACATCTTGTTTATTGTATGTGATAAGTTAGTTGGTTATATAGTATTTGTTTTGGTTTTTTTCTTTTTTAAAGTGGGGTGGTGGAAACAAGCATTTATATAGTGCTTTTTAAGCCAGGCATCATGCTAAAGCACCTTACAAATATTATCTCGTTTGAAAACTGATGATCCCTGATCTAAAAAACAGAAGAAATTAACCAACCTTTTCTCTGAAAAATATTTTGGCCACTGTCTCAAGATAATTATGATGAAGATATAACTGGTCCTTTTTTTATTACTTTTCTTTAATGACTGTTATTTATTCCTATATGAAAAGTCAGCTTCATTATCACTCAAAACAGGACAAAGAAGGCAGCACATGTCAGATAGGTCAAACAACCACCATCATCTAAACCACCATTTCCCCTCAGGTCCTCATGGAGATATCCCAGGATTCAGAATCCAAGAGCTTTGGGGGTAGTAATATTCTACAAATTTCCAGTCTCTTGCCCCAGCAGCTATTATTGAGGGGAGATACCACTGTGGAAAAGGGGCCAATTTTCCTCATCACCAGCAGCAATTGCTGACAATTTGACACCAATAAACAGAGAAGCAACACTGACTAGACTACTGTAGGTCCTTTTCCAGCCCAGTCCTACCAGATGCTAACCTACTGCCACTCCCAGTGTTGGGAAGCCAGTATAGCTGAAATTTTGGAAGGTATCCTGCGAGGGAAAAAGGAGGCAGCTTGTGTTAGGCAGGTCAGGCATTTATCTTAACCATGATCTTCATCTGTCTCAATTTTCCCTTTTCTCATACATTTAATGCTCTCTTTCAATTATACCTATATTTAATACTTATGTTAATTCATCCTGAACACTTGCTAGATACATTCCCTTTTCTTTATACTACCAAAAAAAAAAAAAAAAGATCCTTGGCTAACTGATTAGACATCTTTATGCTTTCCAAGATATTCTTCAAAATTTTTGGAATTCTAACTTTGCTTCTATCTTCTTATCACTTTCTGCAGCACACGCAAATTTCCCACGTTAAATCATATGTATACGTATAATACAACCTCATTCATAACAAGGACAATTAAAAGGTACAATTTACTAAGGACTTTTACATGTATTATCTTGAGAAGGATGAAATAAATTGCCCTAGTAACAAGAGAATTCAAGCCTGGAATCAAAGTCACCTTACTTTAAGTCCAATGCTTTTCCTACTAAACCATAATGACTCTCACTATCTCATCTTCTCTTCCCTACCCTTTTTGATTAATTCCCTCGATATTCTTGACATTTTGTTCTCCCAGATGAATTTTATTATTTTTTCTAGCTTTATGAAATAATTTTTGGTAATTTGATTGGTATGGCACTAAATAGGTAAATTAGTTTAGGTAGAATTGTCATTTTTATTATATCAGCTCAGCCTACCCATGTGCAATTGATATTTTTCCAATTATTTAGATCTGAAATTATTTGTATGAAAAGTGTTTTATAATTGTGTTCATATAGTTCCTGGGTTTGTCTTGGCAAGCAGACTCCCAATATTTTATACTGTCTACAATTATTTTAAATGGAATTTTCTATTCCTTCTTGCTGAGCTTTGCTGGTAATATATAAAAATGCTGATGATTTATATGGGTGTATTTTATATCCTGCAACTTTGCTAAAGTTAATTATTTCAAGTAGTTTTTTTAGTGGATTTTCTAGGATTCTCTTAGGTATACCATCATATCATCTGCAAAGAGCAATAGTTTTGTTTCCTCATTGCCTATAATTCCTTCAATTTCTTTTTGTTCTCATTGTTAAAGTTAACATTTCCAGTACAATACTGAATAATAGTGGTGATAATGGGCAACCTTGTTTCACCCTTGATGTTATGGAAAGCTTCTAGTTTATCCCCATTACAAATAATGCTTACTGATGGTTTTAGATAGATACTACTTATCATTTTAAGGAAAATTCCCTTTATTCCTACGTTCTCCAGTTTTTGCAATAGGATGTGTGCTGTATTTTGTCAAAAGCTTTTTCTGCATCTACTGAGATAATCATATGATTTCTGTTAGTTTTGTTATTGACATGGTCAATTATGCTGACAGATTTCCTAATATTGAACCAGCCTTGCATTTCTAATATAAATCCTACCTGATCATAGTGTATTGTCCTTGTGATAAACTGTTATAATCTATTTTCTAATTTTTAATTTAAAATTTTTGCCTCAATATTCATTGGGGAAATTGGTCTATAATATTCTTTCTCTGTTTTGGCTCTTCCTAATTTAGGTATCACCACCATGTTTGTGCCATAAAAGGAATTTGATAGGACTCCTTCTTTGCCTAATTTTCCAAACAGTTTATACATTACTGAAATTAATTGTTCCTTAAATGTGTGATAGAATTCACTTGTGAATCCATCTGATCCTGGGAATTTTTACTTAAGAAGTTCAATGATGGCTTGTTCAATTTCTTTTTCTAAGATTGAGTTAAATATTTTGTTTCCTCTTCTGTTAATCTGGGCAAATTATATTTTTGTAAGTATTCATCCATTTCAGTTATATTGTCAGACTTATTGGCACACAATTGGGCAAAATAGCTCCTAATTATTGCTTTAATTTCCTCTTCCTTGGTGGTGAATTCACTCTTTTCATTTTTGATACTGGTCATTTGGTTTTTTTTTTTTTAATCAAAAGTTAATTTTTTTTCATAAAACCAGCTCTTCATTTTATTTATTAGTTCAATAGCTTAGTTTCAACTTTATTCATCTCTCCTTTAATTTTCAGAATTTCTAATTTGGTATTTAAATGGGAATTTTTAGTTTGTTTTTTTCCTAATCTTTTTAGCTACATGCCCAATTCAGTGATCGGCTCTTTCTCTCTTTTATTCCTGTAAACATTTAGAGATATAAAATTTCCCCTAAGAACTGATGTGACTGCATTCCATAAATTTTGGTATGTGGTCTCATTATTGTTCTCTTTGATGTAATGATTGTTTCTATGATTTGTTGTTTGATCCACTCATTCTTTAGGATTAGGCTATTTAATTTACAATTAATTTTGAATTTATCTTTCCATGACCCTTTGTTACACATAATTTTTCTCACATCATCATCTGACAAGGTTGCATTTAAATAGTTCTGCCTTTCTGCATTTGAATGTGAGGTTTTTATGCCCTAATAAATGGTCAATTTCTGTGTAGGTGCCATGTACCACTGAGAAAGAAGTACATTCCTTTCTATTCCCATTCAATTTTGTCTACCACATCTATCTTTTCTAAAATTCTATTCACCTCCTTCTTTCTTGTTTATTTGTGGTTAGATTTATCTAGTTTTGAGAGGGGGAAGCTGAGATCCCCCACTAGCAGAGTTTTGTTGTCTATTTCTTCCTGTAACTCATTTAAATTCTCCTCTAAGAATTTGGATGCTATACCATTTGGTACATATATATTTAGTACTGATATTACTTCATTTTCTATGGTACCTTTTAGTTAATGTAGTTTGTTTCTTTATCTCTTTTAATTAGATCTATTTTTGCTTTTGTTTTGTTTGATATCAATTCATATTCCCCTTTGAGGCTTCCCATGTAGGTATTTTGACATTGTTGTCCTCTTGTGAATTTGTGTTTTGATCTTCCTTGTTTCCTTCTCATTATAGTAGCATTCAATGATCAGGGCTCCTGTTTTGTTTTGTTTTTTGCTAATTTTTAAAGTCTATTTCATGATTTTAAAAAGTTGAACTTTGCTCCTGGGGTACAGGGGCCACTGTCCCAAGCTTCTTGTGCTGGAGGCTAGGCACCTGGTCACTGGCTTTCTGCACGGGAGCCTCTGGTGCTGGTGGCTTGCCCACTGCACTGGGGTGGCCCAGTCTAGTTGTGCCTATTGTGCCAGAGTTCTGGGGTTAGAGGCTTCACAGCTGGTCTGCTGAGTCAGGACCAACGGGTCTTGGTTGCTGATCTGTGCTGTGGCTAACAGCTTCCTACTGGCTTGCCTGGACACTTTGATCCAAGTGAGACAGACCCTTCCTGAAGTCCTTCTAAGTTATCTCAAGCTGGAAAATTGTTTCACTACATCTTTTTGTAGGTTCTTTGGCTCTAGAATCCATTGAGAGGCTTGGTTTAACATTGTTTCCCAGGGAAACTGGGGAGAAGGCAATTCTTGGCTTTTCTCCATCATCTTGGCTCTGCCCACCCCAATCCTTTTTGATGTTGCTAAATGAACTTTTTTCATTTGGCTACCAAGAAAAACCTAATTACCAGTAGGAAAAAACCCATCCCCCTTAATCCCCAATTCAAAACTCATCATAAAATTCCATTGCTTCAAAAAACGCTGGGTGAATTATGGACAGCAAGTTTGTTATTTTCAAAGCAATTCTTAATCTTCTGAAATACCTTACATTTTTTTCCAGCATGCTACAGTAAGATTTAGAAATCTTAGGAGAACTTTAAGAAATTGTTTCTTAAAAGGCAGAATGCTGTGATAGTTAAGTACTAAGGAATAATATAGGCCCAAGACAAAAGCCACACACCTATTATAATAAATAATTTCTTTGAGGAAAAAAATCAGAGGTTTGTCATCAGAAGATGATAGGTACCTAATAATACTGCAAAACATGAAAATGATTATATTTTAACAGAAATTACATCTTAATGATGTGAGTTATTCCTTCTTTGGCCGTTTAGTACAAAGCTAAGAAAAGGAGGAAAAAATACGGCATACAATTAAAAACTCTATCCTGATCTATTTAAACAAATTATTGATGACAAAAGTGGAATATTAATGGAAGAATATAAATGCTAACTACAATAATTTCATAATGAAATCCAACAAATTAAATGAATTGTTACATGGGGAGGCCAAAAGAGTCTAAAAGGTACCTTAGTTAGCAAACATTTGACTTTCTTGTCAAGCAGAGATGTGAAAGTCAAAGGCAAAATGGATTTAGAATACAAACTTGTTTGTAAAATCTTACATAGAATAATAAACAAAGATCCTTAACAGTATTTCCCAATTAAGTAGAAAATAGCAAAAGGTCAGGGAAAAAGTAGTTTTAAGAAAATTTAGTGAGAGATTCAACTGAACAAAATCACCTCAAGGGTATTTAAGGATGAAAAATGGAGGACAACAAACAGATAAAAAAAGGAAGAGATTTTCAAAAGAAACTCTTCATAATATAAGAATGTATAGTTACCACATTTAGAGGTTAATATTACAATCCTGGATGTGTTTTAACAGAAAGTTAAATGTTTGCTCTGAAAAAAAAAAGCCTTCCTTCCATCAGTTTTGGCACTCCCAACTTCTCCCTGATACTGATTACTATCCTCTGTTTTTTTTTATTCTGTGCCACTGTTGTCCATGTTTTTCCATAATCCTCAAGAGAGGATCAACCCAAAGCACTAGAGGCCTTATTCCTCTTTTAGTATCTTGGGGACACTATATACTGAGCCTTATTCCTCTTCTAGATGACATCCCCAGCTATCATGCACCATTCTTCAAAGCCCTTCTTTTAAGGCTAAAAAGACCTAGTTCCTTCAATGGATCTTCACCTGGCAAAATCTCCAGTCCCTTCAGTATTCTAAATGCCTTTTAATTACCATATTACAATTTATTAATGACCCTCTAAAGAAGGGTGTCTATAAGTTTGCAATCACTGAGAGCAATATTTATAATTTCTGAAATATAAGTAAGCTTAATCTCCTAATGGAATTTTAGGTCCAGTTGATTATGTATTTTTGGAAAAATGTCCAAGATATACGCACAGAAGAACTTTTTTGATAGCTCTACTTGTATAGGCATGAAATATCATTTGGATGTTGTCTTTTCCATTCACAAAATTGATGAACTGAGGAGGCAAAAATGGTATTTTCATTACTGCCATTCACTTAAGAAAAGGGATTCATATGAGAATGAAAAATTTGGGAATTGAATAGTGGTTAAGAAAATGGTAGCTGAGGAGGAAGAATATTCTAGGAGTGAGAAAGACAGTACAAAAGCAGAGAGATGGGAGACGGAACATTATATGTGAGGAATGGCAAGTAGGCCAGTATGACTGGATTGAGGATAATATGTAAGAAAACTAAAAAGGAATGGCTGGAAACAAGGAGTAGTCATATAAATGTCAGTTTGCTACAAGGAATTCAGTGGTGTGTCCTAACAATATATGTTTTGCTATCTAACATTTTTATCAGTGAAATGGATGAAGGCACAGACAGCATGCTTACAAAATTTGTGGATGACATGAAGCTTGGAGTTAACCTAATGGATGGCAAAGAGAAGCTCCAAAGAGATTCTGAGAGGTTAGAACAATGGAATGAATCTAATAAGATGAAATTTAAGAAGCATTAATGTAAAGTCTTTCTCTATGAAAAAAAAATCAATTACACAAGTACAGATAGGGGAGAAATAGCAGAAACCAGCACAGGGAGGGAGGGTAGAGCAGGAGTACAGAGGACAACCCTAATGACAAAAAAGGGATTGTTGGCAAAGGTGGACCTTGGTAGTATCATGGTGACTAGACCTTGGAGATAGTGGCTTAGGGGTAGGTTATGCTGCAGAAGTTGGCCAAGGGCCATGAGGAAAGGTGATGAGGATGGTAGCTGTCACAGTGTGGAAAGTACTCCTATCTGAATGTTAACACCATGTTTGCCCAGTTGACTGTGAAGGAACCTGAGATCTGAAAAGTCTAAATGATTTGTAGAAGATAATAAAAGGCATCAATGGAAATTCTGAGGCAACAATCAAGGTCTCTAGACTTTTCACCTAACTCTTCCACTGTAACACATTTGGTTTCCTTTTTCCCCTCACAAGTTCACTAGAAGAGGGAGAAACACAGTGTGAGGGCATTATTTGTAGTTCCTCAAGAAGAAATTCTTATGTTCATTTGTATTTTGTGTCATTAATGGCACTTCTAAATATAATTTTACTTTTTTTTTAAATTGAATTTTTAGCAATTTTGTCTAATAAAAGAGAATCTGTCAGGTATTAGGTCTGCTGTTTCCATTTTCTAGTTGTTATGAATGAAGACATCCCTTTGCCCCAAAAAGACAGGTTTCAGAGTAGTCCTAAGCTCCAGTACACAAAAATATTCTTTCTACTCATTCTTTTGTTGTTTCCGTTCCAAGAATTAAGCACTTGGTCCCTTTTTTCCTAAATTCTTACCATGCAGTTTAATTAAGCTATTAAAATACAAATGAAAGAATGCTGTCCCTTAATATCCTTAAAATATATACGTATTACCACAGTGTGCGAGAGTTTTTTCTGGTAGACTTGGAACTTTGTAATAACGCAAGAACTTATTAAAAAAAAAATCCCAATGGTGGTTTTCTAAGGCAAAATGCCTTCCATACTCAGAGAAAGAAATATGGAAGTCATTCGCAGAATGTAGCAGATCACGTTTGTGTGTGTGTGTGTTTTTTTGTGTATTATATTTTGATTTGTTATATGATTTCTTCCATTTATTTTAGTTTGACTACATAGCATGACTATAGTGAAAACATACTCAATAGGAAAGTATATATAGAACCTATACAGAATTGTATGCTGTTGTGGGGAGGGAGGGGGGTAGTGGGGGGTAGATGTAGGGGGGATGGAATCTTTATTTTATGGTAGTGATTGTAGAATGTTAAAAAAATAATAAAATTAAATCAAATAAAAAAATAAAAAAATATATATGTATTAATAAATTCCATAAATTAAAAAATAACCTAAGTATGTATCTCGAGCTTTATAAATAGTTAAACGATCTTAAATGATATGAAACAACCTAAGCCTTGCTTCATTTAACATGACATGCTTGAACTAATATCTGAGGCAGCAGAAGCATGAACTTAATCTATATAACTCCTATTTCCAAAACATAATAATAATAATGTTGAGAGACATTCTGGCATAGTGGGTAAACAGCTGGTTTTGGATTCAAAAAGACAGTCAAGTCCTGTCTGTGTGACATGCAACAAGTTGCTGCACCTCTCAGTGCCCAAGCCTACTCTGTAAGGCTATAAGATGGAAGAAAGTGCTGATCTACACTATCAGAAGTTCATCACAGGGAGCTCACTATACTGATGAAGTGACAGGTTGGGTAAAAACAACATAATATAATACCACCTTTATAAACGATTTTACAGCCTACAGAGCCCTTTCACATACAATAATAATTCATCTAGGTTTCATGTGACCCTATGAAGTGGACAGGAAACATGTAGATCTATATCTCTCTATATTTTTTTAAACTTTACAGATAAGGGACAAAAAAGCCTGAAAAAGTTCAGTGACTTGCCCAAGGTGATGCAAAAGGCCAGTAGGAGAGTCAAGATTCCCACTAGGCTATATTTCCTCTATATGGGTCAAGGGAAAGTATGTTTTCTATTTATTAACTTGATAACTTGATTATTTCAGATGTGAGCCCATTGGGGGAAAGGGAGATGGAAAGAATTAACAATTTCAGGGTGCATTTTTGGTTCAATATGGACTTTTTTGGGGGGTGAGGGGGTCTGCACAATAGATTTTTTTGCTATCTGGGGTTTTTAAAAAGAAGAACATGATGAACAGTAGACTCACCTAGCCTACTACGCCTAATCTCCTCTGGTGAAACTGGGCGTAATTTTCTTTCTGCTTTGATTTCCTCCAATATTCTTTCATGAAGACTCCGTGGCCGTGGTGGAGTTGGTTTCAGTTTTCTGGCTGAGGCCTTGAAAAATAAGGAGAATTAATGATTATGGATGTAAGTAATTTGCTTTCAAAGTAATTTTATACAAAGCTATACACACAACACAGTACTGTAAAGTTAAATTATAATGAATTGATAGAAATATTTGTCTATACCCTGAAAAAAATTCAGTGTTATATGTTTGATTAAAAAACATTTATTAATTTCATTCTATGTACCCTGCACTATGCTAAGCACTGGGGATATACCAAGAAAAGTGAAATAATCTTTGTACTTAAGAAGTATACATTCTACCAGGGAAACAACTTACTTATACATATAAGTAAAGTATATATGTAATAAAAAATGAATACAAAGTAGGGAGGACATTGACAGTAGTTGTCAGTAAGATGGGATGCTACTCTAAAATATTAAGTTTCATAAAGCAACAGTGAATTGACAATTTTTTTTTTACTGATCTACACATAAAAATTATTTTTTGGTTACTAGTTTTGTTAAAGATAAACTCTATAGTCACTAGAAAGGGTAATATGTTAAAAGAACATTTTTGGAAAAATTTACCAAAAATAAAGAGCAATTAAATAGGAGTAGTTCAAAGGCAAGAAGTATAAAGGGGGTGGTTAAAAATTTATCAAAGAAACTTAATGAAATCCATGGAGACTATCACTGAGAAGATAGGAAAAGTATATGTGGAAGGGTGTTTCACACTTTGAAGATGCTATTTAGTTTTACTTCCTATAGCGAAAGGGTCCCCAACACTTGAACTATAATCTAGGCTTTCCTAATTCATTATTTGGGCAGCAAGGTGGCTAAGTGGTTGGAGTACCAGGCCTGAGAATCAAGAAGACCTGAGATCAAATCCAGTCTCAGACATTTAATAGCTGTGTGATCCTGGGCAAGTCACTTCACCCTGTTTGTCTCCATTTCTTCATCCATAAAATGAGCTGGAAAAGGAAGTAGCAAACCTCCAACACTGTGAAGTTTAAGGCAATCCAACAGTCTGTCAAGAGAGCTATTTACAAAGAAGCACTAAGCACTGTGGCATAATACTAAAGCACTGGATTAAGACATTGAAAGACTTGAGTCTAGAGAAGACAGCAAGGGGGAATGCATAGTAAAAAAGAGTGAGGAAGAGAAATTCTCTCTAGAAAAGTGCACAAAAAAGTGAAATTTTAAAAACTAATAATAAACAAGACAAGTTGAATGGAAAGAGAGGAAAGGAGATCTTGCCTGACTGGGATGAGGGGGGAAAGAAAAGGAAGAATTAAATAACCAGATAAAAGCAGGAAAGAAAAGTGAACTAATAAGTAAAACTTCAAAAGGAAAAGGATGGCAAACACTGAAGAGAGGGAAGAAGTCAAGGGTGGGTAGGAATAGGGTTACCTTAAAAAAAATTTAACCTAAAGTAACCGAAGAGACACACTACTGTCTTTCTGGGGAGTGAGGGAGATCATAACTTGAAGAAAAGAGTATACAGAAGGAAAAGTAGAGGACTGGGACAGAAGTTCAGAGGACAACTATAATTAGTGCATGAGACCTGGGAAAAGATGCAACAAAAAAGACTGAGGAGTAGTTAGAGAAAAGGAGAGAACATACTGGAGTAGGTGGTCAACAGCATCAAATACTGCCTAGTTCAAGAAGGATGAGGATCATGAATAAGTTACTATATTGGGCAATTAAGAGTTCACTGGTAACTTTAGAGAGAACAGCTAAATGAGGAGGTAGAAAGTCAGATTGCAGAGGACTTAGAAAAGAGTGAAAGAAGGGAAGTAGAGGCATCAGTGTAGAGGGCTTAAGGATTTCAGCAGAAAAGTACAGGGATAACAGCTAGCAGGCATGATAGGATCCTGTGATGGTTTGTTTAAAAAAAAAAAAAAAAAAAAGGATGAAGAAGACATAGGCATGTTTGAAAGCACCAGGGGAAAGAACCAGTAGACAGCAGAGGCTGAAAATCAGGAAGGAGGGGAATGATTGAGAAGGCAATGTGCCAGAGAAGAAAGGCTACTTGTCAAACATTTATATATATATATATGACGTAAAGCTTAGGAGAAATAGCTAGTATTTTGGAGTCAGGTTTTAAAAAGATCTTGAGAGGCTAGAACATTGAGTTAAATCTAATGAAATAACACTTAACATGAAAAAAATATGTTCTACATGGGTTAAAAAAATTAACTTTATAGCATTAGTAACAAAAGGTAAAAGTTGTAGTGAGGTAGATTTCAACTTGATATAAGGAAAGATTTCCTAAAAACTCAAGCTATCCAAAACTAGAATAGGCAGCTACTAGAGATAATGGATTCTGTCCCCCTGTAGTTTCCATTCTAAAGCTGGATAAAACCTTGTTAGGGATGTTTTAGAGTGTGTGAAGGAAATTATGATTTTTCATATTAATTGATATAATATGTGTAATGAATATATACTAAGAGAGAAGATTTTTCAAGAATTGTCTTTTCTATTTTGTGAGTCATGAGAATCAACACTGAAGCTTGAAATGATCAATCAAACCTTTGACAAAGCTCTCAATCACTGGCATCCTTGTGCCAATGTACCTTAAGTGAAGCAAATCAAAGACTGTAAAATCTGTTCCCATCACAGAACTCTGGTCCTACAATCCCAAAAACTGGACTCCAGAATTGTTGTATTGTCATCCATTTTTGGGTTTGTCCTGAGAAACTGCTCAAAGCCTTGGGAACAATTGTTTGTGATCCACCTACTCCACACCTTCTGTTCCCATTGTGATTTATGTATAAAATCTCTGTTTTCACTTCAGCAAGGTAGAATTTTGATCAGAAGAATGTCCAATTTGCAAATCTGTTCCTCCTAATAAAAAGGCTACCTGATCGTTACTTTGTCTCTGGCCTGAAGTTTCATCAGTTTCAAGTTAGAGACTGGCTCAATAAAATCCTGCTAACAAGTATAATTCTAATACAGCTTAGATTATTAGCCTCTAAGTCTTAATTATATAAGTAAAACATACAATTTTGTTAATGGAGCCATTTTCTATTAGTAATTTTTGGCCAATGAGATTTAATATTTAATTAACCATGCAGGCTAACTGAATTCCAGAGATGAGACTGGAGAAAATTTCATTACACTACCTCTATTCAACCACTACTAGGAAAAATCATGTCAAAATACATACTGGATTTAAAGGAGGTCGTGATCGAATGAAGTCTAGGATGATTTCGTGAGCGCTTTTTTTTAACCGAGGAGGAATATCACCATTCACCTAAAAGAAGAGAAATAAGAAAGTTCTGTTTCAGCTATGTTTAGGAATTAGTACATTCTAAGAGAAGCATATGACTCTACAGGTCAATCATTAAAAAGTTCTGAATCTAACTGCAATCTATGTATAGGATATAGAAGGAAAACACCATACTCACAATCTTTCTTCACAAATGAACAAATTACAAGTACTCATTTTACGTTGATAACTAAAAATTTTGGTTTCTCTCAATTAAAAATTTTGGTCCCTCTAATAGTTGATTCCAGCAAGGACTATTTAAAAGGAAAGAAGCTTTGGAATTAATCCTAGTCATATCATTTTGGAAAATTTTGTTAGACATATATTTTAGCATAGTATTGAATCCTCATACTAATTTGACAAAAAATTAGAAGCAGGATAAATGTAGGACAAAAATAACATTATCTTATAGGTAGATGTTTACTGCACAGCACTTCACCGCCAAAGCTGTGGGAGCAAAGCTAAATAGAAATGAATTACCATTACTCTGTTCAATGTACACAAATCAAATCATTAACCCCAACTAACTCTCAAATATACTCCACTGGTAACAAAGGGAAATGGAATTATGTGTATTGTTTAAAGAAATCTATTAACTGATGGGAAAACACCAATGCTCTACTAATGCTCAGGAGCATTATTTGCATACATGAAGAATAAATCACGCTGAAAAAAATCTGAACTATAAAGAAAAGCAATGAAAAGCCAGAATTCCTGGTTGAAGCAACAGGAATAATAATTTATATTTATATAGTGTTTCCTGACAACAGCCCTCTGAGGGAAGTAACAGAATTATCCCCATTTTATAGATGATACGTAAAAGTGATTTGCCTATGGTTATCCTAGAGAGGGAGAACCAGGAATGAAGCACAAGTCAAACCTCTTGACTTTGATTCCAGTACTCTTTCCACTGAATAACATGGTCTCTGCAAATATAGATTCATGAGAAGACAGCAAGACTTAAACTCTGATGTCATTTCTAAAGGAAAAAGAACTTGGGCTTTCTGGTTAAAAATTATATGAAAATATCAAAGAAAAGGAAAATGGCATATACGTGTGCACACAGAGGGCATACGCACACACACACACGCATACACGTACATACTAAAAAAAAACCAACAAAAAAGAAAAATAAGCAAAGCCAAGAAGACAACACAACAAAATCCTACAAAGCAAGAGAACTGACTGAAATTTCAGAAGCAATGTAAAACACAATGAAAGACATCATAAAACCACCAGATGACACATTTAAAGAAAGTAAACAAAAATTAACCTTGGCAAAAAAATTTTTTTGAGACAAAGAGCTTAAAGAAAGTAAAAATTGTAAGTGAAATTAAAGAATTAAGAGATACTAAAAATGATTTAGAGGGAATAAAAAAGAAAATGACCAATATGAAGATTATGATAAGAAGTCTCAATTAGTCAAAAGAATCAACTACTAATTAACTTACTACAGTGGAAAAGAGAATTAAAGCCAACAAAGATCAATTGTAAAAATGTAAGAAAAAATGTAGAGTCAATTGACAGACTGGGTGCACATGTTTTAGGTGCAGCAATCTCAAAATAAATGATGGCTCAGAAAAATTGGGAAAAGAAAAAATCAACATATTTTAGAAAAGAAGAAAATTATCACCAAATATGAAAAAAATATAAATAGAATTAATGTGCTATACTAAATGATTAATTTATAAATTATAATCAATACATATAATATACATATAGGTATATATATATTAGCTTACACAAAAACTAAAGCTATATGTGTTATTATCTTCCCAGGATCTCACAGTCTGAAGTGATGTGAGAGATCTAAAATCTAATATTATAATTACTGAGGTTTGTAATGAAACAAGAATGAATTCTCGCTATGTAGTCCCAGACAAGTAGTCATCTATTCTATAGGTGAAAATTTTCAGTGTTCTCAGTTTTTTGTCATTATAAAAAGGTGCTATAGAAATATTTCTATAAACACAGGATTTCTTCATCTTCCTCTGATCTCTGCAGTACTGGCCAAATTGTGATATTAGTGGGTCAATAGGAATTTGTTTTACTTGACTATGCATAATTATTAACAAGGATTTGGTTTTATTTTGGGGGGAGGAAGACACAGAAAGTAAAAAATCTTGTTATTGGGAAACTTTTTTTTTCTTTTCAAAGGCTTTAAAAATTAGTTAAGCTAATTAGTTTAGACTTTGTTAAGTGTCTTACCATAAAGTATGGGGAAAACATTAATATACTCTTCTTTTATATAATTTAATATTCTATACAGAAAAGAATACAGTGCTGGGATTGATATTAGTATAATAAGGCACTTGGCAATGACTCTTTAGAGCATGTACAAAATTCTCCTTTACCCCTCTGTAATTTTTGACACTATTTACTTAACAATCTTTTCCTTAATATATTCTTCTCTTTTGATTTTCCTGACATTGCTTTCTCCTGGTTCTCTTCTTACCCATATGACTATTCTTTCTCCTTATCTTTTGCTGCATCTTCATTCAGGTTACATTCACACATGAGAATCTCCCTAGTTTCGGTCTTTGGTCTTTCTCCTTCTATAGTATTTCACTTGATGATCTCATCAGCACCCAAGGATTCTATTATCTCAATGCAGATGATTCTCATATCTCTTTGTCCAGCCCTAACCTCCTTTCTGACCTCCAATATCACATGTTGTCTTTCATCCATTTTTCAGTCATGTCCAACTCTATAAGACTCCATTTGGGGTTTCCTTGGCAGGGATACTACAGTGGCTTGTTATTTCTTTCTTCAACTCATATTATGGATAAAGAAACTGAGGCAAACAGGATTAAATGATGTGTCCAGGGTCACATGGCTAGTATCTGAGAACAGATCTGAACTCAGGAAGATAAGTCTCCTCGACTCTAAGCCTAGCACTCTATGCACTGTATCAACTAGCTGCATGAGGTGTCCATTGGACACCTCAAATTGGATGTCCCATATACATTTTAATATGTCCAAAAAGGAATTCATTATCTTTCCCACCTAGAACTTCACGTCTTTCCAACACCCCATTCTCCCAAGTCACCAGGCTCACAAAGTATCATCCTCAACTCCACATTCTCATCCTCTTCCCTATGACCATATTCAATCAGTTGCCAAGTCCTGCTGAGTTTACCTTCCTAACAACTCCTATATATTCTCTACTCATACTGACACCTGGTATAAGTAAGTCCTCATTAATTCATAGCTGGACTACTGCAAAAGCCTACTGGTTGGCCTCCTTGTTACAAGTCTCTCCTTACTCCAGCCATCTTCTACTCAACTATCAAAGTAGGTCTAACCACATAATTTTTCCCTACCCTACCCCACCATTCCATGAACTCCAGTGCCTCCCTATCACCTCCAAGATCAGATAAAAATCTTCTGTTTGGTTTTTAAAGCCTTATAACCTGGTCCCTTTCTGCCTTTCTAGCTTTCTTACATCTTACTTCCCTCTATATAATCTATGACTCAGTGACACTGTTCTTCATCTAACCCATTCCATCTCATGGCTTTACATGCACTCTCACTGGGGGTCCCCCAGGCCTGGAATTCCCTCCCCCTTCCCTATTTCCTGGATTCTTCAGTGAAAGCAAGATATCTTTCTTATATATCAATGTCAATCTATATCTATCTTCTCTATCAATGTCCCTTAATGCTAATGTCTTCCTTGTGTGATCTTCTTCAAGTTATCCTCCACATACCTTCAGATACCATACATAGTTGTTTGCATGTTAACTCATCCATTAGACCATGACCTCCTTGAGGAGAGGGACTATTTTTGCTTTTCTTTGTATCTCCTGTACTTAACCAAAGTCCTAGCACATAGCAAGTGCATACTAAACTTTTGATTACTTGACTTGGTTTGTCTGCCAACAGTACCCGAACAGGGAGGCTTGGTGAGGCTGAGTCTGGAAATGTATGAGAGTGGGGCCCTTTCTCTTCCCACTTCAGAGCTGAGCAAGTATCCTCCTATTGTTTCCTGTTACATTACTGTGAGGAAATGAAAAGCTTTTTAATAGGTTGTAGAGCCAGCAGTGGGGGCATACACAAAAAGCCCAAAGAAACCTGCAGTTCTTTAGTGAGGGGGAAGAAAAGCTAGCTTCAGGGTAGGGGGTAAAGAAAGACAGAGGCCTGCCCACAGGAGTGACCTGCTGCTGCCCACTTTATTTCCCCACCAGGTCGCCATGTACTTGTGAATGCACAAGACCTCTGTTTCTTCTAACTCGAGTTTATTTTTTTCCTGAATATAAATGAATGACTATCTAAGAAGGAATGGACGAGATTATGACCTTATGAACACTGAAAAGTGAAAGGGACATCAAAAATCCTTTCTCAAGTGGAGCCAGTATTAACAATGGCCAAGTCCAGGGGATGGGTGGGGGACAGCCCAGAACAATAACCTGCCAGACCTAGAACAGCAGAGAACTGGCCCAACAGTCAAAATACCATGTCCAATAAGACAATTTGTCCATTGGTTACACCAAATCTAGAAGTGAACTTGAAGAGAACTCTTTAAAGAGATGAAAGGACTTACCCCATGGTGGGGGTAGGCAATGTTTTTCAACAAGAACTTTAAGTCTGAGCTCACCCTCCCAGGGACTAAGTAAGTGTGTAGAGAGCAGAGTATGCCATAGTTCAGGGAGGATATTATTATACTTTTGGTCCATGCTATACTTTTTCAATAAATATTCCTTTATAAAAGCTAATAAAGGAAGTGTACCTAGCCATCCTCTGAGGACTCTATCCACTGGTCAATGCAAGTAGGGGTTAGAAGAACGAATTTCCCAGAGCATTAGAATATAGTTAGGTCCTAATTAGTGAGAATAATGAATCCCCTGAAGTAGTCACTTTGAAGACAAACCTATGTAAAATATGGTAATTGATTCTAGCCCAACTGAAATACATAGTATGAATTTGAATAATGTAACCACTTCAGAGGATTCTTACTACAGTTATGTCCTCCCTCACTCAAAACAAAGTCAAGTGCAAGCCATGTCATCATTTCTCTGATGTCACGGTCTTCTTTGAAAACGAAGGAGGAACACAACAATTCCCCCTTTAGTGTGAATTAGGAATCCCATGAAGTGTATGCATGTATACGAATTTGCACTATTACAAGTTAGAATTATATAAAACAGCCTAATAGAAATATGTGTAAGAATCTGAATAATGCAACCACTTCAAAGGGGATTCATTATTTATCTACATAATTAGGACCTAGCTATGTTCAGGACCTAGTTGTACAACAACAAACTTACAGAAAACCAGGCATCACCATAGAATCACATTAGAGCTTTCAGAGCATCTCATTAAACCCCTTACTTCTTCAGACAACACCAGACAGAGGTCTGAACTACTCCACCTTTCAGTTGTGAGCATTTTATCTGACTCTCCCCCATGCCTGGAATACTCTACACCTCATCTCTGCTTCGTGCCTTCCCTGGCTTCCTTAAAGTCCCAACTAAAATTCCATCTTCTGCAAGAAGACTTTCCTCAGCCCCTCTTAATTCTAGTTCCTTTCTTCTTATTTCTTTTTATCCTTTATATAACTTGTTTGTATGTTGGTTGTCTCCTCCATTAGATTATGAGCTCTTTGAAGGCAGGACTATGTTTTGCCTTTTTTGCATCCCCAGTGCTTAACACATTGCTTGGCACATAGTAGGTATTTAATAAATATTTATTATCAGTTTATTAACTGATCATATCATATATGACTTTCCATCTCAAGCTTCAGTGGTTCCCAATTGCCTCTAGGATAAAAACATATTTCTCTGTTTGACATTTGAAGCTTTTCACAACATGGCTCCATCCTGCCTTCCTAGGCTTATTTCACATTGCCCTGCTCCACAAACTCAACATTTCAGCCAAATTTTCCTATTTAATATTCTCCGAACACAACATTCCATCTCCCATCTTTGTAAAAAGTTACTTTTCATGCCCAGAATCTTTCCTCATCTCTGTATCAAAGAATACCTTTTTCCTCAGGCTCAGCTCAAAAGTCACCTCCTGTGCAGGAAGCCCTGATTTCCCCCTCCCTCCAACTAAGACTTTCCTTCCACACTAAAAATTACTTTCTACTTACTTTCTATGTATTTTGTACTTCTCTATCGTCAGTCCATTCCCCTCCCCCATAGAATGGAAGTTCCTTAAACGCAGGCATATTTTGTTTTTGTCGTTGCAGACCCAGGACCTAACACAGAGCCTAGTATATAATATGTTAAATACATTTTTAAAGAATACTCAAGGTCACACAGTAACAGCCGAAATTTCAAGACAGATCATTTGTGTTTTATTTTTTTCTTTACACTACATATACCACAGTACAACCCTTATAGCTGAATTCTTGGGATGAAATAAATACAAACAGAAAAGTATAGCATATGGTATTGGGACATGTTCGAAAAATAGGATTCATGGTTACTGCTTATGAAAATATTTAGTTTCAAACTAAACACATATTAACATTGATGGAAGACAATAAAAACAATCCTTGCTTTGAATAGCCAATTTTTTTTATTATGTATAACTGAGCAAAAGAATTCCAACTAAAATTTATAGAATATTGAAAAATATTTCTATATTTCACAGAATGAAGAAACTGGAATGAGTTGCTATAACAAATCCATGAGCCTATCTACAGTAGAAGAGAAACAAAGATATTATTTGTATTCATTTAAGCACTCACCACCTTCAAGTTCAAAGAAATGCACCTCAACATGTCTTTGGCATTTCAAACTCAACATAAAACAAAACTCATCTTTTCTCCCTTTCACCTATCTCTCCTCCCAATTTCTCCATTTTTGTTAAGAGTACTGCTAACCCTCTATTCACCCAAGTCTGTAACCCTGAAGTCACCCTGACTCTTCATTCTCTTTCAAGCCCTGCATTTTATGGGCTGCCAAGTCTTACCAATTCTACCTCCATAATATCTCTTCTGACCATGCCCCTCTCTCTACTTTCCACATCTTAGTTCAGCTCTTCATTACTTCTGGAAGAAACCAGTGGTCCCTAACTTTTTAAATCCTATACCCCACCAATAAAAAAACTTTAAGCATACAACCCTAATATATACATATTTTATATATGTGTACTACTATAATAACACAGAAATTAAGTGGAAAATTATGAAATGAATATTTAAAAAATAAATTTTATTTAATTCCTTAATAGTACAAAACTTTTTTGCTTTCAAAGAGCAATGTAAATGAATATGCTTTGTTAAAATAAATTTTTGTTGATGCTGTTGGTTTTATCTTACATCACTAAAATTTCTCCCAGTATTCTTCCTCCTGAAAGGAGTGAAAATGGAGTAAAGCGGGAAAGGAATTAAGAAATACTTTATTATGGGAGGCTATATTTTGAAAACAAAATCCTCTGCAATTCAAAAATATATAAGAAAATATCTATATTTACTGAAAATTTCAAATTATAGTTGTTTTTTAAAAATGTGAAATTGTATAAATATAATTTCTTTGCTTCTACATAAAGGATATGACTCTTGTGTTAATCTCTCTGTGGCTTTTTCCTTAGTCATAAAACAAGCCTAAACTAGATGATCTCACTTTAAGGTCCTTTCTAGCTCTATGACAAAATTTGAAAGCAGATACATAGTTCCCTGAAGTTTTTTCTTGCTTAGGCTAAACTTCCTCAGCTGTTTGAATTGATGCTCCTACGGTGTGATTTCTAAGCCCTTTACCATCCTTGATTGCTTTCACTAAAGCTCCTCCCTGAGCAATAATTTTTCTAAAATGTGGTGCCCAGAACTTACCACAGAGTAACACAAGTACCTACCATCACCGCACACACACATATGCACACACACAACAATCAACCCTCAAAAGACTAATTATGTTTTAATAGAAGGTATTACTGATATTAATAGTTATTTTAGAATCACCTATCTCTGTGGAATCAAATTATGAACTTGGAGAGCAAAGGTCAAAATTATTAACAAGTTAGAAGAAAGGATAAGGGTGAGAAGATATAATTCCAACCTATCTTATTTAAACAAACTATCAACTCCAAAAAAAAAAAATAAAGTGTAAAAAAAAAAAACCACTGAAAAGGATATTGAATTCACTATTTCTTTTATTTAAATTTTCCCTTTTATTGTTTCATATTTATAATTTGTGTTCAATATAAATCAATTCCATAACATGAAGGTAGTAGTTATGTAACTCAAAGTATAAAGATACAAGCATAATAATGTCATAGAGTAGAATGTAAAAAGAATGCCCATCTCTTACACAAAAGCTTGAAACATTTTGCATTGGAATGTTTCAGGGCTGGCTGACACAGATACTAAATATTCTTTGTTTGTCTATGAAGTAAGGATACTATAGTCTTACTGGATACTAGAAAATCTAAGCAACAGTATATGTTAACCAATAATTAAAAACTGAGGCAGTTGTAAAATATTTACTTTCCTGGATGAAGCTTCCTTGAGTCTAAGTACTAGGTTTTAATAAACAAAAATAGTGAATGATAGTTTCAAATGTAGTTTTCTTAATTCACAAAGAGTCTTAAATGTACTTAAAGAATAACATAAAATAAAACTTAATAATTTCAAGGGATATGATTAAACCCCTAGTCCTCACATTACAAATATTCCATTTTTGTAAATATTTGGCATGTTTTTTGTTTTGCCTCTTAAGTTTTAAGACTCTGACAAAACCTTTAAATTGTATCATTATCACCTGAAAGTTAATCAAGATTTACAGAAATAATCCAGGGTTTGATTCAAGAGATTATGTATTTAAAATTCTTTGAAACTAAGAAAAGAAAGGTATATGACATTTAGGGGATCTAACTGGAATGTGTCTCTATTCTCTGACTTGATTCTATTTAAGCCACATTTACTAATTATGGCTGTATTTTGGAAAGGCACAAATACATCCCTGCTTTGGCATATGCCATACTTTATAAGATTTAAGTACAATGTCAAATCCAAAACCTCAAAGAAAATATTTCAGTAATGAGAAGACATTTTTAAAATTACCAAGATTATATGATCATCAAATTAGTACTGCTTAAATACATAGACTGATGTTTAAGTTTTTTACTGTACATGTAAATAGAAATATGGAAGCTTTTTATATTTTCTATCTAATCATTCATGGTTATGTTCATTGATGAAATTCATCAAAAGATTCACGAAAAGTCAATAAACCAAAGAAATAATGGAGATTTCATCCCATACTTGGGGTCTTTCTATTTTTGAGCAAGCCAAAAATATTCTTGATTTCTGACAATGATTTTAACATTGAAGCCCAAAATTGTTTAATCCTAGCGGAACCTTAAGAGTTTTTAGGGTTTTTGTTTTTAATAACTAAAATTTGTGATACGAATCTGTGACTAGATTCAATTTATGTCAAAATTAAGTGGTGGAATGAAGCGAACTTGGTAGAGATGTCTTGATCCTTGCTTTGAGGACTTGTAGATTTAGGCAGTGTTAAGGAAGCATAGCAAGTTACCTGAGGTTCTCAAGAGAAGAGATGCAGAAAGAAATAAGAAGCTGGCAATTGATTATAGTTTCAGTGGAGTAATAGGATTAAAAGTGTCAGGAAGTTCTCTGGTAAGTGAAATTTCATTCTTCTCCTACATAAAAGCAATAAAATCTTTTATTCTCCGGGGAAGGCAGAGGGTGATAGAGGGATCTGGGTGCTATTTGCAAGCAGATTTTTAAATAATCCTAGGGAGCTGCACCCTCCAAAAAGTCCACTAGGATATTTCAGCATATATAAAAACATGTAAACTACACTTCCATAATAATTAGGAAATGCACATCAAAAGATTATATTTCAATTAGAGATTTAGTCTTTTTCAGTTTGTAATACTATAAATTTCTGCAAATGGGGTAAAAAAATCTCCTTTCTGCCCAGTTGCCTCCCCACATAACAGACATATAATAAATGAACATTTATTGACTAACTGGATGTTTATTGATGAAGTGACTGAGATCATGATGATGATGAAGTGACATGCTTCTCAGATCTATTTATCTAGCCTTAACCTCTTTCCGGACTTCTGATTGGATGTCGCAGACTGGCTATTTCATAGACACCTTAAACTCCACATATTTAAAATAGATCTCATTGTCTTTTCCCTCAAACACTCCCTTCTTCCCAACTTTCCAAGGTACCACCTTTCTCCCAAGTCATCCAGGCTCTCAAACCAAGCATCATCGAGGATTTTTCATTCTCATCCCAACCTGCCCTTCTCTTTTCCTCCCCCCATGCAATCGTTGCCAATCCCTACGGATTCTACCTTCCAGACATTTCTGGTATACGTCCCCTCCTCTACTCACACTGCTATCTGGTACAAGCCTTCAATACCTCAAATGCGGACTATCTGCTGTTTGGTCTTTGAGTCACTCCCCACTGCAGTCCATCAACGTTCAGCTACCAAAATAATCTTCCCAAGGTGTTGATCTGATTGTGTGTCACTCCTCACCTTCTCCCTCTACCCCAACTCCCACTGAATAAACTCTAGTGCCTACTTATTACCTCCAGGAGCAATTATAAAATTTTCTGTTTGCTTTTAAAGCCCTTCATAACCTGCCCCCTTCCTACTTTTCTTTACTCCTCTCCCCTCAAAGTACACTAAGATTGAGTGACACTAGCCACGATATAATTCACACAAGGCATTCCATCTCATGATTCCACACGCACACTTTCTCTAAAGGTTTTGGCATTGTCTTCCTCTTCATCTCTTTTTCTGGTTTCCTTCAAGATTCCACTCAAATGTTTCCTTCTGCAAGAGGCCTTTCCTACTGTGTACCTGTCCTAGTGCTCTGATTTTCAGATTACCTCCAATTTGCCATATGTGTGTGTATATATGTGTATATACACATAACTTGTTGTACATAATTGTTTATGTTACCTCATCCATTAGACTGTGAGCTCCTTGAGAGCAGGGACTGTTTTTGTCTTTCTTAGTATCCCCAGTGTTTTGCACAGTGCTCAGCACATCATAAGTGCTTCATAAATGCTTGCTGACTTTCCCAGTTCTGGAACTTGTACTTACCATCCTAGAGATTACAAGGTATTTACTTTGTAACTATTTTGCATACAGAGACCAAAGTGTCCTTTGCCTCAACAGAATGTAAGCTGCTTGAGGGTAGGCACTTTTACTTTGGTCTTGGCATTCACAGAATTTAGCACTGTGCCTAGGCACAGTGAGGACTTAATAAATGTTTGGTGATTGACTATTTCATTATTCTGTTAAATTTACCTTAGACTTCATGTAGAGTAGTTCTCACAAATGGAGTTTGATGGTATTTTAAAACATTATTACCTCCAATCACGTTATTTCCTGAACAGAAATAGTCACAAAAGAGTGTTTGTCTTCCTATACTTTATAGTACTGACTTTGTGGTATGGTGATGCTGCTGAACAACTTTCCTTAGACTTAACCAGCTATTTTTGGATAGGTAATGAAATATTTAGTTTATTGATTTTAATCATCTTAAAGGCTGCAAAGTTTCCTTTGTTTTATACAAGACATACAACACTATGAATATATAAGTGCTGGGACTAAATTTCCTCTTCATCTCACTAGAAGGCCTGAAGGAAGATTATAGGATTACAGATTTAGAGATGGAAGGGATTTTAGAAGCCATCAAGCCAAACTATCTCATATTAGTGAAAGGAAACTGAGGCACTGAAAGGTTAAGTAGATTGTCCAGTGTTATATAGCTAGAAAGTTTTAGAGGCAGCACCTGAATGCAGATCTTCCTCTCTCTAACTGAACAATTTGGTATGTACTGACTAGATGAACCTTTTCCTTGGTTGTGGTGATTTACAGGAAAGATCCAGCAGGTGAGGAAAACACTGCTGCTAATTGCCAACTAGCTCAATCCTCATGTATATCCAAATATTCCTACACTCTTTCTTCTTTTGGGAAAACATTTTTTCTTTCAACAGAGCAAGCAAATTTGTCTTAAGCAGTTGTTGACGTCCATCAGAAGAGATCATAAAAGCATTCTCTACTGTTTTGTTGTTCTTGTTCACTCGTTTCAGTCGTGTCCAACTCTTCGGTCCCCATTTTGGGGCTTTCTTGGCAAAGATACTGGAGTGACTTGCTATTTCCTTTTCCAGCTCATTTTACAGTTGAGAAAACTGAGGCAAACAGGGTTAAGTGACTTGCTCAGGGTCAAACAGCTAGTAAGTATGTGAGGCTGGATTTGAATTTAGGTCTTCCTGACTCCAGGCCCAGAGCTCTATCCACTGCGCCACCTAGCTGCCCATTCTCTACTGTAACAGAGAACATTGAAAGGTAGGAATCAACAAAAGACAAATAAAGCTTTGGATATAACAAGATCTTTCAAATATCCTTGTTATTGTGTAACAGAGTAGATGACTATTTCTTAGGAACCCTATTATATCAAAGAAATAAGATCAAATATAATTTTGAATTTTCTAGTATTTTTCATATTATCTTTTTAAGAAGGAAGACATAACGAATGTTAAATAAAACTCTTTCCCTAATTTTGAACCAATCCTTATCCATTGGCTCCTTCCATGCCCCACAGCCTTAAGAATGTCTTCACTGAACTCTCATCCCCTGAAGTCACAATCCTAGAACAATTCCCTCTTTCAATTACCAAATTCCAGGAAAAACAAAACAAAAAACCTCTCCCATTATGCAGTGCCTCCACTTTCTCACTTCCCACTCACTTTACTTTCTAAGCACTTTCAAAGCAGGCCTAGGGTCCACACAGTCAAAGTGAAACCACCCTCTTCAATATCAACAAAGGCCTCTTCTCAGCTCCAAGTTCTGTGCAGCATTTGACACTGTGGAACACCCTCTTCTGAAGAGTTTTTTTCTCCCTGAGTTTTCATGACACTCATTGCTTTGTCATGGTTCTCTTCTCTGTCAAACCAATCTTTTGCTCCTTTGCTCTATTTGGGGCATTCTACTCTTCTCTCTCCACATTCTTTCTCCTGGTGATCTTACCAGTTCTTCGGGATTCAAATTTCATCTCTATACAGATGAATTCCAAAGCAATATATTCAAGTCCTCATCTCTGTCCTAATTACAGTCCTTTTTCTCCATTGCGTACACGTACACGCACACACGCACGCACGCACGCACGCGCACACACACACACACACACACACACACCCCAAAACCTAAATACATGTCTCTTCCCTACCTATATTCTATGAAGGACCTGACTGCTCTTTTAGTCATCCCGCTTCAAAACTTCACAGTTATCCTCAAATCCTCATTCTCTCTTACATCCGTATCCAATTAGTGGTTAAGGTCTCTTAATTTTATCTCCATAACATCTTGTATCCATCCCCTTTTCTCTTCTCACATAGTCATCAATCTGGGTTTAGGGCCCTCAGCACCTGCCTTGCACCTGGGCAAGGAGGTAACAGCCTCCTAATTAGTCTTCCAGCATCTAATCTCTTCTCTTTTATTCATCTTCCGCATGGCTGTCAGAGGGAGATTTGATTCATGAAGCACACATCCCTATCTCTTTGCATTGTGTCTCTCTCCAAGCATTCATTCCCATCTCACTCCAGACTAAAAAAGCTATGTTTTCCTGGTGCCTGGGATAAAATGCAAACTGTTTTACCATGGCTTCAATTTATCTTGCAGGCAGATTACAGATTACTCTCCCTCACACTTATTGCTGTTTACTGCGCATGGTCTCACATCTCTTGCCACCATGAATTTGAACAACCTGCTGACCATTTTTCTAATGCTCCCCTTTTTCTTTCCAACTCTTGGAAACACTAAGGCTCAGCTCAAATGCCTCCTTCTTCAAGAAGTCTTTACAAATTCCCACAATTGTCAGTTCACGCAGAAAAAAAAATGCAGAATAATTCTGAAGTTATTTGATAGCAATTATAACCCATCCAAATATGGTAAAGCATTGACAGGATATTCTGCATTATTGTAGCAAACACCCAAATTAATAGACTCACAGAACCTTTTGAGATATCCTGTATTTTATTTGCCTGTGAACATGCTGAATGCAAGATTCCTGAGCACTGGGACTAACCTGCTTTTGTCTCTGTGTTCCCAGTGATCAGCACAGTGTCTAGCATCCAGCAGACACTCAACACATGCTTGTTGACAGATTGATAGATTAAAAAAAATGGAAGTAAAACAATCTCCACAGTAAGAGAGCAGTAGAACATGAGGAATATTAAAATAACTAGATAATAAAAGAAACTACATTCACATTTGGACCATATATTTTACCAAACACTGGCTGGATGAAGTTCTTAGTAAAAAGTAGCCAGCTAAATAAAAAGACATGATTCATATAGTAATTTTCAAACAACAAACAGGGATAGAAAAAGAATAACTATTAGATTTTATCATAAACCCTTTTGTTACTTACCATTACCTTCCTCAAAGTATAGCGTTTGCAACGAATGTCATCCATCAACATTTCGTAAGGTGTGAGCTGATATTCAATTGGCAAAGGATTATATTGTCGCTCTTGAACCTTTTTCAGTTTTACACCATTCCGCAAATCCCTCATCACCTGTACCCAGAATCGAGCCTAAAGAGAAAAAGCAACTTTAATCAACATATGTTTTATATAATATAATGTTTTCTTCTGAAATGCCCAAGCAATATAAGCTAAAAAGATTCTTAGACTCCCAGTAGCCACAAAAGAAAATGGTAAAAATTTAAAGTGAGAAAAGCTAAGATATGTGTGAGGTGTTGAGACTGACCTCTCTCTTAAAAACATGAGTTTAAGTCATTTTCATAGGCTAATAGGAAATTTTTAATTCCTTCATCTTGCCATCACTAGTGGTAAATCCACAACCTATTTTCCAACTCAAATAATACTGACAACTTGTACTCAATAAAAATAGGACAACAGAAAGGGCAAAATGCCCATAAATGGGGAAATAAAAATTAAGGAAAAATTACCTTCTCATAAGATGCAGTATGGTAATGGAAAGAAAAGTCAACTAGGAATCAAAACCTTAGGTTTCAATTCTAACCACATAGTTAAGTGACAGAGTCAATACCAAAATTTGTCTTCTGACTTGTAATAAAAAGTTAAATTTGCATACTGCTCTGCAATTTATAAAGTGATTTCACAAATTTCATGAAATTCACAAAATTTAAAACAGTATCACAAAAAGTTCATTTGATCTTTATAACAACCCTGTGAAGTAGGCAGGACTCAAATATTATTATTCCCTTAAGACTGAGTCTGCTTCTTCTTTCTGGGTTGGGAATGGGGGAGAATTGAAGGTGAGATAATTGCATTCTGCCTTCCTCTCATGATTGTAATGATTAAATGAGGTAATGTTTGTGAAATCCCATTTTAAGCTGTAAAAAGCACAGTGATTTAAAGGATTATAGTTATACTAGAATCTATAGTATACTAGAATATACTAGACAACCTTAAGTCTATATAATATATAGACTATGTAAGTCTATATAAAAATAAAATTAAAATCCAAGCAATGTTTAACTGAAAAACTGAAATGATCAAATAGGTGAGCTACCTAAATTTATTTGAATATAAATTCAGATATATTTTCAAATCTTTAGTATCCATGGAATTATCCTCTGAATGCTTTTTTGAAAGAAGTTCTAAATAGTAACTCTATGATATATCAATAAAATTACTCTTTATAGTGTGCAGAAATGTGCCACAGATTTTGATAGTGATTATAACAGTATAAGTGAAGCCTGCTTTAAGAAAATAAGATAAATAAAAATTTAATTCACAAAACACATCTTTGCTTTTAAAAAGAATTAATACACAAAATATTCTTTTTAGTAGTAAGATCACACAGCATAATACAATTTACAAAAATTTCAACTCAACTCTTTTAGAAGTTCATTCATTTTAAGAATGCATTAATTACAAAAAGTGAGGCATAAGTGTTATTGTACTTTCTTGGGAAAAAGGAAACAGAATTGTTCCACTTGGCCTTAAAATGCAGAACAGAAATAATACAGAGGCATGTGCCTCTTAATGTAAGAACAGACTCTTTAAGAATTAGAACTACCCAAAAGTGAATGGGTTACCTCAGGACACAGTGGGTTCCCTATCACTGGGGACTCTCAAGGCAAAAGACAGAAGACCATTTGTCAGATATGGGGTGGAAATAATTTCTTATTCAGGTAGTTTTGGGACAAGATGTTCACATTCTGAGTTCACATTCAACACTTCAATCTGTGATATGGTACTGGTCTTTTAATCTTTATCATACTAGGGAGTTTCCCAGACAAATATTTTAAAATTCTTCTCCCATTCAAGATGCTCTAATGCCTTTTTCATTCTTATCTCCTTTTCTTCTTCTGTTCCATTTCATTTTTCTATTCCCTCTAGTAATTAAGTATTTAAAGGACTTACAAGGAGAAAAAAATTGAAATGCAGTTTCCTTTGTAATAAACTAATGCTTCACTTATTAGTGGTCAGACCAGTTCTTAAATGATATAGTTTTAGGCACTTCTATCAGATCTACCAGAGTTAATATTTGTAATGGTGAAACTTCTACTCTAGGGCGCCACTGTCTTGATTGCTGATTGCTTCTTATGGACCACTATTTCAAGAAAGGCTCAGTCATCATATTTCGCTCTCTCCTTTCAGGCTCTCTCCTCCGTATCCTTACTAATTGCTTAACACTTTCTTCCCATTGCTCCCTCTTCTTTAAACCTCTTCCAATGGAACCATGATCAAATCAACTCCGCTGTTATTTCCAGATGGGTTTGTCAGTACACTCCCCTTTTACCTCACTCACTTTCTCCATCATTTTCCTGGTCAAAATGATTCTCCCTGTCTACCACTGTCCTATGTGTGTTGCCTCCTCTATTAGAATCAAAGTTTCTTAAGAGCAGGAAATGTTTTGGCTTTTTTATTTGTATTCTAAGAGCTTAGCACATTTATTAGCACATAATAAATGATTAATAAATGATTTCTCATTCATTAATCATTTGATGATGATAACAATAGTAATATTAGCTAATATATAGCACTTACTATGAACCAGGTATTGTGCTAAGCAGTTTACAAATATATCTCATATGATCCTCACAACAACTCTGCAAAGCAGGTTCTATTACTTCTCCTATTTTACAGATGAGGAAATTGAGGCAAATAGATGTTCAGTGATTTGCCCAGGGTCACATAGCTACAAAGTGTCTAAAGCCACATTTGAACTCGGGTCTTTCTGACTCCAGGCTTGATGCTCTATCTATTGAACTACCCAGCTACCTGTGATTATTACAAATGATTCTTTTATCAGGACAAGGGCTTGTGTGAGAGGAGACTAGGCGATTTCTTTTGTAATATGCTTGAAAGCAGCAGCTTTACTTAAAATACACTCTTTCATTTCTTTTTACTAATTAACAAATGTTTTCCCATTCATTCATCCACTGGAAAGAGCACTGAGTTTGGAATAGTAAGAACTAAACTCTCTCCTGGCTCTTCTACATACTGTTTATGTGACCTTGGGAAATGTGTCTAATCTTTCTGGGCCTCAGCTTCTCCATTTGTAAGATGATGAGGCTGGCCTAGGCTACCTCTAAGATCCCTCCAGATCTAACTCCTGGAGCCCAAGGAACCCATGACTTAGGCTATTCACACAATTTTGAGTCTCTGGACTTACTGTTTATGTAATTAAAACAAAGATGACATAATCATAGGATTCAGAGACAGAGGGATCTCAGAGATCATCCAATCTAACTCTCTTATTTTACAGATGAGGAGGACCAGAAAGGTTAAGTAAACTGCCCAGGGTCACAAAGGAAATAAGAGGCAAACCTCTAAAGCTCATCCTTTTGAGGCAGTTAGGCAATATAGTGGATAGAGAGCCAGGCCTTCTGAAGTCAGGAAGATGAGGTCAAATCTGACCTCAGACAAGAACCAGCTGCGTGACTCTAGGCAAGCCACTTAGCCATTGTCTGCCTTGGTTTCCTCATCTGTAAAAAGGGGATGATAACAACACCTACCTCTCAGGGCTGGGTGTGAGGATCAAATTAGGTAATAACTGTAAAGCACTTAGCATAGTCATGGTTCACAGTAAGCTCTATATAAATGTTAACTATCATCATCATCTTCTACCTGATACTATTAAAATATTGGTATGTGTAGCCCTACCCCTAAAAAAAAGTGAGCAATTCTTTAACATTAGTAAAAAGTACCAATACTTCCACAATTTGGATTCCTTAAAAAAAAGAAAGAAAGAAAAAAACTTTACTTCAGTCACCTGAACAACAAATACCTTAATACTTATGGAATATTAGTTTAAATTCTACTTTAATTCTTGTTATGCTAAACACTGAACTTAAACTGAGACTTTCACTGTAGCACTATGGTGCTATTTAATGACTGCATGTGGTTTTTTTTAAAGGCTAAACACTGAGATCCTTTTATAAAACTGGAAACAAAATTTTAAAAATTTAGTAGTTATATTTCTGAGTGTCAAACTAAGTAAACTGAGTGTATCTAGTATTGTCAGAACATACTACCACCATAGAAAGTCTTTAAAACGTGAAAATAAATCATAGCAGGTCTTTCCTAAAAATTAAATAGAATAGAAAACACAATTATTTTAAAGGACTCTTACCCAGTCAGCATTTTTCAGTTCATCTAGGTCTGTACTGGATTCATCACTCTTCTCCATTTCCTGAATCTTCTTAAGATTCTGTCAGTTAAGAAAGAAAAAGACGTGAGTTAATCAAAACTATTGAAGAAAATGTAATATCTATTTATTTCTTCAAAGAAATCATAATTAAGAATCCTTCTCCACAATCTCTAGAAAACGACATCATTATTTAAATGGCTTAAAGTTTCTCCTAGAGTCAAAGGAATACTCTCAAAAACTACAGAACTTTTTTTCAGTCTTAATATTTTGATCATAACCTATAGGTTTCTTGGACTGTTAGGTGACACAGTGAATACAGTACCAGGTCTAGAATAAGGAAGACCCGTCCTTCTGAGTTCAAATCTGGCCTCAGACACTTACTAGATGGGTGACCCTGGGCAAGTCATTTAATCCTGTCTGCCTCAGTTTCCTCATCTGTAAAATGAACTGGAGAAGGAAATAGCAAACTAATCCAGTATCTTTGCCAAGAAAACTCCAAAAGCATTCATCAAGAGTCAGACATGACTGAAAGGACTTAACAATCAATATAAGTTTCTATGTTAGCACTTCAGGAAGTCATCTTGATTCATAGTTTTCAAGTAATTTTTATCAGTAAAATACTGTCATGTGATGATAATAATTTTACTTTGATCACTACTAACAAGTCCACATCAATGAAGTTATGAACCAATCAAGGGCATTAGTGTATATAGTACTGTGAAACTACGTGAGCTCTGATGGACACTTCAAGTATACATTTTAAAAAACATTTATATAGCACTAAGTGCCAGGAAATGTGCAAAGCAATTTAAAATTATTATTTCATTTGATCCTTAACAATCCTAGGAGGCAGGTGCTATTAATATTCTCATTTTTCGGATGAAGAAACTGAGGTAAGCAGATGTTAAGTGACTTGCCCAAGGTTCTTAAACAAGTAAGCATCTGAAGCTGGATTTGAACTCAAGTCTTTCTGTCTCCTCTGTGCCATCTCATTAGGTATATGTGCTTGATACTAAAAGGGTTTTGTAATGCTGCAGCAATCCTTTGGTTCCCACTATAGGGAAAAGGATGAGTCAAAAAGGATTGACCCACTGAGCTGTCAAGAATCACCAGAATGGATTCCTTGATCATTATTCAGTTTAATGTGAACTTCGAGGAGTAGGTATTGTGGGATGTTGGCTTCCTACTCAGGCAGCCATCTTGGTCAGAAGTCTTATTCTTTTATCATCATAAGTTTTAAGAAAGAGTACCCTCTTGCCCCTAAAGTTCCTATCATCTAGTTCTTCCTTATTTCTAAAAGAATAATCCAGATTACAGCTGCCCTTTATTGGTTCCTTTACCTTCAGAAAAATTAAATTATCACTAAGGCAAATCAAGAATTTATTAACTGTCTTACTTTTGGCAGATACGGAGAAACAAACGGAGAGACAGAGATAGGAGAGTTGAGAACCATCTAGATATGGAGTTTGTCAACACTACTATATCATGATCTCAATCTTATGATCTGCTTCTTTTACTTCTAGATAAAGTGTAATATATTTCATATAATGAAACATTATACTCATGTAACAACAATACTGCTTCGTAAGAGCTGTACCAAAATGTTTCCACCTTTTGATTCCTTAGTTTCCTCATATTTTCTTAATATACAATGGCATTTATACCACCATTCTGTTTCCCTTCTATCAAAATTGCCATACTTGCAAAAGGGCTACCCTTCCAAAGTCATGAACTGCAGTCATCAATTTCAGCCCACCACTGTCAGTGAAACTGAAATTGAAGTCAATTTTATCTCCTTACATTAGTTAATCTTTGTTTTACTTTGCTTGTTACTCATACTTTGTGCATTTATTTTTTCTTTCTTATTTATTTTATTTTTAATTAATTTATTTGTTTTCAGTTATCAACAATTACTTCCATAAGTTTTACATTTTTCTCCTTTTCTCTGTCCCCTCCTTCCCGATGACAGCATGCAATCTTATATGGGTTCTACACATACATTCTTATTAAACACATTTTCACACTAGTCATGTTGCATTGAAGAATTAGAACAAATGGGAGAAACCATGAGAAAAACCAAAACAAAACAAATAGAAAATACTTTGCGTCATTCTGCATTCCGACTCTATAGTTCTTTCTCTGGATGCGGGTGGCATTTTTGCATCCAGAGTCCTTTGAAAATGTTTTAGGTCCTTGTATTGCTGTGAAGTGCTAAGTCTATCAGAAACAGTCCTCACACACACAATGTGGCTGTTACTGCGTATAATGTTCTCCTGGTTCTGCTCATTTCACTCAGCATCAGTTCATATAAATCTTTCTAGGTTTTCCTGAAGTCCACCTGTTTGTCATTTCTTATAGCACAATAGTATTCCACTACATTCATATACCACAACTTGTTCATCCATTCCCCAACTGACGGGCATCCTCCTGATTTCCAGTTCTTGGCCATCACAAAAAGAGTTTCTATAAATATTTTTTGTACATGTGGGTCCTTTCCCCAACTTTATGATCTCTTTGGGATACAGCCCTAGAAGTGATCTAAGTTGGAACAGAATCAGCACCAGGTGCTTTGCCACATGAAAGGAGCCTAATGGTCCTCAAAACCTCTTCTTCAGTTGGAAGTTCAGCTAAGGAGGGATTGACTTCAACCTGAGGTAAATGGTCATTGGCTTCAGTATTGATTGATGATGATTTGTACAGAACATTATGGAAGTGTTCAGCCCATCTCTCTAGGATCATATTCTTATCACTAATCAATGTGGTTCCATCAGCACTGAGTAGCTGTGATGCACCCTAGGTTTTTGGTCCATCAATAGCTTTCAGGGAATCATAAAAGTGCTTTGCATTGTTATTATCTGCATAAAATTGAATTTCATCTGCGTTCTTACTGAGCCAGGAATCCTGCATCTCTCTAAGCTTTGCTTGTAACTTTGCTTTTGATGGAATTAAATGCTGCCTTCTTAGAGGTGGATGAACTATCCTGCTAGTAAATCCTGTGGAGTTATTGTTTTTTCCATTTAGCAGCTTCTAAATTTCTCCATCATTTTCATCAAACCAGTCTTGGTGTTTGTGAGTGCTCTGACCCAGATAAGCAAATGTAGTGCTGCACACCAAATCTCTCAAAGCTGCCCACTCCTTTTCTGCTCCACTGTTAGCAACTGTGTGTTGGTTCAACTTTCCCTCCAAGTTAGCAACAAACTGTTCATTCTCAGAGAAGAGTTCTAATTTGTTGACATTAATTATTCTGGTAGTTATTTTGCCTGAGGGCAGCACTTTTGATGAATGTGAATATTTAGCTTGGAAAGGATAAGTCTACGATCAGTCCAGCACTCTGTACTACACATTGTCTTTGTCACTCTCACATCTTGTCTGTCTCTTCTCCTTACAATCACACAGTCTATTAGACATGAATGTTTGTTGCGAAGGTGCATCCACGAAGTTTTATTGCATTTAGGTAAATGGAAAACAGTGCTGGTGATGAGAAGGTCACGCAATGCACAAGTCTTCAGCAGTAAATGACCATTGCTGTTGCTGTTTCCAACTTCATTCCTCCCTAGGACTCCCTGTCAAGTCTGGTATTCTGAACCTACTCTAGTATTAAAGTTGTCCAAAATTCAAAAGGTATGCACATTTTTATGGCCCTCAGGGCAACAGTTCCAAATTGCTCTCCAGAATGATCAGATCAGCCCACAGCTCCACCAACAATGAACTAGTGTTCCAACTCTCCCACATCTTCTCCAACATTTATCATCTTCCTGTTTTGTCATGTTAGCCAGTCTGATAGGTGTGATGTGGTTCCTCACAGTTGTTTTGATTTGCATCTCCCTAATCAATAGTGATTTAGAACATTTTGTCATGACTATATATAGCTTTAATTTCTTCCTCTGAAAATTGCCTGTTCATATCCTTTGACCATTTTTCAACTGGGGAATGACTGATATTCTTGTAAATTTGACTTAGTTCTCTGTATTTTAGAAATGAGGTCTTTGTCACAGATGCTAGTTGTAAAAATTCTTTCCCAATTTTCTGTTTCCTTCCTAATGTTGGTTGCATTGGCTTTGTGCAAAAACTTTTCAATTTTTTGTAATCAAAATGAGCCATTTTGCATTTCATAATGTTCTCTATCTCTTGTTTGGTCATAAATTTCTCTGGAGAATACATGGAGAATAAATCTGTCATAAACTATTCATTGCTTCCCTAATTTGTTTATATTTATCAGCCTTTATACCTAGATCGTGTATCCTTTTGGACTTAATTCTGGTAAATGGTGTTAGGCATTTGTCTATGCCCAGTTTCTGCCACACTTTTTTCCAGTTTTCCCAGCAGTTTTTATCTTATCACCAGTAGCAGTGAGTTCTTATCCCAGAAGCTGGTGTCCCTGGGTTTATCAAACAGTAGACTGCTATAGTTATTGACTACTGTATCATATGTACCCAGCCTACTTCATTGATCTACCCCTCTACTTCTTAGCCAGTACCAAGTAATTTTGATGATTGCTGCTTTATAATACGATCTGAGATCTGGTATAGCTAGGCCACCCTCCCTAGCATTTGTTTTCATTAATTCCCTTGATATTGTGAACGTTTTGTTCTTCCAGATGAATTCTGATATTATTTTTTCTAGCTCTATAAAATAATTTTTTGGTAGTTTGGTATGGCACTTAATAAGTAAATTAATTTAGGCAGAATTGTCATTTTTGTTATATTAGCTTGGCCTACCCATGAGCAACTGATGTTTTTTCAATTATTTAAATCTGACTTTATGTGAAAAGTGTTTTGCAATTGTGTTCATATGGTTCCTGGGTTTGTTTTGGCAGGTAAACTCCCAAGAATTTTATAGTGCCTACCATAACTTTATTTATTTGTTTTCCACTCAGAATACACTTTTAATGCACATTTTAAAAAAAGATTCATTTTACAAATTGTTTTGCAATTCAAATAAACAATAACTTGGAAAACAGTTTAGAAAACAAAAGCCAATGTAAAGAGACTGATTAAAACAAACTAAAACAGTATGGGTTTCATATGGCTCTGATTTGACAATAGTCTTATTGCATCATCACTATCAGAAATCTGTTCTTTCCGCTTGCTCCACTGTTCTGGATTTAAAGAACTACCTTTTCTACAAGTTTCATTTTACCTTCCTGATGTATCCAGTATTCTCTAATATCAATTAGGATTTTTCCTTTAAAGTCCCGAACACTGATATATCTCATTTTTCCAATCTGGAACATATGCTCATCTTGGGTGCTGCTTTTGCTTGGAAGAATCTGGTGCTTTAGAACTTTCTCCTGTCTTTTGCTTCTTTACAGGTTTTTCTGGAAGAGCTTGCTTTTTCCTCTTTGTCTTTTTTTTCAATTTCACTGTCACAATCACTCCCAGATGAGCTTGAAGACACAAGTTCCTTTGATTTGGGCATCACTCTGTTCCTGTGGCCACACACTCTGCTATTAGCTGAGGAGTCTACTATAACTTTAAATTTCTCTTTCTATCTCTTGCTTTTGGGCTTTGTAAGTAACACATAGAAATGCAGATGATTTGTGTGGGTTTATTTTGTATCCTGCAACTTTGCCGAAGTTGTTTATTATTTCAAGTAGTTTTTTATTTGATTCTCTAAGTATATCATCATGTCGCCACCAAAGAGTGATAACTTAGTTTCTTCTTTGAATATTCTAATTCCTTCAATTTTTTTCTTCTTTTATTGCTAAAGCTAACATTTCTATCACCATACTGAATAATAGTGGTGATAACAGACATCCTTGTTTCACCCCTGATCTTACTGGAAATGCATCTAGCTTATCCCCATTACATTACTGCTTGCTAATGGTTTTAGGTAGGTACCACTTAATATTTTGAGGAAGGCTCCATTTATTCCTATGCTCTCCAATATTTTCAATAGGAATGGGTGTCAAGTCCCGTGTTTTAACTGCTGTTTCCTTTCTTGGATTTTCGTTTTCTTTGGATTTATGGACATTTTTACTGCTATTCTTTCAACACTGTGCCTGTTCTTTATGGTATCTAGTTAGTTTGTTTAATATATTTTAAGTAGTTTTTTTCCCATCACACTGCTTTGCAGTTTGCCCTTTCGATTAAATTTGTAGAACTCCAGAGAAAAACATTCTTACTAGCCCCATAACGTCAGAATTTATTATTTCTAATAATGAGCTTTTTGTGATTCCTCTTCATTAAAGAATTTTTGTGGGTGTTGAGGGGGAAAGGAAAAACTCTGTAAGGTGAAAAACAGACTTTAGCTTTAGATGGGAAAAGTCTATGCTTTATATCAGTGGTTTACAAACTTTTTGGGTTCAGGAAAAATTTATACCCTTAAAAACTATGGAGGACCTAAAAGAGTTTCTGTTTATGTTGGCTGTATCTATCAATATTTACCATATCAAAAATTAAAACTGACAGATTTTAAAAATATTTGTATATTAACTTAAAAATAACTAATAAAACTATTAGGTATTATGATAAATAACATTTTCCAAAATACATTTTTCCAAAAAAAAAATAAGTAAAAAGAGTTGCACTGTTTTTACATTTTTTTAAAAATTTCTTTAATATCTTGCTTAGTAGAAGACAGCTGGATTCTCCTTTCTGCTCCTATATTCAATCTGTTGCAATATGTTGTTTTGGTTGAAATATATGAAGAAAATATAATCTAACATAGATACATGAGGAGAATTTTAATGGGCAAACAACATTATTATTATTATTATGAAAATAGCTTTGACCTTGTGGAGCCCCTGAAAAGGCCTCAGGGACTCTCAATGTCCATGAACCATACTCTGAGATCTGCTGACCTAGGTAAACAAAATTCTACCAACAAAAATAAAAAGGATGAAAAACATATGTTTTGAGAAAATCAATTAGGTAAAAATGACATACTACCTTTCCATATTCACAAACTGAGCTCTAAATTGATGAAAACTGGATGATTGAAATATTCATGACCGCTCTGAAAAGATCTAAGCTCAATTGCAGCTTCAGACACTTAATAAGCTATGTGATCCTGGCCAAGTCACCCAATCTCTGTCTCTGTTTCCTCATCTATAAAACGAGGATAATAGTAACACATACTTTCCAGAGTTTTGTGAGGATAAAATGGGATAATGTTTATAAATCACTTTGGAAATCCTAAAGTGTGATATAAATGCTATTTTTAAAATCATTTTTGCTATCATTATGATTGTTAGCAAACCTCAAAATGTAAAGTTCCCACACAACTTTACATACATAGCAAGTGATGCATAACTTGCATAATAAATATGCCCAAAACGTTGTCAGTGCCTGAAAATATCATGAAGAAATATATTTCTTAGATGCCTATATTGTACCAAAAATCAAACATAATGGTCTTCAGTGCTTTTTAGGTTTATAACAGGATAACAGAAAGCATAAAGGGTTGGAGTTTATGAAAACACATTTTGCTGGAGGAGGAAAAACAGAGGAGAGATGCATTTGTAAGCAAATTTATAATATCTTCTTTAATCTGGCACTATTGATATTGTTTTGATGGGGACATGTATTCTCCTTGCCCTGAAACACAGAATTTTAGAACTGGCAGAGACTTTGAGAATTACAAACAATTGGAGTTGGGGGCTAATTTACTCCAAGCAATCCCAAATACTTTCCCTACTCCATAGGACAATTTCTCAACCAGAGGAGAGATTTTAAGTCTGGAGGTGACTGCACAGGTTCCTAGGAAAGTGGGGAAAAGGCTGTTGTAACTATTTATCAAATCAGTTATATATTTTTTATGTTTTGACAGTTTTTGTTGGGTTAAATAAAGTCTTTCTCAGATTCAGTGCATGAACCTGAGTGCTTGCATTGAAGGTGAAGGTAAAGATTTTCGGCAGAGAACTAGGAAATTCGGAATTGGAGCACAGGTCAAAAAGTACATGAGTCAACTGTAAACACTACTGGTCCACGTACATCGAGACTTCCTGGACCACAGATAACATTAACAACCAAAATGAAAACATAAACTACCTCTCTACCATTGTAAGATAGATTTTCCATCTCCTAGAATTCATTTGAGTATAAAAGAGTTAAGGAAATAAATTTTACTGATCTAAGCTATTTCAAGTGTCAAGTTTTCTTTGCCATGAAAATGGTTTGTGAATTACAAATGTAAATACCTTTATTACTTCTTCTCAAAACATAAAAAATGTTATTAACAAGAAAATATCTAGAAAATTCCTGTCCCACTAGGCCTTTATGTAATTATAATTCTGATATTTGAGTTCACCAGTGAATGAATAAAAAAAAATTAAAAAAAATTAACACTTACTGAATCAAAACAAAGACCTTCATGCTCATGATTAGAATCTGTTCAGCAATAAAATTAAATCAGTTTTGTAAAGCAGTTACAGACTTATTGGCCTGATACTAGAAAATTATATCCTAGCAATTATATCCTTGTCTTTCTAACATGATATTGTTGATTTTTGCCTGAGCAAATGACAGCTGCTTCAATATTTGGAATATGGTGAGAAGTTCCATCCAGGAGAAACCACATGGCAATTCATGTCTATTTTTCAGACTCATTTTCCAACTAGCAATTATAACTTCTTTGTGTGCCAAAGCTTTTGCTTACTAGAATCTTTTAAAAATTACTTCCATGAATAAATCGTTCAGAGCAATTTGAATTCATTTATATCGGTGAAAATGGTATTTCAGTTGACCATTTTGAACAAAACAAAAGGAGAAAAAAAATTCTACCAAGAATCACAGAAATTCTGAGTTGGTTAAAAGGGACCACAGAGGTCACAGGGTCTGACCAGTACCCTTCAACATCCTTTGTACCTACCACAATCCTAGCTCAAGGCACTGAACAAACATTTGTTGATCAATTGATTGAGACAGACCAGGGAATTATCTGTTTCCAGACCAAGTAGGAGGCTATTACAGTATTCTAGGTGAGAGGTAACTATTTTGAACTAAGTAAGTGGCTATGTGAGAGAAAAGAAGGTAGAAATGAGAGATGCTGTAGAAGTAGAATCCACAGAATATGGAAGTAGAATGGATATTGTAAGGGTGTAGGGGGTGGTGAAAGGGAATAAAGGATGTTTTAAGGTAGCAAACCTGGGTGACTGGAAGGTCAATAATGGCTCTCTCAACACAGATAGGAAAATTTAGAAGGTTTAGAGGAGAATGTCTATTCTACAACATACTTTACAAGAGACCATTCTTTTCTTGTAAAAGTCAAGTAAGGGGGAATTATTACCAATCTCTTGGAGTCCATTCCATATTTTAATACCTCTACTATGTTGTAAGTTTTTCCCAATATCAGGATTGTTTGCTTCTTTACAACTTTTTGATTCTTGCCTTTGGGGTTAAATAGAATAAATCTAACCCCTTTTCCACTAACATTTGAGGATAGCTAGTTTGTTCTCCTTCCCCAGATCTTTTCACTTCCAAGATTAAACATTTCCATCCTTCATTCCTTTAATCAACCTCATGACTCAAGGCCCTTTACTAGCCTGGTTGATTTTCTCTGCGCTCTACTCATCTTACCAATGTCTTTCCTAAATTGTAGTACTAAATACACTACTCCAGATATAGTCTGACCAAGACAGAGTATAATAGGACTTATTCTTTATCCTAGACACTCTACTTCTCCATTGAATATAAACTAAGATTGCATTAGCTTACTAGGCCTGCCATATTACATGGCTAGCTCATATAAATCATGGAGTCAACAAAATCCTCAAGCTCCTCTTCCAATACAGGTCTGCACCTTCTTGGAGAGTTGCCTGGGGCACTGAGTGCTTAAGTGACTTGCCCTGGGTCACAGAGCCAGTATGCATCAGAGATAGGCCTTAAACCAAGGTCTTCTGAAGGTCATGCTGCCTCTCAAATGCTAGATAAATAAATGAATATTCATAGATTATTTTTATTGGCTATTGAAGTATTTATTATCTGATTCAAGGGTACATTATCATTTGTCCAAAACTTCTTTATAGTACACATTTCTAAAAATATAACATTATTATTGTTTCTTGGACAGAATAAAAATTTTAAATATAAAATAAAATATAAAAAAGAAAATCATTTCTATGTTAATTAAGGGATTCAAAAACATTAAAATTATAAACCTTAAAGTTAATATCTAGTTAAATTTGATATTTAAATATTCTACCAGAAAAATAGACAGAAATTACATTCCCTTGTAACAGTCTGCCCACAGTGTTCTAATTCTACAGTATTTCTACCTCCTTTTCAACCATATAGCTACCATCTTAGTTCAAAATCTCATTACCTCTCACCTAAAATACTGTAATAGCCTCCTACTTGTTCTGGAAACAGACATTTTCCTGGTCTCAATCAATCAACAATAGTCTTTGTTAAGAAAAGGGCATAGTATGACAGGAGTTATGGGAAGACTTCTGCTTCCCTTTGGCATACTGGGTAAGATCTTCCTTGAATCTATCAAAAATAGAATATTTTTTCCTTTACTCATCCTCACTTCTTTCTCCTTTCTAGTCAGCAATCTACACCACAATAAAACAATCATCAAATAATCACATAATTTTAGAGCTAAAAATGTTCATAGTTTATGTCTTAAACCTATTCAGAATCACCATAGCGGAAAAAGGAGTAAAAGCCTAGAATCAATTGTTCTTAATGAGATGAAAAAAATCAAAGCACTCCTTTAAAGGCACCAACATTTACAATAAGATCAGTAATTCAAACAACAGACTAAATGACGATTGAAAGGAGCCCGAGAAAATTCAGAATAACAGATGATCTAATTAAAATTCAACAAATGGCATTCTTACAGACATCTGGTGGAAAACACTTTCTTTTACAAGTGATGAATTTGCAAGATTGGCAGGATCTAAATCCAGTCTGGCAACAAGAAAAGATTTCTATCTGACTTTGATAATATACTTTGACAATTCACAGGGGAATAGTCTAGTAAAAGATATACTTTAAATATTTAAATGAGAGAACTCTTTGATGGTTTTATTCCCTTGAGGCTCTTCAATGATTTTAAGTAACAGATAGCCTGTATTCAGAACACACATCAGTGACTCAACTTGATTTCAAACCCTTGTAATAACAGTGAAATTTATAACATGCTGCTGGTTTGGGCATGTGGTCAGTAAGAGAATGGGCTGCCAAAGGCTTCCAGTTTTAGTCAACAAAGAAATACTTAACAACCAAATAACCAAGTCTTTAGAATTTAAATTATCCATAATAATGCTAGGCAAAGAAAGACTGGGTAAAACAAAAATAATGATCATAAAACAATTTCTACCACAGATATCAAATTATTGACTATATTCAAACTTCATCCTATCACAAACCCTTCAACTGTTTAAAATCTTTTCAGGTATCAGAACCTCTATTTAAAATCAAAAAGTTTTATGTGAAACCCTACACAATAGTCATGATAATATTGGTATATCCTTTAATACTTCAAGTATTTGTAGTTTCATCAGCGCAGGGCTAATCACAGTCTCTCTAGATCTTCATAGGTTGCTATATAAAAAAACACAAAAATTAAAAACTCACCGGGCTTCCAAACTTTTGGAGATAAGTCTCATCAAACTTAGCTGGGCTGGTCCTTGGAAGATATATATTCAAACCTTTGTCTACTTTGAGTCTTTTCAGCTTGAGAGGATAAAGCTAGAGTCTACATTCTGATTGCATAGCTACATTCTCTCCAACAAACAGGGTAAGACACCCAAAAAAAGGACACAAGTAGACGAGGTTTTTAAAAATTATGTGCATGCTATATAATATTAATCATGAAAGAAATCTCATTATTTTTAATTATGTGATATTTCAAATAATACATTTTAGTAAATGAATCTTTAGAAAAGTTTTAGAACTAGGCTACAAAAGGAAACCTACTGTCTTAAATCAATAATTAAGTGCCTGCCATGTGCTCGTCACTGGGATATAAAGAAAAAAATGAAATTGTCCCGTGTGTGTGTGTGTGTGTGTGTGTGTGTGTGTGTGTGTGTGTGAGAGAGAGAGAGAGAGAGAGAGAGAGAGAGAGAGAGAGAGAGACAGAGAGAGACAGAGAGAGACAGAGAGAGAGACAGAGAGAGAGACAGAGAGAGAGAAGAGAGACAGAGACAGAGAGAGAGAATGAGAATGAGAGAGAATCTATACTCCCAAGGAATTTACTTGCTAAGTCCTAATACTTAGTTTATATCACAATGCTAAGACAAGTTTGGTTAAGACCCTAGAAGTGTAAAAACCATTCCTCCATAATTATCTACTTTAATAAATTGCAGGGATGAAAGAAAATCATTCAGGAAATTCAAGTTTGCTGATTCAAAAGTTTTAAATAAGGTCAAATGAACTGAAGTTACTTAAGCCCTACACAAGTGACAGTTCATCTTTTAATAACTACTACTTCTTTTCCTTACAGCCAGAAGAGGAAATTGCTTTCCTCATTCAAATAAATTCTATCTAAATTTTAAAATAATGTGAGAACAGAAAAAAAGGAGGAAAGATCAATGTTCTTTAAAGGAGGAAAGATCAATGTTCTTTTATAGGCTACAAATAAACAAGAAAGGTAAAACTTTACTAAATAACTAAACATTCTAAGATTTGAGACCTATTAATTTTAAAGAAAACTCACCTTAGCATTAGCAGAAATTAGTTGAATACATACTGCCTTGATGATAATCATAACAACAGGAATTTAATGAAAAACATAATATATGCACTGTTTAGCTAAAAAATATAATTGAAATGTCTGAGTTTTTAGTTATAACTGTCCTAATAGAGGTTTTTTAAAATCCCTAAAATTTAGTTACAATTTTCCTGTAAATTCATAGGTATATATATGAATTTACTTCCACAAATAAAATAATCAAATTATATTTTCCTGAGAGCTATAAAATTAGTCTGAAAAATTATAGTGAATCATTTTATTCATGTGGAATGACAAAATGTGATAATGTCTACCAAGAGTATTGCAAAATTTAAAGTGCCATATTGTACTAAAAGTGGAATGTACCACTTGTCTCAGTTATGAAGGTCTTATACGGTAAATTTATAGCAGGTACTTATAGAAACAAAATGATTAAACTGAACTTTCCTAATTAGAGTTAGGATATCCTAATTGTAAAGCAATCTAAATATTCAATGGGCATGTGTCATCAGATAAACATGGGCAGAACTAACTGGAATCTGTCAAGCACTGTATTCTTAATAACCCCTAGTCTCAAAACCCTGTCTTGTTAACATAAATGTTACCCAATGAAACTATAGTCGCAAATGAAGAAAACTCAAAATCTCAAAAGAATGAACTTTGTGGGTGTCTTAAAGGTCAATGGAGAGATTTATGTTAGGTGCAAGTAGCCTGAAGCAAAGGAAAATAAGTAAGAGCTGCACTGGCCCCAATAAAATGTAAAAAGGCCTACATAAAGGCTTCCAGAAGAGTAGGCAGATACTTCATGGAAGATCTACCAGAAAAATGCACAAGAATCACAAGGATAAGGTAAAAAATCACACAGGATAAGAAGATACATATGAGTTATAATCTGTACCCATGGAGAAAATAACAGTGTCAGTGAGATCATAGGCTAAACTCCCATTTTTGATAGGAAATTTAAATCAAATCTACCTTAAGTGTAAGTCAATACAGATAGCTGATAAGTAAAGCTACTCAATATACCTTGGTCAGCCAAACTACAAAAGATGAGATCAAAAAAATCTGACGTATAAGCAGGATCATAGGATTATAGATCTAGAACCAAAAGAGACCTCACATGATTTAGTACAACCACCCCATTTTAGAGATCTGATAAAAAAAAGGCATGGGAGATTGTGACTTTCCCATAGTCACACAGGCAATAAGCATTATAGTCAGAATGTAAATCAACGGACTCTAACTCCAGAGCCAATAGCCTAGAAAATACCTAAGCGGTCACTTAAAAACTGAACAGCTAATTGTACTAAATTCAGAAGGTGAGTAGGAATACTATAAATAATAAAATTATGGTTCTTCATTAACAATCAACTAATCAAATATTATTTTATAGTTAAATAGTATGTACATTTTAAGTAAGTTCACAATAATTTAGTTTGCTTCTGTCCTTAAGTGGATGTTTACATTATAAAACCACCACTTTTTTATGCTGATCTAAAGTAAAATTCCCTTCAAGAATTTACTACATGCTGAACACTAAAGTCAAGTAACTGGCATTTTTTTTTTCATCCTTTTGGCCTTTTGGTTATAATAAAGAAATTCTGTAATTCTGAAACTGAAAGCCTACTTAAATATGGTTAACATAATAATTAGACTAACAGAGAGGGTCTGCAACAACAGTGGAAACATATTACTAACATTTAAAGGGTTTTATGAATGATTTTTGTCAAAACTACTCAGTGCAAGGAAATCTTGCTTATAACTTATGTCTATAAGCCCAGATTATATGAAATAGTCTATGAAATCAAGGAAATATTAAAATCTGAAAAAGAAAACCTGAAGCACTTCAGGACACTGAAAATATAAAACTATAATGAAACCTCCAGAAATCACACTTAATAATGAAATAGATGACAAATATGTACATACTTAGACTGAAATTCCAAAAGGTCCTTTTTAAGCTTGAAATTAGGAAATTGCCTTGCAGACTAATTATACCAAAACAAAGTAATTTTTAAAAGCTGGTATCAGCTGTATCCATCATGAATGAACATATTCTCCCACAGTATTTGACAAAAAATACAAAAACATTTCAGGACCTGCACAAAGTAGCACATGCAGTGGCTCACTGCCATAGTAAGAACCATATGAAAGGTGAAGCTATCAAGGATTAATCAATAAGTAAATATTTATTAAGTACTTAGCATGTGCCAGGCATTGTGCAAAGCCCTGGGGATGCAAAAAGAGGCAAAGGACAGCCCTTGTCCTCAAGAAGCTTACAATCTGATGGAGAGGCAGCAAAAATATGTCAAAAGAAGCTATATACAGGATAAATAGGAAATAATTAAGAGATGACACTATTATTAAGAGGAGTTGGGAAAGGCTTCCTGTAGAAGATGGGATTTTAGTTGGGACTTAAAGGAAACCAGGGAAACTAGAGCAATCCAAGCATGGGGGACAGTCAGAGAAAATGTCCAGGTCCAAGAAATGGAGAATTCTGTTCATGGGACAGCAAAGAGGCCAGGGTCAATGGATCAAAAAATACATTTTTGAGGAGTGGAGCAGGACATAAGAAAATTGTATTAGTAGGAGAGGAACAGGTTGTGAAGGGCTTTGAATAGCAAATAGAATATTTTGTATTTGATCTTGGGGGCAAAAGAGAGTCACTGTAATTTATTAAGTAGTAGGATGAGATGGTTAGACCTGTACGTTAGGAAAATCACTTTGGTAGATGAATAGAAGATGGACTGGAGTGGGGAAAAATCTGAAGCAGGTAGACTCATCATCAGGCTATTTCAAGAGGTAATAAGGACCTGTACCAGAGTGGTGGCAATGTCAGGAGACATATAATGAAAAAATATTTCAAAGATTGTGACAACAAGTTTGTTGTGACAATAGATAAGACATAAGGGGTGTGTCTGTGTGTGTGTGAAAGATAATGAGGTATCAAGGAGAGCATCTAGGTTGCAAGTCTAAGGGATTGGGAAGATGATGTCACCCTCTACAGTAATGGAGAAAGCTGGAAGTGGTGGAAGTTTAGGTGGAAAGATAATGAGTTTTGGACATGTGGAGTTTAACATGTCTACTGGACATCCAATTGGAAATGTCTGAGAGGTACTGTTGGAGATATGAAATTGGAGGTAAGGAGAGAAGTTAGCACAGGATAGATAGACTTGAAAATCATCAGCATAAAAATAGTAATTAAATCCATGGAAGCTGATGAGATCACCAAGTAAAGTAGCATAAAGGAGAGAAGAGAAGAAGGCCCAGGAGGGAACCCTGGGGGACACTTGTGGTTAGACTACAGGTCAGAAGAGACATTTGGGTTGGATAAAAAGATCTGAAAATCATTTACTCAGAGATGATAATTGTATCCATGGGAAATGAAGTGATTGGCAGGACTGGAAATATAATTAGGAGCAAAAGATTCAAGAGAATAGTACTGTGTGGAGTTGCATTGGTTCACTAAGGGATCAAGAAAGGAATGAGAAAAGAGAGTAGCTAATGCAGGGTTGATGATCCAGGAAAGTACTGAAGAACTGGAGGATTGAGAATAAAAAATATGGTTTGGAGTTACAGGGCAGAGGGAGAGGGAGAATAACAAGAGTATGATCAAATAAAGAAACTCAGAAATCATAACATAGAGGTGGAATACTTGTGAGTGATAGCAAGATCAAGGAAATGGTCATCTTTATGGTTGATAAAATGCAAGGGAGGAATAGAAATGAATAAATTGAGGAACAGGGAAGTTAGGATGCTTGAGAGATTATCAATATGTACACTGAAATTCCCTAGCATGAGGGAAGGTGGCCTATCTCTACCAGATCTCATATTGTATTATAAAGCAGCAATCATCTTGGTACTAGCTAAGAAATAAAGGGGCAGACCAGAGGAATACTCAAGACACAGTAGTCAATGAATACAGCTATCTATTGTTTGATAAACCCAAGGACCCCAGCTTCAGGGATAAGAACTCATTGTTTGACAAAAATTGCTGGGAAAACCGGTAACAGTGTGGTGGACCAATGCCTGACACAGCGTACAACAATAAAGTCCAAATGGATACATGATCTAGGTATAAAGACTGATACTATAAACAAATTAGGGGAGCAAGGAATACTGTATATATCAGATTTATGACAATGGATAAATTTTTGACCAAACAAGAGATAGAGAACATTATGAAGTGCAAAATGGATAATTTTGATTACATTAAATTGAAAAGTTTTTGCACAACCAAACCTAATGCAACCAAAATTAGGAGGGAAACAGAAAACTGGGAAAGCATTTTTGCAATTAGTGTCTGTGATAAAGGCCTCATTTCTAAAATACAGAGAAAACTGAGTCAAATGTACAAGGTCAAAGGATATGAACAGGCAGTTTTCAGAGGAAGAAATTAAAGCTATATATAGTCATATTAAAAATGCTCTAAATCACTATTCACTAGAGAGATATAAATCAAAACAACTCTGAGGTACCACATCACACCTATCAGATTGGTTAACATGACAAAACAGGAAGATGATAAATGTTGGAGAAGATGTGGGAGAGTAGGAATACTAATTCATTGTTGGTGGAGCTGTGAGCTGATCCAATCATTTTGGAGAGCAATTTGGAACTATGCTTAAAGGGCTATAAAAATGTGCATACCCTTTGACACAGCAATATTGCTTCTAGGACTGCATTCCAAAGAGATCATAAAAATTGGAAAGGGTCCCAAATGTACAAAAATATTTATAGCAGCTCTCTTTGTGGTGGCCAAAAACTGGAAATCAAGGAGATGCCCATCAATTGGGGAATGGCTGAACAAGTTGTGGTATATGAATGTAACAGAATACTACTGTGCTATAAGAAATGATGAACAGGAAGACTTTAGAGAGACCTGGAAGGACTTAATTGAACTGATGCTGAGGGAAAGGAGCAGAACCAGGAGAACTTTGTACACAGTAACAACCACCGGGTACAAGAAATTTTTCTGGTAGACTAAATCCTTTCACAGCAAAGCAAGGACCTAAAAAATTCCCAATGAACTCTTGAGGCAAAATGCCTTCCACATCCAGAGAAAGAACTATGGAACTGGATCACAGAATGAAGCAGACCATCTTCTCTTGTGTTTTGTTTTGCTTTATGGTTCCTCCCACTCATTTTAATTCTTCTATGCAACATGACTAAGGTGAAAATGTATTTAATACGAATGTATGTGTAGAACCTATATGATTGCATGCCATCTTGAGGAGGGAGGGGGAAAGAGGGGAAGGGTGGGAAAAAAATCTAAGATATATGGAAGTGATTGTAGAAAACTGAAAACAAATAAAATAATTTTTAAAAAATTCCCCAGCATGAGAGTATAATGGTAATTTAAATGGAGAGATCTTTCCCATTCATTAATAAGTCCATGTGACCTGCCTAGATTACAAGGAAGCCTAAGTCACATGAGTCTGAGTCACATGAAGCCCGTGGTGGGAGGAGTTTGCTAAATGGGTGGAACAGGAAGAGGCAGAGCTAGAGCAGAGCTGGGAGGAATTGGTCAGAGTCTAGTCAGAGCTAGGAAGGATGCAGGGAAGCAGGCTGCTAGCTACCATGAGTGAAAGAGCTTGTTTGTGATTTTGTTTAAGGGAGCCTACTTATCATTTGTTTAATGGAGCTGGTTTGTAGGAAGCCTAGCAGGGGGAAGGCATGGGGATGGTCTTGTTCTCTGTATTGTTATTGTGTACAGATTTTTGTTGCTATGTTGGATTTGGCTTTCTAGTGTCTGAATAAATGTTTTGGTTCTGTCTTCCATGGAACAGTCTGTTGTATTTCGTGATTCGGAACTATGCCAGGATATTCACAGCTGCTGCAGGCTTTTGTGAATATCGAATCGGTGCTACAGAGGGCAAGAATTGTGAAGAAGAGAAAGACTGTAAACCAGGCATTAAACTCACTGAGGAAAGAAGAATGTCCTAGAGGGTGGTAGAAAAAAGCTACCAGAACCTTCAATGGGTGATAAATACAGATCATACACACCTCAAAAGAGGAGAGATTACTACATGATGGTTAAAGAAGAGTCTGGATTTAGCAATGGGGAGTAAGGAACACTGCAACTTCCTTATCATGACCAGTGATTCTGGGTATGAGTTAAGTGTGCAACCAGGGCTGGAAGCGGGGAGGCCCAGGTCAAAAACTGCTGAAATACTTTTAGAATAAACAGGTATTACTTCAAACCAGTGGGGTCCAGAGTTCAGAAGAGATGGAAATGTAGATTTAGAGATCATTTTTAGACAGGTGATCCTTGAACCTAAGGAAATGGATGAGGTCACCACCGAGAGGAAAAGAAAAAAAAAAATGTGAGAAGGGAGAAAAAAAGAGAAAAGTGTAGAAGCAAAGAATGGGATATAGAAGGAAAAATGAGAGAATCATGAGGAAGAGAGGAGAGAGCCCCCAGTGATTCTACCAATGAAGGGATACTCCTATGTCTACTGAAGATGGCCCTCATTAAAATAAGTAAGGCCTTTCGGCCTCTATCCAGCAGGCATCAGGAATGAATTAATTCCAAAGATGGAGACTAATTTTCACCATTCTAAACCCTTCTATATCCAGGTCATCCAGCCTTCATAATTAATAATAATAATGATAGTTCATATTTCTATAGCATTTTAAGTTGGTTTAAAAAGCACTTTCCTTACAATAATCCTGTGAAAAGCAGCATGGTATCTGCTGAGAAAAATAATAATAGCTAACAGGTGATTTGCCTAGGGTCACAAAGGTAGCTACCCTGAATTTAAATTGTGGTTCTGCCACTTACTGCATGAATGCAAGTTATTTCATTTTTTTCTGGGTCCCAGTATCATCATCTATAAAATGAGGAGGTTGTCCTCTAATACTGTCCCCTAATGTCCTCTAATATTCCTTCCAGCTCTAAATGATCCTAAGTATCATCATCAATGTTTTACAGATTAATTCATTAGGCCCATCAAGTGACTAGCCCAAAGTCATATAGCTAGTGATTCAAAGAGCTGTGATTCAAAGCCTGGTCTTTCTCAATACCAACTACAAGAACAACCACTAAGCATCTAGAGTTTAAAACAAACCAAAACTATTACAGTGGAGTTCCATTTCCACAAATCATAAATTGAGGAGAATTATCCATTTTTATCAGAAATAAGAAACAGGTCTGTCTGTGGGAAGGCTGAACTTACCCTGTGATTACAATAAATCACAGTATAGCAATACTCTCAATTCAAGAGATAAGCCACAAAAAAATTCTTATTAACCCCAAAGGACACACAATGGGCAAGTAGCCAAACTAGGCCGCTTGATAAGACAGTAAGGCTTTTACTAAACTTTCAAAAGAGTGTGCTATCCCAGAAAGAACACTAGATTTAGGGTAAGAAATGCTGGTTTCAACTCCCATCTCTGCCTCTTAACTACTTTGTGTAAATGAACAAGTCACTTAATAAATGTGGACCTCAGTTTCTCATTTGTAAAGTGAAAGGCTTATTCCTATATGATTAAGTTCCCGTTAAACTCTAAGTCCTATGATCCCCTGAATTCTGCAAGCAGACTGCTGCTACTGACAAGAACAGACTGCTTTAGCTCTCTAATTCTGACATGAATGACCCATTCTATAGAGTATTTTTCTTGGTGTTTCCAAAGGGTGTTCTCAAACAAGACAGACTTAAGGGCTTCTCAAGCAGCTATTATGTGCTGTGTACTATGCTGAAAGATGGGAATACAAAGACTCACATTTCAAATGCAGAGACAACATGTGTGTGTGTGTGTGTGTGTGTGTGTGTGTGTGTGCAAATTATAATGTAAAACTAGTTATTCATACAGGTCTCACAAGGACTAGGTGCCTTACAGACAAGGTAGTTATTGAGGCATCCTGGGATCAGTAATCTTCCCAGTCCAGAAAAAGAATGCAAAATGTTATGAGAATAATCACCTGAATTTGTTCTTGTGTTCTTTCTACAGACAGACAGACAACTAGAGGTATGTATGAACGTACACACACACGTACACACACACACACACACACATTTAGTACCTTGAATACCTATACAATAAGTATGGACCCTATGCTCACATCTTGTGATACCTAGACAAGAGATGTATGCCACAGGTATATTAGGAAATTTTCTTGCAATTCCAGAGGAGAGTAAGAGAAAAGAAATTACCCTCCTGGGGTCAGCCCCCAGGATCAGATCCAGTCTGAGCAAGTCCAGGGGCTTTGGGTGGCACCCTAACTCTTAAACACTCAGATAACTCCTCAAGAATGTATGATGGAAATGTATGGACACTCCCTCCAATGACATAGATTACAATTTCTTACAAATTAGTAGATGGATTTAAGAGTTTCCATGGTCAAAAATTTCATCATTCTGTGACTAACCTGATGACAAGCCTTTCCAAAAGTAAGTTAAGCTGGTCTCCAGAAAAATGGTTTATTTTTAAAACCTTTAACCTTCAATAAAAGGATTTGTTCTGTGAAGCCTGGATTCAGTTAAAGGGCTGCACTTGAGGACCTAGAGTGTCACATGTGGCCTTGAGGCTGCAGGTTCCTTTGCATTTTGGCAGTACCTGTCAAAGCTTGCACTTCATTGTTACAAACTTTGACAATCCAGGTTTACCTCCACATCATGATGAGGCACTGAAGGAAAAGTTTAGTAGATAAATGCAACTATACAAAATAATAAATATTGCTTCCTAAGTTCAATTTTAAAAAGACAAAGATAGTCGTCCTTCCAATCATCCTAGTTCAAAAGCTCAGTGTCATCCTGTACTTCTCACACTTCCTTACCACATATACCCAATCAATTGTCAAATCGAGTTCCATATTATCACTTAACTTCAATTCCTTAACTTAACTTACTTAACATACTGCCAACACCTTAGTTCGGGTCTTCATTATATCTGGCTTAAACCATTGCAACAATCTCCTAACTGGTCTCACTACTTAAAGTTTCTCTCTGATCCAATCCATTCGTCACACATCTACTAAAATGATTTTCCTTTTTTTTTAAAAAAAAATTATTTAGTATTTTATTTTTCCCCCAATTACATGTAAAAACAATTTTTAACATTTTTTAAAAATGTTGAGTTCCAAATTCTCTCTCTTTCTTTCCTCTCCCCTCTCATTAAGAAGACAGGCAATTTAATATAGTTTATACATGCGTAGTCATGCAAAACATACTTCCATATTAGTCATGTCATGAAAGATAAATACAGACCACAAAAAAAAAAAAACAAGGAAAAATAAAGTTTAAAAAGTATGCTTTAATCTGCAGTCAGACTCTATTAATTCCTTCTCTGGAGATGAATAGCCCTGTTCAACATAAGCCCTTCAGAACTGTCGTGGATCATTGTATTGCTGAGAATAACTAAGTCATTCAGAGTTGATCATTGTTCAATATTGGTGTTACTGTGTACAATCTTCTTCTGGTTCCACTCATTTCACTATGCATCAGTTCATATATATCTTTCCATGTTGCTCCAGCATCTTGCTCATCATTTCTTATAGTACAATACCACTGCATCATAATTATACACTACAACTTGTTCAGCCATTCCTCAATTGATGGGCATCCCTTCAAATTCCAATTCTTTGTGACCACAAAAAGAGCTATATGTCCATATAAGTCCTTTTCCTTTTTGCTTTTTTATCTCTTTTGGGATACAGACCTAGTAGTGGTGCTTCTAAGTTAAAGGGAATGCAAATTTTATAGCCTGCTGGGCATAGTTCCAAATTGCTTTACAGAATGGTTGAATCAGTTTACAACTCCACCATCACCACACTTATGTCTCATTTTTTCCCACATCCCCTCCACCATGTCATTTTCCTTTTCTGTCTTATTAGCCAATCTAATAGGGATGAGGTAGTTCCTCAGAATTATTTTTTTTTTTTAAAGCCAAAGAAAACAAAGTTTATTAAAGATTCGCTTAATTGGGTTGCCTCTTAAGGAGCCTAAGCCTTTGTAATGCTTGTTTTCACAAGCGGGCCAGATAGAATCCCAGCTAGACAGAGTCTGAGCTGGATTGCATCTGAGCCCAGAATTATTTTAATTTACATTTCTCTAAACAATCAGATTCAACTCATACCCATGTCCTCTCTATGTAGAGTCCTCTCTAACTGTCCTAATAATGAGAAAGTTCTTAGGAGTTACATGTATCATCTTCCCTTACAGGAATGTAAACAGTTTAACCTTATTGAATCCTTTCTGACTTCTCTTTCCTGTTTATCTTTTTACACTTCTCTTGAGTCATGTATTTAAAAGTAAAATTTTCTCTTTAGCTCTGGTCTCTTCATCAGAAATGCTTCAAAGTCCTCTATTTCACTGAATGTTTATTTCCCCTCCTAAAGGATTATACTCAGTTTTTCTGGGTAAGTTCTTCTTACTTGTAATCCTAGCTCCAATCCTTTAACCTGAAAGTTGTTGTATCTTCTGTGGCTCTGATTATGGCTTCATAATATTTGAACTGTTTCTTTCTGGCTGCTTACAGTATTTTCTCCTTGACTTGGGACCCCTGGAAGTTGGTTATAATATTCCTGGGAGTTTTCATTTTGGGATTTCTTTCAGGAAATGGTAGATTCTTGCAATTTCTATTTTTACCCTCAGGGTCTAGAATATCAGGGAAATTTTCCTTGATATATTTCTTGATAATTTCTTGAATGATGATGTCTAGGCTCTTTTCTGATCATGGCTTTCAGGTAGTTCAATAATTCTTAAATTATCTCTCCTAGATCTATTTTCTAGATCAGTTGTTTTTCCAATGAGATATTTCACATTTTCTTCCATTTTTTTCATTCTTGTTTTCTGATGTTTCATGGAGTCATTAGCTTCCACTTACCTAATTCCAATTTTTAAGGAATTATTTTCTTCAGTTAGCTTTTGTACACCCTTTTCCATTTAGCCAATTCCGCTTTTTAAGTTTTCTTCTTCAGTGGATTTTTGCACCTCTTTTATCATTTGACCTATTCTGTTTTTTAAGGTGCTAGGTTTTTTTCAGGGTGTGTGTGTGTGTGTGTGTGTGTGTGTGTGTGTGTGCGCACGCACATGCATATGTATGCCTCTGTTACCAAACTGTTGACTTTTTTTCATGATTTTCTTGCTTATTTTGTTTCCCAATATTTCTTCTACCTCTATATGATTTTTAAAATCCTTTTTGAGTTCTTTTCTAGGAATTCTTTTTGAGCCTGACACCAATTTACATTTTTTTTTTCTTTCAGGCTTTGGATATAGCAATTTTGACTTTGTTTTCTTCTGAGTTTGTTTTGATCTTCCCTGTCACCATTTTAATTTTCTACGGTTAGATTTCTTTTTTGTTGTCTGCTCATTTCCCCAGCCTATTTCTTTACTTTTAACTCCATGTTAAAGTGGGACTCTGTTTCGGGGGGAAAGAGAGGATTGTCCCAAGCTTCAATTCTTTCCTGCTACTATTCTCAGAGATAGTTCTGGGTAATCTATAAGTTTTCAGTTCCTCCAAAGTAGTATGATGTGGAGGTATAATCACTGCTCTAGTAGCTTTTGTTCTGATCTGTGAGCAATGACAAGCTCTTTTTCCACTCTTGAATTGTGACCAGGGTCCTGGCTCCTTCATGGCCACAAATTCTGGTGTGCTAGTATTCCTCATCACCCTGGAAGATTGCAACTCAGATATGCAGACAGGCAATGCTACAGAGTACTGCACCCAGTGCCAGCAAAGGGACCCCTATAATCTCCTTCTTAACCAGCTGTCTGATCCCCTTACCATCTATGGGCTGAGAGCTCCAAAAGTTGCTGCTACCACAGCTGACTCAGTTGCCCCAAGTACTGCTGCTTTCACTGGTGCAGGCTGAACTTCACTTTCACCTCAGTGTGACAGAACTTTCTTGATGACCTTCTAAGTTGTTGAGCTGGAAAATTGTTTCACCTTCTCCTTTTATGGGTTCTGCCATTCCAGAATTAATTTTGAGTTGTCACTCAAAGTTGTTTGGGGGGCAATTTGGGAGAGCTCAGGTGAGTCCCTGTCTTTTCTCCACCATCTTGGCACCTTTAAAATGATTTCTGCAAAACATAAGTCTGACTGTCACTTGCCTAACTTAGTAAATTTCAGTTGTTCCTTTTTGCCTCTACAGTCAGATAAACTTCTACATACTCTGCAACTGAGTGGCACTAGACTCTTTTCTGTTCCTGACACAGGGCATTCCATCTCCAGATTCCAAGCATTTTCATTTGCTGACCCCTGTACCTTGAATTGTCTGGATCCAATAGGCTTCATTAGAATGCTAAAAGAATCCATGATACAAAAAAGCTTAAGATCTCGTGATCTAGTCCAACTCTTCTAATTTTATAGATGAGAATTTCCTCAGCCTGACATTTAAAACTCTCCATAACACAGCTATAACCTACCATTTCAGATTTATTTCATCCAACTTCCTTTCATGCACTCTACATTCCATGCCAATTGGCTTACAATTCCCCTAACTATGCATTCCGCTGCAAAGTATGAATTTACTAAGGAGAAATTAATCAAAAGTTATCCAGTTTTTTAAAAGTCCTGGTGTTATATGGGAAAGACCACGAGACTTGGAACTGGAAGAACTGAGTTCCAATACTGGGCTTCTGCCACTTCGTAATGGTGTGATGTTATCATTCATTTCTCTTGAGCCTCAGTTCCCTCTGCTGTAAAATGAAAAGATTAGATTAAGCTCCCTTTTAGCTCTGTGCTATTTTTTGAAAAAAGGAACAAAGGCAATGATAACATGTCATTGTAAAATGGTAGAATGATGCAGATCCTAGTGGACTATGATTAAACAACCCTAAGAAATTTCACTGGATGAAATCTTGGATTAACTCCTGCTTGAATCCAGCCTTCTAAATCTCTTTTCAGTGGTTCCAGAGCAGAGAGGATATAAATGTCAATGCTGCTTTATTTTAGATTATATACTTTAGTCAGAAAAGAAATGAAAGATGATGATTTACTTTCTCAAATAGAATCATCTGTTTAGACTTTTATATATATTTTTGATATTAAATGTTCAGCTCAGACTTAAATTACAAGTAACTAAGTAATCTATGTTAAAAAGGAGACAGAAGTATCATGGGTAAATCAAATGGCTAAAATGAAGTTTGGGGTTATATACTTCTTATTTTTAATCTCCTTTAACCATCAAAGATTTTTTGAACCAATCTGTAAGATTTAAGTTTTACCTTCTTACATAAAAGATTTTTTTTAATAAATAGAGAAACAAGAGAGACAAAATGAGGAACAAAGAACACAGAAAATTCATTAAGTAAATAAATTCCAATTTGGTTGTATTCATAAAACACTTTTAAAAAAATCTTCCAATTTAAACATGGGATTCCTATTATATTTAAAAATAGGAAAAATTCCTGAAGAAAAAAGTAAAAGGGTGTTTTGTTTTGTTTTTTAAACATTGAACAAATGTTCAGTCAAATAAATGACACAGGATCACAGACTCTTATAGCTTCAATATTTAGTAACTGTGTAGCCTCCCGCCTGTCATCAAGTCATTTAACATCCCAGGCTCATTTTATCATCTATAAAACAAGGATGATATTTGTGCTACCTACTTTACACAGTCGTTAACCTTAAAGTATTATCTAAATGAGAGCAATTATTGATTACAGCTGGATGAGACCTTAGAGATCATCTATGTATGAATCCCTTCTACAAAGAATTGTTAGCATTCTGAATGCAAAGTATTTCTGAATAGATTCAATGAATTTTCAAAAATTCTCATGATGTGGAAGCATACAATATTTTCTCTTTTGTTTTGTTTTTTCTTTATCATGGTTCCTCCTAGTCATTCTAATTCTTCTTTACAACATGACTAATATGAAAATATGTTTAATAAAAATGTATATATGTATATGTGGAGCCTATGTCATACTGCACACTGTCTTAGGGAGGTGGGAGGGGAGGAAGGCGAAGAAAATTTTAAACTCAAAAGCTTATGGAAGTGAATGTTGAAAACTAAAAATCAATCAATTAAAGAGATTCTCATCATGGTTAAGGCATGCTTATCTTCAAAACTCCAGTAAAATATCAAACAGTACTTACCTCCTTTGCACTCTTAATTTTGCTAAGAAATGTGTGTAACTCCATCGTTTCAGCAAATAACGCTCTGCATACTGCCTGGTAGTGGTTTGGTGCCTCTGATTGAGTTGGGAGATGGGCAGCACACAACTATGAAAAAAAAACAGTAAGATAATAAAAATGGTTTTTATGTGATTTTTTTCTACACAATTAATCACATACTACAAATCAATCAATTAACAGCATTTATTCATTAAGCACCTGCAAAGTTCCGGAACTCCTGGCTAGTGCTGCCTGGTGTCACAAAGACAAAAAAAATGAAACAATCCTTATTCTCAAAGAGCTTATCCTCTAACAGAGGAAACAACATGTATATACTTAAGCATATACAAAATAAATGCAAGGTAGTTAAATACAAATTATTTAGGGAAGGAAGGCACTAGCATTTGTGTGGGGATGAGAAAAGGTTTTGTGTAGAAGGCAAAGTCTGAATTTCACCATGAAGGAAATAATGGATTCTATCAAGCAGGAATGAGGAAAGAGTACTACTTTCTGGGGAAGAAGAACTGCTAGTACCAAAGCCACATAGATGAAGAGATAAAGTGTCATATTTGAGGAACAAGGAGAAGATTAGTTTGACTGGACTATGAGATTTAGGGAGAAGAACAGTGCACAATTTAGGTTACTTGATTGAATCATTAATGCCCTTTGACCTATATATAAAAAAAATTGCAAGACATTCAACATTCAGCCTCAGGAGAACTTTGAGGAGGCAAAAACATTTTACCTGTACCATAAGGCAGCCAAAGGAAAGACCCTTTAACCCTACCCCACTCCTCTGCCCCTTCTATGTCAACAGATATAATGGACCAGTAGAAGGCAATGCATCAAGCAGAGAAACACACCTAAGAACACACATGGATGCAAGGAGACCTTCACCACAGTCAGTTTCGGGGTAACAAATCCTTGAAGCAGAAAGGAGTGCCATTTATAGAATAAAAAAGACACCCAATCTTAAGGAGCTCAAGTGAGCAGCCCATTCTACAGATTTACACCTCAAGGCAACAATATAAGGCCTTTATAAATAAAAAAAATAAAAACAACTTCTAGTCACTGAAATACCAGGAGATGAGTTATCCTTCTCTACATCTGTATCCTACACAAGTTGCCTTCCCACTACTATAGGTTGAGTTCACACTTCCTACATCTGTAGAACCCTCTTAATAAATGCCTTTACTTTCAAAAACTAAGTATATACTGGCTGAGTGTTCATTGAGGGGCAGAGCAATAAGAGCTAAAATGCTATATCGTTAGGAGTAAACACCCACAGGGTTATCCCTGGAATCTGAAGTAGCAGTCAACAAACATTTATTAAGTACATACTATGTGCTAGATATTGTGCTAAGCAATGGAACTCAGAAGATCTGAGGTGCTTAGGGTTCCAGCACTACCAGCTCTCTTTCCCCACCTGATTCCTCTGTATCAGTTCTTCGTCTTGCGCCTCATTTGTATAATTACTCTTTTTTTACCTTTTTCCATACCATTTTGCTTTTCAGGATCACATCATGCTCAGCTCTACCCCAATCTTTCTTACAAAATACTCAATTACTAAAGACAATTGTAGGCATACGTTTTACATTTCCATGTATAAAAAGTAAACAATTTATCCTTATCGAATCCCTTGTAACTGGTCTTTAATGTTTATCTTATATTTCTCCTGGATTTTGCATGTCAAAATGTGACAAAATCCTGAAAGTCTGTCAATTCACTGAAAGTCCTGTTTTTTTCATTCAGGATTATACTTAACTTTGAGGAGTATGGTATTTTTTGGCCTCAACCCTAGTTCTTTTGCTCTTTGATATATGGTGTACCAAGACTGTGGTCTTCTAGTGTAGGTGCTGCTATGTCTCACGTAATTCTAATTGTGGCTCCATGGTATTTGAATTGTTTTTTTCCTGATGCTCATAATACTTTTTCCTTAACCTGGAGGTTTTGAAATTTGGCTATGAAGGTTTTCAGTCTAAGATCTCTTTCAGGTGGGGAATTGGTAGGGAATTTCTATTTCTACTTTCCCCTCTTGTTCCAAAACTTCAGGGCAATTTTCCTTAATTATTTCTTGTATTATTATATAATATTATAATATATATATTATATATATTATAATATATATAATATATAATATATATATTATTATATTAAGATACTTTTTTTGATCATAGCTTTCAGGTAATCCATTCTTATGTTTTCTTGTCTTGATCTATTGATCGGCTGTTTTTTTTATGAGATATTTCAAATTCTCTTCTATTTTTTCATTCTTCTTATTTTGTTTTTTCTTGGCCTCTTATAACGTCATTGGTTTCCCTTTGCCCGATTCTAATTTTCAAGGAGTTGTTTTCTTCCTTATGATTCTGGATCTCCTTTTCTAGTTGGTTAATTTTCTTTTCATAATCTTCTTGGTTTTCTTGGATTGTTCTTATTTAAATTTTTTTCCCTCAATCTCTCTTATTTGATTTTTAAAGTCTTTTTTGAGTTCTTCTAAGAATTCTTTTTGGGCAGGTGACCATTTGACATTACTCTTTGGGGTAGGAGAGGCCTTTTTTGTTTGTTTGTTTCAGTATCCTCCTCTTGAGAAGAACCTTGGTCTTCTGTATTCTCGGTTCTTTCTCCTTTGCTTGCTCATCTTTGTTTTTGTTTTTTATTTTTAATTCTAGCAGGTCGTTGTTATTATAATTATCTCTAGTCCTGGGGTGTGGGGGATTGTGCCTCTGGCCTCAGGTCCTTCTTACTATTATTTTCTAAGCTTTATCCTGGGTCCAAACTCTGCACTTCTTTCCCCTTCCAAGTCACAGCACACTATGCTGGAAATGCTCTTATTCCCTGAGGACCCTCCAGTAGCTATACCCTTCAGTCCTCCACTCTGGTGTGTAACCAAAGCCAAGAACTCAGGTCTCCTGTAAGTGTCCAAAGACAGTAATGTCCTGCCCCACTGCTGCATTCATCACTTGTGTGCTGGTTCCTTCTTGCTGCACTGTGTCTCTGAAGCATAGCTGGGCCTGACATCCCTCAGTTATCAGAGGTTCCTTCAATCTTCCCCTGCTCAGATATATGTGACTCCCCAAACTGTCGGTGGGGTAAGAATTCCTGTGACTGAGGCTGAGGCTACCTCTCAACCCAGCTGCCCTCAAGGCTTATTGTTTGTTGTTTCAATGGAGATCTCCAGTTGGCTAAGGAGGAACAGGGTTCTGCCCCAATTCTTGTTTATTTTTGCCTCTCTATATTTACCCTGAGGCTCTGTTTTGTCTTGTTTGTGGAGGAGATGTGGAGAGCTTAGAATTTTCTGACTTACTCCACCATCTTCCTCCCAAGTTCCCATTCCTAGGTAAGTTAATTAGATTTATTAAGCACTTCTTAAGTGTGAGGCACTAACAACTGTTGAGTTTAAGAAGCTCACTAATGAGGTAGACAACAAATACTATATACATACAAGATATAAACATAGTAAAATTGGAGACAATGTCTAAGGGAAAGTAATAGCATTTACAGTGAGGTGTCAAAATATAAAAACATTACAAATCATGACCATGTGAAGTCAATTCTGATTATTAAAAGCCAAGGATTACTTTCTTTCTTTTAAAAATATTTATATTAAAATACATAGCTTTTAGGTTGTAAAGTTATCTATAAACATTGAAAAGCTTTTCTTTTTAAAAACCATTTTTAATTTTATTTTTTCTCAGTTATATGTAACCAAAAAATTTTAACATTCATTTTTTTTAAATTTTGAGTTCCAAATTCTCTTCCTCCTTCCCCTCTCCTCAAGCAACTTCATACAGATTATACATATGCATTTGCAGTCATGCAAAACACTTACATATTACCCATGCTGCAGAAGAAAATACACAGAAAAAACCCCAAGCATACTAAAGAAAGAAAAGGCATGCTTCAATTTGCATTCAGACTCCATCACTTCCTTCTTTGGAGGTAGATAGCATTTTTCATCATAAAGTCCTTTGGAATTATTTTAGATTATTGTGTTGCTCAGAATAGCTAAGTCATTCACAGTTAATTACTGTACAATATTGCCTGTCATTTTCCTTTTTTTTTTTTTTTTTAAAATCTCTTTGGGATACAGATCTACTGGTGGTTATTGCTCGGTCAAAAAGGTATGCACAGTTTTATAGCCATGTGGGAATAGTTCTAAATTGCTCTGCAGAATCATTGAATCAGTTCACAACTCCAGCAACTCTATCAGCACAGTGCGTATTATCCTATTTTTCCACATTCCCCTCTAACATTTATCATTTTCCTTTTCTGTCATATTAGCCAAACTGATAGTTGTGAGGTGGTACCTAAGAGTTGTTTGATTTTGTATTTCTCTATTTAATAGTGATTGAGACAGTTTTGATTTCTTCTTCTGAAAACTATTATATCCTTTGACCATTTATCATCGACTGGGGAATAATTTACATTCTTATAAACTTCAACTCTCTATATGTTTGAGAAACAAGACCTTCATCAGAGAAACCTGCTGTAAAATTTTCCCCCAGTTTCTTGCTTCCTTTCTAATTTTGACTGCATTGGTTTTATTTATTTTTAATCTGATGTAATCAAAATTATTCATTTTACATCCTGTGATCTTCTCTATCTCTTGTTTAGTCACAAATTCTTCTGTAATCCATAAATCTAACAGAAAAAATATTTCATGCTCCTCTAATTTGCTAAATGGTCTTTCTTAATACCTTACCTTATTAAGCAAGAAAGCAAGTCACACAATAAGCATAATAGCTGAAAAAAAGATGCAGGTTTTCAATAAACTTTAACATAGACTATTTAGGAAATAATGGTTTCTTTGTGAAATTCTGTGAATTTCTTTGTGAATATTCTGTAGCCTTTACATTTGTAGTAAGCCCTTTTCCACACTTTAATAATATTATTTTAGTCACAGCTCTCATTAGTTGAAGAAGCATTATGGCATAGTCAACGGACAGATGGTCTTAGATCTAGGCAGCTTTGGGATCAAATTCTACTTCTAACAATGAGAGGCTATATAACCCTAAGCAGGTCACTTAACATCTCAGTGCTCCAGGCAACTCAGAATCTATGCCAATGAATCACACATATCTGGTCTTTCCCAATCCCCATGCTCTCTTCAAAGAGGGTAATGCAATGTTATAAACCTAATCTCTGGTTTTGAAGCTAATAATAATAATAATAATAGAAATAGCTAATATTTAGATAGTGCTTACTATGTGCCAGGCACTGTGCTAATCACTTTACAAATATTATTTCATTTAATACAACAACCTGGAAGTTGGTGCTATTATTATCCTCAATTTATAGATGAGGAAACTGAGGCAAACAGATGTTAAATGATTTGCCCAGCGAAACACAGTCAGTTGGTATACAAGACTATATTGGAACTCAGGTCTTCCTGACTCCAGTCCCGAGTGCTCTATCCTCTTTACCACCTACCCTTCCCCTTTAACAGTTCCAGGGACAGGCTGAAAACTTAACATTCACTCTGAAAAGCAAGATCCTGAACCAGATCTGTCACTCTAAGAGCTTTTATTGCTACAAAACACTTATGAGATGTTTTGTTCATCTATTCCCATTTGTAAGGTTCATTACCTAAAGAGGCAGTAACTGCTGTGAGAAAATTCCAATTTCCACATATTAGTGAAAAAAGTCACTACCCAGAATATTCTTAGGCACAGTTGAATCCCAGTTCAAGACATTTTGCCATTCCAAGAAGTAGCGTTTTATCTTCATCCAACCTGTCCCTATTAATTTTAAATCTAAACCAATTATGCAGTGTAAAGTTAACAAATAAATAGTGTAGAGGAATGCATTTCATCCTTTAAAAAATTACCAAAACACTTGCCGCATGTAACCTACTTTCAGGCACTTAATCCACTCCAGTCACCCCTCCCCAACAATTTTCTTTGCTTAAATTTGTAGCAAACAATATTTACTTAACATTTATGAGGAGTAGGTGTTTCCATTAGGACTAACTAGGCAAGTGGAATTTGAGCTCTTGAATTCTCTAAATCATCTGGATAGGCAAAACATTATCATACTGGGCCTTCTGATATTTGCTGGTGATAAAGGTTCCCTCAACACTCCATAGGAAATTCTCAAAACCAAAAGAGCTGAGCCATATTTTGCTCTCTGGCTCATCAAGTTCTAGTCTCCTAAAACTTCATCTGAAAATAACCCATGAGTATCTCAAGTCACAGGTATTGGGGGAAAAAAAACAGATCAAGTCTAAAATTTAGGTGTTCAAATTCAAGAGACTCTGGAAGTGTCTGTGATTTGCAGGGGATAGTTTATGCTTTGATAATTGCATCTAATATAATTGGTTTCTTTTGTAATCTTATATATTTTACTTTATGCATCTAAAAACATGATTCTGAGAAGTCAATAGGCTTCATTAGTCTGACAGAGGGATCCAAGACATAAAAAAGTTAACATCCACTACACCTTTGTATAGTTCAAGTACCTGCTTTTTATATATTGAAATTATATTAGTTAAGACATACTTAATTCAAGCACAGAAAATTAAGATAATCAGTTACATAAAACTATACTCTGCTAGAGGATTTTTAGGAAAAAATTTTCATTTTGATAAATTACATTAATTTCCTATGTGGATAGCCACATCAAACTCTTGAATGTCCATAAGAATCTGTAGGTTCTTGATGACACCTGCTCAATGTCATCGACAAAAAGAAAGATCTAGGGGCTCTTCCCTTTCCCCATCTATAAGAAATTCTTCGTCAGCTTGGATTCTGTGTCACCAGGAGGCAAACATCTCTGATAAGCTTATGCTTGTTTGCATTTGGCCTCATCTCATATTAATGATCAGATTTTTCCAGAACAAAGTTTTCCCTGTTCTTTTATTGTTCAAGGAAATTCTGGATATATGCACAGGAGACACGTGTACAAAGATAGCCTTTGAGGCAGTGTTTTGTTCTATCTAATCAATATTTATAGTCAATGGGGGATTCCCCCTGAGAGAACAGGAAATAAACAATTAGAGAAAAGCTTACTTTGTGCCAGGAACTGTACTAAACACTATAAATATTATCACATTTGATCCACACAACAACCCTATTTAATACATGTTATTATTATCTCCATTTTCAAGCTGGGGTTAAGACATTTTACAGACAGAGGTTAAGAGATCTGCCCAAGGTCACACAACTAGTCTCTGAATTCAAATTTGAACTCCGGTCTTCCTGACTCCAGGCCCAGTACTCTATCTGCAACACCTTGGCATCTTGTGTACTTGGCTTCCTTCATTTAACTGTGTGATGGCAAACATTTAGCCTCCTTTAGAATGTCACCTGTGAAAGCCTGCTTCTTCCCTATGGAAGCTTTATCAAGGATACACCTTGATATGTGTGAATATTATTCTGATAAATAGGGAAGTAGATAGATACATAGATCAATAGCTGATGATACACCCTTGGTCAAATTTTATTTTTCATATTAACCAGGCCTGAGATTTTCTTTTCATCTCCCTACCATCTCCCCTTCAGAAACTTTGTGAACTAACTGCCTTCACAATTGTGTAGTTTTCAGCCTGAATCTTGATCTTCATGCTATTTTTCTCTTTTTTCTTTTTAGTACTACTTCTGTCTCATCTATGAGCATATCAGAATCTTATGGTGACTAAATATTTTCTAAGGATGAAAAAAGGTTATTACAAAAACTATTATAAAACTATAAAATAAAATAAACATAAATAATTTTTTAAATTATATTTTTTTTATTATAAACCTCTGTGTAGCCCTAGGCAAGGCACTCAATCTGTCAGAACTCTTAGTTCTTTAAGTCTACAAGCCTCAAAGAAAGCAAAGCGTGGCTTGATATCAGTGGAGGAAGTTTCCTCATGTGAGAGTTCACTAAATAGGTGAAATCTTGTCTACTTCCAATCTCTATTCCTATACGAGATTTAACTCAGTCACTAGTACCCTAAATGTTAAACCCTTGTCCTATAGAAACCAACTTGTCATATAACTAGAGTATTAATCTTGACTTTGCCACCCTAAAGCAAAACTGAAGACAGCTGAAATTAAGAGGAAGGATGGCTCAGTTTTTTCTTGGAGGTAAATAAAGATTTTGGCAAAGTTTGTGTTTTATTATGTACCCAGTAGCAACAAGAAACCTCATTTTGTAGGACATGTGGTCTTTTTCTACTTGACTTTTCATGACAGGTATCTGCAGAAAGTCAACCAGAAAAATAATGGCAACTTATACAATCACTTCTATTGCAAATGATGAAGTAAAGAAGTTACATGAAGAACTTGATAAGCCCCCTCTAAATTAAATATGAACTTTAAAACTGCTCGACTTCAATGCAAAGGCAGGACTAGGTGAGGATAACAACAAAAACACTGGGCAAGGGGGATCAGCAATAAAGAATTAAAGAGTCTAAAGATTTGTAGACTACATGAAAGCTTCATGTCTATACATCATGAAAGCTTCCTCTGAGAAACTAATCAGATGGCAGTGGACGTGAAGAGAATCAAAAAAAAAAAAAACACAGAAATGAAACTGATTATATTTTAACAGGAACTATCTACTTACTAATATGAATGACCTTAATCTATCGATAGTAAATTATTCTTTACGTCAAAAAGCTAGGGAATTAGTATTGATTAGCTGAAAATTTAACTTTTAACTGAGTTACCATAGCCACTACAGACTGATTACCTCTTTAAAAAATTCAAATACAAGTCAAGTACACAATATTAAAACCATCTTGAGAAAGATTTAGTCAGTATTTAATGATTGCATAGATACATTAGGGCCTTAATCCATGGGACTACAATTTTGAAGATTTATTTATATACTATCATATAAAGTGGCATCATAGGTATGGCCCTGGATTAAAGTCCTCCTATGACACATACTGTCTATGTTACCCGGAGGAACATCAGTTAACCTTTCAGTAAACTAAGAAACTACAAAGTGCAGAAGAGTTGCTGATCTGTATTAGTAAAGGGAGTTTCTTCCTGAGGAATTCTCTGTAACAATGAACTTCCCAGCTTGGATTAATAATTGTCTAATTACAGGCAATGCTGCAGATATGTAGACATAGACACATATCTCTAATACACACTGGCTGTGTATGTTGGACAAATTACAACCTTTGAGTTACCCAGGCAAATCTCTAAGATTAAAAACTGCAGTGCATTTAGTAATCTGTATTGGTTGAGTATGAGTGAGTTGAGCTGAGTATGAAGAATGCTGTACACCAGTGAAGTCATATGTCAAAGAAAAAAAAATAAATGATCATCACTTGAGAAACCATAAGAAAACGAGTTACACTAACGATGTCATGATGTACTTCCAAAAGCTGATACCAACTTTTACTGCAATTTGTTTCATGAAAAGAGTACAGATATCCCTCAGGAGATCAAGAAGTGAGACAACAAATTTCTCAGAATAGTAGGGAAAAGTGCCTATAAGGTCAGGCCATGGAGGAGAAGATCAGGGGGAATATTCCTATTCTTTTGTTCCCACTTGTAAGGACAGTGGAAATTAGCTTACTATTACAGATCCTTTGAGCTTCCACTTTCAGTTAAGGAAATGCCCCGGAGTTAGAAAACTATAAAATAACCTCTTGATAAAGATCCAACTGCCCAGAAGCCAGTCATACAGCAAGTGCCCTGGTGGAGATTTCGAGTATACTAACAAACCAGGATAGAAGATCTGTGCATTACTATTCACTAATAAAAACAAAAATAATACAACTTTTCTTATTCCTTTAAAGCCACTCCTGCTTTTCCTCAAAAGAGTCTGGTGAGTCAACATTTTCAGAGGTATGAATATACAAGGAAATTCCAAAGATGTGGTACCATGATTTTGTTGCTGTTTGCTAGGTAACTTGCTAGCACTCAACAGTCTTTAGTCACTCACAATAGTATCCCTACCACCACCTAGAATGATATCTCAGGGTCTTTATCATAGCATTTTTCTTCTATAATGACTTCCCAGAATCCCCCACAGCTTAGTTTCTTTTGCTCTATAGTTCCTCCATAGAGGAAGATTCCCCCTCTATATTGGCCTTTGCGTTTTGAGTCATACCTAATAAAGAAGAGGGAGAGGAAATGAGTTGCTTAATTCTTGCCTAAGACTCTCCCCTTACCACTCTATCCATTGCAGCTACTCGAAGTTTCCAATATTTACAATTAATGGGAAATTAAAAATTTTGAAAAACCAACTCCTTAACTACTGACTTCATTATATGATTACCCGTCAAGCCTTACACTGGAGCTGATTCTGGCGCCTTCCTCTCTCAGACCTCTGTCAAAACATATAGGTCATTCAGGACAACTCACAGAATGATAATACTATATTTAAACGTAACACATGATCCTACCAAGAATGTAGTCAATGGACTGTTTTATGATTCTACCTATGATCTTTGACCCCAAAGACCTCCACATGTAAAGGATAGAACTGAACTCTTTTCTCTCCTTTACTAAGTAAAAATACTTAAAGTTTAATATTTTTTCATAAAGAAAAATTATGTAGAGAAATTGACTTAAATTATTGGTCATTTGACTTCTGGATAATTGAGAGTTAACGATCTTCAATAATAATGAATGATAAGGCATATGACACATGCTGTGGATATAAGGAAAACCTACAATTTCTAATTATGAAAGTATGCTTCATATATTGCAATATTTGTGCATATTTTACTTTATAATTATATTTAAAGTTATCTTTATTTCCTATATTTACAATAAAATATAAAATGCAATTTTACTTAAGCATCATAATTTTTATTTATTTTTAGTTTTCAACATTTTCACAAGATTTTTAAGTGCCAAATTTTCTCCTCATCTCTTCCCTGTCCCCACCCCAGGACACTGTGCATTCTAATTGCTCCTTCCCCCAATCTAAACTCCCTTCTATCTCCCCCACCCCCTTCTCTTCTTCCCTTCTCCATCTATTTTTCTGTAGGGTAAGATAGATTTCTATATCCCATAAGCAAGAGAATTTTTACTCTAACTACCATGTAGAAGACTGTAGTCCAAGTTCAATTTGATTATATATGCATATATTCCATATAGTTAGATAATATATATATAATATGTAATAACATATGACTATACACACACTTATATGCTCTACATGGTGATTTGTCCTTTGTTGAGGAAGAGTACCAAAATTACATCACGATGCTAAAGTTGTTTCAGTGTGTCTGACTGTGGCTGATCAGACCAAAAAGAGCTCAGAATGCTCTACCACAGTCAGGCATATATATATAGTCTGTGTGAACATCTGAGGTAGATTCTCTAAGCTTGCACATCTTGCATTTGGTGTTGTTTTTTGAGCCATTTCCATTCTGCTTTGTTCAATCCTTTTCTGACATGGGCATACAATGCTGAGCTGTTCTGTGCCAGCATCCCCATGTCACAAAAGACCTTGAGAGTGTCTTTGTATCACTTCTTCTGACCACCATGTCACCATTTGCCCTGTGTGAGTTCTCCATAAAATAGGTCATTTTGGCAAGTGTACGTTTTCATTCGAACAACATGGCCAGCTTGTTGAAGTTGTGCTCTCTGAAGCACAGTTTGAATGCTTAGCAATTTAGTTTGAGAAAGGTCCTCAGTGTCTGATATCTTATCCTGTTGGATGATCGTTAGAATCTTTCTAAGACAATTCAAATGGAAGTGATTCAATTTCCTTGGATGGCATTGGTAGACTGTTCAGGATTCACAGGCATACAATGAGGTCAGCACAATAGCTTTGTAGACCTTCAGAATGACAGTCTAAAACCTCTTCTCTTCCATACTTGCCTGTGGAACCTCCCAAACACTGAGCAAACTCTGGCAATGTATGCATCGACCTTATCATCAATGTGTACATCTCTGGAAAGTACACTATAAAGGTAGATGAACTCATCCACAGCATTCAAAACTTGTCCACTTGCTGTAACTGATGGTTCCACATATTTGATTATCCATTTGCCCAACAGATATCCAACACATTTGTGATTATCTCCTAAAATTCTCTTCCAAACTACGCAAAATGACTCCCAAAACCAAACTTTGGAGTAGCAAAAACAACAAGCCCAAGACAATTTAAAAAGTCAGTAAGAGAAGTCTTTGACAGAGGAGTAGGTGCTGACCCAGAGTACAAACCAGTGGTGGGCCTTCTTCCAACAGCAGCAGCTTCAGAAGTACTCAGTCTAGAGACAGTAAGGGGATTGTACAACTGGTCAGAAAGAGATTACAGATATATTTGCTGGCATTGAGGGCAGCTGTTGCTGACTGGCAACTCTGCTGTCCAAATGCAGTTCCAGTTTGCAGTTCTAAGGTGGAACTGTTGTCTTATCACAAGAGATTGAGGGGCCCTAGTCATAGGTCCAAGGAAGAGAGGACTAGAGCTTTTAGTTACAGGAGAGAAGGGGCCTTGGTCACAGTTTGATAGCCAAGAAGAGTTCTAGCACTGGCAGCTACAGGGGCCAGGGGCCCTTCCTCTCTTCAGATTACAACATCTTGGAAACACTTGCAAACTCTCAGAGCTAGCCTTGAAAACAATACCACAATAAAGCCTGAAGCTTGGCACAGTGCCTCCCTACCTCCAGGTGAGCAGTGCCCAACTTTGTAACAAAGTCCAAAGTTAAGAAACAGGATGAAAAATGAGCAAACAATAACAACATCAACAAAGAAAACTTGTTCATAAAAACCTACTGTGGGGTAAGGGAAGACCAAGACATAAGCTTAGAAGATAGTTATTTGAAAACAGCTACAAGAAAAGTCTCAGAGAAAATGCTTACTGGATACAAACCTAACAAGAATTCTGAAAGAATCAGAGAAAGAGAGGCAGAGCCAAAATGGCAGAGTAGAAAGACACACCTATTCTACCTCTCCTCTCATAGCCCATAAAATACCTGTAAAAATGACCCTGAACAAATTCCAGAGTAGCAGAAGATGCAAAATGAGACAGTGAAAGAGATTCCCACCCCAAGATAGCCAGGAAGGTGGACAGGAATCGCACCGGGCACAAAGTAGAGTGCAGTCCAGTCTTGGTGCGGCCTGAGCAGGCCTTGAGATGGAATCCCCAGCAGCAGATGCAGTTTCCAGATTGCTCAACCCACAAACGCCAAAGACAGCTTCCAAGGTCAGTGAGAAAGCGCTTTCACATGGGTGAGAAGGGAACACATTCTGTCCCCAGTAACCCCAGGGCAGCAGCAGTTGTAGCCTCACAGCATCCATTTTAGGAGTCCTCCACCCAAACCCTTGGGGGAATCAAGCAGCTGATCTGGATCTCAAGTCTGACTGGCAGTCCTGGGAGGAGAAGGCTGGCCTGGTGGAACTGGAGGCAGTTGTGGAGAGAGAACCCCACTCCCAGATTCTGGGCAGAAAAGCTCTATCACACCAGTCTCAGAAAAGAATGCAGCCCAGCCTTGGTCTCATGGTATCAGCAGGAATAGAACTGGAGCAGGCATCAGGGGCGGAATCCCTGGCAGAAGCTATGGTTCCAAGATTGCTCAACCCATAAACACCAAAGACAGCTTCAAAGTTCCAGGTCAGAAGAGCTTGCAGTAGCTCACAGATCAGAGTGCAGGGCAGGAGAGGAGTAAACTCCTCTCCCTTGATTATGGCATCTTGGAGGAACTGAGAACTTACAAGTCCCCAGAGTATAACCTCCTCTTGACAAGGACTCAAAAGTCAAGTAACTGGCTGGGAAAATGCCCAAAAAAAGGGAAAAAAATAAGATTACAGAAGGCTACTTTCTTAGCAAACAGGTATTTTCTTCCATCCTTTCAGATGAGAAAGAACAATGCTTACCATCAGAGGAAGACCTAAAAGTCAAGATTTCTGCATCCAAAACCTTCAAAATAAATATGCAATAGTCTCAGGCCATGGAAGAGCTCAAAAAGGATTTTGAAAATCAAGTTAGAGAGGTGGAGGAAAAATTCGGAAGAGAAATGAGAATGATACAAGAAAATCATGAAAAGCGAGTCAACAGCTTGTTAAAGGAGACCCAAAAAAGCGCTGAAGAAACTAACACTTTTAAAAATAGGCTAACTCAACTGGCAACAGAAGTCCAAAAACCCAATGAGGAGAATGTTTTAAAAAGCAGAACTAATCAAATGGAAAAGGAAGTTCAAAAGCTCACTTAAGAAAATAGTTCTTTAAAAATTAGAATGGAGCAGATGGAAGCCAATGACTTTATGAGAAACCAATAAATTACAAAACAAAACCAAAAGAATTAAAGAACAGAAGACAATGTGAAATATCTCATTGGAAAAATAACTGACCTGGAAAACAGATCCAGGAGAGGGAATTTAAAAATTATGGGACTACCTGAAAGCCACGATCAAAAAAAAGAGCCTAGACATCATCTTTCATGAAATTTATCAAGGAAAACTGCCCTGATATTCTAGAACCAGAGAGCAAAATAAATACCGAAAGAATCCACTGAGCGCCTCCTGAAAGAGACTTGAAAAGAGAAACTCCTAGGAATATTGTGGCCAAATTTCAGAGTGCCCAGGTCAAGGAGAAAATATTGCAAACAGCTAGAAAGAAACAATTTGAGTATTGTGGAAATACAATCAGGATAATACAGAATCTGGCAGCTTCTATATTAAGGGATCGAAGGGCTTGGAATAAGATATTTCAGAAGTCAAAGGAACTGAGATGAAAACCAAGAATCACTTATCCAGAAAAACTGAGTATAATGCTTCAAGGGAATAAATGGTCATTAAATGATATAGAGGACTTTCAAGCATTCATGATGAAAAGACCAGAACTGAACAGAAAATCTGACTTTCAAACACAAGAATCAAGAGAAGCATGAAAAGGTAAACAGGAAAGAGAAATCATAAAAGACTTTCTAAAGGGGAACTGTTTATATTCCTACAAGGAAAGATAATATTTTTAACTCTTGAGGTATTTGGGCAGCTGGAGGGATTATACACACACACACACACACACACACACACACACAGAATACAGGTTGAGCTGAATCAGAAGAGATGACATTCACAAAAATAAAATAAAAATTGGGAGGTGAGGGAGGAAAATACTGGGAGGAGAAAGGGAGAAATGGAATGGGGCAGGCTCTAAGTCATAGAAGAGATAAGAAAAATCTTGTTCAATGGAGGAGAAAAGGGAGAAGGTGCGAGGGAAAAGTGAAGCCTACCCTCTTCACATATGGTTTAAGGGAGAAATAACATGCTCACCAAATTTGATATGAAAATCTATCTTACACCACAGGAAAGTAGGGGAGGAGGGGACAGGTGAGGTGAGGGGGATGATAGAAGGGAGGGCAAATGGGAGAAGGGAGTAACTAGAAGTAAATACTTTTGAGAAGGGAAAAGGTCAAATGAGAGAATAAAAAAGGGGGGGACAGGGTAGGATAGAGGGCAATGTAGTTAATATTACACAACATGATTATTATATAAGTCTTTTGCAAAATGACACATATATAGCCTGTACTGAATTGCTTGCCTTTTCAGTGGGGATATGTGGGGAGGGAGGGAAGTTGGAATTGAAAGTATTAGAAACGAATGTTGAGAATTATTATTGCATATAACTGGGAAATAAGAAACACAGGTCATGGAGTATAGAAATTTGTCTTGCCCTACAAGAAAAGAGAGAAGATGGGAATAAGTGAAGGCTGGGGTGGGATAGAAGGGAGCGTATACTGAGGGAAGAGGTAATCAGAATGCAAGGTACTATGGGGTGAGGGGAGGGGACAGATGGGGAGAAAAATTGGAACTCAAAATATTGTGGAAATGAATGTCAAAATCTAAAAATAAATAAATACAAAAAAATAAAGAATAAAAACTCTTCTAGGGCCAAAAAAAAGGAAAGGGATCCATACTTATACAAATATTTATAGGAATAGTTTTTGGTGGTAGTGTGGCAAAATATTGGGAACTGAGGCAATGACCTGGAAAACTGGCTGAACAAACTGCAGTATATGATTGTTGTGGAATAATACTATGCTATAAGAAATGACTAGCAAGATGCTTTAAGAAAACTTGGACTTACATGAAATTCTACAAATTGAAGTGAACAGAACAAGGAGAACATTTTACATAGTAACACCCATACTGTACAATGATCAACCATGAATGACTTTGCTATTCTGAGCAATACAACGAACCAAAACAATTTCAAAGCACTTATGAGGAAAAATGCTCCAATCCTACAGAGAAAGAACTGATGGAACCATACTTTTTTTAAACACATTCTTTTTTTTTCTTTTGGTCTATGTTTCCTTTTACAACATGACTAATATGGAATTATGTTTTGCATGACTGCACCTAAGTTATATCAAATTGCCTTCTCAATGAGAGAGGAGGGATGAAGAATCTGAAACTCAAATTTTTAGAAAAATTTATTTAGTGTTAGTTTTCAACATTCATTTCCACAAGATTTTGAGTTCCATATTTTCTCCCCATCTCTCTCCTCCTCCAAACTCCAGATGGCATGCATTCTGATAACTCCTTTCCCCACTCTGCCCTCCCTTCTATCACCCCTCCTTCTCCTCTTCCCCCTTACTTTCTTGTAGGGCAAGAGAGATTTCTATACCCCATTGTTGCATATCTTGTTTTCCAAGTTGCACGTAAAAACAATTTTTAACATTTGTTTTTAAAATTTTGAGTTCCAAATTCTCTCCCTTATTCTCTCCCCACCTACTCTCAATGACACACTAAGCAATTAAATATAGGTTACACATATGCAGTTATGCAAAACACTTCCATAATAGTCATACTATGAAAGACTCTATTTCCCTCCATCGAATCCCACCCCTCCTTATTCTATTTTCTCCTTTGATGCTGCCTCTTTTCTAAAGTGTTTGGTTCTAACTACCCCCTCCCCCAATCTGCCTTCCTTCTATCATCCCCCACCCCATCCCTTTCCCCTTTACTTTCCTGTAGGGTAAGATAACAAATTGAGTGTGTATGTTATTCCTTCTTAAGTCAAATCCAGTGTAAGTTTCCTTCATTCCCTCTCATCTTCCCCCTTCTTCACCTCCATTGTGAAACCTTTTTCTTGTCTCTTTTATGTGAGATAATTTACCCCATTCTATCTCTCCCTTTCTCCTTCTTTCAACATACTCCCTTTGTCCCTTAATTTCATGTTTTAGATATCATCCCTTCATATCCAACTCATCCTGTGCTATCTATGTATCTATCTTTCCTCCAGCTACTGAGAAATGGCTCATAAGTTACAAATATAATCTTTCCATGTAGGAATGTAAACAGTTCAACTTTAGCAAGTTCCTTATGATTTTTCTTTCCTGTTTGTTTTTCCATGCTTCTCTTAATTCTTGTGTTTGAAAGTCAAATTTTCTATTCGGCTCTGGCCTTTGCATCAAGAATGCTTCAAAGTAAGTTACCACTCTTTGCAGATGATATGATGATATACTTACAGAATCAAGTAAAAAACTATTTGAAATAATAAACAACTTTGGCAAAGTTGTAGGTTATAAAATAAACCCACACAAACCTTCTGCATTTCTATATATTACTAACAAAGCCCAACAGCAAGAGATAGAAAGAGAAATCCCATTTAAAGCCAGGGTAGATACTATAAAATATTTGGGAGTCTACCTGCCAAAACAAATCCAGGGACTATATGAACACAATAACAAAAAATTTTTTACACAAATAAAGTCAGATCTAAGTAAGTAGAAAAACATCAGTTGCTCGTGGGTAGGCTGAGCCAATATAATAAAAATGACAATTCTACCTAAATTAATTTACTTATTCAACGACTGAATAAAGATTGAAACTATAAACAAACTAGTGGAGCAAGAATAGTATATTTATCAGATTTATGGTGAAGGGAAGAATTTTTGACTAAACAAGAGATAGAAAACATTATGAAGTGCAACATGGATAATTTTGATTACATTAAATTGAAAAGTTTTTGCACAACTAAACCTAATGCAACCAATATTAGGAGGGAAGCAGAAAACTGGGAAAGGATTTTTGCAACTAATGTCTGTGATAAAGGCCTCATTTCAGAGAAAACTGAGTCAAATGTGCAAGAATACAAGTCATTCTCCAATGGATAAATGGTCAAAGGATATGAACAGGCAGTTTTCAGAGGAAAAAATTAAAAATACCTATAGTCACACGAAAAAATACTATAAATCACTATTGATTAGAGAGATGCAAATCAAAACAACTCTGAGGTACCACATCACACCTATCAGATTGGCTAACATGACAAAACAGGAAGATGATAAATGTTGGAGAGGATGAGGTAGAGTTGAAACACTAATTCATTGTCGGTGGAGCTGTGAGCTCATCCAACCATTCTGGAGAGCAATTTGGAACTATGCTTAAAGGGCTACCAAAACATGCATACCCTTTGACCCAGCAATATTGCTTCTAGGACTGTATCCCCAAGAGATCATAAAAGTGGGAAAGGGTCTCAAATGTACAAAAATATTTATAGCAGCTCTCTTTGTGGTAGCCAAAAACTGGAAATCAAGGAGATGCCCATCAACTCGGGAATGGTTGAATAAATTGTGGCACATGAATGCAATGGAATACCACTGTGCTATAAGAAATGAGGAACAGGAAGACTTCAGAGAGGTCTGGAAGGACTCATATGAACTGATGCTGAGTGAAAGGAGCAGAACCAGGAGAACTTTGTACACAGCAACAACCACAGGGTAAGAGGAATTTTTCTGGTAGACTTAGTACTTCATTGCAATGCAATGACTTAAAAAATTCCCAATGGTCTCTTAAGGCAAAATGCCTTCCAAATCCAGAGAATGAACTATGGAATTTGATCACAGAATGAAGCAGATCATTTTCTTATGTATTATGTTTTGGTTTGTTGTATGATTTCTCCCATTCATTTTAATTCTTCTATACAACATGACTACGGTAAAAATGTATTTAATAGGAATGTATGTGTAGATCCTATATAAAATTGCATCTCATCTCAGGGAGGGAGAATGAAGGTAGAAGGCAAGGCAGGGGAAGGAGGGGAAAAATCTATGACATATGGAAGTGAGTGCAGAAAACTGAAAACAAATAAAATAATAATAATTTAAAAAAGAATGCTTCAAAGTTCTCTATTTCATTGATTATCCATTTTCTCCCTAAAATACTACACTCAGTTTTGCTGGATAGGTGATTCTTGGTTTTAATCGTAGTTCCTTTGACTTCTGGAATATCATATTCCAGGCCCTTTGATCCCTTAGTATAGAAACTGCTAGATCTTGCTATCCTGATTGCATTTCTACAATACTCAAATTGTTTCTTTCTGGCAGCTTGCAATATTTTCTCCTTAACATGAGAACGCTGGAATTTGGCTACAGTATTCCTAGGGATTTTCCTCTTGGGATCTCTTTCAAAAGTCAATTGGTGGATTCTTTCAATTTCTATTTTACCCTCTGATTCTAATCTATCAGTACAATTTTCCTTGATAATTTCTTGAAAGATGATATCTAGACTCTTTTTTTGATCATGGCTTTCAGATAGCCCCATAATTTTTAAACTGTCTCTCCTGGATCCATTTTCCAGGTCAGTGGTTTTTCCAAGGAGATATTTCACACTGTCATCTATTTTTTCATTCTTTTGGTTCTGTTTTACAATTTCTTGATTTCTCATCAAGTCATTAGCTTCCATTTGCTCCATTCTAATTTTGAAGGAATTATTTTCTTCAGTGAGCTTTTGAACCATTTGGCCAATTCTGGTTTTTTTCCCCCTTTTAAAAATTTTATTTATTTTATTTATTTTTTAATTTTTCATTTTTTAACACAGTTTATAATAGATAAAACAATTCAAACTTTTGGTCAGGCGATACTTCTTTTTGAAGCATTTACAATATGGATCACAAAAGAATTTTTTTTTAAAACATTAACCAACTGAGACACAAATAATACTTAAGTTGCTAACTTCACAAGCTCTTGACCTAATTGTCTCCACAGTATTACTAAGAATTAAAGGACCCTAACTTATTGTTGTTGGTTTAAAGTCCTATGCCTAATAGCTTAATTTTAGACTTAACCTCGGATGTTCCCCTACCAATAATCTATAATTGAACAGATCTGGTATTAAGTTTGCAAACCTTTTGGACTATAGGAAATTGCCACCAAGAGTAGGGACATTGCAGGGATACAATATCTCCCCAACTTCATGTCAGTTCCAAGCAGGATTAGATTATCCACTTGCATTCAGTCAGGCTTAAGGTCTGCCAAGTGTCAGTGGGGAAACTGAGTCAGCAGAATTCTACGTCAGCCCAAGCTGAACAGCCGCTCTCCCACTCTTACCATGAGATTACCTTTTGATTCTGCTTTTTAAGGCATTTTTCTCCTCATTGGCTTTTTGAATCTTTTTTACCATTTGGGTTAGTCTATTTTTCAAGGTATTATTTTCTTCAGTATTTTTCTGGATCTCCTTTAGTGAGCTTTTGGCTCATTTTTCTTGATTTTCTGGCATCACTTTCATTTCTCTTCCCAATTTTTTCTCTACTTCTCTTACTTGATTTTCAAAATCCTTTTTGCACTCCTTCACAGCCTGTGACCAATTCATATTTTTCTTGGAGGCTTTTGATGTAGGAGCTTTGACTTTGTTGTCTTCTTCTGCTTGCATGTTTTGATCTTCTTTGTCACCAATATAAGATTCTATAGTCTGAGCTCTTTTATGATGTTTATTCATCTTCCCAGACAAATGCTTGACTATCTAACTCTTTGTCAATGTAGAACTCTACTTCCAGTGGGGAAAGGGGTGTGTATACTGCCCCAGGCTTCAGGGGTTTTGTATCAGTCACTCAATCCCCCACTCAATCCCCCACTGTCGGTGGGCCCAGAGCTCTGGAAACAGATTCTGCTGCTGCTACCCCAGGGCTAGGGCTGGACCCCAGGCAGACCATGCACTTCTCTCCTACTCAGTTCTGATAGAGTTTCACCACTGACTTTCTAGTCTTTGGTGTTTGTAGGTTGAGAAGTCTGGAAACTACCACAGGGGCTCTGCTCCTAGCCCAATGTGATACACTCTTCCTGTCAACCTTTCAGGTTGTCTCAGGCTGGAGATTTGTTTCACTATGTCATTTTGTGGATTCTATAGCTCTAGAATTTGTTTGAGTCATTTTTTACAGGTATTTGGAGGGGTTTAGGTGAGTGCCCAAGCAAGTCCCTGCTTTTACTCTGCCATCTTGGCTCTACCCTCAAAACTCAAAATTTTAAAAAATGAATGTTTAAAATTATTTTTACACATAATTTAAAAATAAAAAATATTTTAAAAGGTACATAAGAAAGAGTAGAGGGGTAAATGGGGAGGGACAGTAGTGGGCAATGCTTGAACTTTATGCTTATTGAAATTGGTTCAAAGAGGGAAGGAGATTTTACACACATACATACACACACACACACATACACACACACACACACACAGAGAACTGGGAACAGAAATCTATCTTACCCAATAAAGAAAAAGGAAGAAACAGAGAGAAGAGATATGGAGGAGAGAGGAGTCTGGGGGGAGATGATAAAAGGAAGGATGGATTAGGGGAAGCAGTGGTCATAAGTAAAACAGGCTGCTGAAGAGGGATGATATAAAAAAAGAGAAAGGAGAATAAACAGAAGAAAAGAGGATGGAGGGAAATACACTGTAATCATAAATGTGAAGATATGCTCACCCATAAAAAAAGAATGGATAGCAGAATGGATTACAAACCATAATGTAACAATATGTTGTTTACAAAAGACATGCTTGAAACAGAAACACACACACACACAGTTAAAATAAAGGGTTGAAGCAGAATTTATTATGCTTCAACTGAAGTAAAAATGATAGGGATAGCAATCATGATCTCAGACAATGCAAAAGCAAAAAGAAATTTAATTAAAAGAGATAATCAAGGAAACTGTTTTGCTAAAAGGTATAGACAATGAAACAATATCAAAAAAATCATACAGCAAATTTCTCTGATAAAGGCTTCAATTCTCAAATATATAGGGAACTAAATCAAATTAATAATAATAGCCATTCTCCAACTGATAAATGGTCAAAAGATATGAACAGGCAGTCTCCAGAAGAAGAAATAAAGGCATCTAAAGTCATATTTAAAATATTCTAAATTACAACTGATTAGAGAAATGCAAATTAAATAACTCTGAGGTACCACCTTACACCTATCATAAATGACAAGTGCTAGAAGGGACGAGTGAAACTAGGTACACTAATGAATTATTGGTGGAGTTGTGAACAGGTCCAAACATTCAGGAGAACAATTTAGAACTATGCCCAAAGAGCTATAAAACTGTCAATATTCTTTGCTCCAGCAACACCACTACTAGGCCTTACCATAGAAAGAGTAAAGAAAAAAGAAAAGGATCTACACACACAAAAATATTTATAACAGTTTTTTTGTGTTGTCAAAGAACTGGAACTTGAGAGAATGCTCATCAACCAGGGAATGGCTGAAAAGGTTGTAGCATATGACTGTGACAGAGTATTCCGCGACAAGAAATGACAAGAAAGTGGTTTCAGAAAAATATGGCAAGACTAATATGAAATCATGCAAAGTGAAAAGAACTGAGAAATCATTGTGAACAATAACAGCAATACTGTAACGTGATCAACTGCAAAAGACTTAGCTACTCTGATCAAGACTATAATCCAAGACAATTCCAAAGGATTCATGATGAAAAAATACTAGTATCTCCAAAGAGAGAACTGATGAATATGAGTGCAAATTAAAGCATCATTTTCTTACTTTTTTTTTTTGCTTTTTTTTCGAAGGAGATAGGGGGATGTGGTAGAGGAATATAACTAATATGGAAACGTGTCTTGTATAATTTCACATGCATAACTGATAATTCATTGCCTTCTTAGTGGCAGGGGGGTTGGGAAGGAGTAAGAGAATTTGGAACTCAAAATTTAAAAAAGAAAAAAATGTTAAGTAAATAATATGTCATTTTTAAAAAATAAAGAGTGGCTGGAACCAAAGAATTACTTATGGTCTATAGAATGATCCTAGAAGGTTCAGCTTTTACTTGATCAGCTTCCACCCAAAAGGAATTTTGTTTAATCAGGTCTGCACTGAATGTTTTTATGTGTTTTTTGGTTTGGGCTGAACCCTGAATCCCAGTCAATCCTACCGTCCCTAAAACAGGAGTTCTTAACTTTTTTGTGACATGGACAGCACATTTTGACAATCTGGTGAAGCCTATGGATCTTTTCACAGAATAAAGTTTTTAAATACATAAAATAAAATACATAGCACTACAAAAAAATCAAATATAGTGAAACATACTTATAAAATTTTTTAAATTTAATTTTTTTAAAAATTTGATTTTTTTTAATTTTAAAACTCTAAGTTTAAAACCTCTGATGAAGTGGAACTAAGAATGTGCCCTACAATCTCAAATGCTTTTTAGTGATGAAAATAACCTAAATAGTGAGACTATGCTAATACTGAAGAAGCCCTACATTCAACTTCTATCTCTGCTACTTATCATCTATGTGACTATGTAAGCCACTTAATTTCTCTGAACCCAGTTTCTTCATTTATAAGATGGATAGAGTTACTGAACTATGTTACTTCTAAGAGCCTATAAAGCTTTGAATTTTAATAATTAATTAGTCAGTACTATAAAGCAGATCTCTAAATAAAATTAAATACTGTAAAATTTTATACCAGTCATAAACTACATAATATGTCTTTTTTGACCATGGACTAATTTTTGCTACTTCAGATTTGTTAGAATTTAGTACCTTGCAATTACAAGGAGGGGAAAAAAGCTCCTTCAGTCTCCCAAGAAAGAATCCCCTTTTCCAATCCTATTGAACATAAATGGAAGTGGAAAGATTCCTTTTGCATTTGTATCCCAATCAGTCCATTGCAGTACTGATTTTTAGTTTTTATTTTCAAAAAGCTAATTCATCAGTACGGATAGCTGCAATTGGATCAGTCAGTCGTGATTACTTATGTATGAATTTGGTTTAGCTTCTGAGGGAGCACATTCAAGGAGAGCCAAAAGAATTGTGTGATACTGTCTGATTGTTGAGTTGCGATCTCTGTTAATACCAGGTTGGATTAGTGAACACTGTTCCCCAGTCAATTAAGAATGAATTCAAGGACAGAAACTGCCAGGTCAATGGTATTTACAGAATTCTTGTGTTCTCTGACCTTTAAATGTGAACAAAAACACACTAATCTTCTTAGTAATTTGAACAAAAATTGAATATGCAGATTACTTTTACAAAGCATAAGGTCTATGGCCAAGAAACATTACAAAACACATATTTTTTGTTCAAATATCTGATTGCCTTATATACTCCACTGAGTATATAAAGGAATTTTTCTTTGAGTTTATACTTTGAATTCCCAGCTTAATGGGTTTGGGACAGACAAAATGCCAAACCTTGTTTCAAAATCTTCTATGAATATCAATCTCCTAATAAATTTGAGTGGCTAAGAAAAAAATTCAAAAGATAAACTTCAAATATCTTGTCCAACTGTTCTAAAAGCCATTTTAAGAAGTTATACATTGTGGGGAAAGGTTAGAACATTTTTTAAATGCTATAGTAATATGCTGTGGTAGGTTTCCTGAAAATATTCTTAAATATCACTTGATCATATATAACTGTTGCATTCTGTGCCATTAGAATTTGCATACATCTCAGTGTTTGTTTCTTAGCTAATGAAGTGGTTTACACTATTATTTTGTAATTTAGGGTTGAAACAGAAACTCCATCTTTGATTCATTGTGCCTGAAAATTAAGAAAATACTTAATATAGACTTTCTTATTTTGTAGAAATATTGGCACTGAGAACAGCATTTCTAACTTCAGAGTATGATTCTTTGCTTAGATCAAATGAAGTCTCTCGATGATTCAAAGGAGGGAGAAAAATCTTTCAAAGTGCTGAACATTTTTTAAACTCTTAAACATATACAAAATCAAAGTTTGTTGAAATTGTTTAGTAGGAAGCTCTATGTTATAAAAATTTCTCAGAGAGTTTGTGTCCAAAGGGTACTATCAAAGAACTTACTTTCCCTTGAGCCAAAAATATATCTCTAGTTTTCAAGTCAATTTTCATACTGAAGTGTGACGACAACAAGTACTCTAAATATCTCTTAGGATCCCTCAAACACACACACATATACTCCCATCTAGAGCTAAATCTTGGGGGAAAAAGAGTCATCCTAAAAAGAGCCAGAAACAGACAGAAGCTCACAACAGTAGCACATTTCACTCATATTAACTATGGATAAATTGACTGGTACTCTCTCTTTTCTTTTTTGTATCATAGTAACTTTCCCTTTTATATGTAGTTTCACTAATTGTCAATTCTGCAAATTAGAAAAGAGAGAATATAAATGTGACTGAATAGTAATTAACTCTGTAAAACAGGCTTTGTCTAATCTGCCTTTCTAATCTTCAATACTTCAATGGTTCTGGGAAGACAGCAAGGTGACTTCTCCAATAATTCAGACTACAATGAATTCGTACATCCTATGCAACTCTTTTTCTGCTTCCTTCCTTAAATCCTCTATAGAAGCATCCACCCAACATACTGAAGGTCTTCCTTTATGTTTCTTGACATCCAGAATAACTTGACTTTCTAGTTGTAAGCTAAGTATATATAGAATATATATCTAAGAATATAAAGTTTATCATCTCCCATATTCCTGAAAACAGTTACTGAGTTATCAAAGAAGGGAACAGAACTATTAAAAATCTAACAGAATAACAATTTTAAAAAAAAGTCATAGCTGTCTGGACCCACTGAGTAAAGGGGAAGGCAGATCTATACACATAAAAAAACTGTGAGAGAATCATGTATTATACAAAGTGATGTTCAAAAAACCTTTGTATAAAGTGATGTTCAAAAAAACCAACAACCCTGAGTTATTAATGAAATGTTAACTTATTTTCACATTATATTTAAGGAAGGAAATTATAAATTTGGAGACGTTACCATTAGAATATTTTTTAATTAGTCTTTAAAGAGGAAAACTGATTTTCTAGAAAATTCAGTAGTATGAAACACTTCATTTCCTACTTCCTCTTAAAGATTAAATAACAATACTTTGCTCATAGCATATTTAATTCAATAAATGTCTACTGAAATACATTTACCTAAGGTCACAGGTCTAATAAATGGTAGGAGGAGTACCAGAATTCAGATATTTAGAATTTCTAATCCAGGCTTCTTTCTACTAAACTATACTACTAATAGCAAAAATACATTGCTGACTTCTATTATTTAAATAAAATCTACCTTAAATGTAAGTCAATATAGACAGCTGTTAAGTACTCAATAAACTTGGTCACTCAAACCACAAAGGATGAGATCAGAAACATTTGAAGTATAAGCAGTGTCACAGGATTATAGATCTACGACCAGAAAGGATTAGGATCTGTGGAAAGTCAGAGAGTGAGTAGTTGGATATAACGAAGATATGAGCCTGGATGTCTGAAGAATTGTGGTATTCTCAACAGTGATAAAGAAGTTGGAAAGACAGAAGAGTTAGGAGGGAAAGGTAATTAATAGATTCTGTTTTAAATATCTGAGATGGCTCTGATGGGGATGAGATTCTTGCTAGACCATTAAAAGGACCCCGAAGCTCCTGAACCAAGTCTCTGAAGTTTGCCTGAGGCACTCAGCCCATCAAAGTCAATAATCCTTTCAACTGTCCTTGCATTGTGGCTTTGACCTTGCCCCAATCTCCAATTCTCTGTGACCTCTAGCCTATCTTGGCCCTTCAATGTCTGTCACCTCTGGATTATCCCAGGCCACTTCCCAGTCTTAATTCCCTAGCCCCTTCTCTGTTACCTTCTAGTAACCCCAGACTACATGGCTATTTTTAGGTCACATCCAGATCTCTCTGCAGTCTTCCTGTATAAAATTTCATCTTGCCTCCATTAAAAGGCTTAGATTCTTAAAATCTGGACAATAGGGTGGATTCTTAAAATTTCGCCCACCTCAACTGATGTTTTAATAAACCTTGTCTCTGAATTGAGTTGAATTCTTTCAAGGCAGGACCCAGGTCTTTTGCCCTTGAATTTTGGTGCTCCCAACAACCCTAGAACCAACAGCTACAGGATATATAGTTTGAGGAGTCCAAGAGGTTGTTGGAAATACATTAATGTAACTCACTAGAGAGACTGGAGCCAGATACATAAAGCTAGGAATCATCTACATAGGATAAAAACTGAACCAATAGGAACTGATAAGATCACTAAGTGCACTAGTAGAGAGCAAAAAGAGAAGGTGGACCAAGACAGAGACTTCAGTTCATACCAATGACAAAAGACTGGAATAGTCAATATTGGAGGGGTTGTGAAAAGAAAGGCATACTAATGCACTGTTGATGGAACTGTAAAGTTGCTGAGTCATCCTGAAAGAAAATTGGAATTATACAAATAAAATGCTTAAAATGTCTGGATCCTTTGACCCAGAAATTCCAATGATAGGCATATATTCCAAGGAGGCTGATGACAAAACAAATCTCTATACAACAAAATATTTACAGCAATGCTTTTTGTAGATCAAAATACTGGAAACAAATAATTCCCATTGACTAGGTAATGACTAAACAAACTTTGTACAAGAATATAATGAAATATTGCTGTGCTATTAAAAAAAAAACAATGAAAATGATGAGTACAGAGAACCATGAACTGATGCAATCTGGAGCAAACAGAGCCAAGAAACAAAGTACGCAATTAATGACCACAATAATGAAATGGCATGAACCACCACAGAAAAACTTAAAATAAATATAAAATCATAAAGAACAAACAGGACCCAAAATAAGAAATAGAAAAAGAGACTACTACTGTCTACATGCCTTTGAAGAGGCGAGCACAGGGGAAGGAGTCCTCATGAATGTGGAACATTGCAAATGAAGTCAAATTTTTTTAATCCTCACTCTTTAAAAAAAAACCCACAGCTCTCTGTTATAAGGGACTACTCTTTGGGAGGGAGAAAGGGATACATCTAGACAATGAAAAAAATAAAAAATCAATAAAAAATCTGTTTATACAAGAAGAGCTGAATCTTACAGAGAGAAGAAAACAAATGGTGCCCAAGAATCTGAATAGCCTATTGTTACAATGTGACTCTAAATTATTTTTATATAACCATTTCCAGAAGAAAAAATGCAGTTGTTTTTCTTCTCATTTCACTGGCTTCTCTAATGACAAAGTAAACAATATGTCAATGTAATGTGATCTTTCGATCCAAAACCCTAATCCACAAAATATGAAAATACATGTCACTACTATCATGAGTCATGAACTCTTTAAAATCTTTAAGTTTCAATTTACAGATCTTTTGCTTAGCTGAAGGAGACATTCACAGCATATTGTTACAGATGAGATTTTTGTAAATACTTTCATGGTTCATTTTAACTTCTGTAAGAACTCCAAGGGTCTCAACATTATACTAGGAAAAGTTATAAGAACAAGATTTGTGAACAAATTTTCTTCCTAAATTTCTGAAGTCTGTCTTTCTACTTCCTTTAAAATAATTTGTCTTGTACTAGTTCACAAAAAATAAACTATGAAGAGAAACACCATTTCATAGATTGAAAAAATTTTTGGAAGAACTGAATTATTTAAGCAGCATTTATTAGAGACCAACTACATGTTAGACACTTGAGATACAAGACTATGTGGAAAGGGTTTATTTGATATGAAAGGAAATAACATATACACGTAAGAAAAAAGAAAAGTATGCATGATTAGTGGCTGGTATGTAGAAATTACTTGGCAAATGCTTGTTGAATCAAACATTCAGACAAAACAAGTAAGAACTATTAAGATTTTCAGACGTTGAAAGGAGAGCTGTTTTTGGAGTCAGAAGGCACTGCTCTTAGTATTGGTTACATTATTAAGTAGTTAGGAAAAAAATTAATAAGAATGGAGAGCAGTAAGCAGAAAGCACAAAGATATAGGTAGCATGGAGATTTCCTCACTAAGTTCAAGTAATCAGAGAAGTAGTCCATGACTAATAAGTGTTGAAGGTGAAATTCAAACCCAAATCTCATCTGATTCCTGTTAGTAATTCCTACTAGATGTTACATCTTTTCTTCTATATTACACAGCCTCTCAAATATGCAAATGTAATATTCAACACAAAAATGGATCGTAGTTTTTTTTTTTACCAATTTAGACCTAGAAGAGATCTTAGAGATCAGAGTCCAACTCCTTCATTTTTACAGTTGAGTGAAGTCCAGAGAGAATAAGTTATGTGCCTAGGGTGACATGAATATTAAATATCAGAAATTAATCTGTGCTTTTTTTTCTGTCTCACCTAATACTAATGTTCAGATATTCACTGAACAACTTTCTATTATGTATCTGGAAGCATTGCATAATTTTGATGAATTCACGGAAAATGCCTTACTGGGAGAAAGACTTTAAATTTAAGGGAGTATTTTGCTCTACTAAATAAAATGCTTTTTCAATCAACAGTAAAAATAGTGGAACTTTGTATTTTCTACATTTTTCTTTCAATTTTTTGATGATCAACATGGTTCATTATGAAATATCATTTAAGAAAGACTGCTTGCTCCTCATTAATAGTTTCATCATGGACGCCCTCTAAGTATGTTTACAAGCCTCATAAAAATTAACACAGATGGTAAAGCAGACATATAAGTAATTAATTATTGATGTTCTCTTGGTTGTCCTTTTTTGGGATATTAATAAAGTCCAACTTTTTCCCATATTTTTGATATCTTCTCTTCTATCAGATACCTTGCGAACTGATCCCTCAATGCTCTTATGATGTTGTTGGCTAGCATCCAATTCTTCTCTAAGAATACTTGATCTAACTCTGTTGCTTTCACCACATTTCTTCTTTTTTATTAACAATTCTACTTTCTAAGCATATACAATTCTGTCATGCTAGCGCAAAACTATAGTGGCTTCACAATCTTCCAAGGTAAAAATAGCTTGTTATAACAATCTTTGCAAGTATTTTGCATCTTTATTTATGTTACATAACTTCAACTGAGCCTTCACTTAGACTTTCCTAATCAGTTCACTATCCCACCCATTACAATGTTTCTGCAAATCTCTTTATCCCTCCTCAAACCTCCTTGGTGGCTTGGTAGATTCATCAGCTTCCATGAATTCAATTATTCTCTTCACACAGATGATTCTCAGATCTATCTGTATTGCCCTAAGCTTTCTCCTAACCTCCAGCCTCCTATCTCCAACTGGCAGCGAAAGAAGCACTGGACCTCAAGTTCAGTTACTACATGTGTGATCTTGGGCAAGTAACTTAACCTCTGTCTCAGTTTCCTCATCTGTAAAATAAGAATAATAGTAGTATCTAACTTACAAGGTTGTTACCAAGATCTAACGAAACAGTATTTGTAAAGCACTCTGCAAACCTTAAAGCACTATATGAATGCTACTATCCCTTAGTAGCATTCATATAGTGCAGCAGATGCTGCAAATTCAATATGTCCCAAACTGAATTCATTATCTTTACCAAAAACAAAGAAATAAAAAACAATCCTTCCCTATTAAAGTCAAATATACTGCCTTCACCCCAGGTACTTGGAAAGTACTCATACTTTTACTCCTCTCTCCTCTCATAACCAATCTGTTTACAATCCTGGCAATTCTACTTTGCAAACATCTTTTCTAACCAATCCCTTTGTCATCTTCCTAAAGCACAAGTCTGATCATGTTATCCTCATATTCAATAAACTTCCTAAAAATCCGTTTGGCTTTTAAAGCTTTTCGTAACTCATCACCTTCCTGAATTTTCATTCTTTCCCCTTCCATGTATGCTATGCTGCTGCAACACTGGCCTCTCTGTTATTTCTTGCACAAGGCATTCCATCTTCTAACACCGTGTGTTTTCACTGGACTGTACCTACTGGCCATGAAATTTCTACCTTCTCACTGGCTCCCTGTGTTCCTTCAAGTTTCAGCTAAAAGTCTACCTTCCACAAAAAGCCTTTCCACATTCCAGTTAGTGCCAGTACTTTCCCTCTGAGAACATCTACAATTTATCCTGCATATGTCTTGTTTGTATGTGGTTGTTTGCATGTCATCTCCCCCAGCATCCTGGTGTTTGCTTAATAAACACTTGTTGACTTGTTCTCCTTTCAGTTTCTCTCTTAAATGCCCTTAGAATGATTACATGAAATAAAGAAAGCTAAAATTTCTTTAAACTGGTTCTACTCTCCACTGCTTCTCTCTCTTTTGTGGGAAGCTACTGCTCATAATCTTTCAACATCCTTCACAAGATTTATGGACAAGTTTATATTCTTCATTGATAATTATTTCTTTCAACTTTGGCAAGAAAGTCAAGTGTTCAATGGCTAAGATGCTTTCTTCATTCTTTTAATCACTCGGTGTATTCTTTTCCCATCCATGTTACATTATTTGTCATCAATAACTTATTAGGTTAGAATTGTATTCATCCCATTCCATATCATCATTTCTTGCTCTCTCCATGCTATGTTATCTCTCCTAGTGACTCTTCATCTATCAGTAATTTGAATTCCACTCCTGAGTCCCTGGACTCTGATAGCTCTGTTTTTGTCTTATCTTTAAATCAAGCCTCAATGCTATTTCCTATTCACTCCAGGCCATGCCGCCCCTCCCCCTTTCCCTATCCCCATTACTTGTTGTCTTCTGCCATTAGAATATGAGCTACTTGAGAAGAGGCTGACTTGAGCCCTTGGGCCCTTGAGAAAAGGGCCCAAGTTTAGATTGTACTTCTGAAACTCTTGTATTATTATTGTATTTCTGCATAATGGGAAGATATTCCCCATCCATTAATAGGTTCATGTGACCTGCTTGAGTCACATGGAAGCCTGAGTCACATGAGTCTGTAATGAGAGAACCTTGCTGAATGGATGGAGCAGAAAGGGTGCAGTAGAGCTGAGAGGAAGTTGGACATAGCAGTTAGAGCTGAGGGAGAGAGAGGAAGCAGGTAGCAAGCTGTGATTGTTCATTTGTGGGAAGGCCTAGAAGGGAGAAGGCTTGAGGATGATAGTGTCCCCCGCATTGTTATTGTGTATAGATTTCTTTGTTGCTATGATAGATTTGGCTTTCTGGTGTTTAAATAAATGTTTTGGTTCTATCTTCCATATGGAGAGTCTCCTATATTTCATGATTCAGAATTACGCCGGTATATTCATAGCCACCCCAGGCATATCCTGTTGGCACTACAACTTTCTATCTGTCCCACAAAACCCTGCTTCTTGTTGTTGTTATGCAAATTCTTTTCTTCCTAAGCAGAACCTTTGTTGCTGTTCAGTCATTTCAGTCATGTCCAACTCTTCATAACCCCAGCTGGGGTTTTCTTGGCAAAGACACTAGAGTGTTTTGTTATTTTCTTCTCCAGCTTATTTTACAGATGACAAAACTGAGGCAAACAGTTAAGAATTTTGCCCAAGGTCACACAGCTAGTAAGTGTCTAAGGCCAGATTTGAACTCAGGAAGTCTTCCTGACTCCAGGCCTGGTACTCTATTCACTGTGCCATCCATGAGTCCTCTTATAAAGACTTCATTCTGTCTTTAGAGAAATTGAGAATATCAAATAGATGCAATTCAGTTCTTCCAAGAGTATGGCCACTCACCTGTAGAAGGACTGGATAGGGATCTCACATTTAGAGAGTTAGGAGCTGAATAAACGTTCATAAGGCTTATGAATGATCTAAAAACTATGTGATTCCTACAACTCTTGGTCCCTATTTGTAAAAGAGGAATGTACAGACCTAAGGGCCATTTTGTATTCTATCCTTGTTTAATGGATTGCCATGGACAAAGGAATCACCATTAAATGGCCAGACTACCCATGAAAAGCTTCTCCATATTGATAAAAGGTTGGTCCTCAGAAAATCAACTCATTCTATTGCCAGGACAATACTCAAGGTCTTTCTAGTATGGTAATCTGCCAGAGACTGCACTTTACAGGAACAGTCTTCGATAAACTAAGGGTACCTCCATGTTACAGTGAGGCATCAGAGTAAGTATATTTTATTAAATCACATCAATAAAGGATAGTTTATTTATCCATTTTCTAATTGTTGTACATATTATCCAACTATTTAACAATTTTTTTCTAACAAATACAACAGCTATCAATTATGTACAGAAAAATCCTTTTTTCCTTTTTATAGTACTTTGGGGATAAGATTCTTAGCGAAGAAATTGCTAGAACAAAAGTTATATACTGTGTTGTGATTCACTGCCTACGTTCTCCAAAATATTTCCATTAGTCTAAAATCCCCATCAATAATGTATTCAAGTATTTCTGTCTTAAAGATCTGCCAACTTTGGACTATTTTTTTCTTCTAAACTGTATGGCTTTTTTAAATAATGAATTTTGTTGCAGCGTAATTTGATTAAAAGCAGTGAGAGGCAGTGGGAAAAGCATAGGATACAGATTCAGGAGACACAGGTTTCTTTCTTGAATCTATCATTTAATTATGTATGTGACCTTGGCCAAATAATTCAATATTTTGGGATAGCATTTAAATGTCTCCATTTGGAGATTTTAAAACAATTCTTATTCAAGTATGAGTTGGGCTAATCTTTGGCTATAAATACACATGGCCTGTGAGGATTCTCTTAGCACTTAAATGCCATGATTCTACCAGCCTAGGTATTCCCTCCATTACTACTCCACTATCAAACCATAAGTGATTACACTATTCTGTAATTCTTGCAGATATATACAACAGGCATGCAGATACAGGATTTTGATCTCAAAGTGACAACCTAGGTAACTAAATCCAACATTCAGATATAGCTCTGTAGTTGGTTAAATATTAAGAAAAGGTCAGAACACTGTCTCTTCTTAAAAATCTGCCCCAACTCCACAGTCTGTTCTCCCCCCCTCCAAACAGGCTCCTTTCACTTCTTTATCCCTCCCTTATAAAAGAAACATAAAGATGGAAGACAATTTAGAAATCCTGCTGCTTGCACAAGTCTGGGAGCAACAGCCTCACATTTAACTCAGAACTTTCACCTTTCCCAAAATGGGAACTTTTGTCAAGGATCAGCTGATTGTGAATGTCCTAAAGGAAGACCAGGTTTCCCATAATAAGATCACTCTTGTTGGGGTTGGTGCAGTTGGCATGGCATGGGCCATCAGTACCTTAATGAAGGATTTGGCTGATGAACTTGCCCTAGTTGATGCAAAAGAAGACAAAATAAAGGAAGACATGATGAATCTCCAACAAGGCAGCCTTTTCCTTAACACACCAAAGATTGTTTCTGGAAAAGACTACAGTGGGACTGCAAAATCAAAGTTGGTTGTTGTTACAACTGGAGCCCATCAACAAGAGGGAGAAAGTCATCTTAATTTGGTCCAGCATAATGTGAATATCTTTAAATTCATCATTCCTAATATTATTAAATACAGTCCTAATTGCAAGTTGCTTATTGTTTATAATCCAGTGGATATTTTGATATACGTGGCCTAGAAACTAAGTGGCTTTCCTAAAAACCGTTCTTACGGAAAGTGGTTGCAATCCAGATTCTGTTTGTTTCTGTTACCTAATAGGGAAGAGAGTTGGTATCCATTCTTCAAGTTGTAATGGATGAGTTCTTGGGGAACATGAAGACTCCAGGGTTCCTGGTGTGAATGCTGTGGTCTCTGTAAAGAATTTTTTTATACTGCTTTGGGAACTGATGCCAATTCAGAGAACTAGAAAGATGTTCATAAATAGGTGGCTGAAAGAGCTTATGCAGTGATAAAGCTGAAGGGCTACACTTCTTGGGCCATTGACTTATGTGAGGCAGATCTGGCAGAAAGCATTATGAAGAATCTTAGGGCAGCACATCCAATTTCCACCATGATTAAGGACCTATGTGGCATTAATGAGGATTTCTTCCTTAGTGTTCTATGTATCTTGGGGCAGAATGGCATTTCAGATGTGGTGAAGATAAAACTGAATCCGGAGGAGGAGGGCCATTTAAAGAAGAGTAAAGATACTCTTTGGGGACTCCAGAAGGAACTGCAATTTTAAAGCTTTTTAATGTGCTGTCATTTTACTACAGAGGGAACATGGTTAAATGATTATGGATGATATGCTTTTCAAACAGGTCAAATTCTTCCTCTGATTAGTGATTGAACATCAGAAATGTAAAATCTATGAACACACTCTCATCTCTTCCTAAAGTTAGAAATGGGGAGTAGTACAATGTGACTAATATTTTTTAAACTCTATTATTGTTTGCTTACGATGCTAGATACAACTTGTGTAGCCTCAGTAGTTGCTGTTAAACAGAGCCAGCAACCCACAGGTTTATAACTACCTGCCTTGTGTATAGGTGCTATAGGCTTGTTCATACAGCTTTAGAAGACATGATTCCTGAATACAAAATACCATATAGTAGTAATACTTTACCGATATACTGATTACCTTTGTGCTCCCCTCCATTAGGGATCTATAGCATGGTCCCATATATCACCTTTTCAGAGGACCTGATTTTGTGTAGATACATAGATAGATCCACACACATATATGTGTGCATATACACACACATATATATACATACACATATACATGTATGTATGTATAAGTGTGTGTCAATAGTTGCATATTTTCATATTATATAAAAATATCTATTTATGTACAATGATGCAACCAATTCCTCAAATATAATATTAGCCCCAAATAATAAATAACCAACAAATAACTGATTTTAAAAAAAGAAATCTTGTGGTTTGCTCCACCCTCATCCTCCAAAAAAATTATTTTTAGGAACTAGAAGACCACAGTGGCAAGAGTCAGCAGACTCAGAACAAGATCATTATTTCCTGTTCCAATTCTCTATCAGTTTGGTCTCAAATTCAGGCAGAAGGCAAACTAACCAATTTCCTGCTTATCTCATTAGGCAATGATTCTTTATCTCATTATTATGGTCTTTGATTCAAGATCAGGGAGATGATGGCGTAAAAGTGATAAGCAAAGTTCTATGAATTCACAGTTGCCATAGTTTAGCCACCTGTTGTTGAGTCTCTGGAAAGTGAAAGAGAACAAATTTTTGAAGGGAGGGTGGAGTCAAGTGTCAGCTATAAACTATTGCTGAAAAACACTCATCCTACAGTTATTCAGCCTCTCTACCATGTGAATCCTGTATGATAAATTGGGGACTAATCATGTCCAATCTGCTCACTTGAATAACTGGTACTCATTTAACTAATAACAATAAACAGACTTGTTTTTAAAAGGTCGTTTCTAGTCCAGAGGTTGTCTTAATTTTCATCTTTGGCTAAAACTTGTGACCTCAATGTTAAAGTTATCACTTTCAAGAATGTTGCATAAATTAAGTAAAACTTACTGAAGGTTAGTAAAGAGGAAAGTTTTGCTGAGTTTACAATTTAAGCTTAGATTAAGTACAAGAAATAATATGAATCATTATAAACTTCAAAGATTTCAAGATCTTAATCTCAAAATCATCATTTCCTTGGTAAAGTGGAAAAGAGTAAAAATAAATTAAAAGGTCACTGCATAAAAAGCTGATATATTCACTTAATCAATGTGGTAAAGACTATTAAAAACTATTAATGTTGCAAGGCTACTTTAATTCAGTCTTGACATAAACATTTCATGATGCCAAATATCACAGTTTTATGCCCATAAATATATTACATAATAATCTAAGAAGGACAGCATGTTCTACAGTAGCAAGACCATCACTGAAAACATTTACAAAGCTTAATAATAACAGCTCTCAAAGATCAAAGCTTCAAATAAAATTACTATACCTTCATGACATCTTTATATGATCGAATAATTGAGATTTTTCTCTTCTCATCATCTTCTTCATCCATGACTTCATCTGCAGCCTCATAACCTTCATCATTACTACCATCAGCCTCCACAGTATTGGCCATATGGTCAATGAGCTGCTCTAAGGGAGGACTTAGTTCCCTTTCTTCATTTTCCTTCAAACCATAGTCCAATGCTTTATAAATAATAATTCCCAAGGATTCAATAATCTATGATCAGAAGACAGAAAAAGAAAACAAAGATGATTAGAATAGTTTCACAATATTATCTAAAACTAAACTAATTTTCTTCTTTTTTTTCAAATTTATTAATTTATTTGTTTTCAGCTTTCAACAATCACTTCCATAAGTTCCAAATTTTCTCCTCCTCCCTTCCCAAGATGGCATGCAACCTTATATGAGTTCCACACATGCATTCCTACTAAACCCATTTTCACATTAGTCATGTTGCATAGAAGAATTAAAATGAATGGGAAAAACCATGGGAAAAACCATGACAAAAACAAAATATAACAAAGGAGAAAACAGTCTGCTTCATTCTACTTTCTAACTCCATAGTTCTTTATCTGGATGTGGAAGGCATTTTGCATCATGAGTCCTTTGGAAATGTTTTAGGTCCTTGAATTGCTGTAAAGAGCTAAGTACATAAAAAACAGTCCTCGCACACTGTGGCTGTTACTGTGTATAATGTTTTCTTGGCTCTGCTCACTTCACTCAGCATCAGTTCATATAAGTCTTTCCAGGCTTTTCTGAAGTCCGCCTGTTCGTCATTTCTTATAGCACAATAGTCTTCCATTATATTCATATACCACAACTTGTTCAGCTACTCCCCAACTGATGGGCATCTCCTCAATTTCCAGTTCTTGGCCACCACAAAAACTCCTATAAATATTTTTGTACATGTGGGTCCTTTTCCCATTTTTATAATCTCTTTGGGATACGGTCCTAGAAAGAGTATTGCTGGATCAAAGAGTATGTACATTTTTATAACCCTTTGGGTATATTAGCTCATTTTCTTTACCACAAACTCATACATCCTCTAAACCTTTATTTCTGCTGAAAGCACCACCATCCTTGGTGGTGGTGTCTTCAGCACCTTAGTTCACAATCTTGGCATGAATAAATAAATGAGCATTTATTAAAATATATTATTGCAAAGTGCTACACATACAAATAGGAAAAAAAGTAGCTACTGTTCTCAAGGAACTCATGTTTAAATGGGGTTAGGGAGAGACAACACATACAGGAGGTTTCAGCGGCAGACGGAATGGTCTTTTTAATGTGCTGCCATTTTACTATAGAGATTATATGATTATGGATGATGTGCTTTTCAAGTAGGTCAAATTCTTCCTCTGATTAGTGATTGAACACCAGAAATGTAAAATCTATGAACACACTCTGGTCTCTTCCTAAAGTTAGAAATGGGGAATAGTACAGTGTGACTAAGATTTTTTAAACTCCATTACTATTTGCTTACGATGCTAGATATGACTTGTGTAGTCTCAGTAGTTGCTGTCAAACAGAGCCAGCAACTCACAGGTTTATAACTACCTTGGTGACTCAGGATGCAGCATCAAACCAAAAGCAATGTATCTTCTTTAATTCCATTTCCATTAATAAAATCATATCTATTTTTGATGGTTGGCATTTGACAGTGCAAGAACTTTCTTTCTGTGGCTGCTGGGAACACAAGATAGGAGCACAGCCAATGATCAGGTAGGCACTGCTATTCTCAAGGCTACTGGGCATTATTCTTGATTCCTCACAACCTCCCTCATTCCCTGTATCTAATCAGTTCTTGTATGTATTTCCACCTCCATAACATCTTTCATTACACTCACAAACACCACTCTAGTTAAGGTCCTTAACACCTTTGAGCTGGACTAGTACAATATTCTCCAAATTGGTCTCCCTGATTCAAAACTCTGCCCTCTTCAATCTCTCTTACCTATAGCAGCCAAAGTGATTTTTCTAAAGTGGATACCTGTGTGTATCACTCTCCTACTCAATAATTTTAAGAGCTCCCAATTGCTTTTAGGTTGAATGAGTGAATGAATGGAAAAAAAAAAAACATTTATTAAGCATTTACTATATTGCAGGCACAGTGCTAAACACTGGAGTTACAAATGCAAAAGGGACCTGGATTTCTAGCCAAGCCTACAGCATTTTGCATGAGACTCTCCTAACTAATAGAAAATGTTGATGCAATGATGCATGCCTATGTGAGTGGGCAGAGGTGGTGCTAGAGCTTGAGACAGGAGAGATACTCTGCATTCCTTCCCTGAGAAAAACACAAATGGCTCCAGATTTTTTTCAGGACCAAGTCCAGGGAAGAGAAAGAAAAAGACTCTCTTGAAGTGATATAGGGGAAGTTGGCTCCTCAACATGACTGATTTTCAGTTTGTCTCCTTTCATTTGACTTTGAGGAATTTCTCCTTGTGTGAGATTGAAGTGAGACATGTCCCAAAGAGAGAGTACATTCACTCTGTATTTTCTCCTAAATTCTAATTCATATGACTTCTCTGAGTCATCCACTATTTGCTTGTCTACCCCCCCCCCAACCCCTTCCCCCAACTATTCACTATTTGTGATGACCTTTTATAAAACTAGCATTTAGTGAGGAGTCAAACTGATGAATATAAACTAAGGGCTACTCTCTCTCTCTTTTAAGGGATACTAACCAGGCAAACTAGAGCCTTTTTGTTCTAAACTAATCCTGCCCCTAGACCAGCAATATTTAAGGGGCAGATAGGTACAATTCTAGACTGGTAATCCTCTTTCAGAAGAAAACAGAATAAGCAGCCTCATGGTACCCTCTCTGGCTTCCCTCAAAGTAGGAATCACAGTCTCCCTTGGAAGCGAGCTTGCAGACATAACTATCCATGCTTCCCCGCAACTCACTTTTAGACAACATGTGGATCTACATAACATATATGGGAAGCACACATCTTAACACAAGCAACACAGTCCCTGCTCTCAAGAATTTCACATTCTAATACTGATACTACATAAAGAAAAGTAGTAGCCAGATAGAAATAGCAAAAATGGCAGTGTGGATTTGATTACTATTCTCACAACTCAGCAAGAGTTGGAAGGGGAGGAGTAGAAACTCACAATGGAATAGCATCAAAATGGCTGAAAAGTAACCTGGCTGTGGCTAAATAAGATGACAGTTCCCCAGTCAAAGCCCAGGGTCCAAGGGGTCAGAATCTAATTTTCAAGCAGAAGAAGAGAAGCCTGGAGATTAAATATATACTCCTTTGTCTTGGAAAGGTCTTCTCCAATCTACCATTCCTTTCTCAAATTGCATTATTCCATTTTATGGACTAGACAAACTGGCCAGGACTATGGCTCCATTTTCTGCACCTCTGAACTGGCTATCCTCCATGCACTACCTCTTTTCCCATTTCTCTTGGAATATCTTGTTTCCTTCGAATTCTACTCAAATTCTACCTTCTACATGAAGAATACTTTAATACTTTAATAACCCTATCTCTTTACTGCTTACATGGGGTACTACAGGTGTGGAATTTTGCATCTACTTCCAGAACATGGTTGATGTCCCAAATACTAGTGAGCCTTCCTCCCCCCAAAATTTGTCATTTATTTCATACGTATTTTGTAAATACCTGTGTTTACATTGTTTTTCCCTTTCCCCCCTCAAAATAGAGTTAAGTTGCCTGAGGGCAATGACTGCTTTACTTTTTGTTCTTTTATTCTCAGAGTCCAATCTAGTTCTTGGCGCATAAAAGGTACTTAAATAAAGGTGCGTTCATTGATTATTACAGAAAAATTACAGACTAAGATTTAACAATTAACTAATTTTAATTTCTAATTCACTATCAAGGAGATGCATATCAATATTACTTTATCTCTACATCCTACTGCAAATGCAAGAACTCCTAACATTTTTTTATCATGGACATCTTTGGACACCTGGTGAAACCTATGGACCCCTTTTCAGAATACTGTTTTTAAAATGCACAAAGTTAAACACATTGGATTACAAAGGAAACCAATTATATCAAATACTTATAAAATGTGTGTGTTTGTGTATGTGTATTTTTTAAAGTTCAAGTTCACAGACCTCAGGTTAATGTCCTAATGTGTTCTACTGCCAGGCTCATTTTTAAAGCCCATCCAGCTTGACAGGCCCTACTTGAAATAGTATTACACTGACAAGTCTTTTAAAATGCAGGTTACTACTACCCCATGAGGAGGTATCAGTATAGGAGTTAAGTTAAGGAATTTGTAATTTAAATGATAAAAAAAAAAAACATTTCAACACAGAGTTTCTTTCTAGAAAAAAATATGATAAATGATCTACAAAGCACAAAGGCACATTCAAGTTTCCGTGTGAAAAAAAACTTTCCTACCTCTTCCCAGAGAGCAGAGCAAAAAGTCCTCCCATTTCTCCCTTTACAGAAGGCTCAAAATGCCAGCCATCTCTTCATCTGTCACCTGCTGCTACTCTCATTGGTTTGGACTCTATCATCATCTTCATCATGCCCCCTTCAACATATCCCTCCCCTGCCCCTTTTCAGCTCTCTTTTGTGTACTATGTTGTTTGATTAAATTGTGAGCTCCTTGATTTCAGAGACCGTCTTTCTTTTGCTTATCTGTATTGCTAAAACTTAAGCACAGTGCCTGGCACATAGTAGACACTTAAAAGTTTACCACAGGGTATCACATTCTCCCTCTTTGTAGTACATGATTATTCCTTTTTCAGGAATGATTATGCAGAGCAGCAAAAATCACTTCTTTAACTTAAGTAAATCCATTAGAAAAAAGGAAAATTTATCACTATTAGTTTATTTCCAAAATCTAATCAGGACTATATAATTTTTAAAAAGTAAATGGTAACCTAAACACACCTAAAATAACTGTTTCTAACTGGGAGGAAATGGGACCATGAAGAACTAAAATTCAAATAGGAGCGAGATCAATGGAAAAGGAAGAAGTAAGAAATAGCTGGAAGCTCAATTTCTGATTTTTTAATAGTTCCATAGATTTTAATCATTTTATATTAGAAGTAATTATAGTTAGTCCACCAAACACATTATAAAACAATATGTATGCCAAGTTTGCCACATATACACAGATAAAAGGGTGACATTTGAATTGAAGTAGAATGCATTAATAATCACCTTGCACGTACCACTTTATTTCATAGTATGACTAAATGCCTAAAAGGTTAATATGGGAAATCCTTGTGTTTTTCTATTGTGAATGCCTCATCTACAGTCATAGATAACACAAGATAAAGCCAGTTAATAATGTCAATAAGCAGAAGCAACTGAATCCGAACCTTTTGGACTTTTGCACTTTTGTCACTGGTTCTGATTTTGTTAACCAAAAAAAAAAAAAAAAAGTTTCCCATCACACCTATTCCTATCCAGATCTCCTAGTCACCCTGGGAAGAGCAAGGCAGCAGCAGGGTCCGAACATATAGAGTAAAGTTCTGGCATATCCTAGTTGACTGCAAAGAAAGGCAATATTCAAGGAGCCTGGGCCAGCAGCAGAAAACAGTGGAGGGCCCAGGGCTCAGAAAGGTCACCCCAAGAGTCAGTACTATATGGGGAGTGCCAGGAAAAACTAAAAGCTCAATTTCTACATAAAAGTGTTTTGTTTTGTTTTGTTTTGTTTCTGAAAACTGGTTCACAGAAGCTAGAATTTGCAATTGGGCTTGGCAGGAATTTGCTAACTTCAGATCAAAGGCAACTAAACAAGAAGTTTAATATACTGGGTTAGAAAGCTCTTGATTTGCGATGAAATACATTTAACTAGCAATAATACTTGCCTGACTTTTTCTGTTATCTATCAGACAGAAACAAAAAAAAGTATCCCATCAACTGGGCCAATAATAGAGAGCTAATAAATTCAGCCATCTCAGTTTGAAAAAGCAAGAAAACTCTACAAAATGGTGGAAATGACTGATATGTAAAAACTTTCTCAGGAACCTCTCATAAAAGGGTAGGGAAAATAGAAAGAAGAAAAGGAAAAAGCACCACAGAACTTTTGAGCTATGTAAAGTTTTGAGATTCTTTTTATAGAGAACAAGACTCGAACCTCAGAGGGAAAAAAATCAGCTTTTTGCACTGCAAGGAATGAAAAGGACATGAATGTAAAATCAAGCATAAAGGACAGTCTTAAATGTTACTGTACTGTTAATAAGGAAAAAAAAATGTTTTTTGACAACACCAAGGTTGAACCAAGATTGATAAATCATGGTTCATCCAGACATGAACACATAGGAGATATAGTATCTTCCCGATATAGGCATTTGGGACAAAATAGAGAGGAAAATAAGACTTGTCAGACCTAATGTTATGTACTTCTTGGGATTGATACAGAAACAAAAATGATATTACTGGTGGGAACCTAAGAAATATTTGGGATTATGAAGTCTGGAACAAAAAAAAAAAAAGACTTTCAGGGCACATGATGTTTCAATTAGCTGATACTGCTTGAAGACAGAGGTTTCAAAAGAGAAAAGTCGATCTGAAAAGTTAATAGATGTTATCTGAGGATAAGATTTGGACTTCTGGACTACATTTTAAAATATAGCCAAGACAGGTTCTTGGTCAGAGGCACTGACAATGGATTATAAAGTATATTTAGTAAAATTTTTGTATTATCAAAGAGGTATAAACTTCTTTCCCCATCAATTGGGGAAAGACTAAAAAACTGTGGTACACCAAAGTGACAAAATATCACTGTGCCATAAGAAATAGCATGTGAAGAATTCAGGGTAACATACTCATACAAGTGATGAAAATGCAACTGAACCAGTATAATAGTAATTTAAATGGGAAGATATTTCCCATTCATTAATAGGCCCATGTGACCTGACTGGGTCACATGAGTCTGAGTCACATGGAGCCCATGGTGAGAAGAGTTTGCTGTGTGTGTGGTACAGGTAGAGGCAGAGCTAGAGCAGAACTGGGAGGAAATTGGTCAGAGTCTAGTCAGAGCTAGGAAGGACACAGGCAACCAGACTGCTGGCTAGTGAGTGAAAGAGCTTGTTTGTGATTTTGTTTAAGGGAGACTGCTTGTGATTTGTTTAACAGACCTAGGTTGAGGCAAGCCGAGCAGGGGTAAGGCTTGGGGATGGTGTTGCTCTCTGCATTGTTACTGTGTATAGATTTTTGTTACTGTGAGGGATTTGGCTTTCTGGAGTCTGAATAAATGTTTTGGTTCTGTCTTCCATGTGGAGAGTCTATTGTATTTTGCAATTCAGAATTGTGCTGGGATATTCATGGCCACCATGGGCACTGGGAATATTGCATTGGTGCTACAACCAGGAAAGTAATGACATGATAACATAAATGTAGTGATGAATTTTTAAAAATTCAGTCACGTACATTAATAATGATCAGAGAGGCCAAGAAAGCATACTCCCAACTATTAAGTGCAGAAGTAAAGTAATAAGGGCACAGAATTTTGTACTTCTGGGCATGGTGATGTGTTGATTAAACTGTTTTGTTGAACTACATGCAGCGTGCTTTGTACGTATTTGTTTTCATGTCATCTCCCCCATTAGATTTAAGATCCTTAAGGGAAGGGTTTATCTTCTGTCTCTTTTAGTTTCCCTAGGATGATAAATATTTACTGGTTAAAACATTCATTAGTGCATTTATCATTGCCAAGCATTGTCATAAACACTAGGAATACAAATACAAAAGTAAGGACAGTCTTGGTCCTCAAGGAGCTTACATTCTAACTGGAGTAAACACACAAAATAAGAAATGGTGAAGGAGAAGCAGTATCATAGGGATGGGTGCGTGCAGCCATTATGAAAGAGGAACAATGGCAATATTGATGTGATTATGTTTCCAGAAATGGAGTGGGACAAAAGAGGAGAAACACACTCAGCAGCGAAAGATGATGAAGGAAGTGAAGCATGGCTGGGATCTGTCTGAAATAGGATGGGGTGGTCACCAATCTGGATCACAGGGCCCTGGGTGAACATTCTGGAGATGAATAGGTTAAGACCTCTACACCTAAGCCATGGTTTCTGATTCATTTAGCTAGGATGTTGTTGAAAAGATGGCCAGGGAGTAGAAACACTGTGTGTGTGTGTGTGTGTGTGTGTGTGTGTGTGTATGTGTGTGCGTGGGCACGTGTGTGTGTGTGTGTGTGTGTGTGTGCAATCTGTTAAATGACTTGCCCAGGATCACAAAGCTACTGTCAAGTGCGTCAAGTAAGGCCACATTTGAACTCAGGTCCTCCTGACTCCAGGGCCTATGCTCTATCCTCTGTACCATCAGCTGCTCTTAGGGAATAGAAACTTAAAGGATATATACACCACAAATAGTTGGGAAAATTAGGAAAAACTTCAGGTAGAATATGAATTCTAAAGCTAGGGTCCATACTCTTGGATTATTTTTTTTAACATTTTGATAACTACATTTATATATAATGGTTTCCCTTGTAATCTTATATACTTTATGAATTTAGAAACATTTTTTTTTCCCACAGTCCATAGATTTAACCAAATTGCCAAAGGGGTTTGTGACACACAAAAGGATAAAAACTAATATAGAAGGTAGAGTTTGAGCTGGGAGGAAGACAAAGGATGAGAGTGCATCTAGGCATTAGGGACAGGTAGGGCAAACACATGGAAATGGGAGCAAGAATGTTCTGGGTGAAGAACCATAAGGCCAGTTTGCCTGGACCACAGAGAATGGAAAGGGAAGCAGTATATAACAGATTAGGGCTTGGTCCTGAGGGGTTTAAAAAGCCAAACAGAGGAATTTATGTTTATCCTAGAAACAAAAAAGGAGTTACAGAAGTGTACTAAATAAGACAGATGAGGAAACTGAAGCAAACAGGTTTAAGTGACTTGCCCAGGATCTGAGATAGGATTTGAACTCAGGACTTCCTGACTCCAGGTGCTGTGGCTCTACCCAGTACACTGCCTAGTTGCCAACACTATTATATCTATGCTTAAAAATCTCTTTGGCAGGAAATGTGGAGTGGAGGGGAAAAGACAAAGCAATTAATAAGGAACAGTTCAGACAGAAGGGGCATTATAGTTGCAGCTTATGTTAATGGTCTTGAAGTTTAACTTAAGTGAAACATTTTGGGTGTCTTTGGACCCAAGAAGTTTAGCAATGTCTTGGTACAAACTCAGCAGAATCCTGATCAATAGCAGCAGCAGCAATAACAACATGTATACAGTGCTTCAGATTCTCCTCATAACCACACTAGAAGGTAAGTAAGTACTGCTATTCTTCCCTGCAGATGAGGAACATGAGGCAGACAGAAGCTAAACGTCTTGCCCAGGGTCACACAGTTAGTAAGTGTCTGAGGATGTCTCTCAGACTGGATTTGAACATAAACCTTAATGACTCTAGATCTAAAACTCTTTAACTGCACCACCTATCTGCCTATCCCTATGGACTAAATATCATCATTAAGTTCTATGAGTAATCTAGCCCATGTCTGGACCAAACTAGGCCAAAATGCTGTTATAGAGACTTTGCACATAGTTCTTATTTTTAAAATCCTTGGCTGACTTCCCAACATTTGCTGTTGTTGTGTCATTTTAGTTGTAACTCTTTGTGATCCCATTTGATGTTTCCTTGGCAAAGATACTGGAATGGTTTCCTATTTCCTTCTCCGGCTTATCTGTCGATGAGGAAATGGAGGTAAACAGGATTAAATGACTTGCCCAGTATCACACAACTAATAAGTGTCTGAGGTCGGATTTGAAATCAAGTCTTCCAATCTCCAGGCCCAGTGTTCTATCCACTGAGCCACCTAGCTGCCCTTGTTAATGGAGTGTTTCCTGAACCACCTTACAACTTATTATCACATTACAGATAATCAGAGTTCCTTCTGTTCCGCTTACCCTGTAATAATCTGTGTAAATCTACATGCATGACTTTAATTTCTTCCCCACCCATTCAGTTCTTAACCCTCTGCCTTATGAAATCTTTTTAAAAATTTATTATGATTCCCTCTCAAAGACCACCTTTCCATTCACCAAACTCAAAAGCCTTCTCTCCGTCATCACTCTCCATAACAGTCTGCCAGGTCTGTTTCCTGTGTGATGCTGATTTTAAGACACAAGGTTAAGTATAGTATACTCGGCTACCAAAAGAAAAAAAGGCTACGAACTTAATCCTATTCACCAAACAACTCTTTTCAACTTCTGACTGTTCCATCCCAGTTTTTCTATTTGACTGTTCTCTATTTTTATTTACTTCCCTTCACATGTCTTTCCAGTTAATGTGACCTGTGTTTATTTTATGCTCCTCCTTATTTCCTTAAGATTGGTGTTTATAGTTTCTTCCTATTCAAACAATGACTCTACTTCATCTACTATTGACAGTTTTAACAGCATATAGTAGCTAATGACGAAATGAAATGAAAACCAGAAGTTCTTACAGTGGCCCTGTCCTGGCCTCTGCTCCTTCGCTTCAACTGAAGCAAACAATGCTGTCTGACCAATGACAACTGTCATGCAAAAAACTGAGTGAAACAGAACTGAAGATATCTGTGATCAGAAATGTGGAACAGGAATGAGACAAAAGAACAGCTTAAGAGGCACCAACATGACCCTCAAGGCACAAAACAAAATAGAGCAAGATCTCTAGTGTGCTGGATAGATTCTTTATAGATTATTTATAACAAGAGGAAAATGAGAGACATGAAGACTGAAAAAAGTATCCACATATTGATAAAATATAGATCAAAGGATCAAAAGGGAAAAAAATCCCTAAAATGTTAATCTAGAATGTGAGGCAATTTTGGAGTGAGAAAGGTAAGGGTTCAAGTACTCTGCCTTGGGCAAATATTAGCTGTGTAACCTTGGGAACATTACTTAACGTCTCAGTAACCTCAACCCAAGGCTCTGAGTTATAGGTAAATTCAGATCTTTGTCAGTGAAGGGAGTTGAATGGGAGCACCTCACATCAATGAAATTACAGGTCAAGACCTCCCAAAACAAAAATACTAATAAGGCATTACAGGCTGTACTAAAAAGATACTATTAAAAAGATATTTGTGTTTTTAATTGATCCTGAAAAAGTAATTTGCATGGCTGTAATAAGTAACCTTTGAAAGTTAGTAACTATAGTACCTGAATCCAAGATGTGAAACAATTATTTATTTATACCTGGAAGCTTGTCATAGAAATCAAATTAATGAAATTTTCAAAGTATATATTTCTTCCATTTAAAAATTAGAATAAACCTGAAAGAGAGTGTAAGTCAGCTTCTGAGTTTATTATGTAGGTGTAGCCACCTGTTTCACTTTAAAACTATTAAAATGTTGTTAATTTAATTATGTTTTTCTAGCTTAACATAACTATTTGTTCACTTTGCAGTTTTTTTTACTAATATGAATAAAAAAGCTAATTAAAACTAAACAGCTCAGCCAAAGGGCAATAAAACTGTGCATACCCTTTGATCCAGCAACACCAATAGTAGAAAGGCAGCTAGGTGGTGCAGTAGATAGAGTACCAGTGCAGGATTCAGGAGGACCTGAGTTCAAATCTCACCTCAGACACTTGACACTCACTGGCTGTGAGACCTTGGGCAAGTCACTTAACCCCAACTGCCTCATCCTTGGTCATCTCCAGTCATCCTGATGAATATCTGGTCACTGGATTCAGATGGCTCTGGAGGCGAAGTGAGGCTGGTGACCTGCACAGCCTTCCCTCACTCAAAAACAAAGTCAAGTGCAAGTCATGTCATCATTTCTCTGATGGCATGGTCTTTTTCGGCAATGAAGGACAAACACACTACTAGTAGATCTGTATACCAAAGAATCCAAAAAAGGGAGAAAACACCTATTTATACCAGGGTATTTTTAGCAGCTCTTTTTCTGGGGACTAAAAACTAGAAATTGATAGGATGTCCATCAACTGGGAAACAGCTGAACAAGATGTGGTATATGATTGCAATGAAAAACTATTGTGCTATAAGAAATGACAATATAAAGATATAAAGAGAGATATTACAAGAAAATTAGAAGAACATAGAACAAATCACTTACTAAACTTACGGACAGGCAAACAATTTATGAATAAACAAGAAAAAGAGAACGAAGTTAGATGCAAAATGAATGATTTCGACCACAGTAAATTAAAAAGGGTTTTTACAAATAATACAAATGTGGCTAAGATCAGAAGGAAAGCAGAAAACTGGGGGGAAAATTATAGACAGTTTCTCAGATCAAAGTCTCATATCTCAAATATTTAAAGAATTGTTGCTAAATCTGTAAGAATGAGTCATTCTCCAACTGATAAACAGTCAAAGGATATGAACAACCAGTTTTCCAATACAGAAATCAAAACAATTTATAGTTATAAGAAAAAATCTCTAAATCATTACTGATTAGAGAAATGCAAATTAAGACAACCTTGAGATATTTTACACCTATCAGACTGGTTAAAATGAGAAGGGGAAATCAACAAATGTTGGAGGGCATGCAGAAAAACCAGAACACCAATTCATTCTTGGCAGAATTGTGAACTGATCCAACTATTTTGGAGAGCAAACTGGAATTATACCCAAGAGTAATTAAACTGCCTATGACTTTTGACTCATACTAAGTCTATTTCTAAAGACTATCTGGAAAAAGGAAAAGAACCTATGTGTGTTTATAGCAGCTCTCTTTGTGATGGCAAAGGACTGGAAATTGCAGGGATGCCCATCAATTGGGGAATAGCAGAATGAGTTGGGGTATATGATTATGATGGGATACTACTGTGCTATAAGAAATGATGAGCTCAAAGACCATGGAAAGATCTGCACCAAATAATGAAGAGTAAAATGACAGCATTTTATAAACAGCAATATTGTTTTAAGAATGATTGAGGTCTGAGCTCTCCCCTGAACCTCTCCAAATACCTTTTCAAAATGACTAAATAAATTCTTGAGCAGCAGAACCCACAAAAACAAATTTCCAACCCAAGACAACTTGGAAGGTCTGCAAGAAAGATCTGGAACACCTGGGTGAAAGTGAAGCACAGTACAGCACAGGCTACACTAGCATAGCCCCAGCCACAGCAAATCAGGAGCAGGCCCTGGGAGCGACTCAATCAGCCATTGCAGTTTTCAGAGGTCTCAACCTACAGACAGCATGAAGTTGATAAACTAGTCAGAAGGGGATCATAGGGGCTTTTTTGCTAGCAAGTTTCTGTTGTTTTGCCCATACTCGGATTCAGGTCACAGTCCTGGTCCAGAGCAAGGAGGAGCACCAGGACACTAGAACTTACAGCCAGAATGGAGCAGAGACCCTTATCACTGTTTCAAGGCAGAAAAGAGCCCTTGTGGTTGCTCACAGAACAAAAAACAGGTCAAGAGAATAGTAAACACACCTCTCCCTAGATCATACCATATTGGAAGAACTGAAAACTTACAGGTCCCTAGAGATATCTCTGAAAACTGCTGCACAAAACCCTTGAAGCTTAGGACAATGTACCTTCTGCCCTGGAAGTAGAAGTCTACTTTAACAAAGAGTAAAAAGTCAAGTAATAAGCTGGGGAAATAACCAAACAACAGAAAAGGACTGACTATAGAAAGTTACTCTGGTGACAAGGAAGATCAAAACACACACTCAGAAGAAGACAACAAAGTCAAAGCTCCTACATCCAAAGCCTCCAAGAAAAATATGAATTGGTCTCAGCTCATGGAAGAGCTCAAAAAGGATTCTGAAAACCAAGTAAGAGAAGTAGAAGAAAAACTGGGAAGAGAAATTGAGAGTGATACAAGAAAATCATGAAAAATGAGACAACAGTTTGGTAGAGGAGACACAAAAAATATTGAAGAAAATGACACCTTAAAAAACAGACTAGGTCCCCAATTGATAAATGGTCAAAGGGTATGAACAGGCAATTTTCAGAAGAAGAAATTAAAGATATCTATAATCACATGAAAAAATGCTCTAAATCACTACTGATTAGAGAGATGCAAATCAAAACAACTCTGAGGTACCACATCACACCTATAAGATTGGCAAACATGACAGAACAAGAAAATGATAAATGCTGGAGAGGATGTGGGAGAGTTGGAACACTAATTCATTGTTGGTGGAGCTGCGAGCGCATCCAACCATTCTGGAGAGCAATTTGGAACTATGCCCAAAGGGCTACAAAAATGTGCATACCCTTTGACCCAGCAATATCGCTACTAGGACTATATCCCCAAGAGATCATAAAAATGGGAAAGGGTCCCACATGTACAAAAATATTTATAGCAGCACTCTTTGTAGTTGCCAAAAACTGGAAGTCAAGGGGATGTCCATCAATTGGGGAATGGCTGAATAAATTATGGTATATGAATGTAATGGAGTACTATTGTGCCATAAGAAATGATGAACAAGAAGACTTCAGAGAGGCCTGGAAGGACTTATATGACCTGATGCTGAGTGAAAGGAGCAGAACCAGGAGAACTTTGTGCACAGCAACGACCACAGTGTGCGAGAGTTCTTTCTGGTAGACTTGGAATTTCGTAATAACGCAAGAACTTCTTAAAAAAAAAAAAAAAATCCCAATGTGGTTCTCAAGGCAAAATGCCTTCCACACTCAGAGAAAGAAATATGGAAGTCATTCGCAAAATGTAGCAGATCATGTTTGTGTATGTGTATGTTTTTGTGTATCATGTTTTGATTTGTTATATGATTTCTTTCATTTATTTTAGTCTGACTACATAGCATGACTATAGTGAAAATATACTCAATAGGAAAGTATATGTAGAACCTATACAGAATTGTATGCAGTCGTGGGGAGGGAGGGGGGTAGTGGGGGGTAGGTGTGGGGGGATAAAATCTCAATTGTATGGCAGTGATTGTTAAACATTAAAAAATAATAATAAAAAAAATAAAAATAAAATAAAACAGACTAGGACAAATGGTAAGCAGAGGTCCAAATGGGGCAGAAGAGTACCTTATAAAACAGAATTAGTCAAATGGAAAAGAAGGTCTAAAAGTTCACTGAAGAAAATAATTCCTTAAAAATTAGAATGGTGCAAATGGAAGGTAAAGACTTTATGAGAAATCAAGAAGCAATAAAACAAAACTAAAAGAATGAAAAAAATAGAAGACAATGCAAAATCTCTCATTGGGAAAACAAGTGACCTGGAAAACAGATCCAGGAGAGACAATTTAAAAATTATGAGACCACATGAAAGCCATAATTAAAAAAAAAGAGAGCCTAGGAATTATCTTTCCTGAAATTATCAAGGAAAACTGCCTTGATATTCTAGAACCAGAAGGTAAAATAAATATTGAAAGAATCCGCTGATCACCTCCTAAAAGAGATCCAAAAAGAAAAACTCCTAGGAATATTGTAGCCAAATTCCAGAGTTCCCAAGTCAAGGAGAAAATACTGCAAGACATCAGAAAGAAACAATTCTAGTACTATGGAAATACAATCAGGATAACACAAGATCTGGCAGCTTCTACATTAAGGGATCAAAGGGCTTGAAACAGGATATTCCAGAAGTCAAAGGAAAACCTGAGTATAATACTTCAGGGGAAAATACGATCATTCAATGAAATAGAGGACTGTCAAGCATTCTTGATGAAAATACCAGAGCTGAATATGAAATCTGACTTTTAAACACATGCATCAAGAGAAGCATGAAAAGGGGATGTCCATCAATTGGGGAATGGCTGAAAAAGTTGTGGTATATGAATGTAATGGAATACTATTGTGCCATAAGATATGATGAACAAGAAGATTTCAGAGAGGCCTGGAAGGACTTATATGATCTGATGCTGAGCAAAAGGAGCAGTACCAGGAGAACTCTGTGCACAGCAATGACCACAGTGTGCAAGAGTTTTTTCTGGTAGACTTGGAACTTCGTAATAATGCAAGAACTTAAAAAAAAATAATTCCCAATGGTTTTCTAAGGCAAAATGCCTTCCATACTCAGAGAAAGAACTATGGAATTCATTTGCAGAACGTAGCAGATCATGTTTGCATATGTGTGTGTGTATTATGTTTCGATTTGTTATATGATTTCTTCCATTTATTTTAGTTCGTCTGCATAGCATGACTATAGTGAAAATGTATTCAACAGGAAAGTATATGTAGATCCTATATAGAATTGTATGGCATCTTGGGGAGGGAGGGGGGGTGGTGGAGGATAGGTGGAGGGGTAAAAATCTAAATTTTTTTGTAGTGATTGTAGAACATTAAAAAAATAAATATATAGATTTAAAAAAAAAAGAGAGAAGCATGAAAAGGTAAACAGGAAAGAGAAATCATAAGGGACCTGCTAAAGTTGAACTGTTTATATTCCTACATGGAAAGATAATATTTGTCACTCTTGAGACTTTTCTCAGTATTTGGGTAGTTGGAGGGATTATATACATATTGAGAGAGGGCACAAGGTGAGTTGAATGGGAAGGGATAATATCTAAAAAACTAAAATTGGGTGAGAGAGGAATATATTGGGAGGAAAAAGGGAGAAATGGAATGGGGCAAATTATCTCTTATAAAAGAGGCAAGAAAAAGTTTTTTCAACGGAGGGGAAAAATGGGGAGGTGAGAGGGAAAAAGCAAAGCTTACTCTCATCACATTTGACTCAAAGAGGGAATAACATGCACACTCAATTTGATATAAAACTCTATCTTACACAACAGTAAAGTGGGGGAGAAGAGGATAAGGGGGGTGTGGGGGGGGAATGGTAGAAGAGAGGGCAAATGGGAGGAGGGAATAATTAGAAGTAAACATTTTTGGGGAGGGACAAGGTCAAAAGAGAGAATAGAATAAATGGGAGGCAGGATAGGATGAAGGGAAATATAGTTAGTCTTACATAACATGACTTTTATGGAATTCTTTTGCATAACTACACATGTATAACCTACACTGAATTGCTTGCCTTCTCAGTGGGGATGGGTGGGGAGGAGGGAGGGAAAGAAGTTGGAACTCAAAGTTTTAAAAACGAATGTTAAAAATTGTTTTTACATGCAACTGGGAAATAAGAAGTACAGGTAAGGGGGTATAGACACCTACCTTGCCCTACAAGAAAATAGAGGAGATGGGGACGAGGGAAGGGAAGGGTGTGATAGAAGGGTCAGCAGATTGGGGGAAGGTAATCAGAATGCACGATGTCTTGGGGTGGGGGGAGGAGAGAGGTGGGGAGAAAATTTGAAACTCCAAATCTTGTGGAATCTAAAAATAAATACATTTTTTAAAAAAGAAAAGCAAAACTGAAAAAATGAAAAAACAAAGAAAAAAAAGAAAATTGACCTGGAAAATAGATACAGCAGAGATCATTTAAAAATTATTAGACTATCTGAAAGCCATGATCAGAAAAAGAGCCTCGACATCCTTTGTCAAGAAATTATCAAGGAAAATTGCCCTGATATTCTAGAAAACCTCCTAGGAAGAATTGAAAAGGGAATTAGCAGTTTGGTAGAAAAGGTACAAAACCTTGACCAAGCAACAAACCTTCTGAAAATTAGAATAGACCAAAGAGAAACCAATGATTACATGAGAATACAAGAAATATTAAAAACAAAGTCAAAAGACTGAAAAATACAGAAAAAAAGGTGAGGTATCTCATAACAAAAACTGACTTGGAGATCAAGGAAAAAAAATTTAAGAATCATGAGACTCCTTGAACACCACATCCAAAACAAGAGCCTAGATATAATATTTCAAGAAATCCTAAAAAAAAACTGCCTAGACCTCTTGGAACTAGAGGGCAGCATGGAAATAAAAAGAATACTCCAGTCACCTTTCTGAAAGAACTTTCCAAGTGAAAACTTCCAGGAGTATTATATCCAAAATCAAGAGTTTCTAGATCAAAAGAAAAATATTTCAAGCAGCCTGAAAGAAAGAATTCAAGGATCAAGTTGTAGCAGCTAAAATTATCAAGGAATGGAGGACTTGGAACACCATATTCCAGAAGATAAAAGATATGGGACAGACAAGTATTACTCTCTCCAACAAATAGAATATAATCCTAAAGTGGGATTTGCAAATGAACCTCAGAAAAACAGAGAGAAGAGGGACACTGTGAGGGGAGAAATGGAAGGAAGAAAGGTTAGAGAAAATTATACTACATGATGAGGATACACAAGTACACATCTATACAAACTACAAAGATGTAATGGAGGAGGCAGATGACACTTGAATCTCACTCCTGGCTGAACTAGTCAAGGAGCAAAATAACACACACATACCTAGGTACAAAAATACATTTCACTCAAAAGAGAAATAGGAAAGGGGAATAGGGAGAATTAGTGGGAAGACAGTTTAAGGAGGGGATTCATTTTAAACTAGTCCTCTGGAATCTTGGTTGGTGACTATAGTGATCAGAGTTCCTGATTCTTTCAAAGTTTGTCTTACCACAGCATTAGCTTCATAGTGCTTTTGCGAAAACTCCTCTTCCTAACTTGGAGATACTCATATCTTATATCACCCATATCCCATCATGCCTCAGAGGGTAGGCTCTGCACTCTTGAGTAATGACTAATGAGTAAGAACCACCACTACCTGACCCTTCTGTTTTTGTTTTGGATTAATTTGTTGGCAGATAAATGTATATATATACTAAGGGTCCACAAACAACTTTTTTTTTTTTTTTACTAATAGGCTACATGATCAAGAAAGTTTGGAATAAACAGGTCTAAATAGAGGTATTCTAGGTCTATAAGCAATACCACTAGCTTTTTCATCCTCAGGGTAATAAAACCCTGTGATTTCTTCTGTCAACTTAGAACAAGATTTTAAAACTTACCATATCTTCAAAAACTAAAATAGCAAAATTTTAACATATTTAAATGATTATAGATGATACTTATCAGTATAAGTTGCCTGAAGCTAAAGTGATAACATTCACTGATATCTGTTAAAAAAAAAAAAAACCAAAAACATTCTCCTAAAGATACATCTAAGTGGAAATTATAAAAGAAAACACATTAAAATGGCTGAGTCTACAAAATAATAAAATCAAGAAAATGTATATTCATTCACAAAACAAACATTTATTGAATATTGCACTAATTTTAAGATTTGAGGTTAAGGTTCAGTCAAGTTAGCATCCCTGAATTACCACAGAGGGCGATCAAGCATGCATCCATTAGTAATGAGTAAATATCATTTCTTGTACTTTTCTAAGAGCAAAGAAGGTGAGAAATTTGATCAATAACTTAGCATCCCTAGCAACTCAGTTCATAGGAATTCCCTTAGTCTGCTCTGTGACCTAGTTTAACTTTAAGAGTTAACTTTAAACCATAAGGAATTTCCAAGGAGGGGCAGAAACCACGAAAAGCATCTTCAAACCTCAAAAATTTCTACCACATAGATGATGCCTTAGAAAGCCTGAGATTGCTAAAATATTTTTAGAATTAAGCTCATATATAGAAGGAAAAGAAGCAAAGTTCTACTTCAATTGCATTATATGACCAAGGAGAACTATCTAGTTGCTGGAATAGGCTGTTTTCAGCCTTTGCTAATTACAACACTATGCTTTTCTCATTTCATAGACTCCTTATACCACTCATAGAACCATGGCCCTAGATTGTTTCTCATCACTGTCATTCCCAAACTCATAAACTATCATTTTCTCTCACTAAGTCACTTTTAGAAATGAGAAAACTGAGGCTCAGAATGATTAGATGACTTGCTACAGTAAGACAGGTAGTAGGAAAAGAGCAAAGATTTAGATGCGGATCATCTTCAGAATGCACTGCTCTATCCTCCATACCATGGCTCTTGGTCTTTGTTAGCAACTATTTGCATGCATTCCCAACTCTGAAGTCTTACCCTCTCTCTAGTGACCTATTTCTAGTTACCTTCAATAAATGACAATAATAATAATAGTTGAAATGTATATTTTGACATTTATAAAGCACTTTACAAATATATTAACTCTACTAGAAAATACCACCAATAACTATTTTACTTGCTTTATGGGTTACTCCTATATTCATGCAATATATTCATGCAGTTTGCAACCCTGCTCCATGTTTCAACAAATGCTGCCTTCATGAGTTGCTGTGACCAAAAACAAAATAAAACAAAACCATCAGCTATTAGCTTTCTAATGATAACTTCATCTAAGATTGTCTTCAGTATATGTAGAACCTATACAGAATTGTATGCTGTCGTGGGGAGGGAGGGGGGTAGTGGGGGATAGATGTGGGGGGGATAAAATCTTAATTTTATGGCAGTGATTGTAAAACATTAAGAAATAATAATAATAATATTAAATTTAAAAAAAAATAAGATTGTCTTCAGATGCTAGATATATAATCTATAACCAGACTGATATTTTAAGCCCTTGTAGCTTAGATGGACATGCTAGAACTTGGATTCAAGAGACTGGGCATAGAGACATATTTGGGCATAGAGAACATAGAATTATACTCACATATAGGATGTTGGTGGAGGAATAACCATTTAAACTAAAAAAGTGTTCTCACATCCTTTTCTCTTAGAAAAGTACACAAAGTGAAGATTACTCAATACTGCGGCACAGATGGCCTGATAGTTTCCTGTGGTAGTCCATGGATGCTGATGCCACAGAGCCTTAGCCTCATGCCTGGCCTCACCATCTCTCTCATCTAAAATTTCAACATTTCCCAATTTTCCATGATTGACTGCTATCAATAACACTACAATATTGCAAACTCCAAACCTCTGAAACATATAAGCTACTACTATCATTATTATTATGTAATAATAGCAAAGACTAACCACATTTATGGACAGCTAGGTAGTACAGTGTATAGAGTGCCAGGATTGGAGTCAGGAAGACTCATCTTCCTGAGTTCAAATTTGGCCTCAGACACTTACCAGCAGTGTGACCCTGAGCAAGTTACTTAATCCCATTTGCCTCAGTCACCTCATTCATAAAATGAGCTAGAGAAGAAAATGACAAACCACTCCAGCGTCTTTGACAAGAAAATCTCAAATGGGTCACAAAGAGTTGGACATGACTGAACAAAAACAACAAAAACCCATATTTATATGGCACATTAGCGACTTACAAAGAAAGTACTTTCCAAATCACTACACAATCCTGCCAATTCTTTTTCTCTGTTGCCTTTCATTTTTACGTTCATCTTGTCATTTTCATAGCTACCATCGTAGCCAAGGTGCTCATGAGCTCATGCATGGTATGCCTCCTGGCCTCTACCTTCTCAACTTCCTGATCAATTTCATATATAATTGTGCAAACTATATTGCTCAATAAGTCCCTTCCCCATGCCCCTCTCCTGTCCAAAAACCTTCTACAGCTCCCAAATGTCCCTTTTATGAAAATCCAAACTTCCAGATTTAGCCCTCAGTCTAAACTACCAACTTCCGTATCCCCAACATATCACCAACCTCATTTCTTCTTAGTTTTCTACTGGAACCCTTCATTTCAAGCAAATTATATGTCATGCCCCCTGCAGCTCACTTTTTTTTTTTTAATTTCCATGTTTCTAAGCATGTTGTTTCCATTATCCAAGAGGACTTATTTTACCCATACTATCATTCCATTTCCATTGCCTCCTTCAAAGATGGACTCGAAGCTTATATCTTTCAAAAAAATGGTGATTAACCCCCATTGATAATTCCTTCATTCTTCTTATCTTCAACACTTAGATACTTATGTCATAATTCACCGCTTACCTACAAAGAAACCTGATTCTTTGGTAAGAATACTCCTACTCATTCCCACTTAACAGAGGTTGCAAATCCTTCACATTTTTTCATATTTTTTAAATTAAGAAGCATCTGGCCTCTCTCATTCTCACCTGTTTTCCTTGCTTCCCACTCCTACCCCCACCAAAAGAAAAGAAAAACAAAGTCCCTGCAACAAATACACATCATAAAGTTTTACTTTATGCATTTACACATTGTCCATGTCCAAAAATGCAAATATCACTATATAAATCACCTCTCTCTCAGAGGATGGGTAGCATTCTAAATCATAAATCCTCTAGAATTGCTGTTAATCATTGTACTGATCAGCACTGTCTTTATTCTTTCAAAACTCTACATTTTTACAATGTCATTGTTGTAAATTATTCTGGTTGTGTTCACTACACCTACGTCACTTCAAAGTGAATTCAAATGATATTCCCTCCCCTCACCCTTTCCTTCTTTATAGAGACTTCTATTTGAACCCATCATTACGTGACTGAATAGGTATTCCCCACCTTTTACTTCTCTCATGTATTCCTCCCTCCTCGCTAAAGTCTTTCCATTCTTCTTTTAAGATCATCTAAACAAAACAAAAATCTTTCCCAGGCCTCCCATCATTTGACTCCCTCTATGATCCATGCTTACATTAGGGTTTTCATGTTATCATTCATCCCATTTAGACGGGATTGATTATTAGAATGCAAATATTTAATTTTTATGAAGATTTTTTCCAATTACTCTTGTATTTACCATTTTTTATGTTTCTCTTTACTGCTGGGTTTATATTTCAAAGTTTCTACCTATCTCCAAACTTTTCATCAGAGATGCTTGGAAGTCTTCTATTTCATTAAAAATCCATTTTTCCCCCTTAGGGTTATATTCAGTTTTGCTGGACAAGTATTTATTTACTATAAGAACATGTGGTTTGCCTTCTGAAATATAATATTCCAAGCTCTTCATTCCTTGATAATGGCAGCTGTTAAATTGAGTGATCCTGACAGTGGCTCCTCAGTACTTGAATTCTGTCTTCTTGGCTGCTTGCAGTATTTCTGCTTTGACCTAGAAACTCTGGATTTTGGCTGTTCTATTCCTGGAAATTTTAATCTTGGGGATTTCTTTCAGGAGACCACTAGTGCAATCTTTCTAATTTTATTTTGCCCTCTGGTTCTAAGAGCCTGGGCAGTTTTGGAATTTCTTGAAATATGATGTCCAGGCTCTTGTTTTGATAATGGAGTTCAGGGAGTCTGATGTTCTTAAATTTTTTTCTCCTTAATGTGTTTTCCAAGCCAACTGTTTTTGTTATATCTTATATTTTCTTCTAATTTTTTCAATATTTTCACTGTGTTTCGTGACAGTCCTCTGACATAAGGGAATCCCTCGTAGGGGGACAGAGGCCTTCCTTACTGACCTGTGCTTTCTACTACTGGACTCACGGTGCAATACTCTCCAGCTTAGGAGTGGCCATCCATAAGATAAGTTCTTATCCAAGTGTCTAGTTTATGTTTAGGGCAGAGTTGGGGAACCTGAAGCCTCGAGGCTACATGTGGTCCTCTAGGTCCTCAAGTTCAGCCCTTTGACCCAATCCAGATTTCACAAAACAAATTCTCTTAATAAAAGGTTTCAGTTAAAAGGCAGCAGCCATGGACCTAGAAGGCCACAAGTGTCCTCGAGGCCACAGGCTTCCCAACCCTGGCCTAGGGAAATGCCTGGGGAGGACAGTCAGAGACATCAGGAAAACAACTCTTGAACTAACTCAGATGCTGAAAATAACATGTAAAACAATGGAAATGAGATCTATGTAAAGCTTTATTGCAAGCAATGCGGAAGAGGGAGAAGAGGAGAGAGAAAAAGGGAACCAGACAAAGAATTCAGGCTACACAGAAACAATATATAACTCATGTGAGGGTAACACTGCATTGGGGAGCAAAGACACAGATTTATTCAGTAGAAAGCGGAATGCTTCAGTGGGAAGTGTACTCCCACTGGAGGGGAGGGTGTGATCCAAAGTGCCCTTCTGAAGGTACTTTTTTCTGAGGGTGGGGTTCTTACATTCTGATTTTGGAGGAACCCCCACTCCGAAAATGGCCAATTTGCATGTCAGGCATCAGGGTAAAATATTATTTGGGGTTATCAGGGGAAAAAACAAGCTCATATTAGACAAAATATTATATGGGGGGGAGGGTTCCACATGAAGAAGAAAAACAAGCTGCTATTAAAATCTTATTTGGGGGTACAGCAGTAGCAACCTTTGAAATATATTATTGTCAATACTTTTCCATGAGTATGCTCTATAAAAGCTTATACTTTTCCTTAAGGGAAAACTGTCCTGGTGATTTCAAGACCACCAGACTTATAATCTTGTAACACTTTCATAATAATTTCTTATCTCAAAACTTCTTTTTTGTCCATTCTAATTTTCAGGGAGTCTACTGGATGAGTTTTGTACCTCTTGTTCCAAGCTGTTATTCTCTCCTTCCCAGCTTTTATTTCTTTTCCAAATCTTCCCTCTTTAAATTTTTTTTTTTTTTTTTTGCTTAGTCATTCTGCCAGCAATTTGCTCTGGACATTTACTGGCCTAGCTGCAAGCTCCTTCGCAGCTGAGTTTCTGATTCTGGCCCTTCTGGGAAACCCTCCTGATCTGCTATTCTGGGTCACAGCTCACCATCTGCTCACGATCTGGATGATACCATCCTAGGGGCACTGAGCACTTAGCATACTTTCCTTGTGTCTTTGGGAGTCCACATTTGGCTTGCGCCATTGCTAGCTCTGGGTTATTCCCAGGCTGAGCTAACTCAGAGGTCTGGGTGTTGAGTCTAAACTTCAGGCCCCTCTAAGAGAACCCTGAACTGCTGGCCTGGACCTTGAGCTAAATCTACGATTAACTCCGGGTATCCCCCAAAATGCTTACCTAAATAAGAACTCTAGGCACTGAGTCCATGACCCTGGCCTGGACCACAGTTCCTGTCCTGGTCACTTACCTATAGGTTTAATCTGTGATGTCAGGTTGGAAAGATGACCCACTGAAGTTTCTCACTTTATTTCCCAATCATTACCTGGCCCACATTCTTCTGAGATCATTGTTGGAGTAGTTATGGGAGAAGCTTAGTACTGCCTCTTCCTACTCTTGGCTAAAATCCTCCCACATGTTAAGTAAATTAAATTCATAAATTGCTGTGGCCAAAGATATTCACTGTCAGGTGGTGGGGACTCTCTCCCAACCTTGCTGGGCTCTTTAGGTGCAGATTTTTCTGGTTAGTGGAATTTTCCAAAGCTCGTGTTCTGCTGGCAATATCCTTGAAGAGTTCTGAGTCATCTCCACACCAGAAGGAGACACTGTAGTAAAACTCTGTTGGAAGTTACATATGTAGTGAAGGCTACTTTGCTTTTAAATTAAATACTGTTGAAAAAAAATTTGTTTAATCTGTCTAAATTCTGTTTTCCCAGCTATATCATAAGCTTCCTGAGAGCAGGAATTATATTGTCTGTTTCTCTGAAACCCAACAGTGCCCAGTTCTCTACATATAGTATGCTACATTAATACTAACTTCCCATGACATGGCTGTATATAACCTGAGACTCCTTCTTGAAAATGAAGCTGTTCTACCCTCACACTTCAAGGGAACCCCTCAGTATGAGAGTAGGGTGCCCTGGTTTGTCTCAAAGTTATGGATATTTTATCATAACTTCTCAGAGAAATCACTTCACCCAACCTAAAGCTGAAAGGCTTAACTCTTCCTTGCAATCTCCTTACTGAAAAAGAAAGAGACTACCAGTACTGTAAATCAAGTCCCACGCAGCTCTTAGAAGTATATAGGGACCAATGGATAAGGATATGTGTATATTCTAGTCAGTAAGACCATGTGATTTATCATGAATTTAATAAAGCTAAGCATTTAAATGATAGGACTCCAAGGAAAAATTTGTTGTCAAATTTAAAATGTCCTCTTTATATCTATAAGTCTAGTCCTAACTGTATGTAAATATCCTAACACTTAATGTAGTTATTACTTGGACTTTTATTTCTTACCTATGTTCTTGAAAGGGTATATGTGACTGAAAAATTATACAGTCTAAAAGCAGAATCCAGGTTTTAGCTCTCAATATGAGATACAGCTAGCTCCTCAACCTCCTTAAATCCCATGACCTACTCTTTCACTCTTTCTCAGTGAATATAGGGATGGTCACACTCTGGATCTCACCATTATACATGTGCCCCAGTTCTTAATTAGAAATGCTAACATTCCTCTATTATTTGCATCTATAAAAGGAGAGATTTGTACTAGATGCCCTCCAAGACCTCTTCCAGTTCTAGATCCTATGATCTAGTCTTATGATCTATCCCTCTCTCTTACCCCTCCTAACCTTATTATTTGCCCTTACTGGGACATCCAGTATCTATATTCATTTACCTTTACTGAGACCTCCAATCCCTCTACCTGCCAGGACTTTTTCAGGTCATTGACCATAGTCTGACTCTACCTGCCACCTTTTCCATTCTTGATCCTACAGTTAGCCACTTCAATTCTACACTATCCTCTATCACTGAATGTTTACATGATGTCTCACACTTCTAGACTGTGAGTTTCTTGAGAGTAGGAATTGCTTTTTGCCTTTCTTTGAATTGCTAGCACTTAGCACAGTACCTACATACAGAAAACACTTAACAGATGTTTGGTGAATTTTTGAGTCTGTCCCCCCACCCCACCCCTAGTCCTATCACCATTCAATTCTTGCTTAGCTTCAGTCCTGGATTAGTCCTACCATCTGCTCCTTCATGGGCTGCTGAATGGAGCTAGAGGATGTTATGCAACTGTGCTACAGGTTATAAACCACATTATTCAACTTCAATAGGGCTCTCATTGTAAGAAGGTTTATTCCTTCCTGATTACCTATCTCATTACACACAAAAGCTATTCCAATTTTTGTCTTGTCTCCTCAAGCCTCCCATATCTCCCTCTTCCTCTCAGTTGAGGACTTTCCATCTTATTTTACTAAGGAAATTAAAGCCATTCAACATGAGCTCACTCTAGCTCATGTGTCTGACAATGAGGTAGTCCTTCTCGACAAGGCAAACTCCCCTAAATATGTACCCTTGGTACTATTCCTCCTTTTTTTTAATAGTCTGTAACCTCAATCAGCATGAACTATCCTCTCATTCTCTGCCTCATCTTCAACTTTTCCCTCTCTACTGCTTCATTCCAATATCCCCAAGTCTCCCTCAAGCTATTGTCCTACATCCCTCCCTCTCTTTTTCAGCCAAACTCCTTTAAAAAGGTGTCTACACTTGCTGTCTCTACTTCCTCTTTTCTCACTCACTCCTCAGCCTTCTACAATTGGACCTCCAGGAAACTTCATCATTCAACTTAAACTGCTCTCTCAAAAGTATTTAACTGCCAAATCTGAAGATCTTTTCTCACTTTTCCTTTTCACCTATCTGCTGCATCATCCTCTCCTCTTGCTCTTTCAACCTATCTGCTGACTATACTTTCTTCCCAGTTATTCTCTCCTCTTGTGACACTATTCTCTCCTGGTTCTCTTCCTACCTGTCTGACCATACCTCACTCTCCTTTGTCGAATCTTCATCCAGGATTTGCCACTAACTGTGTTTGCCCCAGAATGCTCTCTCATGAGCACTCTTCTACTTCTTTATTATTTCAGTTGGTCGTCTCAGTTCCAATTCACTCAACTATCATCTCTATGCAGATGATTCTCTGATCAATTCTTCCAGTTCTAACCTCTCTCTTCCCTTATACTTATTTCCTCACTAGTAAATCACAAATATAGGTATTAGAATAACACTGAAGAACTATTCTTGGGTAGGGAGAGTAGAGGATGGAAGAGAGGTCCAAGAAAAAAATGGTCAAGTCTCAAGAAAGTGAAAATTAAAAATACAAATACAAAAGAGCAAATCTTAATAATAAGGATACAAATAGAATATTTAAGTATACTATTTGAAAATAATGAGTATATTATTTAAAAATAATAAAGTTTATCAAATCAATACAACCATAACTAGAAAAGGTCCTATCAGTCAGCTGTCCTATAACTCCACTCACTATCTCTGACTTCCCAATCCAAAACACTTTTCCATTTGTCTTCTTTATAGAGGAAAACTAGCCCAGTCAGAAGGCTTATAATTATACTAAATGAAAATAAACACAGATGATGTTTAGAAGGAACAGTGATTGACTTCTTTTAATAGTTAGGCATTCTCCTACAATGACTACAGTAGGATCAAGTACTTAAAACCTGAGCAAACTCATTGTTTCCTGAGGATTCCCTATACTTCTCCCCAGCCCTTTTACTGCCCTCTTTTCCACATCTCTGCCAATAAAAATCCTTTCCACCCTTTGTGACCTCACTTAAACATAACTTCTTCTATAAAGCTTTCATTGGTTTCCCCCAACCTCTCCCGCCACATGGGATTTAAGTTTTCTGTCCTTTGATTCCTCTTAGTACTTTTAAACCATTCTTGTCCTACTTAATAGTCATTCAACAAGCATTTATTAAGTGCCTACTGCTCCTTCTTGTGCCATACTTATTTCTATTCTTGTTTCGTTCTCCCTAATAGATTAAAAATTCTTTGAGCACAAAGATCATGAAGTATGCACTTCTGTACTCTATATAAGACCTCAACCAGTGCTTTGTACTAGCAGGTATTCAACAAGTTATTTGTTGAATTAAACAAATATGAAAACTGCACCTCTGGGATATCTCATCTGTAATATAAAATTTTCTCACCATTAAAATCAAGTTGTGTATATGAATTGAGTATGCTCAACTACAGGGTACTAGAAAGCAGAAAACAAGCATCAATAAAGAAGTCTGAGTGAGGACAGGGCTGGGATTCATAAGGTTAGCTATTGGGAGAAAAGAAGTTTCTCTCCTTTTTGCCCACAAGCGACTGCAATTACGAGGAAGTCCTCATTCAACCAACAGAAAATAGAAGGGAAAACCTCTTTGTTAGATTTCTGTAGCCCTATTTCACCACAAGAACACACAAACAACAATAACATCTAAATCAATAATTCTGTATTAGTCATATCCAGTGAAAATTCTCAAAGTACTTATTTAGAATGATTGCTAACAGAGCACTTTAAAATGACTTTCATCTAAATAGCTCAAAGCATTTAATAACCATTAATTAAAGATCAACATTGCCACAAAGTACATATAATTTGCATTTTAAAGATAGGAAAGCTGAGAAGTTTGGAGGCTTAATGACATAAGCTAGATGATAAAACTAGCAACATAACTGAAAATAGTACTTGTTAGTGTATCCTAATTCTGATCCAGAATATATTTCTTCTGTCTTTTCTCTTGCAGATCTACTGAGACAATATCTATTGTCATCAAAAGAAAAAAATAATCATCAAAATGTTTAGTTTGATAAATACAGGTAACATGGAACTTGATAAACTGCATTTTCAATGACAGGTTTCATTAACAACTATCTGAACAAATAAACCACAGGTGATGTTTAGATTACCTTAATCAGTGCTTAAAGCAGCACTTAAGGAAAAAATTTATACCTCTAAACACTTTCATCAATAAAAGAAAGAGAAGATCAGTGAATTGGGCATGCAAGAAACTAGAAAACTAACAAAATTTAAAACTCCAATTAAACACCAAAATAGAAATCCTGAAAATCAAAGACAAGACCAACAAAACTGAAAGAAATAAAATGCTGAATTAATAAACAAAATTAGGAGCTGGGTTTAAAAAAAAACAATAAAATATATTAAAACATTAGCTAATCTGATTTTAGAAAGAAAAAAAGCTAAATTACTATTATCAAAAATGAAAAAAGATGAATTTACAACCAAAGGGAAAAAGGTAATAATTAGGAACTATTTCACTCAATTATGCCAATAAAACTAACAATCTTAGTGAAGTGAATTTACAAAATAAAAACTGCCCAGATTAACCAAACAGAAGATAGAGTTAAGTCCTCTCTCTTTGAAAAAGAAATTGAATACTACGTCAGCATTGAATGATTAAGTGACAAAAAAGTTGCCAATTGCTCTATGATAGAGACAAAGTGCTGTTGAGGTACCATTTAGAATTTCAAAAGTGAATAATTTCCCTAATTAATTTTCTGCCAATGAATTACTTATATATTAGACAACAGAATTAGAAAATAAGTGGTTCACTATGGCCTGGATCCAATCCAAACAATTATGTTGTACCTGCCACCTGAGCCTGAGAGTTTGAGGGTCTTTGGCATCCAGCTGCTGAAAAGACTGAAGGATAAGAACAGAATGCATACTCTAGGCTCCCTCTCATGGGGCAGGAATGGGTGGACCAAACATTTTGGAGGAGGTAAGGAAAGAAGACATCAGTAGGAACATGGCTGGGGAGAAAAACGGAAAAGGAAAGACTCAAGGATTAAAAGGGAGTATGGAAACCTTTACAGATCACAGCCCCTGAAAACCAAGAACCCACTGCATCTTATTAGTTTTGAGATTTCATAAGTAAGATCATTATATTTTCCTCTTAATATCTAATAATATACTTAGTAGAAATCTTTCTTTCCTAGAAGTAGGTTAGATAAATCTAGGTCTGAGAGTGCATAAACTGAGTTCCCCCACTGAAATAGTTCTACTATCTATTTTTCTCTGTAACTCATTTAACCTTTCCTTTAAGAATTTAGATACTGTGCCATGCTACTCAGCACTTAAGGTATGCATCCCAACTGTGCTCTCAGCATTAAGGACAGGTAGAGAATAATACATGAAAATACTAAAAAGTCCAGGGCAACAGGGAGAAATTGCTAGGGGGTAGGGATATTTGAGCAGCAATCTCAATTAGCTAAGCAGAGGTTTAGCTGGTTGAATTTAGTATGCCTCCATCTGGCCTGCGTGTCAGGGACTGCTGCTTCCAAATTGAGAACAAGGAAGCATTTGGTACAGGATAAATAACATATGCTTTCTATTGTGATTTCTCAAATTTAGCAGAAATGTCCAATTCTTTACAGGGAAAATATATGCAAGTTCGGTATCATATAAATAATTAGTTATCCATCGGCATACAATAAAATATACTATATTTTATCAGCATAAAACCTTAATGCCATATTGAAGTACATATCAGTTAGAACCAGCATTACACCACTAGGTATAATGAAATGACATTAAAAATCCATATGTTATAAATACAATTTTAATCACATATTTGCATTGCTAAAAGTTCATAACTCTCCAGACAAGTGTTGTTTCTCCAAAAGACCACTGGTTAAAATGTGGCCTTTCAACTACAGAAGGTTCTAGCTACATGGAAAATTACTGACTTCACTTTTATTTCAGGATCCCATTCACAACTGCCCTCATTGTTTTTCAAAACCCTCCATGGACTTGTTCCAACCTACTTCTCGACCCTTTTTTTCTTTTTTATTCACTCCTTTACTTGTCAGTGCTGACCTACTAACTGTCTTCACAGACAACTTTGTTGCTGCTTTTGTGAGAACTTTTGTTCTGAAGTTCTGTAAACTTAGAATGGTTTTCCTGTATCTCTTTTCATTTGAGAATTTTCTTTTTTCTGCTTTCATCTTAAAACTTTATCCATGCTTCCATCAGTTCTTCTATCATCTTGCAACTACTTTTCTAAATAATTAAGCTGAATAGTACACCAAAAACTAATTTACCTGCCTCTAATCAAAGAGATATTTTCAAGGACAATAACAGTGTTGGTAACAATTGGCAATTTACCAAATCTACCTGAAAATTTACAAAGTACTTTACATATATTACTTAGCAACAGTTATCAACAGGAGTAAAAATAGTTCCTAAAAAAATACTATAAAGAGCAAGCTCTTATATAAGACTATTTTAAAGAGCAAAAAAAAATAAAATGACCACTAATCACTGAAGGAAACAGTATATTAAAAGTAACAAATCTTGCATTCAAGGGTTTTCAAAATGGAAATCAGGCAATACCTGTAGACCTTGATTTAAGTATACAAGTTAAGGAAAGGAAAAAATCACTTTTTAAAAATCAGCTACTTTTCTGACTGCCTCAGAAGCTATCAAAGTAGCTTTTCTTTTACTCTAAGAAAATCCTTCATAGCAATTGTTGAGGTAAAAGAAGCTGCAATATCAATCAAGAAAGGGAAAAAATTATTGCAAGGACAACACTGAAAAGTTTCCCGTTCTTCCTGGATCCAGTCTAGTTTTGACCACCACCTAAATACCTGTTAATCTTATTTAGCACACAACAAGGAAGTAGCAAGGCATTCAAGAAATACTTTTTCCAAACCAAAACAACTCAAATGTTTACTAAATTTAAAAGAGCTAAAAGCAAAGAACAAGTTAGCCAAATAAATGTTTTATTACGCAGATGATACAAAATGGTATATCCATAAATTACCCCACCCTACTTATCTGGCACTAGGTGGGAACAGCCAGGGATACCTCCACTAAAGCAAAGAATCAATTACTTAATTGGAATTTTCAAATAAGAATACCAGAAAGTCTGTTCAGATTAGTTGAGAGACTTGGTCACATCCTGTGATGCTTGCATGGCTTGCATTCAGGTAATCTGGACCTGGGGATTCAAGGGTCTAGTAGCCTAATGGCAGGAGCTTCCAGCCAAGCTCCTGAGTAGGGGAGAGGGCCCCAGCCCTGGTGCTTCCCCATTCCTCTTCTTGACTACAGTAGGACCTTGTGAACTCTGGAAGACCAAAGTCTTCACTGGCATCCTAGCAGTGTTCCTGGGACAGAAATGGCTGATGGCACTATTTGGAGGAGGATCTGAGGATAGAGTGGACGTCATAAGGCAAGGCAGATTCAAGGATCTATAAGGAACCAAGCAGAAAGCTACACCATACTTAAGGGGAATATCTTAAGGACTCCAACAAATGCACTTCCAGGAACTATGAGTTCCTCTTTTGCAACAGATATGCTCTGAACTCGAGCCCATTTTCCTTTCGACTCTGAGAGTAGTATGTGACACACTGGGTTTGGGGCTAGGAAAATGTTAGGAATCTTTTGGGATTAACTCTAGAACCCAAAGGAGAAATGCAGTAGCTGTGCTCCAAAGACCCAAATTTGGGGGGGGAAGGAAAGGGGTGCTGGTGTTTGGGAGGGTAGCTCTAGAGTCTATATTATAATATCTAATTTTCTTTAATAAAGTATATTCCTTGCAGGGTAGCTATACAGAGATGTTCATTTTTTTTTTACTTTGTCCATTAGTGATATTTTTCCTAAATAATTACAATCATGGTTTTTATTTTCCCTAAGCTTCAGGGATCCTTCACCTAAATTTCTTACAAACATACCTCTGCCCATTCCACTCAGTTTACAAATTAGCTTCACAAATATATTTCCAAGTCATTTGTTTAGAATATATTTTCCCAGAGGAAGAAATGCTATAATAATCAGACATTAGCCCACAAAAAAATTCCTTATACACACAATATAATTAAAATGGAAGGCAATTTGGCACAGTGGAAAGAGGACTGGATATTCAATTGGAAAAGTTTTGGACTCAAATCACATCTTTAACACTTTCAAGACCTATGATCAGGATCAGGCAAATCACTTAACCGCTCAGAGCTTCAGTTTCCTTTTCTGTAAAAGAAGGATAATAGTAGTACACACCTCACAAGGTTCTTAACTGTTAACTATTATTAAAACTATCAAGAATAACTAGCCTAATAACTAATCTAAATAACTATTCCCCAGCTGATAACAAGAGATATAACAAAATAGTTTTCAGAAGAAGAAATCCAAGTTATTTAGGGAAAAAATGCTCTAAATCACTAATAATTAGAGAAATGAAAAAATAAAACAACTCAGAGGTACTACCTCACTCCCATTAAATTGGTAAAGTTAACAAAAAGGGAAGACAAAAGCTTAAGAGGCTGAGGAAAGGGACAGCTAGGGTAATGTGGTGGACAGAACACCAGGCCTGGACATAAGAAGACCTGAGTTCAGTCCAGCCTCAGAAACTTATTAGTTGTATGACCATGGAGAAGTCACTTGACCTTTCTATGTGTCTTAGTTTCCTCATCTGTAAAATTAAGATAATAATAGCACCTACCACCCAGGGTTATTGTGAGGATCAGATTAAATAATAATTATAAAGTACTTAGCACACAGTGCTTGGCACATAGTAAGCACTATATAAATTTTTACTGTCATTTTTATTAATGCGTTACTGTTAGAACTGTGAACTGGTCCAGTCATTCTGCAAAACAGTTTGAAACTATGCCCCAAAAGCTATGAAACTGCATGTACCATGTGACCAAGCAATATTGGAAAAAAATTACTTATAGCATTTCTTTTTGTGATGGCAAAGAATAATCAAATAAATAATAATAATCAATAATCAAATAAAGTCATTTTTAAAAAGAAGAGGAGAAAGGAAATTTCCCACAACATAACTACTATTAAAAAGAATAACAGAATAAATTAGATTTTATGATTGCCATTTAATCAGGAACTAGAACATGTATAGAAAGGTATGTAAGCCACTTAAGACTTGCCTAAAAAGATGTTCTTTAGCCAAAGTGAAACTATAATCATATTTGAAACCTGGTTATTGGAATTTGCCATTTTTAGATGCTATGGGACTATTAAGTGGCTGTTCTTCTGAGTCTAATTCCAGGTATGGGAAGAAAGAAAGGCAGTCTGAGCCTCCAATACATGATGCCAGTAAGCTGATGAGATGCTGGTATGAACTGCATAGGTGATCTCAAGGGAAGGGTGGGAGAACGGCTGTTCAGCATGGGCCGAGGTGGGATTCTCCTGACTCAATTTCCCCACTGACACCTGGCAGACTTTAAGCCTGACTGAATGCAAGTGGATAATCTAATCCTGCCTGGAACTGACATGAAGTTAGGGAGATATTGTATCCCTGCAATGTCCTTACTATTGGTAAGTCAATATATAGTCAAAAGGTTTGTAAGCTTAATACCAGATCTATTCAATTATAGATTATGGGAAGGGGAACATCCGAGGGTGTCTAAAATTAAGCTATTAGGCATAGGACTTTAGACCAACAACATTAAGTTAGGGTCCTTTAACTCTTAGTAATACTGTGGAGACAAGTAGGTCAAGAGTTTGTGAAGTTGGCAACAAATATTATCTGTCTCAGTTAATGTTTAAAAAAAAAAATTCTTTTGTGGTCCATATTGTAAATGCTTTAAAAAGATGTATCACCTAACCAAAAGTTTGGATTGCTTTATCTGTTTTAAATTGTGTTAAAAATAAATTAAAAAAAAAAAAAGAATAACAGAAGACTGCATTACTGATACCCTCTACATCCCATTCCAAGCTTCAACGAGAGCAAGTAGAATATTCACTATCTCCTCAAAATTTCCTCTAGATAGTAAAACGACTGACCTCTTCCTTCACTCACTTCCCAAACAATATAGGTTCTGAAAAAGAGAATGAGAATTTGGAACTCAAAAATACAAAGATGGAAGAAAATCTGAGCAAAATAAAAAGACAATACTGGAAGAAACACATGAGTTCTATACTTTGCTAATCCAAGGAATTTAACCTTAATGATAAAATGTACTCAGATAAACTAAGATTATACATTTCCATTTTTTTAAATTATGAAGTAAAAGTCCAAACAATATAGTCTAGGAAAGTACACAAAGAATCATCCAGAAGTACTAAAAATAGGATAAAGATTGCTAGAATCCAGAGAAAAATTACAGATAAATACCCTGACACCAAGTTTAAACTAGCAATAAACACCATACTTAAACTTTAGTACTTAATCATCAAAAAATAAATATTGCAGGCAGCTAAGGACAAGTTCTTCATTTTCCATCATATCCCAGAAAGCTTATTATAGGGAGAACCTCGTCATTTTTCAAGATCCCATCAGCCTTCCTTGGTACTTCACTTCATCAGTAATCTCTTGCCCAAGCATGGTTTTAGTACCACAAGCTCTCCAAAATCTTCATTTGAAGACAAAGTTCAGTTGAGAAGACCTCATTTCTCTCTTGCCTGAACTACTCTGAGACTTTTCTTTCTTCTCCACCATGCCCCCCTCATCAAGTAACTTTCCCTTCAAAGTCCTATTAGACTGTAAGCTCCTGGACAATAAGAACTATCTTCCTTTTTTGTTTTTGTATCTCAAGTGCTTAGGACAGTATAGGCTCTTAATAAATGTTTACTAGCAGCCAGCTGGGGCACTGGACTGAGTGCCAGGATTGGAGTCTGGAAGACGAAGTTCAAATGTGGCCTCAGACACTCATTACTGTGTGACCCTGGGCAAGTTACTTAACTGCTGCTTGCCTCAGCTTCCTCATCTGTAAAAGAGGGATAATAAAAGCACCTATGCCCCAGGGTTGTTGTGAGGCTCAAAAGAAATAATAATTGTAAAGTGCTTAGTACAGGGTGTATACATAGTAAGCACTATATAAAAGTTATTACTATTATTTATTGGATGAAAGACTATTAAAGAAAATCAGTTCAAATCATTCAAGATCATGTCTTATTCAAGAGAAATAGGATATTGGTGCAAACCCCCAAAAAACATGTTCTGGAAAGCTCAATCTAATCAATAAATAAGACTGAACTTTCAGCAAAAGAAACCATGAGTATAACAGTTTAGTTTACTTGTAGTTTCAGATAAGAGAAACACAAGAAAAGAGAATAAATACAGATGAGAAAAGACTAAATAATTAAATCAATGCTCTCAGGCTCCACTAGAGTTAAAGTTATCTGTTACAAGATAGGATAACCAAAACTCTCACATAAGTGAAAAGTTAATTAAAAAACAAAGAACTTAAAACATTAAAGGCTAAAGAATCTAAGGACAAAAGACCTAAGGAGTTTAAAAAAGATCATAAGGAGGAAAGAAAGAAAAATCAAATGAATATTTTGTGAACTAAAACTCATTGCTTCATAAACGATGTCATATGGGGAGAGGAAAACTGGAGAGAAGGAAATATAAAGTGAAATCACTTTGGTAGAGAGGAAAAGGAAAGGAAAGTTAGAGATGTGCTATTGTCTGGCTTAGATGAAATGAAAAGAGGCTATGGTTCTTTTATTCTCTCACTACTCATTCTTTCTAAGAAGCCCCATTTCCAGTTTTAAGAGGTTTGGCTGTACTCCATTTATTTACGTTCTCCGCCCCAAGAGACCCTCTCCTGGGTTCAGATATCTGCCAGGAGAAGAGGTATCTCTTAAAAGGCATACTCTCTCCAAATGGAATCTCTTGTAAGCTCCCTGTGGTTCTCTCAAACCTTGTACTACATTATTAGGCACTTCAAGAATATAGGCCTTTTTACCTATGGTAACAACTCCTCCTTGGGAGGGTGTGGCAGGGGAGGGGAAGAGGGTTGTAAGAAAATAAAAGTGAAGGAATGAGTAGTAAGAGTAGGGTGCTGAAGATGACACTAAGGGTTTAAACCCGGTAACCAGAAGGATATTAAGTACCACCCTCAAAATAATAGGGAAGTTTGGAAGAGAGGTGGATTTGGGTAAATAGATACATAGTGAGATTAGTATTATGGATGTTAAAAATTGTTTTTAACATGTAATGTGGGAAAATAAAATACAAAATAAATACTTAAAAAAACCCACCCAAACTTCTTTCTAAGATTCACGGTCCCACTCAAAACAAAAGTGATTTTTAGTGGGGTGCCTCTTACTCACTAATCACTATCCTCAAAATGCAGAGCCCCCATTTCAAGAGTGCCTGCTACAAAGAGGAGGTTATCTGGGAGGCAAAGGGTATGGTGGAGGGAGAGAGGGATTTTTCTGATGGTATCTTATGCAGCTGCTGATGTAAGCACATCAGTAGTAATTAGATTACATCAGCTCAGAGAAAGGAGGTAGAGAACTTGCAGATTTGTCTGAGGGGGGTGGAGCAGCGTAGGCGAGGATGAGGGTGGCTGTGACTGTATTGGGGATAAGTCCATTGGCTTTTATGGTAAAGGTGGGTTGCAACCCATTTTCCCACACCACCCTTCAATGCAATGATAAAGTCTGAAGCCCCCATGTTAGAGACCACTGTCCTAAGATGCTGAAAAAAATAAAGTACCAAACATCAGCCCACAGTTCTGCCATAAGCCTACAACACAGATGACTTTTTTAAAGTTCTCTTCAAGGTAATATTCCACTAAGTCACATTTGTCCTACACCACCTTGACCTATTTGCTAGGGAAACAAAACAAAAAGTTAAGACTGCGCTATTCATACAAACGACATTTACAATGTGGTATTGATGTACCAAACCTGCTTTACAAGTAACCAGTTGTAGTCACTTCACAATGACCAGAGAACAGATATAATATCAGACGGTCTACACCTGTTACTTAAGAATCTAGGCTGTCAAGGTCGGATATGTAATCAGAGTTGATTATAAAACAAACTGCCAATTTTCAGGTAAAGCTAAATAACATGGAAAGAGGAAGCCTCAATATCAGCTATTTCCTAGAGTGGAAGACAAAAATGTACAAAAGAAAAAGAGGCAAAAAAGACTAAAACCTCCTGGCATTTGTCCCCCATCTCCAAATAGCGTGCCTACTCAGGCCTTTGGTGAGGTTCTTATTTCATTCTGGTCTGTTAAATCTTCTTACTAGTCTTTCATACAGAAAGATGAAAACCTATTTTAGAAAGTCTTTTACTACATTTTCATGTGTCAATTACAACTACCAATGCAATTATTCCTCTTTCCATTTTGCTCTTTATTATCCTCAACTTTTGGAATTACTGTCCCTGTCTCCTATACTTCTTTTGCTTATTAAATTTTTATAACATGTACTTTTACATACTGTGCTATCATACCACCTTCAAGCTTTCCTACAAATACCATAAGAAGCAACAAAAAAAGGAAATATAAGAAATACTTCAGTGTTGAAAACTAAAAATAAATTAATTTTAAAAAATCCTTCAGCCCAACAGTGAATTCATTCATCATTACATCTGCTGCATTAATTACTACTATAAATAAAGAATTGTATAAAGTACAGTAGAGAATATAAAAACATGGCTCCTTCACTAAAAGTATTTAGATTCTACTAGGAGAAATAACATATGCACAGATTATTATCATTGGTTTTTTATTATTACCCTGAAAACTGACAAAGATAAGAACAGTCAATGTTGAAGGTGTCATGAAGAAAATAGGCTCATTAATGCATTGTTGGTGGAACCAGGAATAGTACAACATTCTGGAAAGCAATTTGGAATTATGCAAATAAAATGTCTAAAATATCAACACCCTTTGAACCAGAGATTTCATTTGTAGTCTTTCACCTCAAGAAGGTCATTCTTAAGAAAAAAAACCCATATTCATCTAAATATTTAGAGCAATCTTTTTATGATAGTAAAAAACTGAAAACAGAAGTGGATTTTTATCAACTGGGGAATAGCTAGACAAAATGTGGCAGATAAATATAATGGAGGGGGCGGAGCCAAGATGGCGGAGTAGAAAGACGCACATACACATAGCTCCGAACCCACAACACACAAAACGGCTAGAGGGGTCCAACTCACAGTGAATTCTGCACCCAGAGGCCACAGAACATTGGAGCGAGGGAGATTTCTGCTCCAGAGAGACCTGCAAACCTCTCGCGGGGGGTCCTTCACGCTGCGGACTGGGCGCCGGGACTGGGAGCTGAGTGCAGCCCTGCAGCGGCCGCGACACCGTGAGGAAAAGATCCGAGCAGGCTTCGGGGACGGAATCTCCAGCGGCCACGCGGGTCCCTCCACCCACAGAGGGACCTGCAAACCTCTCGCAAAAGGTCCGTCTCGCTGCAGACGCGGAGCCCAGCCCAGCCCAGACCTGCTGCGGCCACAGCACCAAGAGAAACAGACCCGAGCAGGCTTCAGGGACGGGATCTCCAGCAGCCGCACAAGCCCCGCCGCGCACAGGTGATGGGGGTCGGTGAGAAAGTCTCTTTGGCGGGTCGAGAGGGGAGTGGGGTGCCCCCATGGCTCGCCCCCCCCCCCCCCCCCAGATAGAAGCTGAGAGGCGGCTGAAGGCAGGGGCTCCCCAAGCGGGCGGGAGCCTGGATCCATTGTGGAAGGTCTGTGCATAAACTCCCTGTGGGAACTGAGCCTGAGGGGCGGCCCTGCCCCAACCTGACCATCTGAACTTAATTCTCACACTGAATAGCAGCCCTGCCCCCGCCAAAAGCCCTAAGGCGGGAAGCAGCATTTGAATCTCAGTCCCCAAACGCTGGCTGCGAGGACCAGGAGGCGAGGTGGGTGTGAGGAGAATACTCAGAGGTCAAGCCACTGGCTGGGGAGAATGCCCAGAAAAGGGAAAAGAAATAAAACTATTGAAGGGTACTTTCTCTGAGAAAAAACACTTCCCCCCTTCCTTTCTGATGAGGAAGAACAATGCTTACCATCAGGCAAAGACACAGAAATCAAGGATTCTGTGTCCCAGCCCACCCAATGGGCTCAGGCCATGGAAGAGCTCAAAAAGAATTTTGAAAATCAAGTTAGAGAGGTGGAGGAAAAACTGGGAAGAGAAATGAGAGGGATGAAAGAGAAGCATGAAAAGCAGATCAGCTCCCTGCTAAAGGAGAACCAAAAAAATGTTGAAGAAATAAACACCTTGAAAACTAGCCTAGCTCAATTGGCAAAAGAGGTTCAAATGGCCAATGAGGAGAAGAATGCTTTCAAAAGCAGAATTAGCCAAATGGAAAAGGAGATGCAAAAGCTCACTGAAGAAAATAGATCTTTCAAAATTGGAATGGCACAGATGGAGGCTAAGGACTTTATGAGAAAGACAGATATCACAGAACATAGCGTGAAGATTCGAAAAATGGAAGATAATGTGAAATATCTTATTGGAAAAACAACTGACCTGGAAAATAGAATCAGGAGAGACAATGTAAAAATTCTGGGACTACCTGAAAACCATGATCAAAAGAAGAGCCTAATTTTCACAGCTAAGCTCGGGGATAAAGGCCTCATTTCTAGAATATATAGAGAACTGACCCAAATGTATAATCATACAAGTCATTCCCCAATTGATAAATGGTCAAAGGATATGAACAGGCAATTTTCAGAGGAAGAAATTAAAGCTATCTATAATCATATGAAAAAATGCTCTAAATCACTATTGGTTAGAGATGCAAATCAAAACAACTCTGAGGTACCACATCACACCTATAAGATTGGCAAACATGACAGAACAAGAAAATGATAAATGCTGGAGAGGATGTGGGAGAGTTGGAACACTAATTCATTGTTGGTGGAGCTGTGAGCGCATCCAACCATTCTGGAGAGCAATTTGGAACTATGCCCAAAGGGCTACAAAAATGTGCATACCCTTTGACCCAGCAATATCGCTACTAGGACTATATCCCCAAGAGATCATAAAAATGGGAAAGGGTCCCACATGTACAAAAATATTTATAGCAGCACTCTATGTAGTTGCCAAAAACTGGAAGTCAAGGGGATGTCCATCAATTGGGGAATGGCTGAATAAATTATGGTATATGAATGTAATGGAGTACTATTGTGCCATAAGAAATGATGAACAAGAAGACTTCAGAGAGGCCTGGAAGGACTTATATGACCTGATGCTGAGTGAAAGGAGCAGAACCAGGAGAACTTTATGCACAGCAACAACCACAGTGTGTGAGAGTTTTTTCTGGTAGACTTAGATTTTTGTAATAACACAAGAACTTCTGAAAAAAAAAAAAAAATCCCAATGGTGGACCTCAAGGCAAAATGCCTTCCACACTCAGAGAGAGAAATATGGAAGTCACTCACATAATGTAGCAGATCATGTTTGTGTATGTGTATCTGTTTGTGTATCATGTTCTGATTTGTTATACGGATTCTTTCATTTATCTTAGTCTGACTACATAGCATGACTATAGTGAAAATATACTCAATAGGAAAGTATATGTAGAATCTATACAGAATTGTATGCAGTCGTGGGGAGGGAGGGAGGTAGTGGGGGGTGGGTGGGGAGGGATAAAATCGCAATTGTATGGCAGTGATTGTTAAACATTAAAAAAATAAAAAAAAAATAAAAAAAATTAAAAAAAAATTAAAAAAAAAAAAAAAAAAGAAGAGCCTAGACATCATCTTCCATGAAATTATCAAGGAAAACTGCCCTGAGATTCTAGAACCAGAGGGCAAAATAAATATTCAAGGAATCCGCAGAACACCGCATGAGAGAGATCCAAAAAGAGAAACTCCTAGGAACATTGTGGCCAAATTCCAGAATTCCCAGGTAAAAGAGAAAATATTGCAAGCAGCTAGAAAGAAACAATTCAAGTATTGTGGAAATACAATCAGGATAACACAAGATCTAGCACCCTCTACATTAAGGGATCGAAGGGAATGGAATAGGATATTCCAGAAGTCAAAGGAACTAGGACTAAAACCAAGAATCACCTACCCAGCAAAACTGAGTATAATACTTCAGGAGAAAAAATGGTCTTTCAATGAAATAGAGGATTTTCAAATTTTCTTGATGAAAAGACCAGAGCTGAAAAGAAAATTTGACTTTCAAACACAAGAATGAAGAGAACCATGAAAAGGTGAACAGCAAAGAGAAGTCATAAGGGACTTACTAAAGCTGAACTGTTTACATTCCTACATGGAAAGACAATATTTGTAACTCTTGAAACATTTCAGTATCTGGGTACTGGGTGGGAGTACACACACACACATGCACACACGCACACATACATAGAGACAGAGTGCACAGAGTGAATTGAAGAGGATGGGATCATATCTTAAAAAAAAAAAATGAAATCAAGCAGTGAGAGAGAAATATTGGGAGGAGAAAGGGAGAAGTTGAATGGGGCAAATTATCTCTCATAAAAGAGGCAAGCAAAAGAATGATTAGTGGAGGGATAAAGAGGGGAAGAAAGAGAAAAACATGAGGTCTACTCTCATCACATTCCACTAAAGGAAAGAATAAAATGCACACTCATTTTGATAGGAAAATCTATCTCACAATACAGGAGAGTGGGGGACAGGGGCACAAGCAGGGTGGGGGGAGGATGGAGTGGAGGGCATGGGGAGGAGAATGCAATACGAGGTCGACACTCATGGGGAGGGAAAGGACCATAAGAGAATAGAAGTATTGGGGGACAGGATAGGATGGAGGGAAATATAGTTAGTCCTATACAACACAACTAGTATGGAAATCATTTGCAAAACTACACAGATTTGGCCTATATTGAATTGCTTGTCTTCCAAGGGGAAGGGGTGGAGAGGGACGGAGCTAAAGAAGTTGGAACTCAAAGTGTTAGGATCAAATGTAATGTTCTTACCACTGGGAAATAAGAAATACAGGTTAAGGGGTCAAGAAAGCTATCTGGCCCTACAGGACAAAAGAGAAGACGGAGACAAGGGCAGGGAGGGAGGATAGAGGAGAGAGCAGATAGGTCACAGGGGCAACTAGAATGCTTGGGTATGGGGGGGGAGGGGATAAAAGGGGAGAAAATTTGTAACCCAAAATTCTGTGAAAATAAATGTTAAAAGTTAAATAAAAATAAATAAATAAATAAATAAATATAATGGAATATTACAGTGTTGTAAGAAATGACATACAATGAATACAGAGAAGAATAAAAGTATCTATATGAATTGATACAGCATGAAGGAAGCAGAACATCACAAAGAACAACATATATTATAATTATTACAACAATGAAAATGCAAAGAATAACCCCCAAAAAAGTGAATGCTGCAAAATAATAAACAAGCATAACTCAGAAGAGATAAGAATATGCCACATCCAACCTCTTGTAGATTACACATATTTTCAAATTTTTTCAACGTACTGATCAAATGTAATTTTTTTTGCTTTTCTCTAGATTTTATTTTTCAAGTTTTTTAACATTTTAATTTGAAGTTCTCAGTTCCAAATTCTATTCTGCCCTCCCTCTCCTTCCCCCCACCCAATAAAGTCAGATAAAGATTATACATGTAAAATATTTCCACATTAGTCATTTTGTACAAGACTCAAAAAAAATGAAAGAAAGTGAAAAATAGCATGCTTCAGTCTATATTCAAACAATATTAGCTCTTTCTCTGGAGGCAGATAGTATGCTTCAAGGGTCCTTTGGAATTATCTCGGATCACTGTATTGCTGAGAATACCTAAATTATCCATATTCATCAAACAATCTTGCTGCTACCGTGTACAATGCTCTCCTGGTTCTCTTCACTAGGCATCAGTTCATGTAAGTCTTTCAAAGTTTTTCTGAAATCATCCTGCTTGTCATTTCTCATAGCACAATAAAACTCCATTACAATCACATACCACAGCTTGTTTAGCCATTCCCCAATTGATGGGCATCCCTTTGATTTTCAAATCTTTGCCACCACTAAAAGAGCTGCTATAAATGTTTTTGTACAAATAGGTCCTTTTCCTTTTTTTTTTTTTTTTTTTTTTGAGTCTCTGGGATATAGACCTAGCAGTAGTATTGATGGATCAAAGGATTCAAACAGTTTTATAACCTTTTGGGCATAGTTCCAAATTGCTCTCCAGAATGGTTGGACCAGTTCACAACTCTACCAACACAGCATTAGTGTCCCATTTCCACACACCCTTTTTTTGTCATATTAGCCAATCTGATAGGTGTGAGGTGGTACCTCAGAGTTGTTTTGATTTGCATTTCTCTAATTAATTGATTTAGAGCATTTTTTTCATATGACTGGAGAAAGCTTTGATATCTTTGAAAACTGCCTGTTCTTATCCTTTGACCATTTATAAACTGGGGAATGACTTGTATTTTTATAAAGTTGACTCAGTTCTCTATATATTTGAGAAATGAGGACTTTATCAAAGACACTTACTGCAAAAAAATTTTCACAGCTCTCTGGTTTATTATAATTTTGGTTGTACTGGTTTTGTTTCTACAAAATCTTTTTATTTTTATGAAATCAAAATTATCTATTTTATATCTTGTAATGTTCTCTATAGCTACTTTACTCCTAAAGTCTTCCCTCATCCATAAATCTGACAGATAAACTACTCCATGCTCTCTTAATTTGCTTATGGTATCACCCTTTATGTGAAAATCATGTACCCATTTTGACATGAACTTGGTATGCGGTATGTGATGTTGGTCTATACCTAGTTTCTGCCTACTGTTTTCCAGTTTTCCTAGCAATTTTTGTCAAATAGTGAGTGTTTGTTCCAAAAGCTTGAATCTTTGAGTTGTAATGAAATTTGTACTTAATCTATTCCACTTGATCCACCACTCTATTTCTCAGCCATTAACAGACTGCTTGGTAATGACCACTTCATAATACAGTCTGAGATCTGGCATAGCTAGACCACCTTCTCTTGCATGTTTTTCATTGAGTCCCTTGGTATTCTTGAGCTTCTGTTCTTCCAGATGAATTGTGTCATTATTTTTTCTAGCTCTCTCTATAATAATTTTTGATAGTTTTATTTATATTTCATATTTATTATATTTTATATTTATATTTATTAATAAAATACATTTATTTTATTTATATTGAATACATATATTAATTGAGGTAGAATAGTCATTTTTACTATGTTGGTTTAGCCTACCCACAAGCAATTAATATTTTTTTCCAATTGTTTAGGTCTGATTTTATTTGTGTGAAAAACGTTTTATAGTTGTGTTCATAGAGTTCCTGGGTTTGTCTTGGCAGGTAGATTCCCAAGTATTTTATACTGTCTATAATTATTTTAAACGGAATTTCTCTATCTCTTGCTGCTGGACTTTGTTGGTAGTATATAGAAATGCTGATGATTTATGTGGGTTTATTTTGTATCCTGAAACTTTGCTAAAGTAAAAATTTCAAGTCATTTTTTTAGTTGATTCCTTGGATTCTGTAAGTATATAACAACATATCATCTGCAAAGAGTGATAGTTTTGTTTGCTCACTGCCTATTTTAATTCTTTTAATTTTTCTTCTGTTATTGCTACAGCTAATATTTCTAATATAATATTAAATAATAGAGGTGTTAATGGACATCCTTGCTTCACTCCAGGGAAGGCTTCTAGCTTATCCCCATTACAGATAATGCTTGCTGGTAGTTTCAGATAAATATTACTTATTTTAAAGTAAGCTCCTTTCATTCCTATATTATCTAGTGTTTCTAACAGGAATGAGTGCTTCATTTTTTTATATTAAAGGCTTTTTCTGCATCTCCTGAGATAATCATATGATTTCTATTGGTTTTGTAATTGATATGGTCAATTATGCTGATAGTTTTCCTAATATTGAACCAGTCCTGCATTACCAATTTAATCCCACCTAGTCACAGTATATGACCCTTGTGATATCTTGTTGTAATATCTCTGCTAATATTTTATTTTAAAATGGTGCATCAATATTCACTGGAGGAAATTGGTCTATAATTTTCTTTCTCTATTTTGGTTTTCCTGGTTTGTCATAAAAGGAACTTGGTAGGATTCCTCCTTTGCCTATTTTTCCAAATAATTTATATAGTATTGGTATTAATTGTTCTTTGAATGTTTGGTAGAATTCACTTGTGAATCCATCTGGTCCTGGGAATTTTTTCTTAGAAAGTTCATTGAAGCTCAATTTATTTTTCTAAGACTGGATTATTTAAGCATTTTATTTCTTCTTCTATTAATCTGGGTAATCTGTATTTTTTTAGATTTTCATCCATTTAATTTGGATTGTCAGATTTATCGGCATATAATTGGGCAAAATAGCTCCTAATAATTGTCATAATTTCCTCTTCATTGGTGGAGAATTCACTCCTTTCATTTTTGATATTAGTAATTTGGTTTTCTTCCTTCTATTTTTTAATCAAACTAACCAATGGTTTGTTTGCTTTACTGGTTTTTTCATAAAACCACAAAACTAGCTCTGCTTATTATTAGTTCAATAGTTTTCTTAATTTTAACATCTCTTCTTCATTTTTCGGAATTTCCAATTTAGTGTTTAATTGGGGATTTTAAATTTGTTCTTTTTCTAGTTTTTTAGTTGCATGCCCAATCTGCTTTTTCTCTATTTTACTGAGGTAAGCAAGTAGAGATATAAATTTTCCCCTAAATCCTGTTTTGGCTGCCTCTCACAAATTTTGGTACATTGTCTCACTGTTGTCATTTTCTTTAATGAAATTACCTATTGTTTCTATAATTTATTCTTTCACCCACTTATTTTTTAGGGTTAGATTATTTAATTTCCAATTGATTTTTAATCTCTTTTCCATTATCCATTATTAAAGGTAATTTTATTGCATTATGATCTGGAAAGAACACATTTTTATTATTTCTGCTTTTCTGTATTTGGTTGTGAGGTTTTTATGTCCTAATACATGGTCAATTTTTGTATAGGTGCCATGTACTGCTGAGAAAAGGTACATTTCTTTCCATTTCCATTCAATTTTCTCCAGAAATCTATCATATCTGACTTTTACATAACTATTCACCTCCTTAGCTTCTTTCTTATTTCTTGGTTAGATTTATTATCTATTTCCTCCTATAACTCATTCAACTTTATCAAAAATTTGGATGCTATACCATGTGGTACATATATGTTTAGGATTGATATGACTTCAGTGTCTATAGTATCTTTGAGCAAAATACAGTCTCCTTCCTTATTTCTTTTAATTAGATCTATTTTTTGCTTTTGCTTTTTCTTATATCATGATTGCTACCCCTGCTGTCTTTGCTTCAGGTGAACCATAATAAATTCTGCTCAAGCCCCTTACTTTTACCCTGTGTGTTTCTCTCTGCACTATATGTGTTTCTTTTAAACAACATATTGTAGGATTCTGGATTTTAATCCATTTTGCTATCCACTTCTGTTTTATGGGTGAATCCATCCCATTCACATTTATACTTATGATAATTTCCCTCCATGTTACTTTCCCCTTGTTTCCCCCACCACCACTCTTACCTTCCACCCTTTTCCTGTTCACAAGTGTTTTACTTCTTATCATCACCCTCCCCAATCTTCTCTCCCTTTAATCAATCGCTTTTCCCCCTTCTATTTTTCCATCCCTTTTTATTTCCTTATAGGGTAAGATAGATTTCTATATCCAAATGAGTATGTATGTTATTCCCTCTTTGATTTGATGAGAATAAGGTTTAAGTTTTGCTCTTTCATGCCTCTTTTATGTGGGATAACTTCCCCCATCTCCCCCTCCTTCAAGAGCAATTTTCTTTTTTACCCCTTTATATTGTTTTTGGGGTATCATCCCATCAAATTCACCTTCTATCCACAACCCTCTGTCTACATATATGCCTTCTAATTCCTCTTATAGTAATAAAGTTCTGAAGAGTTACAAATATTATACTGTCACATAAAAATATAAACAATTTAACCTTAATAAATTGCTTATGTTTTCTCTTTCTTGTTTCTTTTACACCTTTTTACGATTCCCTTGAGTCTTGTATTTGAAAGTCAATTTTTTATTCAGCTCAGGTCTTTTAATTAGAAATCCTCCAAAGTCCTCTATTTCATTAAATTTCCATTTTTGCCTTGAAAGATTATATTCAGTTTTGCTGGATAAGTGATTCTTGATTGTAATCCTAACTCTTTTTCCTTTTGGTAAATCATATTCCAAGCCCTCTAGTTCTTTAATGTGAAAGCTGCCAAATCCTGTGTAATCCTGACTGTAGCTCTATGAAATTTAATTGCTTCTTTCTGGCTGCTTACAGTACTTTCTTCTTGATCTGTGGGCTCTAGAATTTGACTATGATGTTGCTGGGAGTTTTCATTTTAGGCTCACTTTCAGGCGGTGATTAGTGAATTCTTTCAATTTCTTTTTTGCCCTCTGGCTCTAAAGTATCAGAGCAGTATTCTTTGATAATTTCTTGAAAGACGTTGTCCAGGTTTTTTGGGGGTTTTTTCAATCATGGCTTTCAGTTATTCCAATGATTCTTTTATCATCTCTCCTGGATCTATTTTCTAGGTCATTTGTTTTTCCAATGAGAAATTTCAAATTTTCTTCTTTTTTGTAAGCTTTATCACATCTTGATGTCTCACAGAGTCAGCTTCCACTTGTTCAATTCTAATTTTTTTCCTTTTGTTATTTAGTTTTTTTTCCCAGTTAAATGTAAAAACAATTTTTAACATTTGGTTTTAAGGAATTATTTCCTTTAATGAGCATTTGTACTTCCTTTTTCATTTGGCCAATTCTATTTTTTAGGGAGTTATTTTCCTTGGTAAGTTTCTGTATATCCTTTCCCAAGCTATTGACTATTTTTTCCCAATTCTCTTGCATTACTTTTCTTTTACATTATTGAAATTTACATTACATTTCTTTTCCTAATTTTTCTTCTATTTCTCTAATTTGCTTTTTAAAATCCTCTTTATTCCTCTAGGAATTCTTTTTGGGCCTGAGACCAAATTACATTTTTCTTTGAGGCTTCATATGTAGCCATTTTGACACTATTGTCCTCTTCTAAGTTTATGACTTGATCTTCCCTATCATCATAGTACTATATATAGTCAAATTCTATTGTTTTGCTCATTTTTCTGCCTTTTTTGTGACTTGGTGATTTTTTTGTGATAGCTGAGCTCTGGTCCTGCATTATCCCAAGTTTTCTGTGCTGGGGCTCAGGTTTTTACTGCTGACTTTCACTGGTCTTAAGGTTTAGCTTCCTGCTTTCACTAGAGGGTAGGTTACCCTTCTGGCTTGTACTGAAGGGTTCAGTCTTCCTGACAGCCTTCCCTGGGTGTGGGGTTTAGCTGCTGACCTGCACCAGTGCTGGAGCCTTTCTGCTGCACTGTTATTCTAACAAAGTCTTTCTGGTGGCTGACACCTGGAGGTGGGCTTTTGTTGCTGGCTCAGGGGTAGGGTCCTGCCCTGGGCTGCTATGGAAACAGGGCCTCTCCAGTAACAGGCCCAGGAGGACTGGTCTGCCCCAGGAGTGGGGCCCTGCTGCTGGGTCACACAGGGTCTCTATACGAGCAGGACCAGGGAAGGGGGAGGAAGGGGACCAGCTGATTTGCAAGAGTACAGGGCCTTGATGGTGGAACTTCCTTGCAGTTCCCTGGCTGTGAGGCTGGCTACTTCTGCTCCTGCTCTTGGACCTCAGTCCTCTCCTACCCCCAAAAGCAAGAGTTTTCCTGCCCCCAAAAGAAAGACTTTTCCTGACTAATGCTGTAAGCTGCTTCCCTGATCATAGAGCAATTCTGAGGTAGTTTTCCAGTTGTTTGAAGGGGAGTTTAGAAGAGCTTCAAAGGGTTATTTCCTCATTGTGCCATCTTGGCACCAGAAATCACTCAAATGTACTTTCATGTATTCGATATATGTTGATTTTTCCGCCCTCTTTTTCTTTGTTTTAAAAAGAAAAGATTATTTTATACATATATATATATATACACATATATATATATATATATATATATATATATATCTGTTATATATGATAGCTCTCTGGAAAAGGGAGAGAGTGAGATACTGGGGAAATTATAGTGATGTTTAAAAAAAGATTACACTGAAACTTATTTAAATTAAATACATTTAAATTTAATTATTTAAAATAAGTTTAATTTTTAAAAATTATTATTTTATAAAAGATAGAAAATTATAAGGGCCATAAAGAAACAAAGTGCTACTGGAATTCAGACATGCATGGAAGAACTTACTCCTTCCAGTTTTGTTTCCAACTTGCTTGACTTCAACACCATGCCACTTCACACTGGAAATTCTCTTAGTTCCTGGGCCTCCTCAGTGTGGAAATTGCATCCACTCCTGAAGCCCTTTTACCCTAGAACATACTTCCACCATGCCAGCCTCTTTTTACAGCTGGTGAATTCCTCCCAAGACCTCCATTTTTGGGGTACATGATTTAGACATAAAGAGCAATACCATAAGCAAATTAGAAGAGCAAGGAATAGTCTACCTGTCAGATCTATGGACAGCAGAAAAACTCATAACCAAACAAGAGATACAGAGCATTACAAAATGTTAAATAGATAATTTTGATTATATTAAATTAAAAAGCTTTTGCACATACAAAACCAAAGCAACCAAAATTAGAAGGCAAGCAAAAAGTTGGTAAACAATCTTTACAGCAAGTATCTTTGATAAAGGCTTCATTTCTAAAATATATAGAAAACTGATTCAATTTATAATACAAGCCATTCCCCAAATGATATAATGGTGAAACTAAAGAAATATAAATTAAAACAACTGAAGTGCCACCTCACAAAAGGAAAATGTTGGATACTGGAGGGCATGTGGGAAAATAAGGACACTAATGCACTGTTGGTGGAGTTGTGAAGTGATCTAACCATTCTGGGGAACAATTTGGAACTATGTCCAAAGGGCTATAAAACTGTGCATACCCTTTGATCCAGCAATACCACTACTAGGTCTATATCCCAAAGGGATCATAAAAAAGGAAGAGGACCTCCATGTGCAAAAATATTTATTTTTTTATTATTTTATTAATTTTTTATTATTTATTTTTTATTTGATTTATTTAATAATATATATTATATTATATAATTTATATTAATTTATTTAATAATATAATGATAATATACTATTATATATTATTTATTATTTTATTTTTATTATTTTATTATTGCCCTCTTTGTGGTGGCAAAATATTGGAAATTCAGGGGGCTCCTTACCATCATACCCCAGGTCTCCCTATCTCCCTTTCTTAAAACTTTCACTTCACCTTGCCATTCCTTCATGCTATTACCTTATTCTAAGTCCTCCTCACATTTCACTATTTCAAAAGCTTTCCCAATGGTGTCCCTGCTTCTAGTCTGTCAACAAAGTCTCTGGAGTGGGAGAACATGGGTTCAAATCCTGCTTCTGGTATTTACTATCTATATGTCATTGGGCAAGTCACTTACCTTTCCTGGGATTCAGTTAAGTTCATCTTTAAAATGAGGTGGTTAGACTATATGACTTCTGAGGTTTTTCCTAACCCAAAATATATAATTCATCCTCCCCAATCACCAAAATTATCTGAAGTGTAGGGGTGATCACATTACTTCCCTACTCAAAAAGTTTCAGTGGATCCCTAGTGCCTCTGAGACAAAATATAGGATATCTTTGCTTCTAGCCTAAAAATGCTAAGACTTTTTTGGGGGTAGACTCTCTACAAGGGCCTTAGTCTAGTACTGAAGGTCCTTCATCATCTTCCTCCAGTCTACCCTCCCAGCTTTATTTCATATTTCTCTTCTCCATAGTCAAGTGAACCTCAATCATTAGCTGTTTCATCATCATCATCATCATCTTTCTCTCCCTCCCTCCCCAAATTTCTAAATCAGACAAGCTATCTTCTATGCCAGGAACACACTCCCCTTCTTCATCTCTACCTCTCAGAATACTTATCTTCTTCAAGGGTCAAATCAGTGGACCTCTGTGAAACCTCAACTCCCATGCAGAGCAGTGAGTGCTCTATCTCCTTCTCAAATTACCTTTTACCAGACTGACCTGTACACGTTATATTCCTTGAAGTATAATGAGTGAAGTCTCATGCATTTAATCAACACTGAATTAAATTAGTAGTATTTTAAAGCAGCAAACCTAATGTTAATACTGCATATTTGAATTTCTTACTGTCAGCATAGCTTAGATTCACCTTTATCAACAAAATATTGTATGAAAATCCTCATTTCATCCTTGTGACACTCCTGTGAGATAGGCATTTTAAATGTTCTTGTTCCTGTTTTACAGATAAGGAAACTAAACTTTACCAAGTAAATACTGAAGCTGGGACACTCTTTCCAGGACATACCAGCCCACTTCCTTCCAAATTCAAAATTCCATGCTACAGTAGAAATTGCACTAGCATTTCCACCCCAAATCTCCCCAATTCCAGTGACATCTTCTCCCCAAAACCTCTTCCCCTCATTTCTATAAAAATAACAACTCACATTTATAGAGTACTATATTCTCACAAGAGTCCATTTTACAAATGTAACTCTAATTCTTTAGGTATGCTTCTACTTTCTACAGGCTTCTACCATTCCAAATCACCTCTTCCTGGTGACTTCCACACTAATCATCCCCTACCCCTGTAGTAGGCTATGGTACTGAAATAGAGGCCACAGCTACACGTAGCAAAATGAATCAGATCCACTGAGACGATGAAGAAATTAAGGTTTAAAAAAGGCCTAAGTTCTTCCTGAAGGAAGCATGAAGAAAGTAAGGGAAGCTGGGATAATGGTAGGGCAGGTTTGGAACTAACTCTCCTTGAGAATTCCCCATAGTATCCAAGGGACACTGTAGCTCCCTCAGTTTACTTAGAGAAAGAAACTTTGAAACTTACAGGATAGTCCCAGTAACTCTCCAAGTAGACCCAACACTAAGGCATGCAAGTCAGGTTACTCAGAAATCAAAACCAGGCTATTAGTTAACAAATGATAAAGGAGAATATGCCTTCTAATTAATCCTGTAGTTGGATGATTCAAAACAACTCATGCAGAAAAATCTAAAGTATATGAAATTTAAATACCAACAGTATTTTAAAAACAGTTAAACACCAAGAGTCTCAATGCAAATAAACATCTTTTCTCCTAAACTGAAAACTTTAAAAGCTCAGGAAATGTGGCCTCCACTGTCCTTTGGGAACAGCCTCAAGTAGCTGTTTCATCTTGGCACTCTACCTTAAACGGTATAATTAAACATGCAGACTGGACTGAGAGATGAAGATAATGAACAGAGGTCCAAATAGTTACATAATTTGATGTGTGGGCCCATCTCCTACCCCACCCATAGCTATTCTAAGTGGCTGAAAGAATTGGAGGGATAGACGTTGGGTAGGATAGCTGAGATAGTAACAATAATAGTCAAATGGTACATGTGCACAGACAGAGGAGCATTCACACATTTTACATCTTCCTGCATGAGTCTGCTTTGAATCCTCCAACCAAAGTTTCTTCTGCAATTTGTACATTTAAAAAAATCATAGTATTTTATGTTTAAATTATCTAAAACACCTATTTCAGAAATTAACATTTTTAAAGCTATTGCACCCACGTGACACTATGCTTCCCTAATTAAATAAACTTTTAAAATACACTAGAAACTAAATGGTGATGATTAAAACTATAATCTAAAATGTACACACAAATATCAGAATAAACAGAGAAAGAGAACAAAAGGAGCAGGGGGCATAAAGACTGTTGTTACAAGTGCTGTGACTTTAGACAGGTAATTTGACTTCCCTGGGTCTCAGTTTTCTAATCTGCAAAATGAAGAGCTTGAACTACCCCTAACCCCAGATCTAAATCTATAAACGATGTTATTCTATATGTTGAAATTTCTTTTTAAATATATAGTTGTAAGCGTTTACTTAGTATCACTATTATTTAAGAAATAACATGTGCAGCTAGGTGGTGCAGTGGATAGAGAGCTGAGCCTAGGGTCAGGAAGATCTGAGTTCAAATCTAGCCTCAGACAATAGCTGTGTGACCCTGGGAAAGTCACTTAACACTGTTTGCCTCAATTTCCTCTTTGTAAAATGAGCTGGAGAAGGAAATGGCAAACCACTCCAGTGTCATTGCCAAGAAAACCCCAAATAGGGTCATGAAGAGTTAGACATGACTGAAATAACTGAACCACAAATAATAATAAATTAATTTTTTTAGTGCTCACTGTCTCAAATTGGGAATGCATATAAATTAGAGAAAATTGTATTTTCAATCTCCTGTTGCTTCATAAGTAAGAGTACACTTTCTCACAAGACTATGTCTCTACCATTACTATAAAAAGCTCTTTCAAACCAAATCCAAGTATAATTTAATAAAAATTCAAAATGGGTTCTTCATACTTGGAAAGACTTTAAAAAATATGCTAGTATTCTTTTCTTATTTCTTTGTACCTGTAGTTTTTTTCTGCTGAGAAATATGTATCCCACCTACAAAACAAAAAAGTAAGTGGCAAGTTCAAGTCTCTCTCCTACCAAGAATTAGCCAATTGATTCCATAAATTAAGACCATTGCTCAGGTACTACACTAGCTTAGAGTATACATGATGAGAAAACCATGCCCATATCTGTAAAACTAGTAGTAATAGCATTTGCTACCACTGTGATTTCCTTTATTTGCTTCCTCATACCAGGTACCACAAGGAAGCACACATCAATAGCACACATTATTACAATCCTTTAAATTCCCAACTGTAAGAAACTACAAGGTTAAAAAAACTTACCTTCATATAGCAATTTATATGTATAAAATTCTTAGATATATTTTGTCATCTGAATCTCACAACAACTTTTTAAGGAAGGCAATATAAGCTTTTTTTCCCCCAATTTTACAGACGAAAAGAGATTCTGAGGCTGGGACATTTCATAGCTAATAAGTGGTAGAGCCAAGCCTTGAATACTGACTCTAGGCCAGTGGACTGGTTTTTTTTTTCCTATTATACCAATCTACCTCTCATTCAAAAAAGCAATTTTTTTCTTCCTCAACAGGATTTTTTCTTTTACTAGACCTGTGATTTCATTGCTCTAGGGAACTCTCAGGAAGGACATATCCTCTACCAAGGCAGATCTGTAACCACTCTACAACTTAAGAGTCTTAAAGAGTTCTCTCTATTTATAAAGTCCTTATGTATTATCATTCCATCTTCCTATACGCTAATACATCTAACCCTACTCTTCATCCTCCCTATAACCTCCAAACTCTGTATCCCTCAATATTTTCCTACATCCACCCTGCTCCAACTACATTATCTTCCCTTCCCAATCTACCTGCATGATGTCCTCTACGCTTGAATCCTTTGTTCTCATGGCTTGCCAGACTTGCCAGGACTACTCCTACCATCTGCTTCCCTCCTTCCTATTCATGTGCAGCTGAACAGAAATAGAGGAGACCAGGAAACTCTTTTAGGCCTAATATAAATTTTTATCATCCAACCCCAATCAGGCCCTACCTGCAGCAAAACAATCTCTCTACTCCTGATTATTTTCTGTCCCTCTCTTCTCAGAAGCTGTCCTATTCTTCTTTTCCAAAGCCTCCCACAACACACCCGCCCCTGTTCTCTGAGTTGAAAACCTCACTGCTCTGAAAGCTATTCACCAAGAGTTCATTCTTCTTACATCCCCCTGACCTCATCCCTTACTCTTTAACCTGCACTCCAAGCTCCCCTAGAGGTGGCTGGCCTTTCTCCCTGCCAAGGTCAAACCTTCTACATGCAACCTTAATTCATGTCCTCCCTCATATCTTTCCTGATAGATTGAGCCTATTATCATCCCCTCTCTTTATCTCCTTATCCACAACTTTCAGCTCTTTTACCTACAAAAATGTGCATGTCTTCCCCCATCCTTAAAACTGTCACTAGATCCTATCAGCCTTGCTAGCTACAGTCCTTTATCTCTCCTCCCTTTCATAGCTAAACTCCTTAGAAAATCCACCTGCACTCAGTACCTCCACTTCCTTTCCTTTAAAGAGTGATGGAGGAAGTCATACTACATGCCAATGTTATTATGTACTAAGTGTTAGGGATACAAAGAAAGGCAAAAGACAGCCCCTACTCTCAAGGAGCTAACCTTCCAACAGGAGAGACAACATACAAACAACTAACAAACAAGCAATATTCTGGATAAAATGGAGACAATGAATGGAAGGAAGACACTACCATTAATGGGAACTAGGAAAAGAATTATGGCAGAAGATAAGACTTTATCTGAGACTTGAAGGAAATCAAAGAAGGAATGGGGGATAGCCAAAGAAAATACTCCATGCCGGAAATGGGGTCTCTTGAGTAAGGAACAGCAAGGAAGTCAACATCATCACTGTACTGTCAAGTATTTGGAGGGCAATATGACCTAGGAATCGAAAAATGTAGGTGGGAAGTGAGTTATAAAGGGATATGAAGGGCTAAGAGAGGATTTTGTATTTGCTCCTAGAGGTAATGGGGGCCATTAGAGTTTACTGAATAAGAGGTGAGACATGGTAAGACCTGATCATTTGAAAGATCATTTTGATAGAAAGATGGACAAGGGCAGGAAACAATGGTGGAAAGACCCACCAGAAGGCTACTGTAGCACAGATACAAGGTGACTAAGGACTGTTTCAGGTGAATCCCAGAAAGTGCAGCACGTTGTTTCATTATTATAATTTTCTTTTACATAGTTATTTAATTGTTTCTATGATTTGTTCTTTGACCTACCCATTATTTAAGTCTCCATTTGGGTCTGTAGCTTTTGCTTATGGTCCCTAAACCAATTTCTATTTTTATAGCCTTATGGTAAGTAAAAGATGCATCAACTATTTCTGACTTTTTACATTTATTTGCAATATCTCTATGTCCAAGTACATGGCAAATTTTTGTAAAAGTTCCATGTGGTACAGAGAAATATGCACATTCTTTCGTTGTTCCATTTAGACAACGCCATAAATCTTTTAACTTTAGTTTCTCTAGATGTTTGTTCAGTTCCTTTATGAATTTAGATGCTAAGGCATTTGAAACATATAAGTTTATTATTGGTATTAGCTTACTGTCAATTGTTCCTTTCAGCATAATAGTTTTCTTCTGCATCCCCTTTTAGTTTTTGAATGTTTGTTTTTGCTTTATCTGATAGCATGACAACAATTCCTGCTTTTTTTGGATTTACTTGATACACAGGGATTTCTTTTTCCATACCCTCAGTTTTATTTGTGTAGCCTTTTTTTTATGTGTTTCCTATAAGTAATATGTTGTGGGGTTTTGTTTTCTTATCCAGTCATGCTTTTTTCATTTTATTGGACTGCTTAATCCATTCACATTTAAAATTATGAGTCAGGTTTATATTTTCTCCATCTATCCTTAAAATTGGGTTTTTTCAAGTTATGATTTTTCTTCCTCTTCTGCCATATAGTTCCTCCAGTTACTTTATTATTTTTTAAGTAGCTATGTTCTTATCTTTCTGTCTACTCTAAAACCTCTGATTCATGACCATAATAACAAACATTTCCAAGGTATAGGCTCTCCCTTCTAGAAACTTTTTGTCACTGTCTTGTGGGACCTATCCCATGGATTCCCATTTTCCACTGTAACTTACTGCTTGCACAATGCCAATTGTTGCAGATGTCAGAGAGGATAATGTTCCATGGTAGGGTTCCTCCCCCTATTGAGCTCACTGATCTATACCCTTCCCTGTTGACCTTTTTTTCCATAATTACCTAGAATTCCCCCTGTGTTCACGTTCTCCCATTCCTCCAGGTGCCAGCTGTCCAATTTCCTCCCTCTCAATGTAGAACAAGTAGACTTTTCAAGCACCAAATACTCTCAAATGAGGCCTCTGCCAGTGTAAGGCCCTCATGTCCCTTCACCAATCCACTGAAATATTCATCAGTGGAATCCCCTCCCACCTCCAAGCTATGATGTCTTTCTCCCTTTGCTTTTCGATATTCCCCTCACCCTTTGCCCACTCCCCTTGTAGGTCCTTCTCTTTCTGAGACCATAGAATTCACCCTCCCCTCACAGTTGGTCCTTGATTTGACCTAAGCACATCACACACTCCTCTGAATTCCCTTGCTCCCTTTTCATTTACACTCCTATTTGTAAAGTAGTCTCACAAAAAAAAAGAAAAGAAAAGAAAAAAAGGTACTGATTCATCTGCGGGTTTGGTCCATAATGCCCCCTACCTACCTCTTCACTATTACCTCCACTAGACTTCTACTGTCACTCAGGTCACCTTGTATGCATTTAGAAAGAAGTCTATTATCACTCTTGCTGCTGCTTTTCCTGTCTGCTATATTTATTTACTTATACTGTTTCTTTTCTTTGAAGTGTTCAAGAAGTAAACAATCTCTTCAGTTGTGGTTTGCTTTCTTAAAAATGTTTTAAACTCTTCTCTGTTATTGAATTCCATCTCTTGTCCTATATGATTAGCTCAGATTTAAAAGCTGTATCACCCTGGGTTGTATCCTGAGCTTCATTATTCTTCATAACATATTATTCTATTCCCACCTATGTTTTCTACTGAGTGTAGAACTGTCTTGCATTATTTGAAAGTTCTTTCTCTTGTATTTGAAGGTCCTTCTCCTGACTGCATGCTGAATACGTTTCTGAATTGAATTGTTCAATTTAACCATATGCGTTTTAGAGTTTGCAGCGTTGGTTTGGTTTCAGTTTTGTTTTTCTGATGCCAATCTATGAACTGTTCAGAAGGGAATTTCATTTTATGTTATCGGAAGATATGTGTTTAGAAGATTAAATCTCTTCTATTATTTCCTTCATCAAGAAGGTAAATTTTTTTGTCCTATCATGTCCTTCTGGGAGACTTATAATCTTTAGGTTGTTTTCAAAAATCAGTATGTTTTGCTTACACAGTATGTATATTTTCTTTTCAAATCGCTATTTTTTGCTTCTCTTCTTTTACATTGTCCTCCATTTCTGTACATTTGCATTCCCAATTTACTAATCTCTCTTTTGTTTCTTTGGTAAGGTTTGCTAAGGCAGATTCAAGTTTTTCTATTTGCTCATTATTTTTGCTGTGCAGGCCATAAATTCTACTCTCATAATTCTCATTTCTCTTTTAACCCGCTCAAGAACGCTGTTATGGTTCCACATTCTCCTCAAAGTCTGTCTGGGCACTGTCTCCTCGAGTGTTGGATCATTTTCCTTTATTTTGCTGTATCTATTCATAGATGCCTGAACTCATTTACTAGATCTGAGGCCATATTTCCTTTGGTTGTTACTATTTTTCCTGTTGATTTAACTGTTTATGTTCAAGGCCTGAGATTTCTTCTCCTGAAATTTTGATAATTTTGTTCTTAAGACTTTCTCCTCCTTATTTCCTCTATTTTTCACTTTCTGACTTTCTCCTTTTTGACTGTGGTTTCCTCAGAGGCTGGATCTCAAAGCACCTCAGCCTCCTCCCACAGCGGGCAACTCACAGTTTACCAGCCCCAAATGACTTTTGGATGGTCAAAATTGGCCCAGGATGGATGCTGTGCTCTTTCCCTCAAGCATTGTGGAGTACTGCATACCACTCCCACACAGACACACACACCCCCCACACACACACATACACAGTTGTTCTGTCCTGTCCTACCTCCTCTGTTCCTCAGTTCTCAGGCCAGGTACCAGGAGTTCAGAGCTTTTCTGTGCTAATGCTTCTGAGTTAAAGCCTCTAGCAGACTTTTGCTCCTAAAGGACTATGGCTAAGTTGGCTGTTGAGTCCCAGCTAACTTCTACAGTCTAGACTTAGGGTCTCACCACATTGGAATAATGGAAGAGGCAGGCAGAAGCACAGCTCTTGTTGTAAGCCTGTGTTGTGTCCCACAGTCTGCTAGTTGCCACAGTGAGATGGGGAGGGATGCTATGTAAATTCAAGTTCAGTAAGCATCAGATCCTGGGTTTAGGGTTATTTTCTTTAATCTTTCTTTTGGATTCTGGATATGGTAGACCACAAACAGCAGAAATTGCTTTAACTTTGATGAAGAATTTCTGTTTTGTAAAAATATGAGGAGTGGGGATCAGAAAAAATGCCCTGTTAGCCATCTAGTACTTCCAATGACTTGGAAGCCAATTACAGCTCTTTTTTAATGGAAAGTGCGGCCAACAAGCCAGATAAAAGCCTTAAGCACTTAAGAACATCTTCTAACATAACTTTTCTGATGCTGTCAGAACTCTGAAAAAAAAATGTATTTTTTGTTTTTGCCCAGAAATTTCTTTTTACTTTCTTATCACAACTCTGGGCAAGAGTTAATCATACTAGGAGCTCCCCTTAGCAAAACTGCAAAGAAGCTTTATGGAAGTACAAGGAAATAATTCCTTTCAAATCTGGTCCATGCAAATCACCCAGGAGCAAGACTCCAAAGGAGCTAATTGGAGCCAGTGACTTTCTGCTCTATTTCAGACCTGACAACTGAATTGCTATACTGTGCTTCAAATAATACTTATTACATATTTCCCAGCTTTCTTAAAGAGTGTCCTAAATACAATTTAAACTACTTTCTAGATTAGCATCATCAATATAAATATCAACTACTGCACTGTTATTTTTATGCTTCAAATCAATACACAGAGATTAAAGGCTACTGAGATGTAGGATTTTTGCCCCTTCATTAAATGACAAATAGTTCAATATACTTCAATAGCCTCTTACATAACAGAAAAAGAGAAAAATAAAAGCAGACACAGGGACAGCAGAGAGATATGACAGCTAAGAGACATGGGGTTCTGTGTTACAGGGTCAACACATCCCTTAGATTTCACACATCAGTTCATCGATAGCTACATTTCAATATAATTGGTTTCCTTTGTAATTCTAAATGTTTCATTTTGTAGATTTTAAAATATTATTCTGCCAGGGATCCATGACACAAAAAAAGCTTAAGAACCCCTATAATAGACCAATAAGAAAGAAAAAGAAAAATTATATTCTTAAGGAGTTTAGTATAATGGAAAGTGCACTCAATTTGTAATCATAAAATTTCAGTTCAAATCCCAGTTCTGCTACTTATGAACTTGGGCAAATCAGCTTCCCTCAGGGCTGAGTTTTCTCATTTGTAAAATGAAAGGGTTGGACTAGACTTCTCAGGTCCCTTCTAGTTCTAAATGTACATGTTTATTTGCATAGGAATAGTTAATATGCTGTTCAACTCATAAATAATTTCTATTAAGCCCTTGAAAGAACTATTTTTAAATGAGCTCAATAAAGGTAAGATTACTGGCAATCTGACTCTGGGTTCTGAAAAAAAATAAAATTTCATTTCTGGGAGGAAAAATATATATCTTGGATTTTTCATTAAGGTTAAGTGATAGATAATCCCTGAAATCCTACTACCTAGGGGGTTATGACATATTATCAAGGAATTTGCATTCTTTGGGTTCAATACAACTTTCTAGCTCAATATGGGGATGTCCAGTTTATTTTGACTATGCAGCAAAAATCTGTGTTTAACTCAAAAACAAAAGCTAAAACATTTCCTTCTAAGGTGATTTTGGTTGTTTCAGAAGCTATCCCCAGGGCCTTTACTCTTTGGTAGATTAAGACCCACCTGGATAGTAAATCTTTAGGAAATTTTCTTTTTATAATTTGTACTTTAAAAAAACAAAAAGCATGTAAGTATAGTGAAAATCATTTCCTTAAAAACTGACAACTGTTTCTTTACATAATGCTCATTTTTAACTTCTATTTCAAAACTAAAATGCCAAAGCAAACCACAATTTTGTATATTTGTAGAATACATAGACTTGTAAATTTGAACAAAATCTATATTCAAAAAACAACAAAAATATTGATTCAAAATTGAGTGAGCCTGTAACAAAAAATCAGGAAACAAAAGGAATTTAACAAAAATATCAAATGAGTCAATATATCCTGACAAAATAATGAATTTTGTATAGAGGGTTGAATAGCAATCTTACTCATTAATTCTTACATGCAAGCAGGTAGAGAGGGGAAAAGTGACAAGAGGGAAGAAGAGAAGGAAGGATCACAAATACTCAAAAGAAAAAACATTTAAAAATCACTTCATTAGGCCATCATAACTTTATACATATTAAAGTCACCATGTATGACCCAATTTATGTCACAAAATGGTTGTTTATATCTAAATATGTCTGTACAATCACGATGTCAATACACATACATTAAATTTTCTACTTTTATTTTTTAAAAATTTTAATGCTCTATAATACTTTTCTTCTCTTTTAGTTTCCCCTAGTCATCTAGGAAAAGGCAAAAAGGGCCACCTGTTTCATACCAAACCCAGATCTAGGACTAGGCCCGTAGTGGTGGAGTTGGGGGAGAGAGGGATACTGCTGCTTACTAGCACTCCGAATGCCAAGCCCCCTACATTACTCAGTCTCCCATGTAAGAAAGAAGAGGCTCAGACTTAAGCCAGGTCTCTCTCCCATCTCTGCTTTGAAGCTGTTTCTCTCTTAATCTGCCACACACTATTACTATCCCTGTGGCTTCTCCTGTTTCTCTTCCTATCCTTATAATTACAAATCAGCAATCATTTAGAAAAAAAAAGATCCCCGAGCTTCCTCATATTCTACCTCATCCTCATCCCTCTGAATCTGTATCTGTATCCTAATACATTCTTGTCCATCTCTACCCTTTGTGCCCTCAGGAATTTCCTTTCTATAGTGAACAGTGCTGCCTGCCTCTTTCTCTCACACTTTTTCCATGTGTTAGGCCCTTTGGGGGACCTGGATCTCCTCTGATGACACTACATCTTACATCCCCAGCTATCCTTTACAAAGCCTCTCCAGCATTGGCTGTTTCTTTTCTCATTCTCTTCCCCACCCTCATCCTCCAAATCCCACTGGATACACATTGGTCCCAGTGAGGAAATCAAAATACTGTTGTTTAATGTTACTTCCAGACTCTCCCTTTGCCTCCTTCACTCAGTAACCTTTCCTTTTTTGAATTCTACACAATTTAAAAATCCAGAAAGTATACCTCACAAATGGTCCTAATCATGATACTGGGACATTCTGGTTGTTTGTAGATAACTATCACTGTGGATATAGAAAAGATACTGAAATTGATGACAACTATTTTGATATGAAGTCCAGATGACAAACAAAAGGCAGGAAAGCATATCCATTTACAAGTTATATACATTTTATAGTAAGTACTGAAAAACTTTAAATGACTTTCTGAAGAAGTGAACTTAAGCGTTGTGAAAATCCCCCTTCCCCGAAGTTTAATGTTGCTAGAGTTCCCATTTCTACAAACTCAATACTAATAACATTAAAGTTGATAAAGTTAATTTAACTTTATTTAAAACTTTAACCTATTCTACTCAAACTACAGCAGTTGAACCCAGGGGAGCAGCAGGGTTGTCCTAGTTACTTATTTAACCTTCTTACTGCTAAAGGACTAGGGTGCCCCAGAGTACAATATAATTAGTGGTGGTTAATAGAACATAGGAACAGAATGAAATCTGGAGTCCTAAAAAAGAAAACCCAACAAAAGGAAACCTCAGAAAAGTCAAGGCAAATTTAAGTCTGCTCTATTTAGATTTTTTTAATTTTTTCCCAGATGTCACAGCACATAATATCATTTACATACTTCTTGTAGGAAAATTGTACAAAAGAAAGACAACTGTACAAACTGGGATAAGACTTACTAAAATTATGGTTCAAACTTTATGTCTCATACCCACAAATATAGATTACTCATTCTAGAGCATATATAAACAAGTCTGAACCCTGAGCCACATCCAAAAGATGTAGAAGAGAAAGACAATGTATAGACATATATCCTTAAAAGGAATAATTTTAAAGAATTTCAAAAGATATTCCAATGTTAGCAGGTACCATATCCTAATAATATTTTGAAATGTCCATAAATAGAAACTAAAAATTTTAGGTTCAGTTCCTCTCAGCTCAGTTTAAGCAAAAGTAACACAAATTTGACTTTATGCCTCATGCTTCCTGTCTTAGTCATCAGTTAGTTATACTTGGTTTTTCTAAATTCATCATTCTATCTGGCTCCTGAGTAAAATAAAACTTGCTTCTTAGTACATTACAACTAAAATCATATGACAACTGAATCATACAGAAATGGTAAAGTAAAAAAAAAGTAAAAAATCTACCTAAAACAACATGAAACAACAGCAAAATTTTGAGACACTATGTACATATACATTAGTACCCCAAAACTTCAGAAATCAGAAAAGGGACCTCCCCAGGTAAATACCCATGAGTACAGGCTCTTACTTAAGAAGTAACAGTTCATGTCTATGGCCCTCTCAGTCAAGTCTGCTGACAGCTTTGTAGTCAAAGCTCAATCCAGGTCCAAATCATCACCACCATCACAGAGCTTTTCTACAAACTGGTGGTGATCTCTAATATAAAAATTTGATGGAGTTTGACAAGACTGCAAATGATGATAATGCACCAAGAGAGAAACTGGAGAATTTTATCCCAGTTCAAAATGATTTAGTAATGAAACAAATTACAGTCATTCTTAAAATTATCCTGTACATCTGATCTATCAATTTACACAAGAAGAGTCAGGGACATAATTTCCTATTTTAAAAGCCTTCCAGTGATTAAATTTAAATGCTATCCAAATCAATATTTGTGTAAATTATGCTTATAAAGCTCTAGATTCTTCTACTCTTATTTTGAAAAACAAAAATCTGGATTTTATAAATGTATATCTTTATATGTTAAGACTTATATGACTACAAATGGTAAAATAAAGTTAAGTTTCTGTCTTAACAATATTCAAACTAAGAAGGCACTTCTTATTTGAGGACAGGCTAAAAAGATCTGTGGTATACAAATGGAATGGAATATTACTATACTGTAAGAAATGATGATCATAACAAATATTTTAAAAATGGGAAAATATGAAATTATGCAAAGTGCAATAAGCAAAACCAGTTAAACATTAAACACAATATAAATAAAAAGAATGACAAACAAATTAAACTGAATGCTATGAAATTATTAAGACCAAACGTGGCCACAAAATTATGAGAATGTACATTTTCCTTTATTTGCAGGAAGGGAACCACTGGTGTGGAACTTTGTATATAATGCAGTTGATTTATTAGTTTTGTTGAAGTGGGGTTTTTCCCTATTTTTTTTATTTTTGTTAAAAAAACTTATTTCCTGGAAGGTGAGGTGGAAGAATATATAGGAAAATGTAAAAACAAAAGATACAAACAACTGTTTCTCCTTTTAGAACTGAATAGTCCTTTAACAAATGTTACCATTCTAAGAAGTTGTGAATAACTTAAATTCTTAAATAATTTTAATTTAAACCTTTGGATTTTTGTTCCTAATCAATCACAAGTGTTTATTAAGTACCTAGTATGTACTAGTCAAAACGTGAGGAGTTAGGGCTATAAGTACAAAGAAAGAAACGTTCTCAATTCATAACGAACTTATACTAATAAGGAGACAAATACATAATATATATACATATATCATAAATATACACACATATACACATATGTAGCATGGACAAAGTGAATAAATACAAACAGGTACAAAAATGCAAGAAGAGTCACAAGAAGGGCTCTAGTGGTGGGAGGAATGCACAAAGTCTGAACGTAAAAGACAGTAGCTTCAAGTTTAAGTTTCAAGCTTCAAGTAGCTTCTTAAATAATCAGAAGGATTCTTTGAGACAAAGGTAAAGAGGCAATGCATTCCAGGCATGGGAGACAGCCATTGCAAAAAGCATACGAGTGTGAGCAGGAATATTTATTGCACGTAAAGAAGTAAGAAAAGGCCATTTGGTTGGATTGCTGAGACCAGGAAGAGAAGTAATATCTGACGAGAACGAAAAATTAGGTTAGGGTCAAACAAGGTCATATAAAGCTTTAAAAATTAAGCAGAAGGGGGCGGAGCCAAGATGGCAGAGTAGAAAGACGCACATACACATAGCTCCGAACTCACAACCCACAGAACGGCTAGAGGGGACCAACCCACGGTGAATTCTGCACCCAGAGGCCACGGAATATTGGAGCGAGGGAGATTTCTGTTCCGGAGAGACCTGCAAACTTCTCGCGGGGGGTCCTTGGCGCTGTGGACTGGGCGCCAGGACTGGGAGCTGAGTGCAGCCCTGCAGCGGCCTCGACACCCAAGCTACGGAGACGGGATATCCTGCGGCCGCACAAGCCCCTCCACCAACAGGTGACGAGAGTCGGTGAGAGAGTCTCTTTGGCGGGTCGAGAGGGGAGTGGGGTGCCCCCATGGCTCGCCCCCCCCCCCCCCAGATAGAAGCTGAGAGGCGGCTGAAGGCAGGGGCTCCCCAAGCGGGCGGGAGCCTGGATCCATTGTGGAAGGTCTGTGCATAAACTCCCTGTGGGAACTGAGCCTGAGGGGCGGCCCTGCCCCAACCTGACCATCTGAACTTAATTCTCACACTGAATAGCAGCCCTGCCCCCGCCAAAAGCCCTAAGGCGGGAAGCAGCATTTGAATCTCAGTCCCCAAACGCTGGCTGCGAGGACCAGGAGGCGAGGTGGGTGTGAGGAGAATACTCAGAGGTCAAGCCACTGGCTGGGGAGAATGCCCAGAAAAGGGAAAAGAAATAAAACTATTGAAGGGTACTTTCTCTGAGAAAAAACACTTCCCCCCTTCCTTTCTGATGAGGAAGAACAATGCTTACCATCAGGCAAAGACACAGAAATCAAGATTCTGTGTCCCAGCCCACCCAATGGGCTCAGGCCATGGAAGAGCTCAAAAAGAATTTTGAAAATCAAGTTAGAGAGGTGGAGGAAAAACTGGGAAGAGAAATGAGGGGGATGAAAGAGAAGCATGAAAAGCAGATCAGCTCCCTGCTAAAGGAGAACCAAAAAAATGTTGAAGAAATTAACACCTTGAAAACTAGCCTAACTCAATTGGCAAAAGAGGTTCAAAAGGCCAATGAGGAGAAGAATGCTTTCAAAAACAGAATTAGCCAAATGGAAAAGGAGATGCAAAAGCTCACTGAAGAAAATAGATCTTTCAAAACTGGAATGGCACAGATGGACGCTAAGGACTTTATGAGAAAGACAGATATCACAGAACATAGCGTGAAGATTCGAAAAATGGAAGATAATGTGAAATATCTTATTGGAAAAACAACTGACCTGGAAAATAGAATCAGGAGAGACAATGTAAAAATTCTGGGACTACCTGAAAACCATGATCAAAAGAAGAGCCTAGACATCATCTTCCATGAAATTATCAAGGAAAACTGCCCTGAGATTCTAGAACCAGAGGGCAAAATAAATATTCAAGGAATCCGCAGAACACCGCATGAGAGAGATCCAAAAAGAGAAACTCCTAGGAACATTGTGGCCAAATTCCAGAATTCCCAGGTAAAAGAGAAAATATTGCAAGCAGCTAGAAAGAAACAATTCAAGTATTGTGGAAATACAATCAGGATAACACAAGATCTAGCACCCTCTACATTAAGGGATCGAAGGGAATGGAATAGGATATTCTAGAAGTCAAAGGAACTAGGACTAAAACCAAGAATCACCTACCCAGCAAAACTGAGTATAATACTTCAGGAGAAAAAATGGTCTTTCAATGAAATAGAGGATTTTCAAATTTTCTTGATGAAAAGACCAGAGCTGAAAAGAAAATTTGACTTTCAAACACAAAAATGAAGAGAACCATGAAAAGGTGAACAGCAAAGAGAAGTCATAAAGGACTTACTAAAGTTGAACTGTTTACCTTCCTACATGGAAAGACAATATTTGTAACTCTTGAAACATTTCAGTATCTGGGTACTGGGTGGGAGTACACACACACACACATGCACACACGCACACATACATAGAGACAGAGTGCACAGAGTGAATTGAAGAGGATGGGATCATATCTTAAAAAAAAAAAATGAAATCAAGCAGTGAGAGAGAAATATTGGGAGGAGAAAGGGAGAAGTTGAATGGGGCAAATTATCTCTCATAAAAGAGGCAAGCAAAAGACTTATTAGTGGAGAGATAAAGAGGGGAGGCAAGAGAAAAACATGAGGTCTATCTCATCACATTCCACGAAAGGAAAGAATAAAATGCACACTCATTTTGATAGGAAAACCTATCTCATAATACAGGAGAGTGGGGGACAGGGGCACAAGCAGGGTGGGGGGGAGGATGGAGTGGAGGGCATGGGGAGGAGAATGCAATCCAAGGTCGCGACACTCATGGGGAGGGAAAGGATCATAAGAGAATAGAAGTAATGGGGGACAGGATACGATGGAGGGAAATATAGTTAGTCCTATACAACACAACTAGTATGGAAATCATTTGCAAAACTACACAGATTTGGCCTATATTGAATTGCTTGTCTTCCAAGGGGAAGGGGTGGAGAAGGAGGGAGCTAAAGAAGTTGGAACTCAAAGTGTTAGGGTCAAATGTAATGTTCTTACCACTGGGAAATAAGAAATACAGGTTAAGAGGTTAAGAAAGCTATCTGGCCCTAGAGGACAAAAGAGAAGACGGAGACAAGGGCAGGGAGGGAGGATAGAGGAGAGAGCAGATTGGTCTCAGGGGCAATAAGAATGCTTGGGTTTGGGAGGGGGGAGGGGATAAAAGGGGAGAAAATTTGTAACCCAAAATTTTGTGAAAATAAATGTTAAAAGTTAAATTAAAAAAAAAAATTAAGCAGAAGAATTTATCTTTTAGTCTACCAGCAACAGGAAGCCACTGGAGTTGACTGGGTAGGGGAATTGATGTTTTTGGATCTGCATTTTGTTGGCAGTGAATAAGATGTACTAGACTGATTTGAAGAAGCGAGATCAACCAGAAGGTTACTGAGATAATCTAGGCAAGAACTGATAAGGCCTTGAAACTAAGTAGCAGCTTTGTGAACGAAGAAAAAGGTTCTTGTGTGAGATTTTGTGGATATAGAAACAGTGAGATTAGAAGGAAGATTTGGAGGAAAGATAATGACTTTAGTTTTAGATGTGTTGAGTTTGAAATATCTCTAGGATATCCAACTTGAAATTATCAATAGGTAACTGGTGATGTAGGGCTGAAGCTTAAGGGAAAGACTGAGGCAGATCTAGAAGTTATCTGCACAGAGATGATATGAGATCTCAGGAGGTTCCACAGGGAATAAGGAAGTTACCAAGAAAAAAGATAAAGGGAGAAAAGGGCCCAGAACAGAACCCTGGGGAACACGCACAATTAGGGAGTGTAATATGAATGATGAGTCAACAGAGCAAACTGAGAAAGACAGTGAGAGGTAAGCCAAAAGAGAATAAGGTCACAAAAACTCAGAGAAGAAAATGCCTTAATATCTTAATACTGCTCACTGGTTCCCATAAACAAAAGCCACAAAAACTTTAATACAATGAAATTCCTCTAAAAAATATCAGATCTGTCTAAGATCCTTTGAACTTAAAACTAGATAAAAATATAAACACATAAAGGAAATACAACACCAAAATACCAACACTTCAAGAGAACTTCTATCCTTCTCTGGGACTTCTTGTCCCAAAAAGCTACCAACACTATCATTAAATTATAAAAGGTCTACCTACCTTATAATAAAAATGCTACCTGCCATTTAGGAAGTACTTTATAGCTTCCAAAACACTTTCACATCCTACCTTATCTTCATGATAACCCTGTGAGATAAATGAGGCTCCTTACAAATTAGGAAACTGATGCTCAGACCAAGATCACATGACCAGTAATATCCAAGCCAGGATTAGACCCTACAAATCCTGAATCATTCTTTCCACTATAGTACAATGTGTCTCTTTCCTCAGGATGCATGTGATCAAATCTAAATATTCCAATTTTCAAGGTTTTCCCTTTTTTATTAATAAGCCTTATTACAGGAAACTTTTAATTCCAACTAAATTTACAGGTATATAACTTGCTATTCACAAAAACAAAAAATGCTTTTGACTTGATTGCTTTGTTTTCAGTTTTATTCAATACATCAAAGGTGATATAGTGAGGCTCTTCAACTGATTAAAAAAAAAACAACATATGAAAGGCCAGCCTTAGAGATACACTGTCTGAAAACCATCAATGCAGCTACTATTTATTTATTTTAAAGCTGCAATTTTTTTGCACCACTATTCTATCAACAACCTTTGCATATTTTACGTGGGATAAATTCGTTAAGGTATTTTAATGTTTTCCAAAAAGTTAGCTGAGTTTAGTATCCTTGGGATATTAATTAAACTAAGAACGGTTAAATTTTAAAAGTCACTAGACTACGAGGAAAAATGCTGCTTAGGCACTCAGGCACATTTGCTGATCATTCCCATGACTCAGCCAAAATTCTGGAGAAAATTTAAGGTAGCAATCCATCTTATTTCACTTCTCTGTAAAAATCTGAAGATACAGAAATGTGTTTCCATATCTATACAAGCTATTGAGAGAAAACAGTCATTGCACATCTCAACTGACTAGAATGAAGGGAAGAAATGTTTTCTGGTCATAAATTTGAGTTAAATAAAAATTCTTTGTTTCAATCCCTGTTAACAAAAAATTTTCTAAAAATTACTAGTCTTTCTGCTTTAGCAAAAAATAATGAGAATAATTAAATCTTCCTTTCATAATTCAAGCTTTTCCAATTCCTCAAGGTCATCATTCTAAATATGAATTTTCACTACAGGGCACAATAAAGGAGACTGGGCTAAGTAATAAACTGACATATTTAAAATGCATTTCAAATTCAAAGTACTTTTCTTACAACAACTCCGTGAGGCAGATAATACAAATGTTAGCTCTATTTTATAGATAAGGAAGCAGTCAGAGAGGCTCATGTTTCTTTGTACTTCCCATAAGACATACCCTAAACATTTTTTTATTAAATCTATGACTATGAGATCATTTTCTTGTGATTTTCCTCTCCTTTAAATAGAATGGTCAAGGGAAAAAACTGACTTAAAAAATACCAGATAATTGAAGTTTTACTGAATAAATAAAATAGAGAATAAAAAAATAGAACAAAACAAAGCCTTGAAGCATATCTACCTACAGTGAGTCAACATGACATGGATGAAGAATCAGCAAAGGAGAGTAAGAGAGACAGGAGGAGAACCAGGAAAGAAATATCATAAAAACTCCCAGTATTCAGGAGCTGAAGGTGATTAACAGGATCAAACACCATAAGAAGTCAAAAAGAATGAGGACTATAAAAAGGCCATTAAATTTGGTAATTAAGAGATCACTGTTAACTTTGGAGATGGCAATTTCAGTTGCATAATGAGGTCAGAATCTAGATTACAGAGTTTAGAATAGACTGAGAAGAAGACTGAACTAATATAAATAGCTTTCTCAAGTAATTTAGCCACAGAAGAGAAGAGAGATATAAAACGACAGAAGAATGGAATAGTAAACTTATTAGGAAGGGTTAAATTGTTTGCTTTGAAGCAGTGACAGTCCAGTTACGAATTCAGTTTCACTATTTCCTCTGCTTCCATTCAGCAGTACATGAACAGAATGAGGGAAGACAGTGAGAGTAATACAGGGGTCAGGTCTGGCAAGATATCAATGGTGACAAGACAAGGGGACAAAGGATTTATTTTTTTTAATGTTTATTTAAGTTTTCAACATTCATTTCCACAAAATTTTGAGTTCCAAATTTTCTCCCCATCTCTCCCCTCTCCCCACCCCAAAACACTGAGCATTCTGATCACCCCTTCCACCAATCTGCCCTCCCTTCTAACACCCCTCCCTTCCCTTATCTCCATCTTCTCTCTCATCTTGTAGGGCAAGATAAATTTCTATACCCCATTACCTGTACTTCTTATTTCCCAGTTATACGCAAAAACAATTCTCAACATTTGTTCCTCAAACTTTGAGTTCCAACTTCTCTCCCTTCCTCCCTCCTCACCCATCCCCACTGAGAAGGCAAGCAATTCAATATAGTCTATATATGTGTAGTTTTGCAAATGACTTCCATAATAGTCATGTTGTGTAAGACTAACTATCTTTCCCTCCATCCTATCCTGCCCCCCATTTCTTCTATTATCTCTTTTGACCTGGGACAAAGGATTTAAAGGAGTAGCAGAAATGAGGAACCTGTGGTCTCTAGACCACATCTGACCTTCTAGGTGCTTGGGTGCAGCCTTTTGACTGAGTCCAAATTTTACAGAACAAATTCCTTTTATTAATGGAATTTGTTCTGTGAAGTTTGGATTCAGTCAAAGGGTTGTACTTGAGGACCTAGAGGGTCACGTGTGGCCTTGAGGACATGGGTTCCTCACCCTTGGTGTGAAGGATAGTGTAAAGTGAAAATGATTAACATAGGGAAGTGAAGAGAGTGTAACCAGTATGGAGATAATGGCCTGGGAATGATCTGAAAAGTGGCAGGAATCAAAGTTACAGGGAGGACAAAGAACAAGGTTAACAGTCAATAGGCAAAGGGAAACAGTATATAATAAAAAATTATGATCAAGTGAAAGAATATCAGAGGTTGTGAACAAGGAATTGGAACACTCATTGATGGCCACATCAAGGATAGAACCCTCTATGTGCATAAATACATATTTATGTGCTACTCTGTGCAAAGATGAAAAAATGCACCGAGTTGAGAAAACTGAAAAACTGGGAAATTAGGGCATTTAAGGGAGTATCAATATATATGTTGAAGTTCCTTAGTGTAAGAGCAGGAGATGGGGAAGAGAAAAAGACTGTGAGCCAGGTACTAAATTTATTGAAGAAGGAGATTAAGAAGACAGTCCTGAGGATGACACATGATGAGTCTTTAGATAAACAAATGAACAAAACAAAATCCACGCACGCTAAGAGTGTCCTGTATATTTCAGCAAACACTGAGGTTATAAAAAACTGATAACTTCTCAAAACTCATAAAATCTTCAACTCTGAACAAGACTTGCTAAATAAGCCTGCCTTATTCTACCAGTTACTTACTGATTTCTGGAGTTACCAGCTACCTTGAAAAAGAAAATTAAAAAACAAAACAAAACTATTTTCTACTGTCAGAAAGAACTATTTAAAAAAAAGTTTTTTACCTTCTAAACTTAAAATGGAGGGGAAATAGTTTAGTCCATTTAGTCCTATGTGCAAAACTTTAAGAGCCAACATTAATAATGGCTCTACGTATTGCTCTGGCTATACAACTCCTATAACAAAAGAAAATAACACCTATATTTCAATGTTGTGTTTTCCTAATTTAGTTTTATCCTTGTAATTTAAGCCATGAAGAAGAAATAGCTCTCCTATAAAGAAAAAAAGTTTCACAATATTTGATCAGTGTAGATACGTATACTGCTATATGCTTCTAGGCTCAATTCTCAAATTCAAGTGATTTTGTGTCTACTGAAAGAAAAGCATAGAGAGAACATCAAATGCTTTCCCACCAAAACACCTAAATTGCTCTGCACAAGGTTTAAAATGCCAACAATATATCTTTTCTACTCAATTCCATGCTAGAAAAGATCTCCATTAGAATTAAATAAAACTAAAATTTTAAGAATTGATTTTTAATTAACAAAATAAACCAATCTACTTACTTTCAAAATCAAAAAATGTTTATTAATTTTATAAGATCATATTTCAAAGCATGTTTAAAGAAATCACATGTGTATGAAATGTTTCAATATCAAATACTGTACTATATGTTCAATATCATAATCTAAAGAATACTACAAAGTTATTGCCTTTTACAACTTTCTGATTATAGGTAGGCTTGTTATGAACTGAGATCATTTGATTAAATCAGGAAATTTTTCTTACCTCTGTTTCTGTACAATGTGAATACCCCAATGTACCTGTAATGAAAATAAGACTAGTCATTTTCAAAATTTTAAATATAGTCATCACTGTCAAAAATTTAAGCTACTCTGCACACGCTCTTTTAAAGAACAGTATCTTTACCAATGATCTAACCAACACAGGAACTCCTTTGGCTATAACCCCAATGTACTCAGGTCTTTCTCTATGTTGCTCAACTCCTGATGGATACCAGTGGACTACAGGGGCAAATCATTTGCTCTTGTCCCTTTTTGTTGCTACTTCACCAACTTGTCCCCTTTTCGGGTAACATCTATTTCTCTAATGATATCCTTTATGGCATATATTCAATTCTTCATCAGCAATACGGTTACAGCCTATTCAAACCACCATTATCCTTTGAGTAATCAGCAACAATAATTCTTAAGAGACTGAATAATGACAAAGTCTTGCAACCATACAGTAGCACCAGACCTAAAATGGATATGTGTTCAATATGAACATTTACTAATTAATAAATATTTTTAAATCTCTACCTTCTTAAAAAACAAACTCTGATTTAGCAGACAGAAAGCTAATCTTGGAGAGTAAGAAAAACAAACTACAGTGCTCCTTCTGACACATACTATGTGAACATAAATAAACTCCTAGTACCCAGAAAAACCCTAAGTCACAGAACATCTGCCCATTTGCAACAGTGAAAGAAGTTGCCATACAAACAGAACAAGAACCACAAAACAAAAAAAAAAATCCTTACTGTTTGGTACATAAACCAAAGTTCACAGTCCATTTAAGTTGTGGTAAAAACATTCTTCAAGTTCCAGCACATTGTCCATTAGGAGTTAACTTAAAGCTACAGTATAAAAGTTCTTGTTTAGTGAAATATTGTTTTATAATTCAACCTGTGTCTGACCCTACTATAAGGCACTCCAGAGGAGGAATTTCTTCCACTAGTACAAATCGGTACTGTCTCTGAAATTTAAATTCTGGGAGCACACTGAGAGGATAAGGTGAGTTGCTCAGGGTCACAAAATCAATGTGTCAAGAGGCAAGACCTTGAGGTCATGGTATATGGGCTCTCAATACACTGTGCCACAGTATTCACAATGATGTATTTTTTTAGACAAATATATACCTATAAAACAAATGTATATTCACATAAATAAATGTATATACATTAAAGCAGTAACATATTTTTAAGCAAATAAATATGTACAAAGTAATTTGTCCAAAGTATTCTTCATGCCAAGATAATTAAAAATGAACATGTTTTACCATACCATCTTATTAATGCTATGTCAAATAATGAAGAGGTAAATATGGAACTATACAAGCTCATTTTTATCAACTTGGAGTTTCACTATTAAAGAAGACCAAATCCTTACAAGGGTAAATAAATAATTTATCAATTCATTTAGAAAAGGGAAGGAAAATTATATTTATACTTGGCCATTCATTATGTAAAAATCAACTTCCTATCTTTATTATTGTTGTTCTATAGATAGTATTCTTGTCTTCCTAATAGAAACTGAAGCTGATGGGGTTCAGACTCTGGGAACCTCCTTGAATTCCCCTTGAATCTTCCCACTTAATCTGGCCTTTCATACTCAAACCTATTGCCCTTGGCCTAGCCTAGTCTTCCATTGTCTGCTACCTCTGGATTGCCCCACCTGCTTCCCACCCAAGCCCTCCATAGTCTGATATCTCCAGATTGCCTCCAGCTGTTTCCTTGACCAATCACCCTAGTCCCATTGAGGTCCTCCTTGGACTTCAGAAGACTCTCCCTAAACCCCTTCTCCCATCACTCTAGACTACCAGATCACCCCCAGATCCCTCCTACAGCATTTTCTGTATTTAAGTTCCATCTGGCCTCTATGAAGGTGTTCAGATTCAATCCAACTCAGACTCTGTCTAGCTAAGATTCTATCTGGTCAATTTGTTAATATAAGCATTACAAATGCTTAGGCTCCTTAAGAGTCAACCCAATATGGTGAATCTTTAATAAACTTTGTTTTTCTTTGGCTTTAGGAAGGCTTGTGTCAAATTCATTCAAGCAGGACCAGTGTGTCAGTATTTCAGCAACGGGAACCTCAACAAAGCCACAAAACTCAAGTTTCAAAAATTCTAAATTCAAATAGAATTATTTCTTTTTTGTTATTGTTTCAAAGGCAGCCCATTTCTCTCTTATGTTTATTGCCCTCATATATAAAGATCATTCTACTTACCCACCATTAGCAGATAATAAAAATTATTTTAAAATAACATTTCAGAGAATATAATTCTTTAAATTAAACTAACAAAAAAACCCTCCAAAATCCAAAAATAAAACCATAAAACCCAAACCACCTGTAATTTGAATTTTAAAATATAAAACTTAAAATTATAGCAATTACTTATTTGCTTTGGCCTTCTCTGGTCTCTTATCTGTCTACGTACTGAAAACTACTACTGCTCAAGTGGCTCAACGATGATAGGCTGACACTGAGAAGCTAGCTATGAGGTTCTGGACAAGTCTCTGAACTACTGTTTCTTTATTTTCCTCATGTGTAAAATGAGGCGGTGTATCAGATAACTCAAAGTCCCTTCCAGTTCTAAAATCCTAGGAGCTCAGCAAAGATCAGCAAAAAAACAAAAACAACCGAAAAACAAGTTGTTGTAAAGTTCATCTATTTTTTTTGTAGAGCATTAAGAGGTTGAGAACTGGGAGCAGAAGGAAGGAGGGAAGGTAAGGCTAAGGAATTCTGATGAGAATAGAAAAAAAAATGTGTTCATATACTCATATTTTTGGTTGCCCAGCTTTGGAGCCAAGTATTTTGATTCCACTTTGTGCTTATGGACATTCAGTAAATATTCAAACAAAAGTAAATTGTGCCCAGGAGGTTGATGATCTATTGCCAGAATTTATGTCTAAGGAAGGACATTCTTCTTAACAAAAAACAAATGCCTAAAATTACATTTTTAACTGTATTTTTTCACACATGCTCTTGAATTGAATTGCAACAATACTTTAAAAAAAGAGCATTATGATTAGACATTGTTCAATTACTGACATTACCAACAATGTTATAAAGGCACAGATATGACTACAAATGTTCAAAATTATTTAAAACAGTAAAATTATGCTCCAAGTTCCACAAAATGCGCATATATATATATTTAATATATTGATTATTTAAGTAGCCCCAGTGATAAAATTATGCACACAACATATAAAATACAGGCCTGAACCTACGATTTCATCAATGCATGACTCAATGTCTAAAGGCATTTCAGTACCTTCCACAACAAGCATTAGGATCCTTCAACTGCCCTAGCTCTACAGTACTGTGCTACAGCAGGAAAGGGAACAGATAACTCTGCATCATGACTTAAGACAAAAGTAAAACAGGGTCCTGAACGGGGATGGAGAATATTAACAAGAGCAAAAAAAAATTATTTGTCTGGACTCTTACAAGTTTAATAAAAGGATTAAGGGTAATAAAAAGCCTATGAAATATTACAAGCTGCAGAGCACAGAGATGATATAAAACTGAAAGGAGAGCTCACACACTGGCCATCAAAATCCAAAAAGACCTACAATATGAGACCTAATCTAATAAAATGAAATTTAGCAGGGATAAATCAAAAGTCTTATGGTTGAATTCAAAAAAACAACTCCACAAGGGTTATAGAAGCATGATTGGAGAGTAATTTGTCCTGAAAAGTATTTGGGGGGTTTTAAAAAACTCCGAAGTCAATGCAGTCTGATACAGTGTCCAAAAAAGCTAATGCACTCTTCAGTTACATTAAGAGAAACATAGTAATAGTAGAAAGGTAATACCTAGGCAATACGGTATAAAAGAAAGTGTTAGGTTTAGATTCAAGGTCATGGGTTAGAATTCCAACTGACACTTGTTACTTTTGTGATTGGGGGCCAGTCACTTAACCTCTCTGAGCCTCAGATTCTTTATCTAGAAAATGATGGGATTGGGCTAAATGCTTCTAAAGAATGGAGGCAATTGGCGGTGCAATGGCTAGAGGGGCTGAGCCCCTGGAGTCCAGACCGCCTGAGTTCACTTACTGCCTGTGTGACCCTTCTAACTTTTTTTTTTTTGCTTCAGTTTCCTCAATTACCAAATGAGAATAATAATAGCACTCACCTCCCACAGTTGTTGAGTATCAAATGAGGTATTATTTGTAAAACATTTAGCACAGTGCCTGGCATACAACAACAGGAACTATATAAATACTTATTCCCTTCATTTTTCCCATTCCCTCTAAAGCACCTTCAGGGACTAAATCTATGGTCCCACTAATTTGTTATTATCCTAATCAAACCATATTTCGAATACTTTATTCAATTCTGGTGATACTGGATTATAAAACGTCAAATACTAAGTTTATGGGAACCTCAGGGGCAATCTAATCTGATCCCTTCATTCTACAGATAAGGAAGAGGAGGCCTGTGGAGGTTAAGTTACTTACTCAAGGTATACTGGTGATAAGTAAGAAAGCAGGGTTTGAACCTTGATTCTTTTGACACTGTAGTCAATGCATTTTCCACTATAAAATCCCACCTCCATATTCTGGTCACAAGTTGTTTTTGTAATCTGCCCTTCCTACTAGAAGAGGACCAATGACATCAAGATATTAGGGTCAAGGTAGTGTTCCACTGTAGCTAAGTAGTCCAGCAGAGCTCAGAAGACCCCTCTACAAGTCAGGCAAAATAGTCCTTAAGAACATTTGGGATGGAGATGTCTCTAGATGTGCACATCTCGTGCTTCCTTTGTGCTACTATAATTCTGCTTTGCCCTTTCTTTGATGTGGGCACACCATGCTGGGTGGTCCTGTGCCAGAGTCTCCCATGTCTCAACAATCCATACTGAAGTTCTTCGGGGAGATTTAAGAGTTTTCTTGTACTACTTCTTCTGACCTCCATGTGAGTGCCTGCCCTGTATGAATTCTCTGTAAAATAGTCTTTTAGGTAAACACGTTTGGCATTCAAACAACATGGCCCGCCTATCAAAGTTATGCTCTCTGCAGTAAAGTCAGAATGTGTGGTAGTTCAGCTTGAGAAAGGTTCTTTTTAGTACCTTATCTTGCCAAGTGATCTTCAGAATCTTTCTAAGACAATTCAAAAAGAAGAGGTTCAATTTTTTGGCATGGAGCTAGTATGCTGCCCAGGTTTCACAGGCAACAATCAAGTCAGCACAATGTCTCTGTACACCTTGTCTGAAATGCAGCCTAATAATACCTCTTCTCTCCCACATGTTCTTTCAAAGCCTCCCAAATGCTGAGATAGTTCTGGCAATGTGAGCATCAACCTTATCATCTATGTGGACAACTCCAGAAAGCATAATGCCAAGGTAAATGAACTTATCAAGAGCATTCAAAATTTCTCCATTTGCAGTAACCAATGATTCCACATATGGATCATGTGGTGTTGATGGGTGAAGAACCTCTATTTTCTTGGTGCTGATTGTCAGGATAAAATAAGCACAAGTGACAAAGAATCGATTTATAACTTTGCTGCATCTTGGCCTCAGAGGCTACATACAGTGCAGAATCATCAGCAAACAAAAAGTCATGCACCAACTCTCCCTCCACTTAAGTCTTGGCTTATAACCTTTTCAAGTTAAATACTTTGCCATCAGTGCAGTAGCTGACCTTGATGAGGCATCTAAAGGCATCATGCTTTAAAAAAAAAAAAAAGGCATGGAGAAACAAGCACAGAGCCCTGCTTCACTCCACTGGTGAATGGGAAAGTGTGAGAGTTTCATCCTTTAACCAGAACCCATGCAAGCATGCCTCCATGAAACTAGTGTACAATTCTGGGCTTCTCTCATATGGCAAAGCACATAGTGCTGACTCCATCCCAGAAAAGAACTACAAGACATGGGATCCACTTTCTTCCAGGTTACATGGAAAGAGGAAGTTATCTCCCAGGAGATCAAGGATGCCTCCATTCTCCATCTCTATAAAGGAAAGGGAAACAGGTTGTCCTGTGACAGTAATCAGGGAGGTATCACTATTATTCATTGCTGACAAGATTCTTGCCAGTCTCTTTAATTGGCTGATGCTTCACCTGGAAGATGGTCATCTACCCAAGAACCAGCGTGGCTTCAGAAAGGGCTGAAGAATGGTCACCATGGTGTTTGCTGCCCGACACTCCAGGAGAAGTGCCAAGGAGCAGAAAAGAGGCCTATACACAACACTTACTGACCTGACTAAAATCTTTGATACTGTCAGTCGTAAGGACTCGTGGAAGACCATTGGCTGCCAAAGATAGCTAGCTCATCAGTATTGTACACCAGTCTCTTGATAGCATGCTTACAAAGGTTCCAGACAAAGCACAATTCTCTCGTGCTTTTCCAGTTACCAACAGAGTGAAGCAGGGCTCTGTACTTGCTCCCATGCTTTTTAGAATACTGTTTTCCTCTTGCTGGAGATCTTCAAACTGAAACTGGATTCCCAATTGTCAGGAATTATAAAGAGGAAATTAAGAACTGCAATCAAGTATAAATTAGACTAGGTAGATTCTGAAGTCCCTTCCAATTCTGAGACACTATAATATTTAAATATTCATTATTGTCATTGTAGATCTCCAACCAAAAGTCTTAGGATTCATGCCACCTAAAAAGCAAAAAATTAAATGAAAACAAATTCAAAACTATGTACAAAGAGGTACTTATGGAAATACAAAGATAAACAAGTCATACTCAGTACTTCACAAAGCTTAGAAACTAGTACATAAATACGAGAAAAAAACATAACTGTATGAAAAGTTCAAAGTACTATGCAAGCTATAAAATATTTTTGAAATTATTACATACAAAATAGTTAACATTATTACTCTACATCTAGTGAACTAGAGTTCTTCAGCAAACCATTATTCACTCAAATCATCTTTGTCAACAGAATTACTTTTATAACTGAAATGAAAAACTTTTAGACAAAGGGAACAGATATTATTTGATCTCGTCCACTCTCATGGGTTCAATTATCATCTCCCCAGATGACTCCCAGGTCTATATATCCAGCCCCAGTCTCTTTCCTGAGTCATTAATTACAATTCACCAATTGCTTCCTTATACATCTCAAGCTCAGTGTTCTACAGATTTCTCAAACTCAAAACAGAACTCATTATCTTTCTCCACAGAATACTCCCCTCTTACAAATTTCCCTATTTTCAACAGTGACACCACACTGCTAGTCATCCAGGCTCACCACCTGCTGTCATCCTCTACTCTTTATTTTCACTTACCCACATATCCAATCCATTGCCAAATCTTATTGTTTCACACCTCTTTCTCTGATTCACATCTTCTTTCTCATGTCTCTTTCTCTCCATTTCTATGAACATAACCCTAATTCAGGCCCTAATCACATCTGATAATAACAATAACAACAACAGTAATAACAGAAATTAAGATATATACACAGTGCTTTAAGGTTTGCAAAGCTCTTTATAGACACTATCACATTTACCCTCAAAACAATTCTGAGAGATAAGTGCTATTATTTTCTCCATTTTAAAACTGAGGAAACTGAGGCAGACAAAAGTTAAGTGACTTGCTCAGGGCCAGAGTCAAAATGAGTAAACATTTAGAGCTTACTATATGCTGAGGAGTGTGCTAAATTCTGGGGATACAATGAAAGGCAGAAGTCATTTTCCTCAAGGAGTTCACAATCTAATGAGGGAAGACAACACATAAAAGGAAGCTGAAAAGCAAGGCATCTGGGGAAGGAGAAGGATGATGAAATGCTACAGATGGGACTGAAATGACAGGGAGGGAGTTTCTGAGTTTCAGAACTAATTTGATCTTGCAGAATGATGAATTCCTTGAGATCAAGTTCAGGAAAGCAAGGTGGAAAATGATGAGGTAAATTCCCTGAGAGCCCTCCTTACATGATAGAGGGTAAGGAGGAAGTCTCCAATGTTTACCCTCTACCCTCTCCAATCAGAGGGAAGAAGGTGTCCCAGGGGCAGAGGGTGCTGAGAATATATGAGTTTCATATATAAAAAGTTTTCATATGTAAAATCTGCAAGATTTTATCTTGCAGAATAATGAGTTTTTGGAGATCATAAAGTCCAAGAAAGCATCCAGGTGGGAAATGAATTCACAGTAGCCTTCTAGCTGATCTTGCCTCAAGGCTCTCCCCACTAGCTTCCACTTGGATGTCAAGATTATTTTCTAAAATTTAAGTCTGATCGCATTGTCATGCTTCCCCCTACCTCTAGGAGATCCTATTGAGCTTGAATGGTTCCCTACTGCCTCCAGGATCTAATACAAACTCCTCTATCTTGGCATTTAAAGCTCTTTATAATCTGGTCTATCTTAGACCCTAAAATCCACTTAATCCGGGCCTACTTGCAGCTCTATCTCTTTGCCTCTGACTGGCTGTCCCCCATACCTGAAATGCTCTTCCCTCCTTCACCTTTCATCCCTGCCTCTTGATTTCTTCCCATATCTGAGTCTTCAAGACTTCCTTCAAGACTCAATGCCCTACAGAAGGGCATTCCCAGTCATAATTCCAGCCCCTTGGTTGCTAGTGCCTTCCTCTGTCACATTACCTTTGATCTATTTACTCTTCATATATCTTGGATGTACCCAGTTATTCATATGGTATCTCTCCTATTATATTGCATACTCATACTCCTTTATGGCAGGAGTTGTTTTTTATCCTTAATGTTACAGTGTTTAGCACACAGTAAATACAATAAATACTTTTTTGCCCCACTGATAGAGATGAGTTAAAATAGAAACAAAACAGTACAATATTTATATAATACAGAAACATTTCCATAATAAAATAGTAGAAATTCTTTGCTTTAGCAGTCATGTTTTCTGAATTTCCTTGATTTTGCACAAAAGGAAGATGCTATACAAAATATAAACACAGTTTCATTACTTATGAGATACTCCACAGGCATTTCTACTCTTACTTTTGGTTCATGAAACATTAACAGACAAGTCACAACAAAGCAGTATCTTAAGTGTGGGCTTTCTACTTTTTTGCTATGATACCTTGTTCATTACAGGGCTGGAATTTCTGCTGCCTAGCAATTAATGGACAGAAGAAGAGTTACAGTACTTCTTGCCCAATCAGAAACCCTGTCTGGGTGGAGAAGACTATGTAAGACTATGGCAGTGGATAGAGCATTCAGACATGCCAAACCACCTGCAGGAATTCTGCCTCTAGCAAGGCCTTCATCACTCCCTAGAGAGTCTCAAAAATCTATGGGGCAATCATGTAAAACCCAGTGAATTCAAAACTTGGTTACCAAACCTGTTTATGGGTCCTAACAAAATAGAAATAGCTTCAAACACTCTCAAGAAAAGAAACTTGTTCACAAATCTGAGTGAACCTATAAAAAAATCAAAGAATTAGAAATTTTTAGATAAGAGATTTTGATGACCTGGTCCAAACCTTTCCAAAAGAAAGACCCACCATAATAAACCAAGTCATCATCCAACTTTTTTGAAGTTCTCCAGTAAGGGGAAACTCACCACTTTTCCAAGCAGTCTCTTCTACTTTTGTATAACTCTAAATTGCTAGGTATTCCTAGTATCAAACCTAAGTTTACCGTCTTTGCTCCATCACTCCTAGTTGTTCCCTCCAGGGCCAGAGAGAACGAGGCTAATCCCTCTTCCACATGACGGCCCTTCAAATACTTGAACACAAATATTCTATTACCCTGAGCCCTTCTCTGGCTAAATACCCCAGTTCTTTCAGCTATCCTCACATTATATGGACCCAAGTCTCTTCACTATCCTAGTTGCCCTCTTCTGAACACTCTCTGCTTTATCAAGGTCCTTCTAAAACTAGAATGATCAAAACTGAAGACAAACCTTTAGATGTGGTCTGACCAAGGCAGAATACAGGTCTAGTACCTCCTTAAGCCTAAAAGATACACCTCTTAATCTAGCCTAAATTGGTATTAGATTTTATTGGCTGTCAGACTAATACCGAGTTGTAGTCCACTAGATCTTTTACAAGCAAACTGTTCTCTTAACATGCTTCAGCCATCTTGCACTTGTAAAGTTGTTGACTGTTTAAATCCAAGTGTAAAACTTGACATTTATCCCCAATGAATTTCATCTTCTTACATTCAGCATAATGCTCAAGCCTATCAAGATCTTCTTTGAATCCAGACTCCCTCATCCAGTGTGTTAGTCTTCCTGCCAATGCATATGCAAATGTGATAAGCATGCCATCTGTGGCTTTATGAAATCTTGACATAGCTCTCCTCTTTTCCATGAATCTTTCAAATATTACTGGCAATGGCTCAGAATCACATCTGCTAGTGTTTTCAGTACCCAAGGATGTAGTATCTGGGCATATTCCTTGAATTCATCAAGGGCAACTAGGTACTCTCTTATTATCTCCCTATTTATCTTGGCTACCAACTCCTTTTTTGCTAGTTTTGTCCTGTTATTTACAAGGTAACAGTCATTCTTCTGAGCAGAGAAAATACATCAAACTATAGTTTCAGAACAGCCCTCCAAATTTATACTTTAACCTTGCTAAAAGGCTTCATGTTAGTAATAAAACATCTCTGGAAACCACTGAATTTGGGTTTATTTCTCTTTTATTATCTTGAGTGTATATATTCATATAGATATATACATACATATTAATAAAACATAAACACGTGTTTTACTATTTTGTGGAATAGAACAATCTTTCATGCATGGCTATTTTCCATCAAAATAACAATTAAATAAGAAGTTCTCTCAAAACTTACAGGACTTTCGCCCTACTACAAGTCATTGTTCTAATGTTATATGATGAGAAATAAAGCAAATGCTTCTTTTGTGTAATCTTTCATGTTGATCATATAAAATAACTGTCTAGACACGCAAATTGTTTTACAAAACAATTACTGCAGTAGTATATAGTATAATTAAGTAGCTTTATGATCTAATTTTCACAAATTAACCAAAAAATTATTCATATTTATCTCAAACAATATAGATGACATTGGAATTTTTAGTATTCCGCATTTTTCATTTGGAAAAAAGATCACCATAGTTTAAAAGTAAATATGGGTCACAATGAACAATTTGGGTTTGTTTGGTTGGGTTTTTTCCCCACAAAGCCCTTATTAGAAAACAGTAGTATGTCTATAATCCTCAATCCACATATGTACACTGAGTCATTCTTGCAATACAATAATATTCAAGTATATTTTGTCCTGATTTCATTATAGAATAGATGATTACATCTCTGAAAAGCTCACCATAAAAATTAATTTATTTTTCCTTGACTTCCAATACAAAATTGTAGGCTCATTCTAAGGAAAGGGAAGATAGAAAACAGAAGAGGAAAAGATAATTCATTATTGAAAATTTGGGGTAAAAGGTATAAGATGTTGGCTAGCCCCATGTAATCAAACATACTATAATATAGGTAAATTCTCCACTTAAAAGCAAACTTAGTAAAGACAACTCAGTAAACCAATCACATTTACTATACCTACAATACATAAAGCATAGGAAATTCCAATAAATTAAAAGGGTTAGTAACGTAAGAAAAAATGTTTTGAAGATAAGAATGACAAAGACACTCAAACAGGTTATCATTCATTCCTGTTACTTCAATTATCACTTCTATGAAGATGACTTTCCACCTAGCCTCTGAGCTATTGTACTGTATTTCAAACTACCTGCTAGACATTTCCATCTGGCTAGCTGTCCATCACCTTCCAATTCAATATGTCTAAAAGTGAAATCATCTTCCAACAAAAGCTGGTGCCTCCTTTTCTTTCATCCTGGTCACAAGCCACCAAACTCTGAGTCAGTTTTGATTCTTCTACCTCATCCCCCAAACATAATTAGCTTTGAAATTAACCTCACATACATCCCCTAATGCACTGCTACCATGCTCATTCAAGCCATGTTTTGATCTAGTCTACTATACTAGTTTTCTATCTGGTCTCCCCACTTGCAGTCTCTCCTTCTACCTTCCTTACTCACTCTTCCCCAAGTTCATCCTGCCCTCACTGACTGTTATGTCATTATACATCCCAGTCTTTATATCTGGAATGGATTCTTCCACCCCAATTTCCACCTGTCAAAATCTTCTTCATTTAGTTCCAGGTAATCTCAGATCCCCTGATCCACCCAATGAATAACCATTCCTGCCTTTTTGAATTTTTTATATCACTACTTGGACATTTCCAACAATGGGCACCTGAACAGCACTTTAAAATATCTGCAAAGCACTTTACATGTTATCTCATTTGAGACTCAATCCTGTGAGGAAGATCAGGTATAATTATCACCATTTTACAAATGAGGAAACAAACTCAGAGAGTTTGAGAAATTCCTGGAGAGGAGAAACCTTAGCAAGTTTTCTTTTTGGATCTCCAGAGCTTGCCTGGCACAAGGACCTTCATGAATGTTTGTGGATATGAAAAAACTAAATCATAAATGTTATAAAATCTGCATTCCTGAACACATTTAAAATGGGATTAAACAATCTGTCTAAAATAAAGTAGATGTCAACCTTCCTAGATCAAAACACCAGCCCGAATTATCTTCTGAGATATCTTCAATAGTCTGTGGGAAAAAGGAATTTTGTCAAATGGATCTCTAATATAGAATATTAGTCCAAATACCATATTGAGGTTGTAAATGAAGAAATAGTAACACTCCCTCCCCTGAATTACTCCAAATAAATCATCATTTTGTTTATAACTGACTCATCATTCACAGAAGTCTAAAACAGTCATATCCCTGACATCAATGTTTCTTTTCTCATCATTTATGAAATTATAAACTTTAGCTAAAGTTATCAACTATTATTAATATTAATTGTCAAGGTCATTTTATAATTACACTGCACAGAATATTAGAATATGGTGTACATATATGTATATATGTATATGTACACACACACACACACACATTCTGAAAGGCAGCAAAGCAATAGTGGATAGAAATCTGTCTTCAAAGTCAGGAAAACCTGGGTTCATATCCTACACCTCTGACACATACTGTCTTAGGGCAAGCCACTCAAGTTTTTAGAGTTTTAAGCACTTAATAAGTTTTGGAGATAGGCTAGTCAACAAGCATTTAATAATCAATTACATATGTGCCAGGAACTGTACTAAATGCTGGGGATAAAAAAAGAGGCAAAAGACAGTCCCTGCCCCCAAGGACTTTACAAAGTTATGGGGGAGACAACATGTAAACACAAAGTAAGCTAAATACAGAATATATAAGAAATAATTAACAGAGACAAGACACTAGAATTAAAGAGGGGTTGGAAAGGCTTTCTGTAGAAGGTGATATTTTATCTGGGACTTAAAGGAAGCTAGGGGAGGTAAGGAGCTGAAGTTGGAGAGGGAAAGCGTTTGAGGGGACAGCCAGAGAAAATGCCCAGAGTCAAAAAATGGCGTATCTTATCTTGTTCAGGGGACAGCCAGGAGGTCAGTATCACTGAATAGAAAAATACATGTTGGAGACTAAGGTGTAAGAAGATCAGAAAGACAGAAGGGGCTATGTTATATAGGACTTTGAATGCCAAATATCATTTTGCATTTGACCCTGGAGGCAACAGGAAACCACTGGAATTTATTAGGGGGGAAGAGGAGAGAAGGAGAAACATGATCAAACCAGCATGCTAGGAAAATCAATTTAGTAGTTGAATGGAGGATGAATTGGAGTGGTGAAAGACTTGAGGCAGACAGGCACGAGGGGATGACAGCCTACACCAGGGTGGTGGCAGTGTCAGGGAAGAGAAGGTATATATACAAAAGACACTGCAAAGGTGATATTGGCAGTCATTGCTAATATATCAGCTGTGGGGAGTAAGAAATAATGAAAAATCCAGGTAACTCCTAGGTTTGCAAACCTAGGGAAACTGGAAAATGGTACTGCCCTCTCATTAACAGATAGGGAAGGTAGGAGCAAGAAGGGTTTAGGGAGAAAGTAAGTTCTGTCTTAGATATACTGAATGTAAGATGTCTTGTCTACTGGACATTCAGTTTGAGGTATCTGAAAGTCAGGTGGAGATCAGCAGAAAAATTGAGGCAGGAATGGTAGATTTGAGAATCATCAGCACAGAGATGGGAATTAAATAGATGGGGGCCTGTATCGTCAAGGACCTCAGCATACACAGGAGGGCCTGCTGTACAGGTTCTTAGATCTGTTTTTCTAAAAGGAAAGCAACTTTTGAGGGGTTAATAATCACTTTAATAAAGCACATATATCATTCACTTAGTTCAGGAGAAAAAGTCAGCACCCTGAACTTCAGAGAAAACACAAAGAAATAATAATCAACAGACAGGACTTCCAGCTGTTTGACTGTAAGCAATACATACATCACAGATCAATGGACAGATCCAACCATTACATACCTACATAGTTATCAGAGAGAGAAGCACCAACATCTGGGTTTCCAAAGTGGGGGGGGGGAATCCTTAGCAGCTGCCCAGACTGTCATCTGGCCAAACGAAAACTTTCAAAGAGTAAGCCCCCAAAGTAAAACCTCACCTCAGAGTATTTATGCACTTTTCAGAGCCAGAGGGCATCACAACCCCAGAGAACCAGTGACCAGTAACAAAAGGTGTGAGCCTCTCCTAATCAAGCTTCCCTTAATGGGCAGATCCATTAATAAGTGGGGAATATCTTTAACCCTCATTAGCACTACAGAGCCAATGTGAAGCAATATAAAGTAATATAAAGGAAGAAAAGAAGACCTAGGACAGAACCCTGAGGAACATCTAAGTTAAAAGGGAGTGATCTGGAGGAGAATCTAGCAAAGGAGTCAGAGAAGGAGCTATCAAATAGGAGGAAAACCCAGTGAGAATGGTGTCCTGAAAACCTAGACAGAAGAGTGTATCGAAGACAGAGTAATCAATAGTGTCAAAGGCTGCAGAGAAGTTGAGGATTATGAAAAGTAGCTCATGTGAAGTGAGTAGGTTTAGGTACTGAGTGGATAGGGTATTTAAGGGAGAATCAAGGAGTTAAGAAGTGAGTGGAGGCACAGTGGAGGAATAAATTGCAGGTGGCTTTTTGAGAAGTTTAGAAAAGGCAGAAGAGATATAGGACTATAGTTAACAGGGATGGAAGGATCAAATGAGGTTTGGAGTTTTTTTCTGGATAATGGAGACAGGAGCATGTTTATAGCCAGTAGAAAATGAATCAGTAGAAAGGGACAGATTAAAAATAAGTGAAAGAGTGGAGATGATAGAGGGGGCAATCTGTTAGAGGAGATAGGATGGAATAAGAATGATCAAAAAAATAGAGGGGTTGGTGTTGGTAAGGAGGAATGCCATTTCATCATATGAGGCAGCAGCAAAGGAGGAGAAAGCATCAGAAGGCACCTGAGTGACAGGAAATGAAGAAGAGGGGAAAAGAGGGAGTTCATAGCAAATGGCCTCAATTTCTGCTGTAAAATATGAGGCAAGATTCTCAACTGAGAGAGTAGGGGAGGGGTAGGCAAAGGAGGTTTGAGGAGGAATGAAGAAGTTTGGAAGAGCCCATGTGGAGAGTGAGATAGTAAGTTGATAAGAGAGGTATATGTATAGTGTGATTACTATAGTGAGGGTTCAGTTGAGGTTATATAACAAATTTGTAGTGACCCAGTAAGAATTAGGTGATCTTCACCTTCATACAGCAGCATATCTATAAGAGTGAAGGACTAATGAGAGGAGCGATACAAGGCTGAGGCTTGGCTGGGCATAATCAGGAATATAATAAGGGAGCCAGGAATTCAAGAAAAAGGCAGCATAGAGTTCAATCAGTTTACTAAGGAGTCAAGATGTGACGAAGAGAAAATAGCTAGTGCAGGGGAGATGGCCTGAAAGAGAATTGGGAGATCAAGGGATTCAGTGCAGATAAAGAATAGGGTTATGTAAAGGAAGAAAAGAGGAGAGTTAAAAAGCCAATAGATTACAGTCAAATAAGGAGATTTCAGAATTTCTGAGCATGGAGGTGGTATGTTTGTAGGTGAGAGAAATATCAAAGATATGATGATCTTTGTGTGTATCTGAGATGGGGTGGAGTAGCTCACCAGAGGTGAGTAGATTTCAGAATTGAGTGGTTAGGGCATTTAAAGGAAAATAAATCTGTATGTATGTTGAAATCCCCTAACATGAGGGCAGGAGTTGGAGAGGAGAGAAAAATTCTAAGTCACGTATCAAACTCATAGATGAAGGAAGGAGTGACCTGGAGGGCTACAGACAACTGCTACCTGGATTTTGATTGGGTGGCTGATATGAATAGAGTGAAACTCAAAAGAAGAGGGGTTTACTGAATAATGGAGGATGGAAAAGAACCTGGAAGTGGAAACTGAGAACAAGCGGTATTCCATAGCCCCCTCCTTGACCAGTCAGCTGAGAATGAGTGAAGGTACAGAAGGGTAGCCTGGGAGGTCGTGTCATCATGAGGCAGCCAGCTTTCAGTAAGAAGTAGCAGGTGAAAGGAGTGAGAGAGGAATAGATTTAAGATGAAGGGAAGTTTGCTGCCTATGGAAGAGGCTTTCAGGAGAGCAGAATTGAAGGAATGGAGTGAGAATGAGACTTTGGGGCAGAAGGATTGAGGGCAAGTGCATGAAAAATTGGCTAGGAGTATAGAATGAGGCTTAGATAATGGTCTATATGAGTTTAGAGTCACTGGGATGTGAAGATCAGGTGAAAGCAACCTCAAACATCCAGGTGTGAGATGCTGAGTACCAGGGTGGTGGCGGTGTTCGAAGACAGAAAGAAGTATATGTAAGAGATGTTACAAAGCTACAAATATCAGGATTTGGAAAATGATTAGACATAAGAGGTAAATGAGAATGAGCAGTTGAGAATGGCACACAAGTTTCAAGTCTGAGTGACTGGGTAATACCCTTTGATAATAACAGGAAAATGAAAAACAGGGAAGGTTTTGAGGGAAAAGATAATGAGTTCAGTTTAAGATTTCTATGAGACATACAGTTTGAGGTGTCCAATAAGCAACTGGAGATGGGAGACTGAAGGTCAGTAGAGAAGTTAGAGCTAGATAAGTAGATCTGAGAATCATCTGCATAAACATGATAACTGAATCCATGAAAGCTGATGAGATTGCCAAGTGAAATAAAATAGAGGGAGATAAAGGCCCAATACAAGCCTATGGTTTTCAGGCTCAACCTGTATGAAGATCAAGCACAGGAGACTAAGAAAGACAAAAACCTAGAGAGGTGAAAAAACCCAGAAGAGGATGAACAGAGTGTCAAAGGAGACAGAAAAGTTGGGCAGGATGAAGATTGAGCTACTAGCAATTAAGAGATCACCAGTAACTTTGGAAAGAGCAATTTCAGGTTGGCAACTAGACAGCAGAGATTGGGGGGAGAAGAGAAAGCGGGCGGGAAAAGAATGAAGGAGGGAGAGACAGAGAGCAGCAACAATCATAGAGAGTTTTCTCAAAGTGTTTAGCCACAAAAGGGAGTAGAGATATAGGATAATAGCTAGCAGGGATGTAGGAATCAAGTGAGAGTTTTTTAAGGATGTGAAAGACAGGCATGTTTGTAGGCAGCAGAGAAGCAGCCTGATCAGATACTAGGGACAGAATGAGGATGATTGAGGGGATAAACTTCCACAGAAAACAGGACAGAATAGGGTCATTTGTGCACGTAAAAGGGTTTGCCTTGGCAAGGAAAGGGGCTCCTCTTCATGGAGTGAAGGAGACAGTAATGGAATAGAAGGCTTGTGAGTAATGTGAAATGAGGAAGGAAGAAAAGGGAACTCTTAGCAAATAGCTTCAATTTTTTCAGTGAAATATGAAGAAAGGTTCTCAGCTGAGAGGGTTGAGAAGCCATGGAACATTTGAGAAGGGATGAACCATTTAGCACTGATCTGCACTGACAAAGGAAATTCCTTAATGGGAACTCCTATACCAGTGAAATCACAAGGCCAATTTTTTTTTTTAAGTATGCTTCAGCAAAATAATGCCAATGTATGTTCACAAGATTTGGAACTACTTCATGTGTCAGGAAATCCAGAGTCTATTCTTGGCTCTACCACAACCACTGGGAGGACAAGTCATTTTTCTGATTCTGATTTCCTACATGTAAAACAGAGATAATCATACTTACAAACAACCCACCTCAGAATGATACTCTTACAATTAATAAGGTCTGACTACAAAGCACTACTTTCCTGGAGGAATATAATTATACACACAAAGGCATGCATGTAAGTGTGAAAACAGGAGTGAAGCAGAAAAACAGGAATACTGTGTAAGCAAATATGAAGCAGGCAAACACCTTAAATGAAATTCTGCAAAATAAGATAAAACGATTTCACATTCCCAAATCTTCACTAATCTGGATTACTAGAGATAGAATTATCTAAAATTCTCTATCTACTCTCATTGTTTTTTCTTCCATTCTTCTTATTCACTTCTCAACCATTTTCAATCTGGTTTCAGACTCAACCTTCAGTTGAAATAGCTCTCTCCAGAGTTATCTATAATCTCTCAGCTGTCAGCTATAATGGTCTTTTCTTAAGCCTTCTTGAGCTCTCTGCAGCATTTGATACTGTTGACCACCCTCTCTTGTGGGATACTAAGATTCCCTGGGATTTCAAGACACTGAGGTCTCTGGGATGTCCTCCTACCTGTCTGACCACTCCTCAGCATTCTTTGCTGGCTCATCATCCATTATACAGATAACTCATAGATTTTTATACAGTCTTATATATACAGCCTTAGTCACTCTGCTGAGCTCTAGTCTTTCACCACCCACTTCCTTTTGGACATTTTCAACTGAATAACTCATAGGCAGCTCAAACTCAACATGTCCAAAACAGAATTCATTATCATACCTCTCATACCCACCCTACCCCCCAAACTTCCCCCATTTCTATCCAGGATATCACTATCCTAACAGTCACCTTGGTTTTTTCTGACTTCTCACTCTCATCCCTCATGATCATTGTTTTATCATTTCTATAGCCATGACAGCTCTGGAATCTGGTCTCCTTTTCTCCACTCACAGCCACATCCTAAATCTGGGCTTAATTACTTTGTGTCAACTATTTCAATAGCCTTGTAACTGGTCTTCCTGCCTCTTTTCCATTCTACCCCATCCTCAACTCAGCTATCAAAATGATCTGACCATGGCTTGCTCACCCTTTCTCTCTCTCTCACTCTCTCTCACACACACACACACACACACACACACACACACACACACACACACACACACCATAAACTCCAGTCATTCCCTGTTGCCTCATGATCAAATACTGTCTTCTATCTGACAAGCTCAATCTCTTCACAACTTTTTCAAATTTATTTAAAATTATTCTTTTGCACTCTGCAGCCCCCCAGCCCCTAACACAGAGCCTGACATGACGCATAGCATGGCTTGACTGATTATTCTACATAAATTCATAAAGTATCCCATTTGATACAAAACAAAAACTAAATACAACTATAAGCCAAAATTTTTTCTAAGTTATTTGTTTGGTTTTTAAAATAAATATTTAGGCAGATACTTCTCCCTTTTTTCCATTTCAACTACAGGGAACAAAAGAAGAAAAAAATAAGGTTGAGGCTTTGAGACTCTAATACTGTGAAACAACAGAAATAATGTGTAGGTAATCACTCTTAACTCATAAAAATGTCCAGAGTGTGACTAGATTTCTTTTGGTGTTTTAATACATGGACATGCCTGTCCTTGCATATGGCAGAATACACAAGAAAAAGCATGATCTAAGCTTCAAATTAAGTGATCCAGTAAAAGATCTAGCTTATCATTATAAAAAGCAGATCACCAAGAGGCTAGTCATCTAATGATAAACTTTTTGGGCAGCCAAGGCAAACCATGAAACGAAGAAAAATAAAAATAGCCTTAATTCCTACATCCTCTTCCCCCTCTGCTGTGACAATGGTCACAAAGGAGGCAGAGGGTGCAAAGAAGCATACAGCTTTAGAACTGTCCACAAACTTCAACCGGATTGCTGGTCCTCCAAATAGAAGATCCTGGTCCACTGATCAGCAAATTAACGTATTGCTACTATATCCATCTTGACATTCTTACTTTAAATTATGTGTGTTCGTCCTTCATCGCCGAAGAAGACCATGCCATCAGAGAAACAGTGACATGACTTGCACTTGAGTTTGTTTTGAGTGAGGGAGGGCTGGCTTTAAATTATACCAGAAGAAAAAAGAAAAAAAAGCTACATGGCAGGATTTGCTCAGAGGTCCTCCTTGGAGAGGCAAAGAAAAGAGTTAGTAGAGGGACTGGGTTTTACCATACACGTATAAGAAACATTATTTTATGGGATTTTGGGTCATTCTGTATTGCAGTGCTAAAGTATTTAGGGAAAGCTCACCATGAAAACAATTGCAGCTCACTCCTCAATATCAGATGCTGAAGATAAAGTGATAGTGAAATTCTATTAAGAACTTGATATTCTCCAAATCATATCAATATACACTCTGATACTAGATTTCCACGTAAATGGAGAGGGAGGTAAAGATGCAGACTAATACATAGCAAGGTATGGCTTAGAATAAAGAAATAAGTGAGACCAAAGACAGATTAGACAGAAACTTGTGCCTCTAAACCACTGAAGACTTTTCACAAAAAGCAAGGGTAAGCACTGGACACAACCAGCACTAAATAACACTACCAAAAAAGTAATATTGACTGAATTTTGACAGAAAAAGACATTACTGACTATTGTATTAAAGACACCAAACATCAGAGTACATGATTTAAATTTAAATTTAAAGAATATTATAAAAGTTCTTTGTAGAATTTATCCCTTCAACCCCACCAATTGATATTACAGTGCAAGCTGCAATTGTTTTCATGATGGTCTTTTTTAGAAGTATTTATCATTAATATAACAATACATGATGACCAAATACCCCATGAAATGTTTATCTTTGGGCATATGATAAAATCCACTCCTCCAACACCCTTCTTTCCCTCCCCAAGGAGTAACTGGGAGCTTAATTGAGAGTTATCCATCTATTTAACTGCAACTTCCTTCATTAGTAGCAGTGTGGCCTACTATTCATATCAGAGGCAACTTTTACATTTCTTACATTTCAATTAGTCATCACATCCCCATGATAAAATATCAAGAGTAAGACTTTAATATTTTAAGTGTCTTAATTCTTATAGGCAACATGCCTAATGTGAAAATGAATGTATGTGGTAAGAGCCCATATCAGATTGTATGCCATCTTGGAGAGGGAAGAGGAAGGGAGGGGTAGAAAATTCAAAACTTATGGAAGTGAATGTTGAAAACTAAAAATAAATTGAAAAAAATAAATATATTTGCACATGTTAAAAAAAAAATTTTAAGTGTCTCATTCTGGAGAGTAATTTGAAACTAGGTCCCAAGGGCTAAAAAACTATGTATACCCCTTGATTCAGCAATATCACTACTATGATTCCAAAGAGATCATAAAAAAGAGGAGAGGATCTACGTATATAAAAATATTTATAACAGCTCTTTGAGGTGGCAAAGAATTGGAAATTGAGGAGATGCCCATCAATTGGGAATGGCTGAACAAGCTATGGTATGTGAATGTAATGAAATACTATTGATCCATAAGAAATGATGAACAGGTGGATTTCAGAAAAACCTGGAAAGACTTGCATTAACTGATGCTGAGTGAGGTAAGCAGAACAAGGAGAATATTGTACACAGTAACAGCCACACTGTGAAATGATCAGCTTTGACAGACTTAGCTTTTCTCAGCAATACAATGATCTAAGACAACTTCAAAAGACTCATAATGGAAAATGCTATCCACATTCAGAGAAAGAACTATGGAGTCTGAATGCAGATTGAAGCATACTATTTTCTTTTTTATTATGTTTACTTCTACCTTGTATGTAATTTTGTTCTGATTCTTCTTTCGTAATATGACTAACAACATGGAAATATGTTTAATATGTTTGTATCAGATAGTTTGCCATCTTGGGGAGGAGAGAGGGGAAGAAGGGAGAAAAAAAATTTTGAACTCAAAATCTTATAAAACTAAATACTGAAACCTATCTTTACATGTAATTGGAAAAAAGTAAAATACTATTAAAGTGGAGGGAAAAAAGCAAAAAACACAAATAAAATGTTAAAAAAAAAAAAAGAATTTAAGTGTCTGAATCATTTGCTCAATTAAACTACCAAAAAAATTGCTCAAAGTAAATTGTGAAATGGCAGGGGGAAGGGAAAAGAATGCAGATGTGAAAATGAAATTTAATTTAAAAAAGAAAATTAGGAAGACATCATACTAATATAGGAAGTTTAAAAATAGTATCATATAAATACTTGATGCCAATTGAGCAGGGTAAGAATGCATATAAATCCTTATCAAAACGTAGAAATTCTCAGAAAGTGTTCTCCATATTTTACCGTATTATATAAAGATTATATTACACATACATATATATGTATCGTATTATATAAATCTACACAAAGAGCCGTACATAGTCCAAGTCTCTGTTCTGCACTGGCTATGGCTAATACAAGGTTTACATGAAATACTTGCCTTTCTTCCCTCTTCCCAGAACTGCATGAAGAAATTGAGAAATAAACCAGAGGAAATAGAAGTAAGCACAAAATAAGCTGGCCATACAGAGGAAAAAAACTGAGACACCAGGAAAAGAAACAACACAGACATGAAGAAAATGAGATGTGTAAAAACTAGACTGGATTACTATACTGTGATTTTTTTTAATTCTGCAAAAATCCATACTTCATATATTACTTGATTCTAAGGACTGTGGATTTTCAGGTCCTCTTTCTCTATTATCATCTAACTGGGAAGAAATTGTAATACATGACATTTGGACCATGTTTATTACAGACTGTATTTATGATAGAATGCATTAGAAATTTCTCAGTTTAACTGTAATTTTTGCGAATCAGTGTTGTATAGCAGAAAGAAGATGGCCTAGTGATCAGGAAAACCTGAAGTCCTGGCTGTGTGACTCTGGGCAAGTCACTTTACTTCTCACTGCCCTCAAAGAGCAAGTGCAATCTGCATCATTAGAGGTAATTTTCTTACCAAGAGTCCCCAAATATAAATGCAATCACAGGTCAAGTCCAAAAAAGTAAAAAAGATTTACAACTTCTGAAATCCTGATTATTAGTATTAACTACCTTAAAACATCCCTATTTACAGCTCACATAAATCACTTCATCAGCTTCAGGAAAATATGTAATATATCTCTCCAGTTTAACTTCGACAACTACACCTCTCAGAAAGGGAATATCAAAATCATGGCAAAATTTAACCTTAACACCTAAAAAACATCAAGCAGGATTGCTTTTGCCAGTATGGTGAAAGATATCAGGTGTAGACAATATTTACATGTGAGAAGGAATTTCCTACCTCACTCTTCAACTGTTCATCTTAATAAGAGAACACATATCAGAAGGTGGGAGTTCAAGAGATTTAGAAAGATGGGGAAGGGGAGAGGAACCAAAATTAAACGTATTTCCACATTTCAAAAATGTATTTAAACATTTTTGCCAACCTTCTGAATACTTTTAAAACCAGGGGGACATTAATCTGAGTACATTTCTCTAGTACATCAGCATGAACATTATGAATAGGCATAACTGATCATATCCTTTTTAAAAATTCCAAAGCCTGAATGTTCGCTATAAGAAACCATTCTCATTCCTTCATTAATGTGCACACAGACCTGCACTGTTCATTTGAAAAAAACTTACTTTAAGCTACTAAAACTTAAAACTGCACTAAGACTTTTAGAGCACACCTGTGGGAGGTAGTTGATGATAGTGTGGATAAAGTGTTAGGCCTAGAGTCAAGAAGACTCCAGTTCAGATTTGGCCTCATACACTAGCTCTGTGACCCTGGGCAACTCACAACCTCTGTTTGCCTCAGTCTCTCAACTGTAAAGTGGGGATAATAACACCACCTACTCCACAGGACTGTTGTAAGAATCAGAGACATTTGTAAAAAGTGCTTAGCACAGTATCTGGCACAGTGTAGGAGCTATATAAATCTTACTTCCTCCTCATCTTCTTTCTTTTTAGATAATAATAATGAATACATATAGCACATTAAGGTTTGTAAAGTGCTCTACACATATTATCTCATTTGTTCCTCTTAACAACCCTAGAAAGCTGCCACTAATACACTCAATTTCCAGATTAGGAAACTGAGGCAAAAGAGGTTAGGTTACAAGTAGTGAGTGAATCCTGAAGTAGTATCCAAACCATCTCTTCCTCATGTCAAATCAAGTGCTTTATCCACTACATCAAGCTATCAATCAAAAGAAATTTATACTTTCAAAAGAGTACACCTATTACACAAATGAAACTTATACAATTCTTAAAGAAACTAATAAACATAAGGCAAAATGATTTCATTCAGTAATGTTTTTATGAGATGAGCATTTGCTCTTGAAGGTCTAATGAAACTCATTTTCTCAGATTTACAGTGATTTTATTAATGTTCCATTAGGCCTCATAAAAATAATTTAATCCTTATGACATTTCATATTTGAATATTGCATGTTATGCTTCATTTAATGCCACAGGTTTTGAATGTAAATAAAAAGGTTAGTTTGTTGACAAAGTAACAGAAAAGTCAATCGATAAGCATTTAAATACCTACCAGGTGCTTCACACTGTGAGGCACATACACAAAGGATGAGACGATTCCTACTTTCAAGGAGTTTTTACACTTTAATTTGTCCCTGACTCCCAATACCTATATAAAAATTTTTTTAATAAAAGAACTTTAACTACATGTGTACCTCAGTTTTCTTCACTTTGATACATATGTCCCAGATCTATACATCCAGCCCTCTTCTCTTTTATTAGATCCACTCTCTGATCACCAACTAGCTTCCTTTTAGACATTTCAAACTGGATAGCTTGGATATTCTACCTCCACAAGATCTCTCACATGCAGCTGGGGTCTACTCATATGCCTACCACCGGAGGTCAGGCCTTCCTCCTATCTTGCTTGGACTACTGCAATGACAGTCTCCTAATTGGTCACCCTACTTCAAATTTCTCCCCAACCCTAATCTTATCCCCACACACCTGCCCAAGTTATTTCCTTAAAGTGCAGGTCTTACCATCTTATTCTCCTATTCAAACATGGCTGGCTCCTATTATCTCTAGGACCTAATATCAACTCCTCGGGCTTTTAAAATTCTTCGGAACCTGGCCCCAATCTACCTTTCCAGGCTCATTACACATTATGGCCACTGAAGTATGTCTTCTTCCTAGTCTTCATGCATGACATTCCCATCTCTGTGCCTTTGCACTGGCTGTCTCCATGTCTGCACAGTTCTCCCTCCATACCTTCACCTCTTAGGATCTCTTATTTCCTTTAAGAATCAGCTCACAGAGCAGTTTGGAACTATGCCCAAAGGGCTACAAAAATGTGCATACCCTCTGACCCAGCATTATCACTTCTAGGACTGTATCCCCAAGAGATCATAAAAATGGGAAAGGGTCCCACATGTACAAAAATATTTATAGCAGCACTTTGTGGTAGCCAAAAACTGGAAATCAAGGGGATGCCCATCAATTGGGGAATGGCTGAATAAACTGTGGCATATGAATGTAACATATTGGCCATAAGAAATGATGGACAAGAAGACTTCAGAGAAGCCTGGAAAGACTTATATGATCTGATGCTGAGCAAAAGGAGCAGAACCAGGAGAACTTTGTACACAGCAATGACCACAGTGTGTGAGAGTTTTTTCTGGTAGAGTTGAAACTGAGTAACAACGCAAGAACTGAAGAAAAAAATTCCCAATGGTCTTCTAAGGCAAAATGCCCTCCACACTCAGAGAAAGAACTATGGAATTAATTCGCAGAATGTAGCAGATCATTTGAGCGGGTGTGTGTGTGTGTGTGTCTGTGTGTGTGTGTCTGTGTGTGTGTGTCTGTGTCTGTGTGTGTCTGTGTGTCTGTCTGCGTGTGTGTGTGTCTGTGTGAATTATGTTTTGATTTGTTATATGATTTCTTCCATTTCTTTTAGTTCATCTATATAGCATGACTATAGTGAAAATGTACTCAATAGGAAAGTATGTGTAGATCCTATATAGAATTGTATGTCGTCGTGGGGAGGGGGGGGGTCATGGAGTAGGTAGGGGGGGAAAATCTAAGTTTTATGGTAGTGATTGTAGAACATTAAAAATTAAAAAAAATTTAAAAAAAGAATCAGCTCACAAATTATATTCTATTTGAAGCATTTTCTGCCCCCCTCCTTCCCCAGTTTCTAGTGCCCTTCCTCTCAAAATTCCTTGATACATATGCTTTATTTAGGTATATATTATCTCTCTCAATAAAATATAAGTTCCTTAATGGCAGGGACTGCTTCATTTTTTATTTGGTTTACCTAGTGCCTAGCACAATGCCTGGCATATAGCAGACATTTAACAAGTGTCTATTGATTGATTTCCTTATAAAATGAGAACCATGGAGTAATACGTTTATCAAATGTCCTAGGTTTTATATTACATAAATATCTGAGAAAACAAAGTGTTTTAAATAGGCCATCTCAGAAGAATCATAGGTCTTTTATGCTTCCTCAGGTCAATTATTCCCCTGGCATTACAGGCAGGGTCAATAAAATATACAACTCCTTTTAGGATTCTATTTTCATCATTTGATCATTTTCGCTCTCAGACATTCATTCATCACTGGGCTTGATTTGTCTTTTCTCTATTTTATCTCATATCTCTAGCACATTTTTCCCACTCCACTGTTGGAAACAAAGACAGAATGCTAAAATACAAGTTCTGCCTCCTTCAAATTATGTCTTCCAATATTTTCAGATTTCCTTATACTTAACGTTACAAATTCACCAGTCTATTTTTCTCTGTTACTGTATTTTATCTAATCTATCTGAATAGTTCTATCAGCTTTCATGCTTGAAACTAAATGTAATGTTCCAGGTGGTACTATCACTGCTAAAGTTTAGTGGCACAAACCATGTTGTCTCTTCTGCTGCTGCTGCGTCCTATGCTTTTCTTTTCCTTGGTAAGAAGAGAACGATGGTAATGACTTACAACACATTCTCACAGAGGGTATGAGCAACATCCAGGTAAAAGAAACGGCACTCTCTCCAATATTACACCAAGAATAACGATATTCATCCATCTGGGACACTACCCACAACATTTCATTTCGATTAAGAACCACAGAAGAAAGCAAGCTCTACTAAGAATCAGGAAATGTAGTCTAGTCCCAATTCTACTACTAAATAATAACAAATTATCATTTCACATTTTTCTGGCACTTATTTTACAAAACACTCTTACTCTAACGACTCTGTGGGCTAGCTAGTTCAATTATCATTATCACCATTTTAAGATAAAGAGAATGAGTTTTAGAAAGGCTGTAATTTATTCATAGTCACATTACTAGGTATCAGATTCAGATCTCTCAATTCCAAATCTGTGGCTCTTTCCACTGTTTCTAGTTGTGTGACCTTAGTCAATCTCTTTGGATCTCAAGTTCCTCATCTGTAAAAATGACAGAGTTAATCTATTCTATAAAGACTTTTTCAATTCTGGTGTTCTATGCTTTATCCAGTATAATTAGACTAGTTAGTTGCTAAAATTACTTTTTAAATAAAACACCATATAGACCTATTATACTTTTAAGGCATTTTAAAAAGTAAAAACATTTAAAATAACGGACAACTGAAGAAAATATAATTCTACTTATCCCCAACTATGTAAGGACGTATCCAGCATATAACCACAAATGTTTCTCTCCTCTTAAATATAAAAATTTTGACTTGACTACATCACCACTTGCATGATGGGATTTCTACCAATGTCCAAAGGAAGAAAGCATCTGAGAAAAAGATTGCTTCTAAAAATTAAGGCCAATCTTCTAATGAAATACCCCTCTACAGCTAGTTTCATAACCCCAAATTTTAGTGACCTGAAGTCCCAAAATCCAAATGGTTTGAACATAGATGTCCACAAATATTCTAAAATGTACTCTCTTAACAAAAATCAATAGGTGATTAAAAACAACCTAGACTTTAATCACTGAACCCAGCTAGCCTTCTCAAAAATGTATGCCATTGGACCTGAAGGCAACCAAGCAAAACTGTGTGCAGGGTTCATCACAAATTCACTACTGCTAAAAAAAAAAAAAAAAACAAAAAGAAAAAACTCAGTTGTTCACCACATTAATAATGTCTTCCTTATATATGGATCGTATATCATATCTCATATATCATCACAACACATTATATCTCAATGAAGAAAAATAATTGGTTTCTAAGATCAGGTCATTAAATGAAAGACAAAATCTAATAAATTATCTTATATGGACTTGCCAACTAGAACAGTTTAAACATTATTTAAGATTCCAAAGTGGTACCAAGTAATTTATAAAAATAAATACTTTAAAGCTGGGACCTTCATGTAGTCCAATCTCATTTTACAGATAAAGAAACTAAGGCTCAAAGGAGCTAAATGACTCTCCCAAGGTCACGTAGCTGAACTATAATCCAGGGATCCTTACTCCCAGAGCCAGCTTTCTTTCCAATATACCACAATACCTTATAGACTAAGGAGTCTATACACTTTCCAAAACCACTACTCTAAACTACTACTGCTGTGACCAAGCAGCTTTAAATAAACCCCTTTTCCCCTAATTATAATCTAGACTGCTCTATGTTGCTTTATGATTTCTAATACACAATGTGAGAAATTACATTCTCCTGTTCTATAACCTGCAAGGTTTATTTAATACAACCAGGGATTTAAAAGCAATGGGTACATAGTAAACAAAAAGTGATTAACTTCCTGGCTGTGTGACTTTGGACATGTCACTCATCTTCTCAGTGGTCCAGGAAACTCTAAGAATTTAAATTACAAAGCAAGTACAGATCTGATTGGTAGAGAAAATTCCTTCAATCATTGAAATTTTAAATCCAGAGCCCCTTCGCTCCTCCCCAAAAAATTATTATTTCAAATTTAAAAATTTAGTGGAATCAAAGCACCAATTTTTAACAAAATGACAGGTGTAACATTATCCTCATCAACACACTGGCTTACTGAGTGATCACTGGATATACCATGAGAGTTCATTTTGAAGATCTCAGCATTAGCCTAGGCACTGAAACCCTAAGGTTTACCTACTGATTATTAACATTTTCATTCTGTAAGCTCAGATTTATCATCCAGATCAATTTTAATCTAAATGACATTTACAGCATTTCTTTTTTCTTGCTTTTGAAAACGCTCCTTTGTGTTTTTATAGCACAATTAATCTTGCTTTTTTATTATTATTATTATTATTCATCGTAATTGGCTTCCTCCCTACCTCATCCTCAAAAAAATTATCAATGCTACTTTTGGAATTCTCTTCCGAAATCAGATTCCTTAACATTTCAAACTATCATTTTAAGACAAATGCCTACGCGATTAGGTGCCTTTTTCAAGTAGGAAGGGGATATGAACTGTTTTACTATCTTAGTCTACAAGGATGTTTAAACTATATGATGAATGCTTTACAACGCCTTATCAACACCATGAATAACCAATGCTGAATGTTCTCAAGAGGTTATGCGCAGAGATGGCAGGTAAATATAATAGGGGAATACATTGTAACAAAAAAGGCCCAGCCCACACCAGCTCATAAACAAGCTGTGAACATCTGTGGTATAAAGTTCAGGACCAGTAACCGGTATCCATCAGCTCTATCTTTCGCTCCAACTGGGACTGAAGGGGTCTCATCCCCAAATCCCGTCACACAGTGACAACTCTTCCCCTCCCCCCCAGCCCGCTCAAGCTGCTCGGCCAGAGATGGGACAGTTCCCCTGACAGCTCCTCTCTTTGTTTTGCCAGGCTCCCCCTCTCCTCTCACCCCTCTCCCCCCTCCCCCCTTCCCCTTCCTCCCGTCCCCTCCCCTCCCCCTCGTGATGCCGCTGACCTACATGGGAGCTAGCTCTGCATCAGGCAGTCGAGCAGCCCCACCAGCGGCGGCTCTTCCTCCCCGCACCCCACGCCCCCGGGTGTGCCAGCTCCTCCCGGGGGCGCGGGAGCCAGGAGGGCGAGGGGAAGCCGCGGGAGGGGAGGGGGCTGCAGAACCAGGTCACCCCTCCTGCCCTCTTCCAACCAATGGTCTCTCGCGGCGGTCTCAGGGCTGCGCCGGCTTGGGGCTGGGGGCGCTCACCTGCGCCCGGGGGCGGCTCCCCGGCGGCGCCCGGCCCGGGGGCCAGGGTGACCGTGCCGTCCCTCCAGACTCGGATGTGCGCGGGCGCCTCGGCTGGGCGGCGGGGCGCGCGGCTGGGGCGGCTGCGCGGGTCTCCGGCGGCGGCCCGCAGGGAGCCGCAGCACTGATAGCACACGGCCCACGCCTGCTCCTCGTTGATGGGCTGGTTGTAGAGGCGCAGGATCTCCTCCAGGCTCAGCGAGTCCCGCGGACCCGCGGCGTCCGGACCCGCCGCCCCCGCCACCCCCGGGCCCGAGGTCGGGGAGCCCGACCCCCGCCGCTCGCCGCTGCCCCCGGGCACGGGCACGGCCGCGGCCGCTCCGGAGTGAGCCATCCCTCCCGCAGCCGCCTCGTCCTCCTCCCTCCTCGGCTTCGCCTCAGCCCAGCAGCATCTTCTCCTCCGCCCGCCGCCGCCTCCCCATCCCCGGCACAACCGCCGCCGCTCAGCCGCTCGAGCGCCTCGGGAGCTGCGCGCGCCGCCCGCCCGGACGGAGCGAGACGCAAGGAGAGGCGCGGAGCCCGGGTCCCAGCGAGCGCGAGCGCTAGAGGAGGGGGCGGCGGGGGGGAGGGGAGACCCAGGAAGAGGAGCCGGAGGATGCCGTCCCAGGCCGCCGCCGCCGCCGCGCCTACGGACGAGCGCCTCTGCAGCCCCCGAGCCAGCTCATAGCAACGCAATGGCGTCCGTCCCACCCAGCCTCCTCGACAGCCCCGCCCAGCCCCGCCCCCCGGCTCCCGGCTCCGGGGCTTCCGAAGCAGCTGCGGCCGAGGGTGCCGCCCAGAGCCCTCACTTGCATCACCGCCGCGCCTCCTGCGGGAGGGAGCTGCCGCCGGCCCGGGCAGGAAAGCACCAGTCTGCCCCGGACAGGGAGGCCGCAGAGGCTTGTGTGTGCACGGTGCGCGTGTGTTCCACTGACAAGGTCACATTGGTGCATGAGGCCTGAAAGTGCCAGTGGGTTGGGCGTCCAAGGACAGCCACGTCTGCTCGGGCTTTACCCAGCAGAGGGCTGCCCGCGTCTGCCAGCACCGTGGCCGTGTCCTCCACAGTCACCGCTGGCTCCAGAGGGCAGGATAGGGTAACTTAATTGCCCACTAAGTTTGCAGAAGAGGGACACATTGTTGCAACCGAAAAAGTTAGGTGTAGCCTCAGGAATCAGGAAGACTTGGATTTTCATCCCACCTCTTACACGTACTGACTGGGACCCTGGGCAAATCGCCTCTCAGGGGCCCCAAACGACTCTCTAGTCAGTCAGTTGTCTTTTTATGAAGTTCATACTATGTGCCAGGGGAGTACAAAGAAAGGCCGACAGTCTCAGCTTTCAAAGAGCTCACCCATTGGGTGAGACAATATACAGACAGCCACATATAAACAAGCTGTTCACGGGATAGATTAAGAACTATTAAAGGGAGGGCTCTTGATTAAGGGAGTTCAGGAAGCAGTTAATGATTTGGTCTGGCAGAGGGAGGGTTCCCCACCAAATACCCTACATCAAGGAAAGCACAGATACGGGACCCACCACCTATTCCCCTCCCTCCCCCCCCCCCAAAAAAAATGCTAAATTATGAACAGTTAGGGAATTTTAAAGTAGTATATAGCCGGGGAGCTCCCCAAAATAAATAAATAAAGGCTCATGGAACGGTGGCTTGCCTTGGCAAATACCCTTGGTGTCCTTTTCAGCTCATGTTCAGGTTTTGTCTGTGACATCTAGATGCAGTTGCTCACATCAAGATAATGTCTCCAGTAACACAATTTAGAAGCATAGTCATCATCACAACAGCCCAATTAATCCAGCCTACTCATATGATAAGAATGGATGATACCGCCACATCTAAATAGTTAAGTGGTGAACTGGAGGATAATTAGCCACAGGGTGGGACGAATAAATATTCCAAAAGCACACTGAACCAATATCATAAACCTATAAATATAATCCCAGCTTTACAGCAGCAATAATAGATAGATCATTCTTGTGTAAAGCAATGAGATGTGGTAGCTTGTTTAATTAATAATATTCCACCTTGAGACTACAGAACCGTTCTGATAAAGAGCGCCTACAGGAAACTGCTAAAGTAATTATTTGGATGGAGATTATACAGCCAATATTAAGTAGCACTTCTGTTTCTGTCGGTCTTATTCAGAGTTCTTATTCAGAGAACTATCCAAAACGCTCTTATCTTTTAGTACAAATTGCAAGGGTACATAGCTTGTTGCACTGTTAAAAGTTCTATTCTCAAGTGTCCTGGTGGAGTTGAAACCCTAGGTTTTCTTTTTTTTTTTTTTTTAATTTAACTTTTAACATTCATTTTCACAGAATTTTGGGCTCCAAATTTTCTCCCCTCTTGTCCCCTCCCCCCTCCCCAAAACACCGAGCATTCCAATTGCCCCCATCACCAATCTGCTCTCTCCTCCATCATTCCTCTCTGCCCTTGTCTCCATCCTCTCCTCTGTCCTGTTGGGCCAAATAACTTTCTAAACCCCTTTACCTGTATTTCTTATTTCCTAGCAGCAAAAACAGTACTCGACAGTTGTTCCTAAAACTTTGAGTTCCAACTTCTTTTCCTCCCTCCCTCCCCACCCCCTCCCTTTGGAGGGCAAGCAATTCAATATAGGCCACATCTGTATAGTTTTGCAAATGACTTCCATAATAGTCGTGTTGTATAAGACTAACTATATTTCCCTCCATCCTATCCTGCCCCCAATTACTTCTATTCTCTCTTTTGATCCTGGCCCTCCTCGTGAGTGTCGACCTCAAATTGCACCCTCCTCCCCATGCCCTCCCTTCCATCGTCCCCCCCACCCTGTTTATCCCCTTATCCCCCACTTTCCTGTATTGTAAGATGAAACCCTAGGTTTTCTAAGAATGTAACACTGAAGCATAAGTTCTGCCAGGCTCTACCAACCTTGAAAGGCTTTGAGTTAATACATGTCTGTCTTCTGAAAATTCACCCTAGCTAAATGGGGAGAGGCTTATCTCCAGGATGACTTCAGCATGATGAATTATGCAGCCACAGCAGCTCTTAAAAACCTCTACTAAATCATAGTGGTCTGTATAAATGCAGGTACTTGAAGAAAGCAGTTTCAACCCACCCAAACCACCAAAATAATAAATCCTTGCAGTTTTGTAACTATAGATGGTTGTGCTTTAAATCACCACAATGCAAATAAGTTGTTTTTTTAATTGAGAATCACTGACCAATGGGACAGACAAATCAATTGATTCGTCTGTCCCAGATTAATTTAATTCAACATTTATTGAGCAAATGCTGTGTGGAAAGCATGTGTTTGACAAATACGGAATACAAAAATAAAAGCATAATCTCTTCCTTCAAAAATAGTTAGCAATTTAGTAAGAGGATATTTGGTTCTCATTGATTAGCCAAAAATAGGTCAAAGGCCAAACTACACTTGGTCATTGTTTCAACGCTATTGGCTCAGAGGGAATGTAAATGGCAGTTGTTTCTGTTTTTGCCAGAAACTCTGAGGGTTTTCCCATCCCAGACTGATTTTTATTTTTTACTAGATAAGGGAAGCTGTTCTCTCCCTCATTTCTTCCCTATCTTTAATCACTGATTAGGTGTTGCCTCAGTCAACCTGAAACCTGTTAAAGACCTTAGTTTAAAAAGGCCTAGGTCTCCTACTACATCTCAAGTTGTCCCAGATGGCTCCAGAGAAGAAAGTGAGGCTGGTGACTCTGCACAGCTTTCCTTCACTTAAATCCAATTCACTTGCATGTCATGGCAACACCTCCCTGATGCCATGGTCTTCTTCAAGAATGAAGGACAAACAACAATTTAGTAAGAGGACAGAGAAAATAACCATACGTCATAGAAGATTGTATTAAGTGCCATAGGAGAAATAAAAACCACTATGGGAACACAGAGGAAGGAAAAATTATTTCCAATTGTAGGAAAGCTTCATTCTGTTGTTGTTCCATCTTGACTCCATTTGGGGTTTTCTTGGAAAAGATATTGGAATGGTTTGCCATTTCCTTCTCCAATTCATTTTACAGATGAGGAACTGAGGCAAACAGGGTTAAGTGACTTGCCCAGGGTCACAGAGTTACTAAGTATCTGAGACTAGATTTGAACTCAGTTTTGAACTCAGTCTTCCTGACTCCAGATCTGACACTATATCCACTGGGCTACCTAGATGCCCTAGAAATGTTCATAGAATCATAGATTCAAAGGGAAAAAAGACCTTTGAGGTCATTTAGCTCAACTCCTTTATTTGATAAATGAGGAAATGAGGTCCAGAGAAATGAAATGATTTGCTCAGGGTCATATATGTTATAAGTGACAAAGTTTCATGAAGTAGATAGCATTTGATCTCAATTGTAAGAAAATGGGTAAAATTTTGACAAGTGGAAATGGAAGCCTTTGGATTTTAGAATCTTTATAAAAGGACTTAATTGGCTACCTAGCCCAACTCATATCCTCTCCAAAATTCACACTGCAACATATTGGTCAAGGGGTCATTCAGCTTCTACTTGAAGATCTACAGCTGGGGGCAGCTAGGTGGTGCAGTAGATAGAGCACCAGTCCAGGAGTCAGGAGGATCTGAGTTCAAATCTCACCTCAGACGTTTGACACTCACTAGTTGTGTGACCTTGGGCAAGTCACTTAACCCTAATTGCTTCATCCTGGGTCATCTCCAGACATCCTGATGAATATCTGGTCACTGAATTCAGTTGGTTCTGGAGGACAAGTGAGGCTGGTGACTTACATAGCCCTCACTCAAAACAAAGTCAAGTGCTCATTTCTATGATGGCATGGTCTTCTTCAGCAATGAAGGATGAACACACACAGTGAGAAGGAAGCTAGCACTTTTTCAGATGGTCCATTTGACTTTTAGATAATTCTAATTCTTAGAAAGTTTTTCTTGACAAAATTAAATGTTGCTTTTGAGTAAATACAGTGCTTATTATACGCTGTGATTCAACCACATATGTACATATCTATCTATCTATCTATCTATCTATCTATATCTACATATATATATATATATATATATATATCTTTACAACAGCAGCCCTCAAGTGTGCTTTGTTAATTGGCATTACAATGAGTCAACAATTTGATAAAGGAGACACAAAAAATTTTGGAGAAAATAACACCTTAAAAAACAGACTAGGCCAAATGGTAAAAGAGGTCCAAAAAGCCAATGAGGAGAAGAATGTCTTAAAAAGCAGAAATGGTCAAATGAAAAAAGAGGCACAACAGTTCACTGAAGAAAGCAACTCCTTGAAAAGTAGAGTTGACCAAATGGAAAAGGCGCTACAAAAGCTCACTGAAGGAAATAATTTCTTAAAAATCAGAATTGAGGAAATGAAAGCTAATGACTTTATGAGAAATCAAAAAACAATAAAACAAAACCAAAAGAATGAAAAAATAGAAGACAACATGAAATATTTCATTGAAAAAGCAACTGACTAGAAAACAAATCCAGGAGAGAGAACTTAAAAATTATTGGACTACTTGAAAGCCACTATCAAAAACAGAGCCTAGACATCATCTTTCAAAAAATTATCAAGGAAAACTTCCCTGATATTCCAGAACCATAAGGTAAAATAGAAATTGGAAGAATCTACCAATCAACTCCTGAAAGAGATCTCAAAATGAAAACTCCCAGGAATATTATAAGCCAAATTCCAGAATTCCCAAGTCAAGGAGAAAATATTGCAAGTAGTCAGAAAGAAACAATTCAAGTATCATGGAGTCACAGTCTGGATAACACAAGATTTAGCACCTTTTATATTAAAGGATTGTAGGGCTTAGAATATGATGTTCTGGAAGGCAATGGAGCTAGGATTACAACTAAGAATCACCTACTCAGCAAAACTGAGTATAATCCTTTGGGGGAAAAATGAATTTTCAATGAAATAGAGAACTTTCAAGCACTCTTGATGAAAAGGCCATAAAAAGGTAAACAGAAAGGGAAATCATAAGGGACTTGATAAGGTTAAACTGTTTACATTACTACATAGGAAGATAATACTAGTAAATCATAAGAACTCTCTCATTATTAGGGTAATTAAAAGGAATATAGATATACAGACAGCACAAGTGTGAGTTGAATATGAAGGGATGATACCTAAAAAATAAAATTAAGGGGTGAGAGAGGAATGTACTGAGAGAAAGAGAAACAGAGAGGTAGAATGAAGTAAATTATGTCACATAAAAGAGGCAATAAAAAGCTTTTACAGTGGAGGGGAAGAGGGGGGAAATGAGGGGAGCAAGTGAACCTCATTCTCATCAGAATCGGCTCAAAGACAGAATACCACACACACTCAATTGGGTATAGAAATCTCTCTTACCCTACAGGATAATAGGAGGAGAAGGAGATAAGAGAAGAGTGGTGGTGATAGAAGGGAGGGCAGATTGGGGAAGGGAGTACTCAGAAGCAAAACACTTTTGAAGAGGGACAGGGTAAAAGGAGAGAGAGAATAGAATAAATGGGGGGATAGGATGGAGGGAAATACAGTTAGCAATAGTAACTGTGAAAAAAATTTGAAGCAAGTTTCTCTGATAAGGGCCTCATTTCTCAAACATATAGAGAACTGAGACAAATTTATAAAAATAAGAGCTGTTCCCCAATTGATAAGTGATCAAAAGATACAAACAGCTTTCAGATGAAGTAATCAAAGCTATCTATAGCCATATAAAAAATGCTCTGATTCATTATTGATTGGAGAAATGCAAATTAAAGCAATTCTGAAGTGCTACCTAATAACCATTAGACTGGTTAATAAGACAGAAAAGGAAAATGACAAATGGTGGAGATTATGTGGGGAAAATGAGACAATGCAGTGTTGGTGGAGTTGTAAACTGATTCAACCATTCTGTAGAGCAATTTGGAACTATGCCCAGAGGGCTGTAAAACCTGCATGCCCTTTGACTTGGCAACACCACTACTAGGTCTGTATCCCAAAAGAGATAAAAAAGCAAAAAGGAAAAGGACCTATATACTAAAAGGTTTATAGCAGCTCTTTTCTGGTGCTAAAGAATTGGACACCGAGGGAATACCCATCAATTGGGGAATGGTTGAACAAATTGCGGTATGAGAATTGGGGTATAGAAAGACTTACATGACCTGATACAAAGTGAAATGTACTGTGTACAAAGTAACAGCAATATTGTAAGATGATGAGCTGTGAATCACTTAGCTATTCTCAGCCATGCAATAATCCACAACAACTCTGAACAATTTATGATGAAAAATGCTATCCATCCCCAGAGAAAGAAGTGATGGTACCTGAATGCAGATTGAAGCATACTTTATTTTTTCTTGGGTTTTGGTTTGTTTGTTTATTTTTTTGGTCTATGTTTTCTTCCACAACATGACTAATATAGAAATGTTTTGCATGACTACACATGTATAACATATCAAATTGCTTGCCTTCTCAATGGGGAGTGGAAGTGGGGAGGAAGGAAGGGAAAGAATTTGGAACTCATTCATTTAAAAATGAATGTAAAAAATAATTTTTACATGTAACGAGGAAAATAAAATATTAAATAAATTTTTTATAAAAAGCCATTGAGGCAGTTGAGTAGGGATTGGCTATGAACCTGCCCCTAAGGGAGTCAGCCCAGCTGAATAAAGGAATGACTTATCTATTGCCAATGCAATGGTGTTTGTGCTATTTAACAATTTTATCAATGATTTGAATAAAGGAAAAGATGCAATGTCTATCAAATTTGCAGGTGACACAAGGCTAGGAAAACTAACTAATACACTGAATAATAAAATCAGAATCTAAAATCTTAAGGAGTTAAAAGTTTGATCAAATCGAATAAGATGAAAGTCAACAGGAATAAATGTAGTCTGATGAGGGAGGCATGATTAAAGATGTTATCCATAGAACATCTGGGGAATGTTAGTGAGTTGCAAACTCATGGATTCTTGGTTGGTATTGAAAGAGATTTTTTTGGTCAGGACCTGTGATTTTGTTGGTATAGGAAACACCTGATAATGTGTCACCTTACCAATGCAGGGCAGCAATTTCTCTTCAATTAATAATAATAACAGTTATTTTTGTCTTTGTATCTCCAACAGTTAGGCACAGTACCTGTTACATAATAGGTGCTTAATAAATGCTTGTGAATCTTAATTAGAGAAATGCACATTAAAACAACAAAACACACCTATTAGATTGACTAATATGACAAAACAGGAAAATGATACATGTTAGAGAAGATGTGGAAATTGTTGGTGGAGTTGTGAACTTGTCCAAGCATTCTAGAGAGTAATTTGGAATTATGTCCAAAGGACTATAAAACTGTGCACACCCTTGGATCAAGAAATGCCACTTCTAGGTCTGTATCCCAAAGAGATCATAAAAATGGAAGGGGACCCACATGTACAAAAATATTTATAGCAGCTCTCTTTGTGGTGGCCAAAAACTGAAAATCAAGGGAATGCCCATTAATTGGGAAATGGCTGAACAAGTTGTGGTATATGAATGTAATGGAATACTATTGTTCCATAAGAAATGAGGAGGAGGCAGATTTTAGAAAAACCTGATAAGATTTACATGAACTGATGCTGAGTGAGGTGAGCAGAACCAGGAGAACATTGTACACAGTAACAGTAACATTGTGTGATGACCAACTTTGATAAACTTGGCTCTTCTCAGCAAGGCAAGGATCTAAGACTCACAATGGAAAATGCTATCCACATCTAAAGAGAGAACTATGGAGTCTGAATGTAGATTGAAGCATACTATTTTCTCTTTTCGTTTTGTTTTTTGTTTTTTCTTTATTTTGTTCTGATTCTTTCACAACATGACTAATGTAGAAATATGTTTGATATGATTGTACAGGTATAGCCAATAATAAATTGCATGAGGTCTTGGAGAGGGGAAGGAGAGGGGAAAATTTAGAACTAAAAATCCTATAAAAGTGAATGTTGAAAACTAAAAATAAATGAAAACCAAAAAATAAATAAATGTTTGTGAATTTTTTGATTAATTGGTTCATTAGTTAGTTGGTCTTCAGTTTCTTCTTTGAGTCTTTGTAATCTTTGACAACACTTTTTAGGTTTCCTCTGAAAGTACCATTTATGTCCACATGAATCAATAGAACTAGGTAGGAAGCATTCGTAACTCTAGGAAGGTTATACATTGTATATCGAATACATACCCCACAAAGATGTTAGGCCTTTTATTGCTGTCTATTGTTGTTATCTGTCCAACACATGCCTTAGCACACTTGAACAAGATATTGGCACAAGGGATGTTGTTTGTACCAATACTTTTTACTTCTTCCTCTGACCTTACTGGATAGTCTCTTACTTGGTAGCTTCTATGGTTCTATTTCCTCCTCAAAGCATCAGGGTCTCTCCTTTTCAGAAGAGCATTCCAGAGTAAAAGGACAGTCCAGAAAATAATAAAAAGGAAAAAAGGTATAGAGATGGGAAAGCAGAGAGTGAACAGGGAATAATGAGTGATCTAGTTTGGCTAACACATAGGAAGAATGAAGGGGAGTAACAGAATACAAAACTGTGGAAGTAGGTTAGAGCTGAAATAATAATGGCCAGTATTTTTATGGAACTTTAAAGTTTTCAAAATATTTTACATATATTATTTCATTTTATCTTCACAACAACTCTTGGAGGTAGGTGCTTTTATCCCTGTTTTGCAGATGAGGAAACAGATGCTTAATTTCCATGCAAAGGAACTTGGATTTTATTTGATAAGCATAAAGGAATCATTAAATATTTCTGAGTAGGGGAGTGACATGATCAGAACTTGGACCTTAGGAAGATTGCTCAGGTATAAGACACATATTCTGAAGAAGAAAGAGATCAGAAGTTGGGAGACTAGTTAAGATATTATTACAATAGTTAAGTCAAGAGGAAATGAGAGCCTTAATAACTAAAGACAGTGACAATGTAAATGAAAAGCAGGAGAAGAATTTGAGATGTATTCCAGAGGTGGAATCCACTTGGAAACTGCTTGACTGGCTCCTCTTTCTTCTTTACTCCATGCATTCAAAGAAAACTCTGAGGTTTCAAGCCTGAGCAACTGGGACAATAGCAATGGCACTAACTGAGATAATGAAGACAAGAAGATTAAGTTAGGGAAGGCAGTGGAAAGATGCGTTCAGTTTTAGTTCTGATGAGTTCAAAGTTCCCGCAGTAAATACAGTAGGCAATTAAATATACGGGTCTAGACAGAACTATGAAGAAAATTAAGAATTAGAGAAATTTATTTGGGAATCCACATTGAAGTAACAGTAGAAGAATTCATAAAGTATGATACTACCTAAGGCAAGAGGAAAAAAAAGTAGAGAACAGAAGAAAAGTGGATTGAGGAAAAAACCTGCAATTAGGAGATTCAAGAGGAAAAAAGAAACATCAAAAGAAGCAGAAAAGGGGTGGCTAGAGAAACAAATGAAACAGGGAAGCACAATATACCACAGGAACCAAGGAGAAAGAGAATTTCAAGGAATGGATGATCAACAGTGTCCACATTTCAATGGCTCTATGATCTCATCAACGTAGGTACTCCCTTCAATTATATATATATATATATATATCACATGATATCTACTCATTTCTTCTAAACTGTTCAACTCTTGCCCAGGTCTTCCCATAAATCCTCTTCTGGGGGTCTCCATCTAAATCTCTTAACATTTTATGACACCAGTGCAGCATGCAGGATTGCCTTGTCTTATCCTTCACCCTCTATAAGAATTGGAGCCCCTTTTCTGGTCACATATTGCTTTGATTTCTTTTACATGGTTTCTTGTGTTCAGTTGATCATTGATAATTTACTGGAGTCTATTCACATTCACTATTCCTCTGCCCTTTACTGTTATGTCATTTCAGTCATGTCCAATGCTTTGTGATCACTTTTGTGATTTTCTTGGCAAGAGTACTGGAATGGTTTGCTGTTTCCTTCTCCAGTTAATTTTACAGATGAGGAACTGAGACAAATAGGGTTAAGTGACTTGCCCAGGGTCACATAGCTAGTAAGTGTTTGAGGTCAGCTTTGAACTCAGGTCTTCCTGACGTAGGGGCAGTTAGGTGGTACAGTGGGTAGAGTGCTGGGCTTGGAGTACAATTGCCTACTTTCTTCCTTCTATTCAATTTTAGATTCAAGTGATTATCTATCGGCAAGATCTGTCCAAGATGTATATGTACTGGTGAACCAATTCAGTGGGCACTTCATCTAGGTGTATTTCATATTCTGAACACTAATCACTCTGCTTCATTTTAGTTTTCCTATTGGATAGTTATTCCAACTCTTTTAAGGAGTTATGAATCTCGTTTAAGAGGTACCTCAGTGTTCTGAGGCTTGTGCCTTCCCTCTCTTATTTCCTATTTGTCCTATATGTAGTTTGTACATATTGGTACACTTGTTGATCCCCCATTAGATTCTGAGCTCTGCAGGGATGAAGATTGTCTTTTGTGGGGTCTAAAATTGTTCAGTCTGTAAGAAAAATCACTGAGGCAGAGCTCCAAAGCAATAGCACTTCATTAAAGGGTCCATAATTCCCTCTAATGAAGTGAACCTCTGATCTTCCTCATGATCTGAGATGCCCCTAGTCTCCCCTTACTTTTATAGGGTTTGATGCCCAAATATGCAAAGAAGGCATGATAAAATGTAGAATCTCATTGGTTGATAGGCCTTGCTCTTCAGGGCCAAAAATGATGGTATATCCATAAGGGAGGTCACAGGTTGGGTGAAATATGGGACATCTCTACTGACTAAATAGACATAAGATGGGCAAGGCAAGATTCATCTCTAGTGACTAAGTGGTCATAAGATGGCCACCTGCTCTTGTTGGACAAGAGAGAATATTCCAAAAATATAAAAATAAGTTGGGGCACTTTTCAAAGAATCAAGACATCCCTGCCTATGCTGGATTTGAACATGGAATTTGAGCACGACAAGATGTAGATATCCTTGTCAACATTCTTGTGGTTGCATGAGTGAGTTTCTGTAACAGCAAGGACCTCAGCATACACAGGAGGGACTGCTGTACAGGTTCTTAGATCTGCTTTACTAAAAGGAAAGCAACTTTTGAGGGGTCAACAATGTACTTTAATCAAGCACATATATCATTCACTTAGTTCAGGGGAAAAAGTCAGCGCTCTGAACTTCAGAGGAAATACAAACAGAGAAATAAAGACTAACAGACAGGGCTTCTAACTGTCTGATCATAAGCAATACATACTTCACAGATCAATAGACAGATCCAATTGTCTGATCATTACATATGTACATAGTTACCAGAGAGACAAGTACCAATATCTAGGTTTTCAAAGTGAAGGGAAATCCTTCGTGGTTATTCAGTCTCATCTGGCCAAACAAACTCTTCCAATGAGTAAGCTCAGAAAGTAAAATCTCACCTCAGAGTACTTATATACTTTCAGAGCCAGAGGGCACAATCCTCTGACCCAGTGCCTCAGTAGAAATTAACAAAAGATATTGAGGCCTATTAACTGGCAGGGAAGATCTTTAACTCTTCCCCCCACCCACCATTAACCGTATATTAACATTACAGCTTCATAACTGGTAAACAAGTGGCAAACACTGGATTAAAGTTTGAGGTCTACTATAAAGTCTACTATAAGAATCTGTGTTACCTAACTATCCCCATATGATTTTTGTGAAATATCAAACTGATTAATACTGATTGGAATAGAGTAGGGATCCAATGAATTATTCCTCACATTTTTACCTCTTTTTATATCCATAGAGCTTAGCACGATGCTTATGCTAAGAATACCTTTGGCAGGTGGGTGGAAGAACTTAATAAATATTGACTGACTGACTGATTTGATGACCTCAGCATAATGTCATCTTCAAATAAGAATGCCTGGAGCACTTCACATCTATGGGGAATTTTTCTTCCATTTGAACCCTGCAGTAGATATTCTTCATAACAGTGGCAAATACACTTGGGGAATATATGTCTCCCTGCTTTATGACTCAATTGATATTAATAAGCAGAATCATTGAGAAAATTACCTCTGTTTTTGAGTTTGTAAAAGGGGAGAATAGGGTTACCCTCTAGATAGAACAAGATGCAGACAAAAACAAATTGATGACCCTGCTTCAGTGTGAACTTGCATTGGACTGATGGACTTACAGGGTGAGTGTGGCACAGAATATATACCTGAATGAACAGAGATTAAAGGTGAAAGTACAAAAAAGAGGTTGGGATAGAGAAATTATGTCTGGAGCTGACATACAGGCCTGCCTGTTCTCCTTTCCTTGGTTGAATTTAGTCTCTGGGGTATTTGAGCGATGTTCAAATTTTGATCTCCCAAATGAAATGCTTTTATAGTCAACAAACAATAATTATAATAGAATCTTGCATTCTCTTCACCTTTCAGGCAATTGTGTAACTATAAAAATATGGTTTCCTACAAAAAAATCATTTGTTAGTCAGCAGATACACATTTATTAAGTGCCTGCTACATGCCAGGCTTTGTGCTAAGTGCTGGTGGTACTAATATGAAAAAGAAAGACAGTCCCTACCCTCAAGGAGCTTACAATCCAATAAGAGAAAGACAGCACACAAAAGGAAGCTGAAAAAGCAGAAGGAAAGAGACAAAGCAGGAGGGAAGGTACCTAGTGTAGGGTATAATGGAGTCCAATTCAAAAGAGTGCAGCTGAGTGGGAAACGAAGAAATGGCTGGCCTAGGAATCCTCTTTAAATGGAAATTTGGATGGTGTTCCTGATGATGAAGTTTCTGGGCACTTTAATGGAGTTTAATTCAAAGGAATATAGCTGGGTAGAAAATGAAAAACTGGCAAGCCTGGGAGCCCTCTCTAGGTGGAGACTTTGGGAAGAGCTCTTTCCTTTGCCCTCAAACCCTGCAATCAGGGATCTGGAAGATTGCCTCTTACCTTCTTGTAACTTCATCAAGGATATTCTCAATAAATCTGCCAATCATTCTCAGAGATACTGCAGAAAAAATAGGCATATAGGTCAGTAATTATCTATGTCTTTTTTATTACATTTCCCCAATGAGTAACATCCATTCATGTCGCTTCTCCTACAGCAAACATTTCTCAGTATACTCCTGCCCCTCCGACTTTTAAGTCTGCTTCTCTTTTTACTCTGTTAAACTACCACTCAACAGAGAGATACAAAAGGAACAAGCTGGAGAGCTGGAAATGAAAAAAGGGAGAGGCGCTTTGTGAAGAAGTATTTTTTTTCCCTGAGTGCTTTATAGGCAAAGTAGAGTTAGGGAGATGTCCTCAGAGACAAAAAGGAAGCCAGTCTAGCCTAGAGTGAATTCTCCTCAATATCTATTTATCCTCCTAATGTGATGGAAACAAGTTTTCTCCTGCTATCCGCAGAGAGACACAGAGTCCCAACACAAAGTCCTTTTAATTCTGAGAAACACAGAAAGGAAACACCATTCCCTGGTTCAAACTTGAATGGGCAGCTTGTATAGGAGTTATACTGTTTCACATGAATAGGGAGACTCACAATATTGAGCACATGGAAAGAAAGAAGGAAGGAAGTTTATTCTCCAATACATGGTCTGGTGAAACAAGTTTCCACATTAGCCATGTCCAAAAAAAATATCTCTTTCTGCATTTTATGTTCATCATCTCTCTGAGAGAAGGTGAATAATATTGTATCTTTATTATTTTGGACATGTGGCTTATCATTCCACTGATCAGAGTTCTAAAGCCTTTCAAAGTTATTTTTCTCTAAAATGTTATCATTGTATAAATAGTTCTTATAGGGAAGCAGAAAGCTGGGAAATAATCTTTATAGCCAGTTTGTCTCTGATAAAGGCCTCATTTCCAAAATATATATTACACTCATAACTGAGTCAAATTTATGAGAAGATAAGTCATTCCCTAATTGATAAATGATCAAAGGATATGAATAGGCAGTTTTCAGAGGAAGAAATTAAAGCTATCTTTAGTCATATAAAAATATTCTTAATCACTATTGATTAGAGAAATGCAAATCAAAACAACTCTGAGGTACCCCATCATACCTATCAGACTGGCTAACAACAAAATAATAAATGTTGGAGAAGATGTGGGAAGATGGGAATACTAATGCATTGTTGGTGGAGTTGTGAACTGAACCAACCATTCTGGAAAACAATTTGGAATTATGCCCAAAGGATTATAAGTCTGTACATTCCCTGTGACCCAGCAATACCACTTCTAGATGTGTATCCCAAAGACATTATAAAAATGGGGAAAGAACCCACATGTACAAAAATATTTATAACAGCTCTTTTTGTGGTGGCAAAGAATTGGAAATTAAGGGGATGTCCATCAATTGGGGAATGGCTCAACAAGTTGTGGTAGATAAATATAATGGAATACTATTATACTATAAGAAATGATGAGCAGCAGACTTCAGAAAAACCTGGAAAGGCTTACACGAACTGACACTGAGTGAGGGGAGCAGAACCAGGAGAACATTGTACACAGTAACAGCCACATTCTGTAATGACTGACTTTGATAGACTTAGCTCTTCTCAGCAATGCAAGGATATAAGACAACTACAAAAGACTCATGATGGAAAATGCTACCCACACCAGAGAAAGAACTTTGGAGTCTGAATGCAACTGGCAGCTAACTATTTGCTCTACTTTTCTTTATTGTTTTGTTTTTTCTTTCTGTAATTCCTCCCATTAGTTCTAATTCTTCTTTACATCATGATTAATGTGAAAATATGTTTAATAGAAATGTATAGGTAGGGCCTATATATCAGATTGCAGAGAGTCTTGGAGAGGGTGAAGGAGATGGAGGGGGAGAAAATTTAAAACTCATCTTATGAAAGTGAATGTTGAAAACTAAAAATTAATTAATTATAAAAAAAAAGAAAAAAGAAATTGTTCTTCTACTTCAGCTCATTTTGCATCATTTCATAGAGAACTTCACAGTTTCCTATGAAAGTGTCCATTTCCATCAAGTCTTATGGTATGTTAATATTATATTACACTCATATATCTCAATTTATTTAGCCATTCCTCAAAAGAAGACATCCCTTTAGTTCTCAACTTTTGGCTACTATGAAAAGAAGTGCTATAAATATTCTTGCACATATAGTTCCTTTTCCTCTTTCTTTGATATCTTTGTAATGTAGGCCTGGTGGTGATATATAACTGGGTTGCTCACAGTTTGTTAACTTTCTGGGCAGAGTTCTTAATTGCTTTTCAAAATGACTGGAGCAATTCACAACTCCACCAAAAATGCACTAGTCAAAAGCCCCTCCAACATTTGTCATTTTCATCCTTTGTCTTCTTTGCTAGTCTAATAGGTGTGAGGTAAAACTTCAAAATTACTTTAATTTTCATTTCCCTAATCAGTGTTTTAGGACATTTTTCATATAATTGTTGATAGGTTGGATTTCTTCCCTTAAAACTATCTGTTGATATCTATTTATGTATTGGGGAATGACTTTTATCCTTATAAACTTTTTGGTAGAAATGCATGTTGGAAATAAACCAAGTTTCCTGATATCTTGCCCCATGTGGGGAGACAAAAGTAGGTAAGAGATTGCCAGTGCTGAGTCCTAGCTGCTATTGACATTTACAGGCTACTGACTTAGCACAATGACTCCCAGCGTCTTTTATTTCTTTCTAGTATAGAACCTGATTCTCAACACATGTGCTCCCAGAAAACTATCTCACCTACAAGGTATTTTGTCAGTCATCATCAAAGCATTGTCTTACAAACTCCCACAAATTGGCCTAGCAGCATAGGATCTCAAATTGTATTACAAAGCAGTAATCTTCAAAACAATCTGGTACTGGCTAAGAAACAGAGTGGTAGATCAGTGCAATAGATTAGGTATACAATATACAGTGATAAATGACCATAGTAGTCTAGTGTTTGATGAACCTAAAATTTTTGGGACAAGAACTCAACTATTTGACAAAAATTACTGGAAAAACTGGAATGCAGTCTGGCAGAAACTAGTTATAGACCAACATCTGACACTGTATACCAAGATAAGGTCAAAATGGGTACATGATTTAGACATAAAGGGTGATATCATAAGTAAATTAATGGAGCATGGAATATTGCACCTGTCAGATCTATGGATAAGGGAAGAATTTATGACCAAAGAATAGATAAGGAGCTTTATGAGATGTAAAATTGACACTTTTGATTACACTAAATTTAAAAGGTTTTACACACACAAAACTGATTCAGTTATGATTAGAAGGAAATTTAAAAAAAAAAACTAGAAAAAATTTTAGAGCATGTTTCTCTAATAAAAAGAAATTTCTCAATTATAATCGGGAAATGAGTCAAATTTATAAGGATATGAGTCATTCCCCAAATTATAAATGTTCAAAGGATATAAACAGGCAGTTTTCAGAAGCAGAATCAAATCTATATATAGTCATATAAAAATGCCCTAAATCATTGTCATTTAGAGAAATGCAAATTGAAACAACTCTGAGGTACCACCTCACACCTATCAGATTGGCTAATGTGACAGAAAAGAAAAATGACAAATATTGGAGGAGATGTGGAAAAATTAGGACACTAATGCACTATTGGTGAAGTTGTGAAGTGATTCAACCATTCTGGAGAGTGATTTGAAACTATGCTCAAAGAGTTATAAAACTGAATACCCTTTGGCCTAGCACTACCATTACAAGGTCTGTATCCCAAAGAGATTTTTAAAAAAAGGAAAAGGACCTATATGTACAAAAATATTTATAGCAGTTCTTTTTGTGGTGGCAAAAGAGTTGGAAGTTGAAGGATTCCCATCAATTGGGGAATAGCTGAACAAGTTGTGATATATAACTGATGGAATACCATTGTGCTATTAAAAATGAGCAACATGGTTTCTGAAAAACATGAGATTTATATGAACTGATTCAAAGTGAAGTGAAGTAGAACCAAGTGAACATTGTACATACTAACAGCAATGTTGTACAATCATCTACTGAGAATGACTTACTTGTTCTTAACAGAGATCCAAGACAACTATGAAGGACTTAGAATAAAAAGTGTTATCCTTTACCAGAGAAAGAACTGATGGAGTCTGAATGCAGATTAAAGCATGGCTTTTTTTTTACTTTGAAAAACATTTTTTGGTCTGTGTTTTCTTTTGTAATATGGCTAATATGGAAATATGTTTTGCATCGCTGAGCATGGATAATCTATATCAAATTGCTTGCTTTCTCAAGAAGAAGGAGGGAAGAGGGAAGGAGGAAATTTGAAACTCAGAATTTTTTTTAAAAAACCAAATATTAAAAATGTTTTTACATGTAATTAGAGAAAAATAAAATTTAAAATAAATACCAAACAAAATCCCATCACTGGACCAGAGGACCTATTCATTTAGCAGAAAATGCATTTAATAAACATAATAATAATAAATATAACAAAAAATGTCAGAAGACAGATTTTCTGTTACAAACAGGAGTACATCCACCCTTAAGTTACCACACTGTCAGTAGGTAAAGAAATATACCTGGTGAATATGTGTGCCCCAGGAGTATATAGGGCCATGGAGATTCATGCTTTCATGCTGTTTAGCTACCAGTATACTCTGGTGATGCTTTTGCACTGCCCTTGGCTACGGTCCACCAGGTTTCTTAAAGTCATGCCTCACATAAACAGAGAAAAAGAGCTGAACATCTTCTCTGAGCTGCTCTATGCTGCCCACTTCTAAGCATCTCTGCACTTTATTGGAGAAGATGAAACTCTCTGCTACCATCTGCTGGTGTTTCGGGTTCTTCCCCAAAGGGCAAAAATAGCAAAGAGATATCAAAACAATGTATTGTCCTCTGCAGGAGTGGCAGAAAATGGAATATAACAGAATATGAAGATAAGAAATTTTAGACTTTCCTTCCTCACTTCGAGTCTTAATCATCTAGTCCATATAATGAGAAATATCAAATTTTTGTAATTCACAGTGGATCTTGCTGTGAAGTGGTGGTGATAATGAGCAGAATCAGGACCAATAAAAGAAGGGCCACCGAACAAAGGATGACATTTCCAGAGTAGTTATCAGTCCTCCCCAAGGGTCAGCATCATCTGTAGTAAGGTACATAAAAGTATATTATCCTCTTGCAGGCAGTCTGTCCCAGCACTGAAGTCAATGCCAAAACTCACCTCTCTTACTCATTGTTCCTTGTCCCATCAGCCAGGAACTCACTCTCCCTGAAAGCTTCACAATGGGGAGCGAGAAGAATATTAAATCTTTACCCTTTTACTAGTCTCTGCTAAAGGGCTGGGTAAATAGCTTCATTTCCATTCCACTTATTTCCAGAAAGCAAGGTAATTCGGCTTCTTGGTCCTCTAAGTCCCTCCCCAATAGGAGTTGACTGCTGACCTCTGGCACCAGTGTAGAAGGGCGTTACATTATTAGCTCCAGACTATAGTAAACAGTAGATTATAATGGGTCTATCTATGCTGCTGTGCCTACTGCACCGGCATCAAGTCAATTCAACAAGCATTTATTACGCACATTTATTGAGCACTATTACTATATGCCAGGCACTGTGCTAAGTGCTGTGGAGATATAAATACGGGCAAAAAAAAAATGGTCTCTACTAATTTTTTTTCATATATTTTTAGTTTTCAACAATCTTTTATGGGATCTTGAGTTCATAATTTTTCCCTCTCTCTTCTCTCCTCTCACCCCCTCCCCCCATGGCATACAATCTGATATAGGGAATACATGTATAATCATATTAAATATATTTCCACATTAGACATGTTGTAAAAAGAGAATCAGAACAAAAAGGGGAAACTATGAGAATGAAAAAACAAAACAAAAAAAAAGAGAAAATAGTGTGCTTCAATCTGCATTCAGATTCCTTAGTTTTTTCCTCTGGATATGGAGAGCATTTTCCATCATGAGTCTTTTGGGATTGTCTTAGATTGTTGCATTGCTACAATAAATATATTAAAGTTGGTCATTATACAATGTTGCTGTTACGGGTATAAATTCAAGGAGCTTACATTCTAAGTAGGGAAGATAACGTAAAAAGGAGCTGAAAAAGAGAGAGAGGAGGGGATATACCAACTTGGAGGGGCATGTGGAAGCCGAGCAGGAGAGGAATGAAAGGTGACTGGCCTGGGTCCTTCCTCAAAATGGAGGTTCTTGGAGAAACTCACCAATGGAAGAAGGAGGTCTATTGCTATCCACTCCGTTATTGTTAGGGATTATACTACTGGCTACTTCCCTATCTGATGGGATGCTTGGGTTCATGTACTTGGATCCCAATTCTAAAATCACATTTCTCTTTATTTTCTTTTAATTTTTATTTTTTTTAAATTTAGTTATTTAACTTTTAACATTCATTTTCACAAAATTTTGGGTTCCAAACTTTCTCCCCATTTGTCCCCTCCCTCCACCCCAAAACACAGAGCATTCTAATTGCCCCTATCACCAATCTGCCCTCTCTTCTATCATCCCTCCCTTCCCTTGTCCCTATCTTCTCTTTTGGCCTGTAGGGCCAGATAACTTTCTATACCTCATTACCTGTATTTCTTATTTCCTAGTAGCAAGAACAGTACTCAACAGGTGTTCCTAAAACTTTGAGTTCCAACTTCTCTTCATCCCTCCCTCCCCACCCATTTCCTTTGGGAAGGCAAGCAATTCAATATAGGCCATATCTGTGTAGTTTTGCAAATGACTTCCATAATAGTCGTGTTGTGTAAGACTAACTATATTTCCCTCCATCCTATCCTGTCCCCCATTGCTTCTATTCTCTCTTTTGATCTTATCCCTCCCCAAGAGTGTTGACTTCAAATTGCACCCTCCTCCCCATGCCCTCCCTTACATCATCCCCCTCACCCTGCTTATCCCCTTCTCCCCCACTTTCCTGTATTGTAAGATAGGTTTTCATACCAAAATGAGTGTGCATTTTATTCCTTCCTTTAGTCAAATGTGATGAGAGTAAACTTCATGTTTTCTCTCACCTCCCCTCTTTTTTCCTCCACTGAAAAGTCTTTTGCTTGCCTCTTTCATGAGAGATAATTTGCCCCATTCCATTTTCTCCCTTTCTCCTCCCAATATATTTCTCTCTCACTGCTTAATTTCATTTTTTAAAGATATGATCCCATCCTATTCAATTCACTCTGTGCTCTCTGTCTCTGTGTGTGTGCGTGCATTTTGGTGGTGGTGGAGGGGTGTATGTGTGTGTAATCTCACCAACTACCCAGATACTGAAAAGTTTCAAGAGTTACAAATATTATCTTTCCATGTAGGAATGTAAACAGTTCAACTTTAGTAAGTCCCTTATGACTTCTCCTTGCTGTTTACCTTTTCATGCTTCTCTTCATTCTTGTGTTTGAAAGTCAAATTTTCTTCTCAGCTCTGGTCTTTTCATCAAGAATGCTTGAAAGTCCTTGATTTCATTGAAAGACCATTCTTTCCCCTGAAGTATTATACTCAGTTTTGCTGGGTAGGTGATTCTTGGTTTTAGTCCTAGTTCCTTTGACTTCTGGAATATCCTATTCCATGCCCTTTAATCTCTTAATGTAGAAGCTGCTAGATCTTGTGTTATCCTGATTGTATTTCCACAATACTTGAACTGTTTTTTTCTAGCTGCTTGCAATATTTTCTCCTTGACCAGGGAACTCGGGAATTTGGCCACAATGTTCCTAGGAGTTTCTCTTTTTGGATCTCTTTCAGGTGGTGATCAGTGAATTCCTTGAATACTTATTTTGCCCTCTGGTTCTAGAATCTCAGGGCAGTTTTCCTTGATAATTTCATGAAAGATAATGTCTAGGCTCTTTTTTTGATCATGGCTTTCAGGTAGTCCCATAATTTTTAAATTGTCTCTCCTGGATATATTTTCCAGGTCAATTGTTTTTCCAATGAGATATTTCACATTATGTTCCACTTTTTCATTCTTTTGGTTTTGTTTTGTGATTTCTTGGTTTCTCATAAAGTCATTAGCCTTCATCTGTTCCATTCTGATTTTGAAAGAACTATTTTCTTCAGTGAGCTTTTGAACCTCCTTTTCCATTTGGCTAATTCTGCTTTTGAAAGCATTCTTCTCCTCATTGGCTTTTTGAACCTCTTTTGCCAATTGAGTTAGCCTATTTTTCAAGGTGTTATTTTCTTCAGCATTTTTTGGGGTCTCCTTTAGCAAGGTGTTGACCTGCTTTTCATGCTTTTCTTGCATCTCTCTCATTTCTCTTCCCAGTTTTTCTTCCACCTCTCTAACTTGATTTTCAAAATCCTTTTTGAGCTCTTCCATGGCCTGAACCCATTGAATATTTATTTTGGATGTTTGGGATACAGAAGCCTTGACTTCTATGTCTTTCCCTGATGGTAAGCATTGTTCTTCCTCATCTGAAAGGATGGGAGGAGATATTTGTTCACCAAGAAAGTAACCTTCTATGGTCTTATTTTTTTCCCTTTTCTGGGCATTTTGCCAGCCAGTTACTTGACTTCTGAGTTTCCTCTCCACACCCACCTCACCTCCAGATCCACCCAGCTAGCACTTAAGGGCTGAGATTCAAATGCTGCTTCCCAGCCTCAGGGCTTTGGGCGGGGGCAGGGCTGCTATTCAGTGTGAGATTAAGTTCAGGTGCTCAGGTGGGGGCAGGGCCACCCCACAGGGCCACTGCCCCCTCTGCTGCCTCCTGAGAGGGCCCAAGTTATGGAGACCCCCCCCCCCCCCCCCCCCCGCTCCCCTGTTGGCACGCTGAAAAGACCCTCTCACTGACCTTTGGCACCTGTGGATGGAGGGACATGCACTACTGCTTGAGATTCCATCCATGAAGCCTGCTTGGATCTGCTCCTTTCAGTGCCTCACAGCCAAGGCAGGGCTGGGCTCTGCTCCAGGGTCTGGTGTGTGATGGACCTTTGGTGTCGGTTTTTCAGGTCTCTCTGGAATAGAAATCTCCTCTGCTCTGTTGTTCTGTGGCTTCTGTTGCTCCAGAATTTGTTGGGAGTTCTTCTTTACAAGTATTTTATGGGCTGTGGGTTAGGAGCTAGCATATGTGTGTTTTTCTACTCCACCATCTTGGCTCCTCCACATTTCTCTTTAAAAATCATCTCTCTCTCTCTCTCTCTCTCTCTCCCTCCCTCCCTCCCTTTCCTTCCTTCTGGAAGTTTACTTAGTCATAGCATGAAAAGACTATTCAGCAAAGTTCCAACATGGATTCAGTTGAGTGACACTTCCCTTTTTCTATATTTGTCATGGTGACAGGCTGATGTGAAGGCTGAAGGAGGAGCTTCTGATTCATTGTGGACTGGATTTTGACCCTAGGTCACCAGGAAGCACAGGTGCCTAAGCTCAATGGTTTGAGTCTTAAACCCTTGAACCAATTAAGTTTTGAGGATGATTTCAGTAATTTTAAGAAAAAACTAACCTAACCTGTGTGGAATAGATGTTCCTTTGATACTTCATCCCAGTTTCTAACTTCCCTCCTTTTATTTTAGGTGCCACCATTCTTCTAGCCACAAAGGTTCACAACCCAGGAGTGATCCTTGAGCTCTTCATTCCCTCACCCCGTTATCCAGTCAGTAGCCAATTCTTATTGATTCTATCTCACAATATCTTGATCCTTTTCTCACCACAATTACTATAATCCAGGTCCTCATCACCCCTCACCTGCAGTAATACAAAATAGCTTTCATTCAATATCCAGGACTTTCCCTCCCTAATCCATCTTCCACACAACAGCCAAATTGATTTTCCTGAAATACAAATCTAAGCACATCACTAACCTACTCAAAAAGCTCCAATGGCTCCCCTGTGCCCTCAGAATAAAATGGAAACTCTTATGTCTGCCACTTAAAACTCTTTGCAATCTGCCTCCAGCCTTTCTTTTTTTAAAAAATAGTACTTTGTTTTTCCCAATTACATGTAAAAACAATTTTTAATATTCATTTTTATAAGATTTTGAGTCCCAAATTTTTCTCCCTTTCTCCTCCCTAAGACAGTATAGGTTACATATGTTCCAATCTATCTTTGCAAGATTATTGCATATTACTAGACTCTACATTCTAGTCAACTGCACTGCTTACTGCTCTTATACAATATTCCATCTCTCACCTCCATACCTTTGCACTATGCATGGACTAGTGTCCATTCTCTATATTGTCTCTTGGGACACCTACCTCCTCTCAAAGAGCAGCTCAACTGCCATCTCCTATAGAAGTTTATTCCTTTCCTCACTCCTTCAGTATCTTCTGTCTCCCCCCCCAAAATTTTGGAATATATATGCATATGTGTATTATATGTATAAATTAGTCATTGTATATATGTATATATATATTCATATATAATATTCAGTGATATGGGTACTAACAAGTGAGGAATCAGGAAGGGAACTATTTGTACCCCAGATCATTGTATGTGTTTGTATATCTCCCAGTTGCTATTACCTCCCAAATCATTATGTATTAAATATGTGTACAGATGTCTATTGTATTGATGTACTAGCTGTTTCATATGTGTAATAACTCATGTATGTACACATATATGTACAGTAGTTTTATTTCCACGTACCCATATATACATAATATTCAGTGATGGAGCTACTAATAACTGAGGTAATCAGAACTTACGTATGTGTGTTTATATGTATCTCCTATGTAAACTTAATATAAACCTAGTAGATTGTAAACTCCCTGAGGAATGAGACTGTCTCATTTTTGTATTTACATCCCCAGCACTTGGCATAAAGCTGGCACTTAGTAATTTCTTAATAAATGCTTAATGATTCCTTGACTGAGAAAATGTTTCTTTATTTGACAAGAACTTCTGGGAAAAACAGAAATCAGTCCAGGGAAAAAAAATTTGGATCAGCATCTTTACCTTGTACGATAATAAATTGCAAATGGATAAACCATCATTCTAAACCATAACCCCAAAATTAAGGAAATAGGTTGTAACTTTCATAATTAGGGATAGGGAAAAAATTTATACCTAGACATTGTTTAGAAAAGTTAATAAATAACAAAATGATAATTTCAACCATAAAAAATTTTGAAGCTTTATACAAATAAAGTCCATGTAGCAAATCAGAAAAAATAATAGATAAATAAGATTCTTTATATCAAATAACTCCAGTAAAAGTGACATCTAAAAGCTACAAGAAATAGCAAAAATCTATATTATTGAATCATTCCTAAAAAGACATGTGAGCAAAGGATACGCAGGTTTCAAAAGAAGAAATACAAATTTCCAAAAACCACCTAAAAATCTCTCAAAATCAGAAACTAAGAAATGTAAATTAAAACAGCTTTGAGGTTCATACTGATCAAACTAGTAAAAATGTAATAAAAAAAGGGGGGGGGAAGGGTGGATTTATTGTTAAAGGTGTTATAAGAAGAAAAGGTACATTAATTCACTGTTGGTGCAACTGTAAATTTGTTCAACTACTTTGGAAGATAATTTTGATTTATAAAAAAAAAATTCCAAATTTTTTTATGCCCTTTGTCCCATAGACTATACTCAGGGATATTTCCCAAGGAGATAATTGACAGCAATAAGAGACCACTATGTAATAATAATTTTCAAAGAAATGTAATTTTTGATAGCCAAAAGCTGGAAACAAAAAAAAAAAACAAAAACCCTATAACAATTGGGAAATTACTTAACAAATTGCTATATGATGTGGAAAAGCATTTATTAAGTACCCATCTTTTGCCAGGAACTGTGGTAATCACTTCACAATTATTATCTTATCTGACCCTCACAACAGCCCTAGAGGTAGGTGTTGTTATCATCCCCATTTTACAATTTGAAGAAACTGAAGCAGACAGGTTAACTGACTTGCCCAGGGTCATATAGCAACTGTCAGATCAGATTTGAACTTGGATCTTTCTCACTCCAGATTCAAAACTCAATCTACTGTGCCACCTAGCTACCTGTGTGAAAATAATGGAATATTACTGTGCTGTAAAAAATGAATAATTCAGAGAAAGCATTGGACTATAGTCATGAGAACAGCCTTCCTCTCAACAGCAGGAAAATGCCAAGGGAGCTCTGCTTCAGGACCAGCCCCCAGCTGCTGACCCAGTCACTGCTGAATTATTGCCTAGAAGAACCCTGGAAAAAGTATTCTCTTTGGTCTGGGAGACTGCAAGATTGCAAATTTATCTTCTAATTTTTGGTCACTTCAACAGCCAGGTGCCTAGAGGGAGAGACAAGAGGCAGCATGTGTAAGGTTGCTAAACAGCTACTACCACTTTTAGGCACAGTTAGGTGGGGCAGTGGATAGAGCAGGAGTCAGGAGGACCTGAGTTCAAATCTCACCTCAGACACTTGACACTCACTAGCTATGTGACCTTGGGCAAGTCACTTAACCCCAATTGCCTCATCCTGGGTCATCTCCAGTCATCCTGATGAATATCTGGTCACTGATTCAGATGGCTCTGGAGGAGAAGTGAGACTGGTGACCTGCACAGCCCTCCCTCACTCAAAACAAAGTCAAGTGCAAGTCATGTCATTATTTTTCTGATGGTATGGTCTTCTTTGGCAATGAAGGACAAACACACACTACCACCTTTAACCACTACCTTTTGTGGAGGGCAGCCCAGGACCCTGTCAGTCTGTTAGTCAGTCAATAAACGTTTATTAAGCATCTACTACTACATGCCAGGCACTGAACTAAGCCCTGGGGATACAAAGAAAGGCAAAAGACAGTCCTTGCTTTCAAAGTGCTCACAATCTAATGGGGAGACAACATGCAAACAAATATGCCCAATCTTTATACACAATAAATTGTAGATAATCAAAAGAGGGAGGGCACTAGAATTAAGAATATAGTAAAAAGGACTTTAGATGGGACTTAAAAGAAGCTAGGGAAGCATGGAGGCAGAGACAAAGAGAGAGAGCAATCCAGGCACATGGGACACCTATTGAAAATACCGAAATCAGACAAAATATATTATTTGAGGAATAACAGGGAAGCCAGTGTCACTGGATTTCAGAGTAGATGGTGGGGATAAGGAATATGTAAGGTAGGGGGAAGGACAGGTTAGAGAGGGCTTTGGATGTCAAAAGAGGATTTTATATTTGATTTCAGATATGACAGGGAGACATGAAATTTATTGAAAAGGAGGGTGACACATACATACATGCATTCCTGATTTCCCCAGATGTTAGTGGCCCCATCACTATGTATCATGCGTGTGTGTGTGTGTGTGTGTGTGTGTGTGTGTGTGTGTAAATAAATAAACCTGACAGATGAGTGCAGGGGTTGGACTGAAATAGGGAAAGACTTTAGACAAAGAAACCAAACATTGAGCTTTTAGAGGAGAGAAAGAGGCAATATATGAGTGATTTTATGAAGGCAAAATCAACAGACCTTGGTCATAAATAGGCTATCAGAAGTGAGAGAGATCAGGATGGTTTCAAGCTTGGCTAACTGAGAGGATGGTGGTACTGTCAGCAATAACAGGGACATTAGGAAGGGGAGGGGAGATCATGAATTTGGTTTTGGACATGTTGAGTTTAAGATGTCTAAAGGATATCTAGTTCAGGATATGCAATAGCCAGTTGGAGATTGGAGATGGAGATCAGAAGAGAGTGGGTAAAGCTGGCTAAGTAGATCTGAGACTCATCAGAAAAAAAAAGTGATAATTAAATTCATGAGAACTGATGTAATCACGAAGTGAAATAATATCTACAGAGAAGAGAACACAGCCCAGGACAGAGCCTTCAGGGATACCCTTAGTTACAGGGCATGAAGAGCCAGCAAAAGGACAGTGAAAAGGAGTAATGTTTTAGGACCCCGGGTCCTGTTCCCAGTCTGGTACTTGCAGCATGGACCTTTAGCTGTCATCTAAGGGAGCAACTCTTGTGAAAAGGCTGCCTAGCAATTACCTCTGAAAGTGTTCCATTCCTTGCCTTATTAGTAGCCACAGCTATGGAACACCCAGAAAAGACCTAACCACTCAGGTCTTCGGCACTGCCAAATGGTTCAATGTCAACAGTGCATATAGTTTTATCTACAGATATTATACTGAAGTGCCATTTGCCTTGCTGCTACACCCCAAGGACTGTTGTACATCCACCAAACATCTAAGCCCTCATACACACACACACACACATATACATGCATATGTATATATAATTCCCTCTTAGATGGTGAGCTCCTTAGGAGCAGGGACTAACTTTCTTTTCTATTTGTATCTCCGCCAGATTCTACATAGTTAGCAATTGCTTTTTTTCACTCATTCATTCATTCAGTAGTTCTGAGACCCTAGCCAGAGACTGAATTCTGGGAAAATATCATAGTTTTAAATATCTCTCTAGTCCTTGGACACTCATCTACTGTCTCTTCTCAGTTTATTCCAACAATAATGCTCATGGATTAGTGATGTGAATAGTTAGCAACTTGAAATCACAATTGTGTCTTAAAAAGACCAAGTAAATGGTTAAATAGAAGGGTTAAAAAAATTGAGATTCAAACTTTTCTCAGAGCCTGGGGAAAACATCAGTCTCTTGGCCTTTGTGGAGTATAACCTGGCCTTGGGCATGCTCAGTTTGCCTAACATGAAGCCCTATGTGTCCCCTACTACCTAAGTGGGCTAGCCTCTTCTGATTGGCTACCTATGTGTTTTAAATTGGTAAGACTGAACGCTCTCTTTTACCACCATCATTTCAGCTGTGCTTGTAATTGTTGAGTCTGCCAGATTTGGGGGATAAGGAGTTTGAGCCATGGTGCCCTTGGAACCAAATTTGCAGGAAGGGTCTGATGTGAAAACCCTGAGAAACTAGAGTGAATGAGACTTGAGCCCCTCCCACTTGCACCTTCTCAGTCTCTGTGGATGAGGAAGGGATTAGGTTCGTTGCTCAGCTCTTTCCCCTTAGAATACAACCCCAGTTCCAAATCCAGATATTCCCCTATAGACTCCTTTCAAGTTCATAAAAAGATGGTTAGCATCACAAATTCTTCACTGATCAGTACTGGATGGAACTGATATAAAAAAATGCATAAGCATAAAATGCAAGAGATCAGACTGACAATACACCAAACATTGTAAAGATACGCAGTGAGGACAAGCAAGTATTTTTTCAGGGAAACAAAATGTATTAGGTTTGTGCCATATATGCTACACTATCTTTATCCAGCAGTTATGAAGGCAACATCTTAGAATTACACAACTCTTTCATTTGGGGGGAAGGGAGAATCTAAGGCAAAATCTTTGCATCTCTAGTTTCACTAGCCTCAGGAAAATATTAACGAATAAATTACAAGCAAATCTTAAAGTTCATCCAAAAATCTGCTGATTTTCCAGAATTAGTGTTATTAGGGCGCTACCTAGTTCTGTTCACAAACAACAGAAGTGCTGAAGCAGTGTACAAACATTTATTACATGTTTACTCTGTGCCAGGCACTGTGCTAAAGACTGGAGACAAAGGAAAGCAAAAATTGTGTTCCTGCCCTGAAGGAACTAATAGTCTAAAGGTGGATAAAATTTTTGTATATAACACTTCTTTGATGTAAAAACTGTGCGCATACTTATACAATTTTCTTTAGTATATATGAGAGAGTTTAGCTATTCCTGGATCCTATTAACATTTTTAAAGCATGTGAGACTGTCACATTACATCACAGTATTCTCTTAACTAGATCAACTACACATCTAAAGTCCTAGGAACCATGCTTACCTAACCATAGTTACCTAGGTTGTCTCTCTCCAAAATCTTAATTATAGAATCATCATGGACTCTCTACTGAGTTTGGTTGCACCTTGATTCCAGTACATAATAGCATGTTTGATTGCAGAACACAAGATGCTGAAGGGAGAAGGAAAGGCAAACAGTACAGTTTCTTCCCTGGTTGCAAAAAAATTGTATCTACAAGATATATACAATAAATCAAAGGTGCTCTTGAGATATTTACTGTGTAAAGATCTCTTTATTTAAATAATCTCTTTATTTACTCTTTATCTTGGTAAATCCAGAAATTATTTCCTTGATTTAAAGTCATTTCCACCAAATTTGTTTAAATTTTTACACTAGTATGGACTTGAATTCCTAACTCTGGTGACTATTAGCATATAAGTCCTGGTAACCTCGCTTCAGCTCCAGTTGTGGGCAGAAAGGAGCAGCTGTGCTCTCAGATGAGTACATGAAAATTTCTGCCCATTCTGAGACTGCATTTAGCTGGGATACTAAAAAAGAGGAAATATTGCCTCCATTTGCTGGTACGCTGAAACTAACCACAGAATCTTACGCTAAGGTTGAGAGAGATTTGATCAAGACTCTGTCTAGCACATGGTAGAAAAATGGGGCTGAAGCTGTTTTGATGACCTCAGTATTTTTCCACTTGCTTCAACACTGTTAGAAAGGCAGCCAGGGAAGGAACTGTGCTGTTTGCATTTCCTTCTCCCTTCAGCATCTTGTGTTCTGCAATCAAACATGCTATTATGTACTGGAATCAAGGTGCAACTAAACTCAGTAGAGAGTCCATGATGATTCTGAAATTAAGATTTTGGAGAGAGACAACCTAGGTAACTATGGTTAGGTAAGCACGGTTCCTAGGACTTTAGATGTGTAGTTGATCTAGTTAAGAGAATACTGTGATGTAATATTGTGACAGTCTCACATGCTTTAAAAATGTTAGTAGGATCCAGGAATAGCTAGACTTTCTAATATATACTAAAGAAAACTGTATAAGCATGGGCACAGTTTTTACATCAGAGAGGCAATAAAAGAAATACATAATCAATCCATGAAAGTTTGGTTTTGTTTTCAAAAGACCTTTTTAAATAAGTAATATGGATCAGAAAAGTGGTTTTGCAAGATAACTACAGATACAGTTCCCTAGTAGGGAAAAGCTGGGGAGCCTGCTTTAGGAATATTTGTAATAATGGGTGCTTGAAATACTTCAGAGACTTTGGAGTACATGGAGATGTTCTGTAATTTTCCGGTCTGCAAACGACATGGTGGACAGTAGCCTCTTTGATTGGCTAGAACTGGAAATGGGAATGATTTCAAAATCATTTAGTCAGTCTTGGCCATTTCCTCTCTCTTGGTTTGACTTCTCTTTGGCTGACTTCTTCCTGATAGAGGGCATCCAGGGAGAAACAATGCTAAGGGGAGAGGTTTCTAGCCCTCTCCTCTCCAAGGTCAGTATGTGGTCCTGTAAATTATGAGCCTCAGCTCTCTGCCCCAGTGTTCCTTTTTATTTTTAAGTGAAGCTGAAGCTATAGGGTTTCTGAAGGTCAGAAGAGCAAAACATCTGAGAATCTGGGAATCCAGGAGTCTGGGAGTCTAAGATTCAAGTCCATGCTGAGTTTTTCAACCATTCTAGGATTTATGGCCCAATGATAATGGAACAATTGTCAGGACCCAGTTCAATGGTAACTTCAATAGGGACTCATCATCAGACAGCAATGCCTCCTTGGGAATTGAACTTGGTAGGATCAATTGAACTTGGTAGGATGCCGAAATTTGGCTAAATATGAGCCTTCTCTTCCCAAAACTATGGTAGTATGGAGGAGAGGGAGAGAGTGCCCTAAGTTATGGGGAGCAATATTTGTACTTCGGTTCTTGCCATATTTTCCAACTAAATATCCTTTTATTAATGCTAATTAATGTTAATAAATTAAGTGAAATTGAAGTATTGGTCATTGGTGTCTAACAGTGGGTAGAGCGCACCTGGAAAGGAGGCTTAAACTGACTGCAGTGGAGAGGAGACAGACGACCAAGGGGTACCCCTAGAATCCTAAGGGAGAGTTATGTAGCAACCTGACTCTGAGATAGTAAGCCCAGAGTATACTCTCAATATTAACATAAACTTAGTAATTATCCACAAAAACCAATAAATACAAAATAAAGTACAAGAATCTTACATAAAGCCTTTAGCATTTAATTAACAGAGTAAATGAAAAATATTTTTGTTCTATGTCCCTTTCCAAATCTAAAGATCTACTGCCTTTGGCTTTTTCTTTTTAAAAAACAGCCCTAGTCAATATATATGCAGTCTTTTGTTTCTGCTGATCTCACTTTTCATTGCTCCACATACATCTTTTCATATTTCTTTGAATGTGTCGCATCATTTTATAATTCTACAATATCCATTACATTAACATATAGATATATATTGAGAGAAATTATTATTTCTCTCTTGCATTAATAACTAATTATTGAATCAGAACCAAGGTTTTTCCCCTTTTCTACTTCCTCATACAGAAATCAATCACTGTGGGAAATCTTTCTCAAAGATTTACTCAGGCCCAGATCTAATCAGACAGTAAAAGAAATTCTAAGTTTGGACTAATGAAAGGATTCCTCTCCATTATGTTTACTCAGATAGGTCTGGGGAAATGTTAATACTTTTTATTAGACAGGTTATATGGAAATTTATAAATCTCTTTGACCAAGACTTGGGTGATCCAAATCAAATACCCCAAGACTCTCATTGTAATATAGCCCATTCTCTTATTGTAAAACTAATTCTTTTATTAATTTTTACTCAGTCAGAGTTGATTGCCACCTTCAGGAATACATACTCTTTCAAGGGCATATAAACTGTAAGCCCATTGCCATGAGGGGTCTTTGGTCTAAGAGAGATGGCCAAATGACCATCTTTTTATTAATAAACATGTTGGCATTTTTAATTAAATTACCCAGAAACTATGTCTCTAAAACTTTTAAAATGTCACTGTATATAATAATAAAACAACAATAAATTTTTTTGTACAAATAAGCCCTTTTCCTCTTGAAATGCTGTTGTGAGGATAGTATCTTAGCAGTGGAATCACTAGGTCAAAGGCTATCACTAGTTTTGTGCCACTTATTGTCTACTGCCATGTTGTTCTCCAAAATGTTAACAGTCCTACAAACAATGATATTACGGAGCCTGTTTCTCCACAGTCTACCAACACTGAATTTTATAACCATGTGCTAGTCCTGAATTTCACTATAATATGAATTCCTTTCTGTTTCTGGTCCATAAATATGGAAATAGATTTGTGAAAAAGAACTAGGAACTATTTAATTGTGGACTCTTGCAAGAAGTTTGATGTTTCAGTGATCTATTTAAAGGGAAAGTGCCTTAAGCTTCAAGTTCCAAATTCCCTACTCACAAGCAGTCACTGAGAGATGTTGATCTCTGCTGTCAGTCTAGTCCTCTGCCCTTTGAGGCTGCTCTCTACCCAAACAAAGGAGCAATATTACACTATTTGGGACCTTTGCCTATTACATCCTATCAAAGAAGTTTCAGCAAACTGAGAATCATTTTTGATAGTTTAAGATCACCACTAGCCCAAGATAGACTGTCAAATCTGAGGATATTTTCCGTTGAATGTGATGCTTCAAGGAACATTAAATCGAATGGCTTTATATTTTGTAGTTACCAGAGCAATAAAAGTTATGTTGTGACCATGGTTAATGTTTGTAATAATACCTGTATATGAATTAGCATGATCTTATTGTACTCCTACAGCTATTATAAATAACTAGATTTTTTCTAACTAGAAATAAGCTGTTATTTAAAGAAGTGGAATTATATATGGAGTCCCAAAAGCTTTAGTGTAGCTTTAAGCTATTAATTAAAGTTTAAGCTTTGTTTTAATTATTAAATTTTCATAACTTAAAGCTGCACTACGACTTTTGGAACATCCTACATTCACTGACAGTGTGGAGGCAGCTAGGTGGTGCAGTGAACAGTCCTGGAGTTAAGAGAACCTGAGTTCAAATCCAGCCTCAGATACTTGATATTTACTAGCTGTGTGACCCTGGGCAAGTCACTTAAAATACCAATTGCCTTGCCAAAAAAAAAAAAGAAAGTGTTGGGGTTGGAAGCTCAATTCCGTGTGGACAGTCTCGGGCGGGTAAAGGTGGGAACTTCTAAATCTTAGAGCTCTCATGAGACCCCCCAGGAAACGGCTGGGAATCCAGGTGAACCGAGCTATCTCGTGTATTTCCGCCTCTTCCCGTGAGAAACGTGATGGGAGAGAGATCTCCCCGCCCTCGAGATTGTCCCGGATTGGAGCACACCTAGTTACCTAACAGCACGGTATTTAGATGCAAACTATGCTTCTGGAGAGTTAAGTAGGATCAGGGAAGCCTGAAAGCTCTCTTAGCACGTGAGGAGCCAAAGAGGACACAAGGCTCCGCTTTTCCTCTTCTCCTTCTCTCCCCTGCCCCTCTCTCCCCGCTTGTACTTCTACTTCCAATCTTTTATTGTAAGATCTTTGCCTCCTTGGGAGATTCTTCTATCCCTCCTAAGGAAGAATCCCCTGCACTTGTAACTAGACCCTGAAATAAAGCTCAACCCTTGTTCGACTCTGGAACGTCCTTTCTCTCATACGAGCATCCGGTTTGGCCAACCGAAGACCTCGGGAGGTGAGGTAAGAAGACTCGGGTAGCCCACAGGCCTCTAGTCCTGGCAAGAAAGTATGAGTATAATTTTGAAACCTGATTTGGGGAGCACAAAGAGAAAGATTAGAGCTGGGTTGTGAAGAATTTTAAATATAAAATAGAGGAATCTGTATTTAATCCTACAGATAATAATAATAACAACAATAGCTAACATTTATGTGGCACTGACTATGTGCCAAGCACCTTATATATATTATTTCATTTGATCCTCGCAACAATCCTGTGAGGCAGGTGGAGAAAATGAGGCAAGCAGAGGTTAAGTGACTTGCCCAGAGTACACATTTAATATGCGTCTGGGTCTTCCTGACTCAGAGCTCTATCAATTTTTTTTTGTGTGTGTAATAAGATGAAGACTTAAATGGCATGATGTGTATATCCCACAAATTGGTAAATAACTGCTAATAATATTTATGAGTGTCTCAAATCTAGTAAATAATAAAAACTTGCTAATGATGAAAGCTTTGATTTAAATTTTTCTTTCACTATAAGCATAGATAATTGATCACCAAACAGCCCTTAAATGTAATTTACAAACACCTTTAGTCAGAATAAAAAAAATTAAAACACTGGAGGAGGCCCTACCCATCAGCCTACTCTTGGTTCATATCTAGGACAGACTCTGATATTGCTCAAACTTGGAAATATAAGTGCCCCATGTTTGATCTAGAGCAATGCCAGTTGATAGGGATTTGCCAGAATGCCCCCTCAGAGGAAGACACATGGCTTATGACTGAGCGGAGAAGGAAAATCACCATGAGCATAAGTAGGAGATGTGCTTATCAGGATCTTTAGGAAAGAGGGTGATGGTTTCTCTTTAGAGGACTTGTTATTTCTATTATTGAATAATCAATAAAGTTTAATTACATGCATTAATGAATAGTGGTCTTACAGTATAATGTCAACTAAACAAGCATATGTAGTGGGAAATTACTTTTACTCATTAACTTTGCATTACAAGTGGTTGGAATCAGCATCAATGGATGAAATGCCCACATAAATGAGACCATAGATCCATTGGACTATTGGAGTAAGTTGCTTATATTAATAGAATTGAGAATTTCTTCAAAGTCTAGGCTTCAATTTAGCTGTATTTTTGTCACTTTTACTCCATCTCATGAAAGTTCTATTTGCAAACCAAGATCCTTGGAACTGGTGTATGACTATACACCAATTAAAGTGACATATTTTTTTTTTTGTCATGATTCTGTATGTTTTGCACAAGCAGCATAGTTAAACTACCATTTTACATCGTATACTTGCATGCTGGGGGATGAATAGCTGCCTTGGCTACTTAGATGTTGGAGAATTGGTACTAAGTAGTGGAAGGAGAACTGTGTTGAGGACTATTGTTTTGGAGAGGACCCCCTGAATGGGATGAGGAACCTATTAAACAGATTTTATACAATCTTATGGACTCTTTGGAAGGGATATATAAAAGGAAGACAAAAGGTGTCACTATGTGAGTTGTTTGAAACTATAGGCATCCCTAAATTCCAAAGAAATGTGTTAATGGAGGTACTTGGAATTAGTTACTGAAAACCCCACGCATGGCTAGAATGTGGTGACCAAGCTTAATGCCCTGATGGTAAGAGCAGAGTAGATTAGAGGAGGATGTTAAAAGCCTGCCAAGGAAAAAGTCACTGCAACTAGTGTCCCCATGTTGATACCCTCTGAGGGGCAATATGGTATGGTTACAAGAGATTCTGTCTATGCCCTCTCTCTTAATGATCACATTTGCTCCCATAGAGTTAAATTATCTTCTCTTTATAGATAACTCTACATATCCAGTCGTAGTTTTTCTTCTAAACTCCAGTGCTACATCATTTATTGGACAATTGTATGTCTCATACACATCTCAAGAGCAATATGTCCAAATCAGAATTCACTACATGCCCCCTACCCCATTCCTGCACCAAACTTCCCTACTTCTATTGAAGGCACCATCATCCTTCCAGTCATACACTTTCACAGCCACAGAGACATCCTTGGCCCCCACATCCAATTAGTTGTCAAATCTTTTCAATTCTGTCTCATATGTCTTGCACCTGTCCCCTTCTCTCCACTCACGTAATTCATTAAGTAGGTGAATAAACATTTATTAAGCACCTACTACGTGCCAGGCATTGGGGATACAAAATAAAGGAGGGGCGAAAACACTCTCTGCTATAAAGAAATTCAGTTTAGGGAGACAATAAATCAATCTATGTATGAGTAAACAAGCTCAAGCTATGGACAGAATCAATAAATTAGAGATAATCAACAAAGGGAAGGCATTAGAATTACAAGGCTTAGAGAAAGACTTCCTGTAAAAGGTGAAACTTTAGCTGGAACTGAAGGAAGCCAGGAACAATAGGTGGAGATAAAGAAAGAGAGCATTTCAGCTCTGTAAGACAGCCAGAGAAAATGCCTGGAGCTGAAGAGATGCATGTCTTGTTTGTGGAATGGCCAGGAGGCCAGTGTCTTTGTGATAAGGGACCCCAGAATATTGAGGTACAGTGCAGAGTTGTCTGGAAAGAATTCTAAGATTAAAGCAGTGTTCTAGTCAAGTGGCAAAAGTTTATTGTAATGCTAATAAAAAGGGTAGAGCTCCTTGGGAAACTCTCAACTTAACGAAGGTGATGCTAAAGCTTATATAGAAGAAGTTCAGTGAACGATGTGCCAAGTAACAGGGAGAGATAGTTGACCTCACTGGGACCCACTCATGAATTATTACCAAAGATAGGATCTTTGGGCTGGGGAGAGATATGGTCCTAGGGCTGGGGTTCAAGCTCCCCATCAACTGGATAGAGAATATATGTCAAGGAATAAGGTGTAAGAAGACTGGAAAGATAGGAGGGGACTAGGTTATGAAGGACTTTGAATACCAAAAGAGAATTTTATATTTTTGATCTTGGAAGTGACAGAAAGACAGTTGAGTTTATTGAATTGGGGGGTGATATGGTCAAATTTGAGGTTTAGGAAGATTAATTTGATAGTTGAGTGCAGGATGAATTATAATGGGGAGAGATTTGCCACAGTAGGGTGAATAGTGAGCACGTTAGTAGAGGAGACAAAGGACTGTATATAAGAGAGGCTATGAAGGTAAAACAACAGATGGATATAAGAGTAAGAGAGAAAATGAATAGTCATTTCCTCAAGTCTGTATGTATGGTGGTGCTCTCAACAATAACAGAGAAGTTCAGAAAAAGAGAGGATGCTGGGGGAAAGATTTGAGTAGAATGCATCTATTATACATTCAGTTTGAGATGCTATGCTAATAAGCAGTTGGAGTCTGGAAATTAGGAAAAGTAGATCTAAGAATCATCAGCGTAGGAATGATGATTATATCCACTGTTATTCAGTTATATCTGACTTTTCAGGATCCCATTTGGGGTTTTCTTGGCAAAGATACTGGAATAGTCACCATTTCTTTCCCCAGTTCATTTTACAGATGAAGAAACTGAGGCAAACAAGGTTAAGTGACTTGCCAAGAGTCACACTGCAAGCAAATGTCTAAGGCTGGATTAAAACTCATCAAGATGAGTCTTCCTGACACCAGGCCCAGCCTACTTTGCCATGTAGCTGCCCTAATTATATTCATAGGAGCTTGAAATCACCTAGTGAAATAGTAAAGGAGAAAAGAAGAGAGCCCAGGACAGAGTCCCTCTCACTGAGTAGTGGAGTGGGTATGGGAGGTGGAATGGACACACCCTTAGAAGAGAACCGTGTGACCTGGATGAAGATCCTGCAAAGGAAACTGACAAGGAGTGGTCAGACAGGTAGGAGAACCAGGACAGAGCAGTATCATGAAAACCTAGGGGAAAAAACCAAAAGATTATTGTTGTATTCTACTTGACTACTTTCCTAGACTTAGTGATCTCCAGAAATTCATCTTTCTGCAGGATGAAATCAACTTGGAAAAATCCTATCTACTCATCACCCCTACTCCTGGGGTTCCTCTTTCCCCCTGACTGGAGAGGGTGGAGAATTGTCGCTGAGCAGCTTCTCCCAGACCCTCCACTATTTAAAGATGGCACCTAGGGAATTCTTATCATCTCCCAACTGGTTTCTTTCCTGGACTTAATCTCCAGAAATTTATTATTCTGCAAGATGAAATTAACTGAGAAACACACCTCAGATAATTTGCCACTCTGGTTGTATAACTTCATCATGTTCCCTCCTTCCTCTGTCTCCATATCCTCCCCTTTTTTTTTCAGCTTTTTTGTGCATTGTTTCTCTCATTAGATTGAGAGTTCCTTGAGGTTAGGGACTGTTTTATGCCTTTCTTTGTCTCTTTAGCTCTTACCACAGTATCTGGATCATAGGAAGTTCTTAATAAATGCTTATTGACCCCGGCTCTGTCAAGGAGAAGAGGATGGTTGACAGTGCCAAATGCTGTAGACAGGTCAAAAAGAATGAAAACTGAAAAAAAAGACCATTCAGTTTGGCAATTAAGAGATCACTGGTAACTCTGGAGAGAGTACTTGCAGCAGAATAATTAGGTAAGTAGTCAGATTAAAGAGAGTTAGGAGAGTGAGAGGAAAGGGAAGCAGAAGCATTGATTATAGACAGCCCAGTTAAGGAATTTAGCCACCAAAGAGAGAAGAGATAGAGGGCAATATCTAGTAAGTATGGAAAGAGTAAATGAGGGTGTTTGGTTGATGGTGCTTTTAACATTTCTATATTAGCCATGTTGCAAAAGAAAACACAGACTCAAAATGAAACATGCCCCTCAAGTTTTTTTTTTTTTTTAATGTGCTCCAATTTTCAGTCAGATTCTATTAGTTCTTTCTCTGGAGGTATGACATTTTAAAAGATTCAAGAGACACAGTTTCTGGATAATTTAATCATTTTATTAATAAGGGTAGTAGGTTACTATTAAAAAGATGGTAATTTGGCCGTCTCTCTTACATGAAAGACAGTCATGGTGACTGGGCTTACAGTTTCCATACCCTTCCAATAAAGGACTGATGTCACCTTTGGATAGAGAAAATTATCTCTACTCAGACTACCCCCAGCTATAACAGACCACTCCCAGCCTTGGGATATCTAGACAAAAGGATCTCTCTCCACCCAAGTTTGAGCAGAACACTTTGGGCTTCACCACCCTAGATTAAAATCCTTGCAATGTTGGGTGGGGTCTGACGAAGATCTAGGAGAGTCTATGCAGTCTCATTATCAGTGATGTCCTTCAAGAAAAGGGAACTTTTAAAAATTAGGAATTTAGAAAAAAGCAGAGAACCTCTGATTCTCCCCAAGATATTAGTTATTAATAATCATTTCCCAGAGGTGAATAGTATTTTCATCATTAAGTTCTTCAGAATTGTCTTGGACCACTGTATTGCTGAGAATAGTTAAATCATTCACAGTTGATCATTATATAATTTTGCTGTTATTGTGTTCCCCCATTCTACTCATTTGACTAAAAAGTGCAGGGAGAGTTTTGAAGATGCAAGAGACATGGGAATATTTGTAGGCAGTGGAGATACAGCCAGTAGAAAAGGAGAGATTGAATTCAAATCCTTATCAATTCTCGTCTGCTCTATTAGTTTTTTAATTAGTCTCCCTGCTTCAGTAGTCTTTCCTCTATCCAATCTGTCCTTCCAATAAATGCCAAATTGATATTCCTAAAATGCAGACCATACCATATCACTCTCCTGCTCAAAGAATTTCAGTTACTCCCCATTGATTTTATGGTAAAATAAAATTCCTAGATTGACATTTAAAGCCTTTTAACATCTAGCAACATTAGTCTTTTTAGGCTGCCTGTTCATTGCTCCTCATCATGTACTTTTTGTCTTCGCCAAATGGATCTCTTACAGTTCCCCACATACACATTCCATCTGCTGCCTCTCCACCTTTGCACAGGTTGTCCTCCATGACATTTTGTACTCCCTCTTCCCCTCCACCTAGAAGGCTCTCTAGTTTTTCGTCAAGGCTCAATATATACAGGACATTCTACAGGAAGCCTTTCCTGATACACATTATTATTAAAGCTGTCTTCTTTCTCCTCCAATGATCATGTCTATCTGTTTCCATGATGAAACTACCCCCAGTAGAAATGCAAGCACCTTGAGAGCATGGACTGTTTTTCATTTTGTTTTTTGTACTAGCAGTGCCTAGTGCATAGTAATCACTTAATCAAAGTTTTCTAAATTGGAACATAGAAACTTTTTTTTTCAGGTATAGTACTCATAGTCATCAGGTGACTTGAACCTTTGGATCCTGGCTAGGACACACCATTGATGTGATGTAAGCACAGCTACTCACTGTTGCAGATAAAATAGGAAATTCAAGAACTTCAGGGGCTCTACGCTAAGTGGATGATGGCATCATAGGACTCAAATGTTTATAGATGCTGAACAGTCAGGTTGCATTGAAAGTACCCAAATTCCTTAGGAGGTTAACATCATCAGGAGGTTAAAAATCTAGGTTATGTTAAAATTATTCTGGAGTTCCCTAGGGAAGTTTTGAGTATGAGCAGGATAGTGGATGTTATGGTCCTCTTATATATAAACTAGGCAAACATTTCTTGAGTTTGAGCATTGGTTAGGACTAACTCAGCCTATAAGAATATTGCAGGCACTGAACTCAGAAATGAACAACACTAATGATCCATACCTCCCATGTAGAAATCATATAAGAAAGTAGTTTTTATTCCTCACCCACAGTACTGGCATGGAAGAAGATTTGGGTGTATGAACCTAAGTTTTGGGGGTGTAAACCATCAGACTTTGAATAAGAGAAGACAGATCATTACACTATGCCAAGAGTTTAAGATGTCCTAGAATGTCTAGTGGGATTACTACTTCAAGAATATACCTTAAGAAATTTCTGGGGGCCTTACCAAGTTTTCAGCAGCAATTTTCCACAGTAAAAAAGTAAGTAATGACAGGAATTTCTCAGAAATGTTGATATAACTTGATGATCTCATTGTATTTGAAAATATAACAGAAGACAAAACTACTGAAGATAATAGATTGGTTAGAAGTCATTCATTTAAAACTGCCTTTTGGCAAGGGACAGAGCTTCTGTCCAGAAAGTGGACCATATAGACTCTCAGCAGGGAGTAAAGACTGATCCCAAGAACATAGAAGCTCTAATCACCTAGTCACATCCAAACTATCAAGAGAAAAAAATTGTGAAAAACTATGCAATTTTTCCTTTTCTTCTTGATAATATTTTATTTCCCAGTTATGTGTAAAGACAATTTTCAACCTTCATTTTTAATAAGATTTTGAGTTTCAAATTTTTCTCCCTCCCTCTGTCCCCACCCCAATCCCCAAGACAGCAAATAATCTGATAAAGATTATATATGTACAGTCATGTAAAACGCTAGTCATGCTGTGAAAGGAGAAACAGAACAAAAAAAGGCATGAAAAAAACCCCCCAAAAGCGAAAATAGCATGCTTCAATCTGAATTCAGACTCCCTTAGTTCTTTCTCTGGATGTGGACAGCACTTTCCATCATGAGTCTTTTGGAATTTTCTCAGATCATTGCATTGCTGAGAAGAGCTAAGTCAATCATAGTTGATCATCACATAATGTTACTGTTCTTGTGTACAATGTTCTCCTGATTCTGCTCACTTCACTCAGCATCAGTTCATGTAAGGTCTTTTCAAGTTTTTCTGAAATCCACCTGCTTATCATTCCTCATACAACAATAGTATTCCATTGCATTCATATACCACAACTTGTTCAGCCATTTCTCAATTGATGGGCATCTCCTCCATTTCCAATTCTTTTGCCACCACAAAAAGAGCTGCTATAAATATATGTGTATATGTAAGCCCTTTTTCCTTTTCTACGATCTCTTTGGATACAGACCTAGTAGAAGTATTGCTGGATCAAAAGGTATGCGTGGTTTGATTGCCCTTGGGCAGAACTATGCCGTTTTGATTTAACTTGTTACAAGTGTGGACACTATGGGGGATGGAGAGTCGGTAGGAAGTGATGATTTTTTTAAAAGGATGAAAAGGCCATCAATAAAGTATTAAACAACACAAACAGTAACAAAAGTCATTGTTATAAATCCTCTTCAAGATCTCACCCATAGGTAGAGAAGAACCAAAAACAGATATGAAAAAGGCAACAATTTGGACTATACCTTTTGGAGATAATTGAGAAATTATGAGAAATATGTATAAAAAATACAAGCAAACCTTTAAGGTAGGGGTTCTCAACACTTTTTTGTGTGTCATGGACCCCTTTGGTAGTTTGGTGAAGCCTATGGACTCCTCAGAATAATATTTTTATGACAACGAACATTTATTAAGTGCTTCCTATGTTCCAGGCACTTATGCTAAGCACTAGGGATACAAATACAAGCAAAAAGAAAGACAGTCCCTGCACTTATGAAGGGGAAATTCTAATGGAGAAAGACAACCCATGAAAAGGAGATGAAAAGCCAGGGATGAGGGTGAGGAAGGAGGAGAATATCTGCAGGGATGTATGGTGGTGAGTATCTGGAGAGTCCAAGCAGAACCAGTAGAGGAACGAAGGATGACTGGTCTGGACCTTTCCTGAAGATGGAGATTCTAGGAGGAAGTCAGCAATGGGAGAAGGGAGCTGACATGAATAACCCAAGACTAAAAGGAAACCTATTGTACTGAAATATAGTTATCAAAATTTTTTATTTAAAAACCAAGTTCATAGACCCTAGATTAAGAACCTTTGCTTTGAAGACCAGCTGCAAAGTGTTCTATGTACATCATCTCTGTTGAGACTCAACAAACTTTAATGTAGATCCTACAGGTATTTTTATTCCAATTTCACAAATGAGGATATAGAGGCTCAAAGAAGTTGTGACTTGTCCGTGGTCACACAGCTAGTAGGTATCAGAGGAAGAAGAGTTCAAATCCAGGTCTTTTTTACATTAAGTCCTGTCCTCTATACATTAGGTCATGTGAGAAGAATGAGTCCTGAGTTCATTGTGTTCACAGGAAAGTGAATTTGACTGGAATTGACTAACTGGAGAGGATAAACAAGCATTGGAGATGTTGTGTATAACCTTCTTGTCTTTTAAGGGATTAGGAATAACAACTTTAACAAAGGCAGAAAATTCAATATGATGCATATAAACCTAGCTCCCAACCAGGTGTCTACATAGTCTAGGTATATTTCTCGTAGCTTTCCTGCAAGGATGAATCTTGGTCAAGTTGTGATCTTTGAAAGTAAACTATATAGGGGTAGCTTTCAATTTTACAGGAATCCAGATGTTTAGAAGTATATTTTTTAATCCTCATGGAGACTTAAAGCCGCAGCATTTTTATTGCACACAAGTTGAATTTGTTGAGGACCCAGAAGGCTGAGCAGATACCTCAATGGAGTCACCATGTGTCCTTGCCAGTGAACGTACATTCTTTCAAGAACGAAGCCATAGTAATTGCCGGTGTTTGGGCAAGTGCCACATCTCCTTACTGATCTGTGCTTTGTAGTTTTGGCAGCTGGAGAAGACATGGAGATTCACAAGCAAGTACATCCTCCAGATGAGAGAGAGGTGAAGGAGGCCTTAGGCTTAGCTATGCCCATAATTCAGAAGTTCAGGGAAAATCTAGAAATAGCCTGACATTTGAATTAGCTGCCAGAAACTCCAGCTAGGTGACAAAGTACTGCTATGAAACCTCTGTGTCTAGGTAAAACACAAGAGGTCAGACTGGTGGTGAGCCACCCAAAGTCAAAAAGCTGAAAGAAACACTAGTCTACAAAATAGCCCAGCAAGGAGATAGGGGCTTGACAAGATGGCACATCACAACCACCTGCTTCCATTAGGGTGTTAGTTGGATTCCCTAGAGATCAGATCAGGAGCAATGAACACTCAAGGAAGTAATGATATTGAAGAAATGCAAATCTACCAGTTGCAAGTAGATAGTTGGATATTAGTTCATATGGAGAGGATTCCAATTAAAATCTAGATGAGTAGGAAATCTCATATTGGTGACCTCTTTAGGGCTAGAAAAGCTTGCTAAGATAGATCCAGCCTCCGGAGCACATCTGCCTGCATAGGTGGTGGTAGTGGTGATGATGCATGCCAGTCTGATTTGAATGTTATATAATATGTATCTGCACATATTGATTATGCAATATGCAAATTTATGGATAATTTATAATGTGATATGCCTGATCACCAGTGTGATTTGCAAAGACTACAATTTTTTTAATTGGGGGAGGATATAAAATATATAGCAAAGGAAGGAAATTTCCTGGGACTTTATTTCCTATGATGCCTGGGGACCAGAAATTATCAACCACTGGGAGAATTTCCTACAGTTCTTCAAAATGCCTATCTATCAATTTGCATCTAGAGAAACTACACCATGAGTCAAGAACTCTCATTGTTAGAGAATTTTCTGAGAGGAAGGAGGGTTAAAAAAAAAAGATGTGTTTGGCAATGGATGGAGTAATGGAGAAAAAGAGAAAAGCTAGGCTGTAGTCAGAGCAAGGAGAAAAGGAGCTATATGGAATTAGACTATCATTGTGTCCTTAAAGCTAGGCACCCATGGAATCCAACAACTCAGGAACCTGAGCATATCTCCATGCTGGTTACAAAGATCAATTAAAAAAACAAAAACAAAAAACCATGACATAATACACTGAAGCTTCAACCTTTCCTCACCAGGAGAGTGTGTCTTTAAGATGACTGTTTTACTAGTAGGCTCTACTTGGGGACCATGGATTATATGATAATTTCTGAGGAGCCTATGAAAGTCTAGTTATTTGCGTACAGTGGCTGAGGGTTTTACAAAGCATTACTGATCCCCGTGAAACATGAAACAGCAAATGGCAACAACTGGAACTGGACGTGTCCCTGATTGGTTCTTGCAGAAAGTCTTAGCGGAATTTATTTGATGAAAGTGAGTAGAGCCCCTGTACTTGAATAATCACATGCCTAGATTTGCAAGAATAAGAGGTAATTGTCCAGTCAGAACTCAGGGACTTTATTTTAGGTAAAGCACCCCCAGTCAACTCAGGTCTGAGTTTACATGGTTAGCGCTGCCTTTTGGAATCTAAAAACCCCTCATCCTCTTTGGTGAAGAGAGCTACTAGTGCTTACGCCTACCAAGCTTACCAGGGAGGACACAATGCTCCCCTTCAGGTCAGAATACTGCCACTGATAAAGAAATTATTCCCAACCTCCCATTTTTGTAGTGAAGTATTTTCTCCCAAGTTCACTCATTTTTCACTCCATACTTATTAACTGTTATCTTCTATCTTCTGCCCTTTGTGGTTAAGCTGCTTCCACTTTTTCTCCTCTCCCTCTCCTCTTCACCTCTGATAATCTTGCTTCCAACCTTATCTTTCTACCTAAACTGCTCTCTCCAGGTACCATTGATCTCTTAGTTGCTAAATCCTATGGCCTTTTCTCAATATTCATTCTCAACAACCTCTCTGTAGCTTTTGACACCGCTGATCATTCTGTCTGCCTTGATACTCTTTTCTCTCCAGGTTTTTAGGGTACCACTCTTCCCTCATTCTCCTCTTATCTGACTGCTCTTTGTCCATTCCTTTTGCTGTATTCTTATCCAGAACACACTTTCTAACCACGTGTCCCCCAGGGCTCTGTTCTGAACCCTCATCACTTTCCCCTCCATACTACTTCCTTTGGTGATCCCATCTTCCACTTCTTTGCTAAAGATTCTCACCAACCTCTTTTCTGATCTCCAATCTTGCATCTTTACCTTTCAGACATTTTGAACTAGATGTCCAGTAGACATCTTAAACTCAACAGATCCAAAACCAAACTCATTATCTTTTCCTCTCAACTTCTCACCCATCCTAATGTCCCTATTACTGAATGCATTTATTCACATTCACCATCATTCATTCACTAACCTTCTAGCTCCCCAGGCTCATAACCTAAGAGTCAACCTCTATTGCTTACTATATCTCACTCCTCATATTCAATCTGATGCCAAGTTCTGCTGATTTCACTTATGCAACATCTCTCGAATATATCCCTTTCTCTTGGGATTCTAATGCTGTCATCACTCTGGTCCAGGCCCTCATCAACTCACTTGTGGACTACTGAAATTGTTTGCCTCAAGTCTCTCTTTACTCCAAATCATCCTATATTCAATCACCAAAGTGATTTTCTAAAGCACAGATCTGACCATATCACACCCTGCCCTCAACCTCTTCCCCTTCCACCCTACTCTCCCCCACTTAATAAACTCCAGTGGCTCCCTAAAGCCTCCAAGATCAAGTACAAAATCCTTTTTGGTATAAACTAATTCCCTCCTACCTTTCCAGTAGGAATCTTACTCCCTGCCACACTCTTCAATCCAGTAACTCTGGCCCACTTGCTCTTCCATGAACAAGACATTCCATTTCTTGGCTCTGGGTATTTCCTCTGGCTACTATACCTGAAATGTTCTCCTCCTCATCTCCTGTTATTGTCTTACCTAACTTCAGGTCCTAACTCAAAAACCCATCTTCTACAGGAAGCCTTTTCCAACTCCTCTTGATTCTAGTGCCTTCTTAGTTCCTATATATGTCATGTTTGTGCATGTTGGTTTGCTTGTCTGACTCAGACTGTGGGCGACTTGAGGGTAGGGATGATTTTTTTGTTTTGTTTTCATTTTTTCCCTTTTTATGTGTCCCCACAGAGAGCGCATGGCACATATTAGGTACATAATATTTATTGATGGTCTTGTGACCTTGAGGCCTCACCAATTTGTGTTATTTTTCTGACACTGGAATTATCATTCAAACCAAATCAAAACAGCATTTTTAAAAGTGCTTGGAAAATCCTTTAGAAATTGGCTCATGTCGTTTTGGGCCAGATCCAAATTTAGCAGGTGTTTTCTTTTTATAACATCATTGAAAAGGCATTAAAGCTCATTTACCTACAATTTTTGTCATTCTCTTCATGCTTCATGGTGTAAATAGGCTGATTGAGCTCTACTGAGCAAAAAAAGTTGCACGGATACAGCCCAAGTTGCTACTAACAGACACTTACCTGAGTGCACCAGAAATTTAGAAATAAAAACATTTAAGAAGTTATGACCTAAGTTATGATTCTAAGTTTAAGTGGGTCAGGCAAATAGTAAAGACAATTAACATAGTGTTTCAAGGTTAACAAAGCACTTCACAAAGTGATCTCATTTGCTCCTCACAATCATCCTCAAGTACTACAGGTAGGTACTTTTTTTCTTATAGATGAGGAAACTGAAGGTCAAAAGAAATTAAATGAATTGTCTGTGTCACAGGTGGGAGTTGAAACCAGCTCTCTCCTGATTCCACGTCTAATGCTTTTTCTTCATTGTCCCCAACAATGGATAAAGTGTTTAACAATCCTATGTACATTAAAACTCATAGCTTAGTCAAACTTCAAATATCTTTTGTAAAAAATTCTTAATTGAAACATCATACCTACCCCTGTTGTTTTAGAGACTGATGTTAAATTAGACAATATTGATCACGTGTCACCTCAGAGTTACTGTCAGCAGAGTTTTATAAACCTTAAAGCACTATATGTTATTATAAGATTGTAAATGTCTTGAGGGCAAATAATTATCTTTTCATTTTCTACATATGGTACTTAATATTTATTGAAAGTTAAATGATCTTAACCCAACAATACCATTTCTAAGGCTGTATCCCAAAGAAATTATACAAATGGGAAAAGGACCCACACGTACAAAAATATCGTAGCTCTTTTTGTGATGGCAAACAATTGGAAATTGAAGGGATGCCCATCAATTGGGGAATGGCTGAACAAGTTGTGGTATGTGAATGTAATGGAATACTTTTGTGCTATAAGAAATGAGGAGCAGATGGACTTCAGAAAAACTGAGGCTGAGTGAAGGGAACAGAATCAGAATATTGTACAGTTAAAGCCACATTGCGTGATGACTAACTTTGATAGACATGGCTCTTCTCAGCAATGCAAGGTTCTAAGACAACTTCAAAAGGATCATGAGAGAAAATGCTATTCACATTCAAAGAAAGAATTGCAAAGTCTGAATGCAGACTGAAGTTTACTGTTTGCTCTCTTTTGTTTTGTTTTGTTTCTTCTTTATTGTGGTTCGTTCCATTGGTTATGATTCTTCTTTACAACATGAATAATGTGAAAACATGCTTAATATGAATGTATATATAGAGCCTATATCAGATTGCACACTGTCTTGGGGAAGGGGGTAGGGGAAGGAGGGTGAGAAAATTTAAAACTCAAAAGCTTGTGAAACTGAATGTTGTAAACTAAAAATAAATATTTTTTTAAAAAGTTAAATGATCACTGTGAAAGACTTAGCTACTTTGATCAATACAATGTGATCCAAGAGAATTCTGAAGGACTCATGACAAAAAAAAAGCTAGAATCAATTAACTGAGTGCAAATTGAAGCACAATTTTTTTCATCTATTTTTCTTGCTTTTTGTGGGGAGGTGGCCAACATGGATAATACAGAAATGTTTTGCATGACTTCACATGTATAATTACTATCTTGCTTACCTTCTCAATGAGTGAGTGAGGGGCTGGAAGGAGAGAATTTGGAACCTAAAATTTTTACAAAATGAATGCTAATAAATAATTCTCCCCACCTCAAAAGAAAGGCAAATGATCACTTTCCCTTATCAAAAGAGACATTTTCTCCAAAATATTTATGATAATCTATCCTGTATTTTTGCAATTGCTATTTTTAATTAAGTACAGGCTATACTTACCATTATTAAATTTCATATGATGAGATTTAACTAATCATTCCAGACTGTCCAGACCTTCTCAGATCCTGGCTTTGTCATATTAAAAAAATGCTATATTTCCACAGATTTGATAAACAAGCCATGTCTTCACCCAAGTCATTAATGAAAATGTTCATGATTAAAGTAAGAACGCTGTGTCATGCCACTAGAGACTTCACTATAGATTGACATTTAGGTAATATGAATCAACTAGCTATATATTCATTCTTCCCTAGCATAGTTCATCATCTTGTCTAAAGGTTACCAAAACCTAACTTGTTAGGGTTATCTTCTAAATATGCAACAAGAGAGTGATGTCATAAATACCTAGGTTCTGGGGGAAATGACAGCATGTATATAACACTTATAAATTCAAAATTCTTTGGAATCCAAGTAATTACATTTCTTTTACCATTTAATAATAAATATCATGAGTTACACATTTTAAAATTAACAAAATCTTTATGTCAGAAAGTGACAATTTTTTTACTCAGCATTACAAATCTTTCAACACTAAGGACAAGTTTAATAAATACAAGCCAATTTACTTTATATCATATCCAAATCTCACAAAATAAAGTTAGAAGGCCCAATTTTCTTGTTTTGTGCAAGATTTAATATAACAAAATTCTAGCATAAATAACTTTAACATTCCTCTTGAAGCTAAATATAATAGACACTTCTCTTTCAAATCAAATACAGATTAGTCTGAAAAACATGTGGCAACAATAAAAAGAAAAACGAGGTTGGAAAAAAATTTGCATCAAATATGGTAAATTAAAAACTTGACATCTATCATTCAAAAACAACATAGTTTCGAATAAATAAATGGCCAAAGGGTATACAGAACTTACCAAAAAACACCCCAGAAACTGTGAGCAATCACTTGGAAAAATGCTTAGTCTCACTAACAATTAAAGAATTGCAAATTCAAGCAACACGGAAGTCCCATCTTCACATTCCTCAAATTGGTAAAAATTAGTAATTGAAATGTTGACAGATTATAGTGAAACAGGCACACTCATTCACGCTGGTAAAATTACTAAGCCAGCTGAATCTTTTTGGAAAGCAATTTTGCAGGCTGCAGCAAAAGTTATAAAACAATTAACCCTTTGACTCAATGATTCCATCAACATTACTGGAAATTCCCTGATTTCTTTTCCCTGAAGATGAAAAGTATTTATCACATGTGTATATGTATACAAATATATATATGCATAGATATTTATATACACACATACTTTTAAAAATGACTTAGTAATTATCAAAGGGAATATATTACTAGATATTGCATTAGAAAAATATTTTGATTAACAGGAATTACTGGGAATACAGCATGAGAATTTTATCAAAAAGAAAAATAAGTGTTATCTACCCAAAGATATTTATAACAACATTATTACTAATGTAAAAAAACTGCAAGTGACCCATGGTCCAACAATAGGGGAATGGCTAAATAAATTGCAGAATATCAATAGTCATAGAAAGTGTAATGTAATTAAGATAAATAAAAAGAATTTAAAGAAATCAGGAAAGGCCTTTCACAGATGAATTTTTAAAAAAGATGAACTAGAAGAACAGAGGACCCTTCAACTACAACCACATATAAAGAAAATTCAGTAAGAATAGACAAAGAAAGATGAAGCTTCCAAAGGAGTGACTAACAAGTTGCTACTAGCATTTTATGCATGTAAATTCATTTATTTAAATACAAACAGTTGTAAATCAAGTTTACTTGGTTTCACTGATGACCAATATTAAGCTTACAATTTTAAAATGTGATGGACCTGCAAAATTTTTTTTAAAGATTTACAATTTATTTAGCCTTTGGTTAAGGACCTAAAGATATTTTACAAATATGATTTGGTAGCAAACAGTAATGTTGTTATTTACAATGATTAAGTTAAATGATTGTTAGAAATAGAATCTTCTCTATTCATTTTGGGTCTAACAAGTTCTTGGCTGTTATAAAAGGCACACAGAAAAAAATGTGTCAGCAAAATACAGATACGTTAACTTCAGGTACTTTTCTTGCTTAGCAAACTATAGGATAAACCAAATAGTGTGAATGAGTCAGTTCAAGCAATCACTATAAACAACTCACATTTAACTCCTACTGATGGTGGGAAGTTTGGCATAGAATAATTCTATCAGCAGTGTTATTTTCAAATGTAAAAGCTCAAATATAAAGTCTACAGTCTTTTACTTGTCTCAAGCATAGCCTTAACTATTTGGGAAGAAGAGAATACAATGTGCATACTTCTGAAAATTCCTGGGTTATACAGCTTACCATTCTTATGACAGGGCATTTACAGCATGATAAAAACATGCTGAATGTCTTGAACATAGTAAGAGCTTAATGTCTCCTGAATAGAATTATTTGGCTTATTCTCCACTTCAGAATAACATTCAACAATTTTAACCAAGAGAATGTTTTTGGCATTTTTTTTGGTTTAAAGACAGAATGAAAAGAAAAATCTAATTCCCTGATTTCTTTTCCCTTAAGGTGAAAAGTATTTATCACATATCACAAAAGTATTTATCACATATAATACATATATACATATGTATTTATATACCCAAATACTTTTCAAAATGACTTATTGATCATCAAAGGGAAAATATTAACTAGATATTAAATTAGAAAAATATTTTGATTAATAGGAAGAACAATTTTAGTAGCACAGAAGATGAGCAAATCTTTAATTTTTTAAAAGAAAAAGAACTAGTTGGAGGTAGAGTAGCAGTCAGCTTGGGAACAAGAAATGTACTAGTACAATGTTTTAAGCAAATGAGCTTTTGCAATGAATAATAATCAATCATATTAACATTCATTTAACATTCTACTCTAATGTATTAAAAAACAAATTAATTTTACCTTAAGCCAGAATTTAAATTGCAGACACACTTTTAATTATCATATACTTATATTACTAATTTTTATCTGTTAATGTGTGATTGTTAACAGTTAGCCCATAGGTATGATAGCATAAGTCTTGAAAGATAGTCTCTGCATATGTTAATTGTAATTAGATAACATTAAGTTGTTTCAAAATTTATATGCAAATCTTTTGATTGTTATGAATTCAGTGTGAAGTAAATAGGCAATTTTCATTTAACAATCCTGTTTCTCGTTTAACTGTCACATATGGTAGTATAGCAGAAATTTCTTAAATCCCATTTTACTAAAATTGCAATTCACAATTCTCATAAATAAGATTCAATTTAATTTTTCAATAAAAATGGTGCAAAAAAGGGCATAGCAAGGTATTTACACAGTTCATTTTTTAAAAAGCACAAATTAAATCATGATCCTTGTCATAATCAAAAATAAAACCAAAAGAAATTTTAGAATATAAGATTATTCTGGGATTTTAATGCTTTTAAAACTTAAATCATTAATCTCTAGAGGTAGGTAGAAAGTAAGAAATGGTAGAAATAAGGAAAAATAAAAGCAATTTTCCTTTAGTTTGAAAAGATATAATGCCTTTCAATTTATTACTTAAAGGATCTTCAATATTACTCATGTTCTGACAAACTTTGAAAACATCCAGATAATTATGCAGTGACTATGGATCTGAAAAGGCTCAGTGGTACTACTTCCCCGGTGATAGGCACCTCTAATATTTTGGTTATAGCCTTGCCAAACTCCCTCTGTTCAAGTAAATCACATAAGAGTAGAGGAGGACTAATACGTGAAATTAAAATAAGAATGAGTAGAATTGAGCCCAGGACAATGAACACTGTGTTCAAACAAGAAGAGTCAAAAATGTGAAAATATGTTTAACATGATGGTACATGTGTAATGTATATCATATTGCTTACTGTCTTGGGGAAGGGGAGAGGAAGGAGAAAAATCTGGAGCTCAAAACTACACAAAAATGAATGTTGAAAACTATCTTCATATGGAGCTGAAAAAAGTTAAAATACTATTAAAGATGAAGAAACAAGAAGAGTCAAACCTATCATTTGCACCATTCAAATTCTTATTGACTTTATTAAAAAAGGTCTACACAACTTCTCAAGTGCCTCTTTTGATCATGATTATCTGGGTGTAACAAGGTATAACAGGGACTAGTGATCAGAAGACCAAGATTCTAGTACAATCACTGCAATTTACTGGATATTTACCTTGGTCTTACTCTCTTTAATTAAAGAGAGTCCCAACTCTGTCATCTGTTAAGCAGAAGGAAAGTAATACTTCTCTTGCAAAACCTAACAGGATTATTTTAAGGATCAAATTAAATAATGTGAAAATCTTTTGAAAACTGTAAAGCATCATAAAATGTAATGTGGTATCACCACTGGAGGTAAAATAGCATTCCCTGGAGATAATCATTAATGTATGCATTAAATCTGTCCTACCTGCTCATTTTCACATTCCTCACAATGATTCAGCTATGTTAGTCTAGGACTTCTAAAAATATGTATTATGTCACAGGTTTAGGGATGGAAAGGAGATGAGCTAAAATGGCAAGAATCACTGAGCTCCTCCAAGTACAGATGAATATTCTGGAGTTAATATACACAGGGCTGATAATATTCCATAGAAACTAGAATTCATCAGACAAAGGACTTCCCTCCCCCAATTAATATCCAATCAATTAATTAAACTAAGTAGACATGACATTTACGTAATTCAATTGTTTCGTGTCATATCTGCTTTCTTTTATTTGTTAAGAAGGTTGTTTTCACTAGTTGTTTTCCTTCACACTTTCCTCAAAGGTCTTTAGGATGATCAAATACTAAAGAGCTATTGTGTTGGCTGACCCTGTAGTGATCTATCAAAAATCTACTTTTCCCACCTTTTTCAGCTCTATTGCTGTTATAATGTTAACTTACATTACTTCTGCCACTGCAAAATTCAAATATTTTTATTTGTAAAACTTAGTAGTCCTACTGATCTTAACACAACTCATACCCTTAGAGACATACCTTTTGGACAAATAACTATGAACTTCAGAAAACTGAGTAATATTATATTTACTACTGAATACCTGTAAACAATATGGTATTTATTAAAATACACACTTAATTTATACTACACCCCACACAAGTTTACACAAGTCTTTTCTCCTTAATTTTTAAATACACAGCAATATTTGCAAACGTTATTAGTTAAGTTTATATACAAAACTGAAATTGTGATATATGAGCCAGATAGTGATTTTACAAGAAAGCACCTGGGAATGGCTAATGATGTACAGTGTCAAATTTCTATCAAAAGAAAACAAGTGTGGTTGTTTTCACAGCACAGATCGATATTTACAAGCAAACATGATCCAAACGGCACAAGCAGATTCGGGGTAGGTAAACACTCGAACACGGACAGCAAGTCGCACCTGGTCACCTCGGCAACAGATAATTTCTTCACAGAAAGGAGACCTGTACAGAGACAAAATAAAAATACTAATACCAAAGTTAAGTACTCAAAGAACATAATAACATTGTATCTTTTTTTTAAGTAAACATGTATTCTTATAAACACCTGTAGATTTCTATTTTAAATATTATGCTAGAATGTGAGATATGTTAGGTTGTTAATGAAGACCAACAACCCCACTACCACATTTTCAGTCACATGGCTGCCTTAACTACCAAATCTAATGGTCTTTTCTCGGTCTTAAGCATTCTCAATTTATCTGTGCATTTAATACTGTTGACCACCACATCTTCTCACCTGTGTGCCTTGAATCCCTGGAATGCCCTTCCTCCTCACCCTCACATCGAAGAATCCTTCTCTTCCCTTAAGACACAACTCAAGTACCACTTTCTTCACAAAGTTTTTCTTGAGCACATTCCATTGCTAGTGCCCACTTTCCAAAATTATCCAGCATTTACCTGCTTTGTATTTATTCCATGTATTAGAATACAGAGAATATACTCTCTACCTGGATAATCTGTTCTAGGGTTTCATAACACCACTCTCCCCTGGTTTTCTGCCTACCTACCTCTTAGATTGCTTCTTCTTATTCCCCTTTGCTGGTTCATTCATATCACACTAGATGTACCAAAAGGTCCTGTCCTCAACCCTCTTTTCTCTTCCCTCTACATTCACTTACTTGGCAATCTCATTAGCTCAATATCATGTCTATGCAGATCTATATATTCAGTCCCAATCTCTCCCTTGAGTCTCAGTCTTGGACATATCAAACCAAATGTTTCGAAGACATTTAAAATTCAACAAGTCCAAAATGTAACCTATAGTTTCTCTTCAAAAAACATTCCCCTCTTCCAAACTTCACTATTTTTGTCAAAAGTACCACTATCTTTCCAGTCTCCCAGGTTCACGACCTCTCTATTATCTTCACTTCACATATCCAATCACTTGCCAAATCTGACTTCCACCACATCTGTCACCAAACATCTCTTCTTTCTACTTATACAGCTACCAACTTAGTTCAGAGCCTTAAAATCTCTCTCTTCCACTTAATTTTAATTTTTTTCTCAGTTACATATGAACAAAAAATTATAACATTCATTTTTAAAAATTTTGAGTTCTGAATTCTTTCTCTCATTCCCTTCCTTTCCCCCTCCTTGAAAAAGCAAGCAATATGATATATATTATACATGTGGAGTCATGCAAAACATTTCCATATCAGCCATGTTGCAAAAGAAAACGCAGACCAAAAAACCAAAACAAGAATAAAGGAAGTAAAGAAAGTATGCTCCAATCTGCATTGAGACTCTGTCAGTTCTTTCTCTGGAGGTAGATAAAAATTTTTCATCATAAGACCTTCAGAACAGTCTTAGATCCTTGAATTGCTGATAACAGCTAAGTCATATATCATCTCTTTTAATCATCATTTCGTGCCTAGCTTATTGCAATAGCCTTTTGATTCCACTCATCTATCCCACATTTCAATTGTCATTCCACTCATCTATCCCACATTTTTCCTTAAACGCTGATCTGATTAAGTCACTCTCCTAAACCAACAACTCCAGTGGCTCCTTAGAACCTGCAGAATAAATATAAACTCCTCTGTTTAGCTTTTAAAGTCCTTTACCAATTTATCTTTTTAGCTTCAATGGACATTCTACCACCTTCTGCATTCTCCAATCTAACCAAATAGGCCTCCTCTTCATTCCTCACACATGACATTTTATCTCATCTCCTATCTTCTCACCTGTGTGCCCTGAATCCCTGGAATGCCCTTCCTCCTCACCCTCACATCGAAGAATCCTTCTCTTCCCTTAAGACACAACTCAAGTACCACTTTCTTCACAAAGCTTTTCTTGAGCACATTCCATTGCTAGTGCCCACCTTCCAAAATTATCCAGCATTTACCTGCTTTGTATTTATTCCATGTATTAGAATACAGAATGTAAGTTCCTTGTGAGAGGCAAGTATTTCATTCTTTGTATGTATATCCTTAGTGCCTAGCTCAGTGACCAGCATATAGTAGGTGCTATATGATTACTGATTCTCTAGTAAGAAAAAAAATTGTCAATTGGTCACTGAACTATATCAGTGAAAAATACTTCAAATTTACTGACAGCAAGGAGATGCAGTGGATAGCAGGCTGGGCCTGGAGTCAAAAAGACTCAAGTTCAAAGCTTGCTTCAGATACATACTAGCTATGTGACCCTGGCCAAGTCACTTAACCTCTGTTGGTCTCAGGGTTGTTGAAGATAAAATGAGATATCTCTAATAATGTTTTGCAAAACTTAAAGCATTCTATAAATACTATCTGTTATTGTTGTTTTTGGTTGGTGTTATCTTATATTAATGTCAGCTCTAGAGATAATAGCTTTGATATCCCATTATCTACCCTGTGATGGAGCTTGTCCCACAGATAAACAATATTCAAAATATGTGAAAAGTGAACTTCCTCATTTTCTGCAAATATTACAGTTTACTGGATAATAAATTTAAACTTGGAAGATACTTTAGCTGTCATCCATTCCAACCACTTTATTTTCCACATGAGGAAACTAATGGTATGATTTAATTATTTGCCCAATGTTACCCAGGGAAGTGAAACAGGATTTGAACTCAAGTTTTCTCACTCCAAAGTTCATTACACTGTACCATGCTGCCTGAAAAATCCCAACCTAACTTTTGTGGGACTCTGAATGTGGTACATAATCTTTCCAGAACTTTGTTGCCGTATCTTTAAAATAGGTTTGGGTTAAATGTTCTCTATAATCTACTCTCACTCTAAAGGTCTGATTCTATGAAGATCCTACCGGAGACATGTAGCAAATGCTCGTCTTGCATTTCTATAAACGAAATATATAGGGAACCCCTTAAATGTATGACCATCAGGTACAGCTCTGCGGATAGCATCCTGAAATTCTTCATTTCCTGCAGATATGCTAGTTGTGCGCTCAAATTCATAAGATGCTAGAGCTGGTGACAAAAGATAGGACAGCTGGTCTTCCCAAACAGTAGTGAGGCCAAGATCCTGTAGCAAAAAGTAAACCATGAAAAAACACATTTTTCTATCTATAAAACATAATGAAAATCACATAATCTGGTATAGTTCAACAAAGGGTTTTGATGAAAGGTATTACAAAGCCATATAAGAGAGAGGAAACTAGTGTGAAGTTTTACTTTTAAAATGATCTAAACATACTGAAAAGATGATAGAATGCAGTATATATATTGCATGTGTGAGTACATATGTATGTATATGTATGTGGGTGTGGGTGTCCACCTAAGAAAATACCACAGAATATTCACAATATAAAAGCACAGTACTAATAACATAATTGTAGTGGAACAAGAATTAGCTTACTAGACAGAAGAATAGGATTCCAGTGCCAGGGCTGCCATTAATTGGCTTGTTCCACTCAGCTAATCTCTCTGCACCTCAGGTTGCTTACTAGAAAAACTGAGTTGGATAGAATACATGGCTTCTGAGATCTCTTTCAGCTTTAAATTCTGTGATCCCATCTCAGTTTTGTACGGCATAAAATGTTTCACATCATGTGTCAATAATAAGTAGAAAAAATAACTTAAGAAAATAGCACTTTTTAATAATTTTTAAAAATTTTCACCCCTGGCTATAAAGTCACTGAAAAAGTCTCAATATTTTGGTTACTGATTTCTAACAGCTGCTTTTTAAAAATCTATGATATTTAAGTTTTAAAAATACTTACCTGCCTGTGTTCTGACACCAGCAATCTCAGTTGCATCTCAATTTCATTACTTGTTACTGAAGAATCAATCACTGAAGCACAAAGAGGTGGAAAGGGAGGAAGCGTAGTTGTGGCACCAGGAGCACAAACTGATTTGATTGCTTCTTCACTCATGGGTTTCCATTTGGACTCATCATTCAGATCAAATACACAAAGTTCTACTGAGTCAGAAGGCTGGCAGTTTCCCAAAAACATTTGATGATTGAAAACACACCCTATAGTTCGATATGGGTAGAGTGGCTTGGGTTGTTCAACAGCTGGAGGATCATCAGGATTGATGGGCTTATGTATATACCTGAAGATAAAAATAACACACTTTAACAGTAAAGACTTTTTAAATTAATAAGGCATTTAAATTAAATTTTAACATTTATATATATTAAAATTAATTAATGATGTCATTTAAATTAAATTTTAACATTTAATTAAATACAAAAACATTCCGTTGCCACAGAAGGACAGAGCTGCTCCCCAGTGCTGGTCACTTCTTTGGCTTTCTTTCTTGTATATTTTCATAATTCAGTCACTCACTTCACTTGATAAGACCTCTTGGGAGTTTAATCAAGAAAATATCATCTTGATCTATGTTGAGAGCTCAATATGGATTTGTATGAAACCTGAGTACAATCACAGTTATTTTTTCTAGATATGGATTCTGTCATATGTACACACACATCTTTACACATGTAGATACATGCACGCAATACATTTTATTTTCTTTGCTTTTCAGAGAACTCCTTTTAGAGGAGAGTTGTTTATTTTGGACCAATACTATTGTTACATTTGCAGATCAAACTAAGCACACTTAGTGAAAAACTAAAATAAGGTAGCTATGCCAAGAAGAACTAAGACGACTGCTCTTTTCTAGACCAAAACAGCTCACATTTACATGGTACTTTAACTCAATGTAATCACAAACTCTCTGAGGCAGGCACTATCACAATAATTATCTCAAATATTATTATTCCTGTCATGCATATGAGGAAACTTAGAATCAGAGAAAGTGCACCTTGACCATGGTCAGAGACCAGAGTTAAAACGAGAACTCACAATTTCAAGGTGTATACTCCTTCCTCCACACCAGAACATTATTATGTTCATGAACCCACTAAATTGCTGTTGATATTTTTTTTTCAGTTGTGTCTGACTCTTTGTGACCCCATTTGGGATTTTCTTGGCAAAGATACTGGAGTGGTTTGCCATTTCCTTCTCAGCTCATTTTACAGATAAGGAAACTGAGACAAACAGGGTTAAGTGACTTGTCCAGGGTCACAATGCAAGTAAGTGAATGAAGGTGAACTGGAACTCATCAAGATGAATCTTCCTAACTCCAGAACTGGAGTTCTATTCTCTGTGCCACATAGCTGCCCTAATTAAAATCATTCACTTCAAAACGGGCATATAAAGCTTTTCCAAAGATAAGCATGGTTTCATTTCACTGACATTCTTGTAGACTTCTTCATATCATACTTGTTTACCGTAATTTAAAAATCCAACTTCTATCCAACCTTAGGAGTAGTTGGCAATAAATTTGTTTACAGTAACAATTTAAGTCAAATAATTTGAAATGGTAGTTTAATTTTACTATGAGTGTACCTAAATAAAAGAGAGTGATCTGTTTAAAAAAACCAAACTTTTATAGGTCAAAAGTTTCTTGTTATTCATTTACATAGCTGCCTTAATTGAAATATTTACATGACCATATAAAGATTAGAAAATTAATATTACTCTACTATAGACATTTCAAATCACATTTCAACATGAACAATGAAGTTATATTAAAAGTACTGTAATCTTTGTCTAATGAATTTTGGGGGGAATGGGGCAGGGAACGAGGCAATTGGGGTTAAGTGATTTGTCCAGGGTCACACAGCCAGTAAGTGTCAAGTGTCTGAAACGGGATTTGATCAGGTCCTCCTGAAACTAGGCCCAGTGCTCTATTCCATGTGCCACCTAGCCGCCTCTGTCTAATAAATTTTAAAAAATTAAATTTACTGACCTATGCCCTGTTAAACTTTCCCAAAAAGTAATGGTGCCATCAGTTCCACATGTCATGACCCAAGCATGAGGGACTCCTTTAGCCTTTGTCCCTACACAAACAAAGGCTTCTAATCCAAATCCAAGGAGAAGGCTGCACAGAAGGTTAGCATGGTCTTCACAGTCACCCTAGGAAATGAGGAGAGTGCATTAAAATATTTATCAATTATTTTCCAGCATACGTGAAAAATACAAAAGTGATCTATAAATAAGCTTCTTTGACTTCTAATCAGTTCAAAATGTCAGAGCCAAGGTAATAAAATGTCTATGAAGTTAAAAAATAATCAGCAGTTTTAGGGTCAAATACAAATTCTGTTATAAATTTAAGGTTCACAAAACAAAAATTTTCCTAATGGGCAATTCTATTTTTACAAGTAATATTTTCAACTTGGAAACCAAGAAATTGGAAATTCTGAGTCCTAGCATAATTAAAGATTTTGTCTGTTACCTTTGATGAGTCACTGAACTTCATTTTCTGTCAAATAAAAAGATTGCTATTTTCCATTTATACAGTTCAAGGCATTAACTCTTTTCACAACTACTTTATTATTATCTAGGGTGTTAAATGGGCACTTAACATGAACCCTAATTTGATCTCTTTATTCATTTCTAGCACGACTATATTTAGGTCAAAAGTAAAATTAATTCTTCAAAGTTATTATGAACTGAGACTAAAAGGAAAGTTAGTAATTTGTGATAGGTTTATCACATGGCAACCTACCTACAGCGTTCTAGTAAGTAATGAAAATTATGTGCTTTATGTTATTACTCCCAATGCTAGGGTAATATTACTATTACTATTAAAATGTTTCCCTTTATGTTCTATTTACAATTCTACTTCTACAATTGAGTTTAATATGTCATGTTTAATTACATACTCATTTCTAAAATTTCTTTTCAAATATAAAACCTCAAAATCTACATATACCTCCCTACTGAGATGCCCTAAACAGATAAATTACTAAATTTACTACACAAGTAAAGGAGAAAGTGATTCATTGCTTTGTAAGAAGGAATTACTGTATGATTATCTAAAATATTGGACAACCTAAATAAACTGTAATGCAGGGTGGTCCCAAATCCAACCAGTGTAAATAACTTTTCTTAAAAATAAATAATATTTATGTTTGACTTTTTTAGAACACAGAAAGGGCAACAAAACAGACTTTTTAAAAATTTAGATGACTGATGGGATCTACTTTTCCAAACACTTTTAGACACATTATCCCACTTGAAAAATCAATTTCTTTTAACGAGTGCATTGTCTTTCACTTCTGCTAGAGATTCATTACATATCTCTGAATACTTATCACATAAATAATCTCAATCTAACAGAGGTTAAATGAAAATAAGTTTGTGTTGAAAATCTCTATTTCTTGTATTGACATTGTTTCAATGATGTGAATCCTAGAAAGTACCTCTACTTGCCCATTACTATTTTTAAAGATAATTATGGAACGCAGAAGATCAAGAAACAGTTCAATAATATCCCTAAGTTAAATTATTAAAAATTACTAGAAACTTTGAATTTTTAAATGGTATAATTTCAAGTTATTTGTATTTTCCTTATTTATTTTAAAGACATCAAATTTTCTTTTTAATTTATTGCCCAGGCAAATTGAACACACGTAGGATAAGGAGACTAGGTTTTAGTCTGGGTTCTACCACAATTCACTATTTCATTTGCCACTATCTATCAGTATTTATGTCTTTAAAAATGAGGTAAATGCTAGTTGTCTCTCCCTATTTTACATGGTTCTTGTTAAGAGAAACAGAAATATAATGACAATTAAAGAAACAGGCTGCTGTATAAATCCAAGATGTTATTATTTTCTACTCTCCTTCCTTAACTATTTATTTTTGGTGACTCATTGGCTTTCATTATTCAGTTTTGTCATTATTTTTCTTCTTTGATTTTTAAGTGTATTCCCTCTCTACCTCACAATGATCAAAGTAATAGTTTAGGATTCTGAATCATGATTTAATGTTTAGATTGTCATCTAAACATTTTAGGGGGTATATATATAAATAAAAAGTTCAGAATAACTATAATGGACTGCTGTAATAATCCTATACCTTGTTTCTACAGAGAAAGGCCAGTAGAGTGCACCACTGTTCGTGTTTACCTCCTCCTCCAATAACAGAGGCTCTTTCATAACCAAGGACATTAACAAATCTTGCTGCTTGCCTTGGAGTATCCAGGAGCCGTCCAGCCCGAAGGGGTCTGACATAAGAGCATACTGGTCTATTTATCCCATTTTCATCCTGAAAATAAGGTACCATTTTATGATTAACTTCCATTCAACTTTATCCCTTTCTTTAGAATAAGCTATATAGGAAAAGATGAACAAGAAAAATAAACTTAAATAAAGTTTTAATGCTATTTGTATAGAATCATTTATTAATTCAACAAGCATTTATTAAGCACTTACTATGTGCCAGGTACCATGCAAGGTTCGGGGAATACAAGGGTAAAAATGAAACAGCCCCTGCCTCAAGATGTTTGTATTCTATTGGGGTTGGGGAGTAACCCACCCCTCTTCCTAACTTCCGTATTATAGTTGAGGGCACCACCACCCTACCAGTCATCTGGGCTTACAACATAGCTATCATCCTCCACTTCTCACTTTCTCTTATGCCTCATATCCAATTTGTTGCCAAGTCCTGTCAATTCTATCCTCCTAACATCTCTCATATATACCCCTTTCTCTCCTCTGACACTGACACCACCCTGATGCAAACAGTTATCACCTCCTGCCTGAACTACTGCAACAACCTACTGCTTGGTCCCCAGACCACAAGTCTCTCCCCAACCAGTGCTAGTCCAACTACAGTCACCACACTAGAAATAATAACATCTATTTAAGGTTATACAAAAAAGCACTTAAAACAGTCCCTCGGAATGAAAACAAAACAGAAACAATTTGACCTTTCCAGAATCGTGTTTCATCAAAAAGAAATCTATCATATACTGAGATTGCGTAACTTGTTCCAACAGGATTTAACCTGTATACACAGAGCACCAGTTCATTTTGTAAACTATCAAAGCAATATTTGTAAAGTTCACAAGTATCAAGTAAATAGGTTTCTCTAATTAAATGAATCATTTTTTAATCTATTTTAAAGTAAATATTTACAAGAAGTTTAGAAAAGTCTAGAATCAAACCAGTCTTAAAAAAGAGTGACCAAAAATTATAAACCAAGGTTGGTCAGCCTATTCTTCCACCTAGGAGATACTCAAATAGAAAGAGAAAATGAAACTGGCATTCTATCCCATTTGCTTGGTACAAATTTTTATTTTTCTTACGTGACTATGCTAAATGAAACAGATATACCAAAGCAGATAATGGATGTATAGAGAGAAATTACTTTGATGCAATCCACAAACCTGTGCAAAAATCTTTACCAGCCTTGAATTATGGGAAGGTCGTATTTGCAGATATTCTCTCCACCACTGCTTAGCATATACGAGAAATAAACGCTCTCTCTCGGCTGTTTTCTGTCGTTCCAAAGCAAGCTTTAATAAAAAATAACCTAGTATGTTAGTTTAAGAAATTCTTCTATATCCATTCCTCACAATTCTTCTATGTCCATTCTTCACAAAGTATTAAACTTGAAATAATGTACTTGTTAAAAAAGTAACGTAGTTTTTAAATGCTAAAAATTACAATACCAAAGTTAAAATTAATATTTTAAAGTCTTTAAAGAAATGTACACTAAATTGATTTCCAACTTTATACATAATTATTAAAATATACTTATTTTCAATTTTTTTCAGATGCCTTTTGTTTTTACATTGCATTTATTTCCAGATGATAACCCTCAAGAACCATTCATTTTAAGTTTTTTTCCTGGGTAATTAATAATCAATTTATTAAATAGGCTAGCAAATAATAAATTGATGGTCTGTGGTATCTCTTGATAACCAAAGACAAAACCATGGAGATCAATGAATACTTAAATACCTTTGGAAAAGAAGATGCCCCTGACAGGTTAACAGTTTTTTAAAATGAGGAAAGCAATTATGTAAAATCAACCAACATATTAATATATTATATATGATATTCCGCACACATAGTCTCCCAGAATGGTTTATCTGTAGGAAAAAAATTAACTTTTGCTCAATCAGAAAATAAAGGTTTTGCATTTGAAACTATCAAAAAATAAAATTAACTTGCAGAAAAAAGTTACAAAAACTATTATGCGTACACAAGAAAAAGTGTCTTCCTGGCCTGAAGTACAGATCAACTTTGGACTTTTCAGTTTTAAACTTGTATTACAAAAAGGTAAATTAGAATTGAAAGGGACCTCAGACATATCTAGCCCAACTCCCTTATTCTACAGATAAGGAATATTAGGCCCACAGAAGTTCAGTGATTTGCTTAAGGTCACTGAGGTAGTAGCAAATTACTAGCAAAACTAAAATTCTGATCTTCTAACTCTAAATAAAGTGCCATTTCCAAACCCTGGAAAAAATACGTTACAGAATGAGAGCATAACTTCCCAACACCATGGCTGGTGTTCACTCTGTACAAATCTATGTATGGAAAAAGAAGAGAAAATTGTAGCATATGGCCATGATATAAAATACTGCTGATTCACTATGCAAACAAAGGAGTCAGGTTTCTCTTCCAAACTTAATTTTTTTCTCCATCATAGTACTACACCCAAAACTATATGCATCTTCACTTAATTTTAATTAACTAATTAAATTATTTAAGTTAATTCCCAAGATTTTAAAAATAGAATGTTTTTCTTCCAAATACAATTTATGCTAATTTTAACCAATTAACTTTGTTTTGCACTATCAATACATCTTAGGAAGTGAGAGTACTGAAGGACAGTTTTCAATTTTTTTCTGATTTCATTCCACCTTACTCTCATCACATATTTATTCCATATCTCCTCAGAATTTATGTATTCGATTTCACCTACCACTTGAAGTTCTTATCTAGTTTCACACACACACACATACACCCCCCCCCCACACCCACGTCTAGTCTCCCCAGTACAACACAAGCTTACAGCAGGGTCCACATCCTTTCTATCACCCCCAGAACATCTCTATGTATTTAACACAGAAAGGTAGTCCATAAAAGTTTAATAACTTAAATGCAAATAGGCAAACATGTTATTATAAAAGGGAGTGCCAAGATGAAAAAATTCAGAATTACTTACCTGAGTATTCACTATTTCTTGGGACAATGTTTGATTAAGTTGTGGATATACCTCAAGTTTTACATTTAAAATTCCAACAGAAACTTTTGATTCTGTACCTACAAATGTAAATATTAGAACTTTAGAGGTTTTAACATCACATAAATTCTAGATAACCAAAGTTTCTCTCAAATAGAATTTAGACTACTTAACATTTATGTGGGAAAAAAAAGAAACATTACTATTCATATTCAATAATGAATCAAAGCAACAAATTTAATGTAGCTGTATTTTAAAATTTTATTTAAGGTTTTAATTCATTAACTTGAGGAACTGAGCCAAGTAATGATAGGGTATTCAAAATATGTGCAAAATTACATATAGTATTATGGTGGTCTTAGAAATAAGTACAAAATAAATTGTATAAGCATACAAATTTAGCTTTAAAAAACTGAAATAATATTAAAAAAAAGAACTGCCCTCACCTCAGCTTGAACAAATGACAAAAGAAATCTTTTACTATCAATTTTGTGTGTATAGTACATGCCCAGTTGGCTAGGCCAGTTAACATTATCTTTACATTTTACAGGATCACAGATCTAGAGTTGGAAGGGATCTAAGAGGTCATCTAATCCAACTCCCTCATTTTACAGATGAAGAAATTGAAGGGTCAGTGAGGGGAAATTCCCTGTCCAAAGTCAGACACAGGTCTTCTGACTCCACAGTCAGTGCTTATTCCTCTGTACTATGTTGGCCACCATTTGGATTGTGCTTATAGTTTACTGAGTACTTTCACATCTGAACTCTATGAGGCAGTCAGGGAAGGAGCTGCCCTCATTTTCCAGATGATGAAACAAATGCTGAAGTGATTTACCAAAGGCCAAACAAATAACAAAGTTTGGCATCAAACCTATGTTTTCTGACTATAAAGTTGGTCTGCAGGTTATTGTTTAATTGAACAAACTGATTAGATTGCCATTTTTTCAAAGATTTAGAAGACTAAATATTTCACACACAAAATAAGCATAATGTTGAGGCATCAAATCTGAATCTTGCAGTATTCTAGGGTTGCTATTATGAATATCAAATATCAGTAAACAATATTATATTATCACAAGACATAGGAGTTTGGACTCAATGTATAGCAAATTCTTTGGAGGTGATTTAAAAAAATTTCAGACATCATCTTATTTGTTTGTAATTTAGCTCTTATAAAATTTTTTTTTTAATTTCTAGTTGTCTAAAATTTAGGCATTCACTAATTTCTGTATTATTGATAAAGGGGGGTGGGGTGGGGTGGGGAGATTTACAACATGATTTATTGGTTCTGCTACCCAGATGATTTCAGTGAACATTAACAATCACTAATCATGACCAGTAATGTGTAGACTAAAAGACTTTAGTACATTACCTTAAAATAAATGAGGAATCCAGTCTGAATTAGCAAAAAATTTAAATTTTTAAAAAAATGTCTATATGCAGTTTTGTTAGAGCACATACAAATATGAACTAAGGGAATGTAAATGATAGGAATATCTAAAATGGTTTACATCTTAAAAAAATGAATTCACCATAGACCTATATCATATAAGATAACATAAATGTAAAAGCTCTTTCAACATATAATTTATGAAGCCCCAAAGTTGAAGCATGTTATGGGAATTCTTAATTTCATCAGTGGTTACCTTGAAAAGGCTACTAATTTTAGCTTTCACAGACAATGAAAATATTTAAACAAAGCAATCATCTCTAAGTTTTGATATAAAAATTTCCAAATTTGCATTGTTTCTGTCAGTGATGCCTGAAGTACTGAGAGTTTGTCTTTTGAATTAAGTTTTGTTACCAAATTCCATGCTAAATCTGGCTATTACTTAGTAAGCTCAATACTGAAATAACAGCATTATAATTCACACATAAAATATTTGAGTTTTTTTATTCAAAGGCAGACAAAAGTAATTTTTTAATCATTTATTTTTGAAACTTTGGAAGAAATTAACCAAAATTTTTATGTTCATTTTAGAGGAAAATTTATGATTTTTGATTATGAATTATGATTATGAATAGCCAGATTGAGTATGATTTGAATATGATTATGAATAGCCAGAATGAATATGGAAGGGTAAACTCATATTCCCTTTGTATATTTTCCAGTAATAGGATATGTGAATCTAATTGGGGGAAAAATGACTCCAAAGATGAAATATGAGAAGACACCTGCCCTAACACCTTTGAAGAAGAAGAGAGCCATGGGTATAGATCAATGCATAGAATATCAAACTTATTTGATGTAGTCATTGCTTTTGCTGAGTTTTTTTTCTTTTCACCTTTTTTTTTTATAACAGATGACTCCGAGAAAAGGTAAAGGGAAGGAATATAGGGGAAATTTAGCTGGTGATAAAATATATTAATAGCAATTTATTTTTAAAAACATTATAACCATATATATAATCTTGTTTTCTTGATTTACAACTTTGATTTATAATAACCTTGTTTTTATAACCTTATAACCTTGATTTCTAATCATCATACCTACACCTAGAAGTTCCACAGCAACATTGGTCATTCCATTATCTGAGCCAAGGACTGATCGCCATTCCAAAAAGTAGGATGCTACTAAAGAGGTCTCACCAAATATATCAGTTTTTATTAGAACCATATGTACTGGATCACATATTGATAACATTGTTGTTGCATCAGCCATTCTAGTTCCATCACCTAGCAGTATCAAACCAAGAGAAAGTGACGTGTTATATATCATCATATTAGTCTTAATACTTTCAGCAAAAAGAGTATTCACTAAGACAAAATCAAACAGGACTTTATACTGTTTTCAAGGGAAAATGTATTCAATGATAAAAACACAGAAATCTCTAATCTTCGTTCTCTTCAGTTACATTTTCATATAAAATTAAAATTTTATTTATAATAGCAAACTATAATTATAGTTTTATCTTCTAAGACATTTGGGTTAAATTGGGACAAGTGATCCAGGCACTAGATATTAAACAAGTTGCATATCTCTACTTTAAAAAGGAGAAAACAACATTTCAAATATACCAAAAATAATCTATAAATAGGCAAAAGTAATTCATCTAAGCCAAAATGAAAATTTCATCACTTTGGATTTAGCAAAAAAAAAAAAAAGTTCAATTGGATGATGATGAATTACATTTCTTATGGAAAAAAATAAATTATAGTTTTAAATTAATATTAGAATTCTCTATTGCACAAAGATACATTAATAAAGTTTACCTCCTTTTCAGGTATACTATAAAAGATATCGTATAGTCAAAATAAAAAAAAGTTTGTAAAAATGATGATGGAAAAATACATAATATTAAAGAAAGGGTTCTTAGCTTTTTTGTGTCAAGGACACCTTTGGCAGTCTAGTGAACCCTATAGATCCCTTTTCAGAATGTTTTTAAATGCATAAAATAAAATCCAAACAAACAAAAAAAAGTCCATGAACCATACATTAAGAACCTCTGACATAAAGTAAGATCAAAGATTCCATTATCATAACTTCAAGACTATGAAGTATACTTAAAATACACATTTATCTTAATGATTCTAGAAATCCAGTCACTCATCATCAATTACACAGTAAATACAATTGCTACAAACTGCTGACAAAAATCTGAGACAAAAGATGAAGGAAAGGATTAGACAAGGTGGGTAACAGTTGGCACAAAAGAGAAATAATGAAGTGAAACAGCTATAAAAAGACTGGCAAAACTGAAAAGGGGAGGGGAAAAACGAGGAAGCAAAAATGAAGAAAAGGGAAGGAAAAGTGTGAGCATTGCAAATTTTCCCTTTATATAAAAAATCCAATTGTTTAATTTTATATATCATAGATATTAAAAATATACTGACATGCAAAATAAATTAAGATTAACTAAGCTAATTCACTGGATTTCTTACCTAAGCTTTCTCTGTGTACTTCAAGCAAAAAGCCATCATGAAAATCTGGTTCACAGGCACATGGGACAGGTTTAGAGCGGAAACGTTGGTTTCGAAAATGTAAACATAATGTGAAGGTAGAACAAACTTGTCCAGGTAAAGGATCAGGTTCTTGTAGATGTTCCAAGAAAGCTTTTCCACCCAAAACCTGAAGGTAAAGATACCTCCGTGTTGGATCAATATTAGCTGTAAAGTGTAGCAATATAATGAGGAAACTGCCAGAATATTTTAAGGAATGTGATTAAAACAATAGGAAATATTAAATTGATAGGAATAAAACTAAAAGACACATAAAATAATTTTTAAGAGTCATTTGCTCATCAGAAGTAAAGATCACATGGAAGTAGGTGACCTTTTTCTACTGTTCTGGCTCAAAGAAGGAGCTAGATTCAGATTTTGGGCTACCTGTTGTTTTTTAAGGTGCTTGTTTGACATCTTAAGTTTCATCAAACTACCAACTCTCCCCTTAGAGTCTGAAAATTATCTAGGACAAAAGCATTTAAAATAATGTACAGATATTACTTTTAAAAGCAGGTTGCACACCTGATATAAAATGTAACATTATAACACATGAAAAAGAATTCATTTACTTTGTTTCATAAAACTGGATACTGCCCCCAACAAAGTTTATTTTTGTTGACAATGAAATTTTAACAAGTTTTTAAATGTGCACTATCAAAGAAAGTATACTATCATAAATATCTAACTAAATTAAGATTAAGATTAAAATACACACTTTTTTTCAATAGGGTTGACTGCTTATCATTAAAATTAGATGGTTTTGGAGAGGAAGTCAGTTCTCCATCAGCTAGGTCCTAGAAAGGGAGAAAAACACAGAAATAAAGTCATTATTACATAAGAAAACTCCAACAACTGAAGTTTAAGGGATCAATTTCTATTCCTTACACAAAAAGAATGGAACTTTAAATACCACCAAAATCACTTTTTATTGTGCTAAGTATCTTTATAATAAAAAATAAAGGAATCTTATACTTCAGTGATATAAAAACCTACTAGAATAACATGCTAAGACTAATGTATACGGGTTTAAAAACCTAGTTTATTTATGAACCAGCATAATGATTAAGTCTTAAAGTTCTGGAATAACATTTAAATTTTATACACCCTACAAAGAGAATTTTGATACCTTTCCTATTATGAACTAATTTTAATGAGGTAGTGACAATTATGCAGTAGGAACTGTTATTAGGTTAATTACAACAAATGGGTTCATTAGTTTTAGTCACCAAAAAAGTAAGTTGTATTAAAGTACTTAGTCTCTGGTGTATTATCAAGATCATCTCAATTCCTTTAACACATTACCAAGTAATTTAGGTCACAGTTTCTCATTTTATGACTTATTTTTACAAAAGAGGTCTGGTCACCATCACTATTGCATTGGGAATTTGTTATATCACTAAATGACCTATTTTTGCCAATTGATTTTATAGTACTAAAGCAGTTCCTGAATTATTCTTACTTAAAGAAATGAACAGCTTTATTTTTAGTTACTAAGACTGTTTCACAAAAGGGAGTTTGATGTCAACAGCTAAACTCATTTAAAAAGTGGACTATAGCTTGATCTTTGGTTTACAAAGTTTGTAAAGTCATTTTAGAATCAAAATGAAAAATATGTAGTGGTCAGACTAAGTTAGTAATAGGTTCAAGTCTAAAGACATAAGAATTCAGGGAAGGCTTGCCTGTGATGAGAGATTGTTATAATTTTATTAAAAGAGCAAGTTAGGTGAGTGTGACAGCCAAAGAAACAACAACAAAAAAAGTATAAGAATTGTTCCAGGATGCGATGCTAAACTAATTTGCCTAAAACACAACCATTTTCATAAACATGTCTGAAGGATAAAAATAAAAAATTGTATCACTTTGGGAGATGGGAATTTTTTTACCCAATAGCAATACTGTGGAACTACACTAAAATACTATTTACCATAAAGCAGAATTCATTATAGGTAAGTATTAACTAAAGAAAGGATGTTTAGTTAATAAAATGCTAAGACAGATTTTTAGGGTGGTTTTACCTACAGAGCAACTCCTTAACATGAACCTTGGATGGTCCAGTGTTATAGTAAGGTTCCAATGTATTTACAGAGTTGTTGTTTCTAAAAGATTACTTACACTAACAAAAGTGAGCTCCTTCATGACATCATCTACGATACCTCGGCGTCTAAGGGCTTTTATTAAATCTTCTGTTGAAAGTTGTTGCTCTGGTGCCAATTCTTCTCGTATAGTTTCAGCAAGGACTTCTCTTATCCTGCCATGGACATCCATCTACATAGAGAACTTAACATTATATTTTTTCCCTTCTATATAGCAACCCATAAATTTTCAATAGATATAATGATAGTTAAACATTACTAATAAACAGGTTTGGTTTTACAAAGGGATATACAGCAGTAAAGCAAAAATAAGTGGAAAAAATATAGAATAAACACCCAAGTTTGAATCTTGGCCTTTCCACATTGATAATAAATAGACTATGTAACAATTTGGTTAAAAAAAAAGAAGCAATAATAAAAACTGATTCTATCACTTACTTTTTAAGAATTTAAAGTTTAATACTAGTTAATGGAAATATTTACTATCTTTTACTACTTGGAACCTTCATCAAAATTTCCCCACTGGTATTCAGAAAATTGAAACATCCTTTCTTTTGACTCAGCATCTTAAACACCAAATTGTTCCTCTAGTGCCAAGGCAGCACCCTCAAGCGATCTCTTTACCTCTTTTCTAATGTTTCTTTGCCCCCAACGAGCCTATGCTGCTGCATCTCTCCCTTAATCTCTCTGACCAGAAGGCAGATACTTTCAAGTTCTAGTTTTCGCCTTTATCTCTGGGCTGCACTGCTCATTCCAGCTTTCAGTACTTGCCAAAACTTCGGCAGCATGACCATATAAATCTGATGTTCTTTAAGTACACATTGGTCTCTATCTACAACAGACACTCAAAAGTTTACCAGAAAACGTCAATCATATAGATCCACATTAGGAAAGTGTATGCGTATGTGTGTATCTGCCTTGGTCTTTTCATAATTAATAACAGGGCTCTATTAAAAATAACTCTTTGCAGAAAATTAAGGACCAGTAAAAACTGATCCTGTGTTTGTACATAGGCATGGATGTATGTGTATGTGAACGTACATTCATATGTACATGCACACACATAAAATGAGAGTTCCTAAACTCATTCTGACTTTGGGGGCATCCTCCACATATACACAAACATATATCATAATATGAATACCTACGCATAATTTGCGCCTATGTATTTCATGCTGCCCAGAAAGCTTGTCCTTCTATGAGATGTGCAATCGCACCTCTCCCTGTACTTTCTTACAGTTACCGAAATAGAGAAACGAGCACTTCTGCCCAGTAAACATCGGAGGGCCTGGATCCCCCTCGGATCGTGGGAGCAAACCCAGGCCAGACCTGCCCCGAGCCCGGACCTCCGCAGCCCCAGCGGGCGCATCCCCGGGGCTCGCAGTGCTGCCCTGGACAGCTCCCGCTGCCTCGAGGGCGCTGGTTCCTCCCGAGGTCTAATCGCCAACCTTCCCAACGTCCTCGCCGGGCGCAGACCTTTCTTTAAGCGGCCAGAGAAGAGTCCTCGGGCGGGCCGAGCCCCGCAGGGAGGCGGGCGAAGGTGGCTGTCTCCTCCGCCTGCCCCGGGGTACCGTCAGTGCGCGCAGGCCCCGCGCCCCGGGCCGCTGCCCTCACCTTGTTGAGCTGCTGGTGGATGAGCTGCTTGAGCTCAGACGCTTTCTCCGGCGGCAGAGACATGGTGAAGCCGGCGGCTCCACTGCCACTTCCCCTCCCCTTCCCTCCTCTCCCGCCGGGAGCTCCAAACGACCCGCCCGCCGCGCCCCGAGGTATTACGCTAAGCCGGGACCCCGGGCAGGCCGCGCGCCGCCTCCCCGCGCAGACTGCCCGGCCGCGTAAGCGCCCCACTCTGGGCGGGAACCACGTCCGCAACCCAGGCGACAGGAGCGGGCCGCAACTGTTTTCAAACTGCGGCGGAGAGAAAAGGTGCGAGGGTGCCCGCCGTACTGCCTGATTCCTGTCTGCCTGCTTTTCGCTCGCGCCTTCTTCTTCCAATCCCTCCTCCCCACATGGCTTTCCTCAGTTTTCCCACCTCCGCCATCCACCTCCCCTGACGGGATCCTCTCCCCACCAGTGCAAGATCTGGCCACGAGCGAGACAGGCGTTTGGCTAGGATAGTCCTGCTCCGGGCCGGCGCCGACGGAGAAGAAGGACCCCGCCCCGCCCCGCCCCTTTCCTCTAGAGCCCGGAGCTGCGTCCAGGGGCTGCAGAGCTGGCGCGCTGCGAACAGATTGCCTTTTGTTGTACCTCGTAATTCTCCCTCTTGTCCGGCTTTCTGCCTCCGGGGTGACGATGTTCGTTCCCTGCGGGTCGTCAGAGCCCGACTTTACTGGCTTCACCCTGCTGATGGTGAGTCTCTCCGCCTTAGCGGGGCTCTGCGGGCGCGATGTGCCGAGGTGGGACCCAGGACCTGGTACGGGGCCTGCACGCGCCTGTGAGCCGTGGGCTAGTCCGTCAGCTGGCATTTATTAAGCGCCTGCTGTGTGCCAGGCCCTATGCTGAGCGCAGGGCATGCGAAGAAAGAAGAAAGGCAAAAGATAGGCCCGGCCTTCCAGAAGCTTAGGGTCTAATAGGGGAGAGGACAGGCAAGCAACCATGTACTGAAGATTTGGCCAGGAACAATGGGGGACCATCACTAGAATGGAGGAGGACTGGACAGGCTTCTTCTAGAAGGTGGGACTTCGGCTGAGACTCGAAAGTAATCAGGAAAGCCATGGAGGGCGGGTGGGGGAGAGCACTGCTGGGAGATGGAGAGTTGTGAACGGTGGACGGCCAGGACTTCAGAGGAAATGGAGGGGAGTTTAATGAATTAAAGAGGATTGTGAAGGTGGAAAGGAGCCGGATTATTAAGGGCTTTGATGACTAAAGCAACCTGAACAGCTTCCAGCCCCTACGTCAAGCTCACCTGCAGGTCTTAGTTAGGATCACAGATTTAGAGCTGAAGGACCTTTAGAGCCCAGCGAGTTCAGTGGTTTTACAGATCAGAGAAAAGACTGGGTGAGAGAGGTGAAGTGACTTGCCCAAGGTCGCACAGCTGGTAAACGTCAGGATTCTAATTCAGGTCTTCCTTATTCCCAAATCCAGCCCTGTATGTGATATACCATGCATATCAAGGAGGAAATAAAAAGGTCACCTTGGACAGTTTTCATTTTGTTTATTCATTTGTCACAGCCCTTCTACATTAGCCACTTGTTGAAGTTTCCTTTTATTTATGCTCTCTCCTTAACCCCTCCTCTTGGAATTCCTGTATTCCTTCAAGGCTCAGTTCAAGTATTGTCTCCTTGAAAAAGTCATTATTGAATTCCACCCCTAATTACTCTCTCCTTGAAATTTCTTTAATATCTTTTTTGTATTTACGTTTTGAGGTACCTGCTCTTTATTCTCTCTTTCCCAATAGAATATAATGTCCACTTAAGTTCCTAGACAGAGAGAAAAGTTATTTTTCTGTTTCTTTTCCATAATTGTCACTAGCTGTTTCATAAGAAGGAAGATAAGATATAGGCTTATAAGATTTCAAACTGGAAGAGATGATAAAAGTCATCCAGTCTAATCTTCTCATTTTACATATTAGGAAGCTAAGAAGCAGCTAAATTTAGTGACTTCCTTTAGGTCTTTCAGGTAGTAAGTAATAGGACCAGAATTCAAACCCAAGTCTTTAGACTCTGAATCGAGATGCTTGGACTTGTATTTATAAAATTGGTTTTTAAGGATAATCATCTCACTTGGGTAGAGGCAAAAAGATCCTTCTAAATAGCAGTTTAGCTACCTGAACATGCTTCCCAATCCTTGATGGAGGAGGATAGAGTGGAAAGAGCCCTAATTCTGGGTTAGTTTGGTGTCCTTAAGTCAATCACTTGAGCTCTTTAGACCTCAGATTCCTCATCTATAAAGTGGGAATAGGGGAGCACCAATGTTAGATGATCCCTAAGCTTCTTTCCGGCTCTAATATCTTTATTTGTCTCCCTCTCTTCATTATTGCTTGATTTTTTGCTACTGTAGTTCAGTCTTCTGTCTGTACTAATGTCTTCTAATTGGTCTCTCTGTATCCAGGCTTTTACCCTCTTCAATCTTGTCCCTCGAAGCTGCCAAAATAATGTCAGTTGGTTAATAAGCATCTGTACTGTGTGCCAGTCACCGTGCTAAATGTTAGGAATACAAAGAAAGGAAAAGGCAGTCCCTGCCTTTGAAGCACTCGTCTAAAAGTGGGAGTGATCAAACAAACAAATATGTACAAACTAGTTGTATTCAGGGTAAATAGGAAATAATTTAAAGAGAGATGGCATTTGAATGAAGAGAGATTGGGAAAGGCTTCTGGAGAATGTAGAATTTTAGCTAGGATTGAAGGAAGCCAGGGAAGCCAGGAGGTGGAGATGAGGAGAGAGAGCATTCCTGGCATAGAGGACAGCCAGAGAAAGTGCCCAGATCTGAGAGATGGAGTTTTTGGTTTGTGGAACAATAAGGAGGCCAGTGTTACTGAATTGAAGAGTATTTGGTGGGGCAGGGGAAGGATAAGGTATAAGAAGATTGAAAAAGTGTGGGGAATAGGGGTAGGAACTAGGTTATGAAGGGCTTTGAACACCAGAGAACTTTGTGTTTGACCCTGGAGGTTACAGGGAGCCATTTGAATTTATTGATGGGGCGAAGAAGGGAGTTTGACATAGATTGGCACTTTAGGAAAATCACTTTGGTGGCTAGATGTAAGGTGAAATAGAGTACAGAGAGACTTGTGGTCTGTTGCAGTACTCCAGGTATGAGATGATAACGGGCTGGACCAGGGTGGCAGCAGTGTCAGAGGACAGAATGAGATGGATTCAAGAGATGTTGCAAAGATAGTATCAACAGACCTTGGCAACGGATTGGATATGGGGCTGAGGATGACTCTTAGATTGTGAGCCTGAGGGAAGATAGTGTTACCCTGGACAGTAATAGGGAAGTGGGAGAGGGTTTAGGGGAAAAGACAATGAAAAATAATCTTACTGAAGCATAGCTGATCATGTTACTCTCCAGCTCAAAAACCTATTGTTTCTTGGGTAAAATATATACTCCTTACCTGCTATTCAAAGCTTTCAGCATTCTGGCTCTGTCTGCAACTCTAGCCTTGTTTCATGATATCTTCCTTCATGTACTCTCTGTTAGTCAAAGTGAACTTCTAGCATTTCCCCTCCTCTGACTCTGTCCTTTACCTCTGTTTGCATAAGACCCTGTCATCTCTTCCCCTTCTCCCATCATACCTGGAATTCACTTCCTCATCTCTGTGTTTCAGAATAGTCTTACCTAGCTTACTGAGACCTGGGAAAGACCTTAGCTTAAAAAGGCCAAGGTCTCCCGCTGCACCTTGGGCCATCTCCGGTCATCCTGATCTATATCTTACCACTGGACCCAGATAACTCTGGAGGAGAGATGAGGCTGGTGATTTTGCACAGCCTTCCCTCACTTAAAGCCAATTCACTGTAAATCAGGACATCACCTTCCTGATGTCATTGGTCCTCTTCGAGAACAAAGGACAGATAACAGTTCCAAAATAATGGTAATTATGACAAATGAGAACAGGCAGGACTACTCAATTCCTATTTTACTTCTGTTTTCTCTTCTGAGGAGAATGAACTTTGCCCTGGACATGAAAGGATGAAAATGGCTAACAGTGCTGATGGCCCAGAGAAGTAGTGAGTAGTAAGAGACCACCTAGTTGCCTTTTGATGTATTAGGGTCACCTGATCCAGATGAACTATATCTTCCATACTGAAAAATTGACAGATGTAATTGTTATGCCACTGTCAGTATTATTTGAAATATTGTGGAAAATGGCTGAGGTACTAGGTTTAGAAAAAGGCAGATATTCTAATTTTAAAAAGGGGGCAGGAGGGGAAGAGAACAAGCATCTACTGACTATACAGGCCAGTGAGCTTAACTTTGATTCCTGGAAAAATTTTCAAATAGATCATTAAAGAGATGTTTAATGAACATGTAGAAAAAGAAGCAGTGATTACAATGAGCTTACATAGCTTCATCAAAAATGAGTCATGCAGGTGGATACTTTATTCTGTACTAGTAGATCAGGGGAGTGTTATAGGTTTATCTAAATTTTAGCAAAGTATTAGAAATGTCTCATACTAGCCTTATGGAAAAGATGGAGAAGTGTGGGCCAAATGATAATACAATTGGTGGTTTTGGAATTAACTTGAATGACTACACCAAAGGAGTCGCCATGTAATTGTTCTCTGTCAGCTTGTTAGGGATTTCTAGTGGGTTGCTCCAAGGATATTTGATTAGCCTTGTACTGTTTAATATTTTTCACTGTATCTTGGATCAGGACATAGATTGTCTAGAGCTGCATAGTTAGCAGATTTACATGTGACACAAAGCTGGGAGCAATCACTAATACTGGCTGAGAGAGTCAGAAAACAGAGGGGTGCTGATAGGCTCGAGCAGTGAAATAAATGGAAAAGGATTAAATTAACTAGTAGGAAACATAAAGCTTCACTCTTTCACAAAATCTGGGTGGAAGCTTGATTAGGCCATAGTTTGTCTGAATAAAACCTGGGACTTTTAGTGAACTGCAAGCTCTGTGGGTTAGCAGTATGATGTGGCAGCCAAAACAGCTAATGCTGTCTGTTACCTGTTTATCCTGGTCACACCCCATCTGGACTGTTGTTTTCATAAAAAGTTCTAGGTGCCTGAATTTAAGAAGGACTTTGATAATCTGGAGAGAACTCTGGGGAGGATAACCAGGATGATGAAAGGCCTTGAGTCCATCATAAAAGAATTGACTGAAGGACCTGAGAGTATTTATTGTAGAGAAGACAGATAGGAGGAGACAGGTTTTAAGTATTTGATGACGTTTGAACGAGGGACCAGACCCATTCTGTTGTTGGTGGAGGTCAGAACTGAGAGCAGTGGGTGGAAATTGCAGAGGGACAGATCTAGGCTTGATATCAGGAAAAGCTTCCTAATAATTTAGAATTGTCTCCAAGTAAAATGAGCTGCCACAGGAAGTACTAGGTCCTACTTCATTGGAAGTTTTTAGGTAGAGACAGTTGACCACTTCTAGTGGAGTCTTCATTTTTCAGGTGTTACTCGGCCTGGATGGCCATTGAGGTGCCAACCTTCCCTGGGGCCCCCAGGTGCTGATCTTTTCTTCCTCATCAGACTACCTTGTATTTTTACTTACTTTGTACGTGTTATGTAACCTTCCATGTATAATACAAGCTCCTTAAATATTGTTTGAGTTTTGTCTTTATATATCTCGTGCTTGGCACAAAGTAGAGATGTTTTAGCTGTGTTAACATGGGAAGAGTAACGAGAAGGGAAAGGTCTATTAATCTCTTACTTACCTTGAGTTTCCTCACTTGTAAAATGTGGATATAGAGATGTTTATTTAAAATATTTACATTTTATGTATTATATGTATATATTTAAAATGTTTTGTGAACTATAGATCACTATGTAAATTTCTGCTTTTACTGTTAAGAGTTTAATAAATGGTTGTTGAATTGAGTTCAGAAACATTAAAGTCAACCTTATCCTCTGGAACCGTACAACTCTAGAAGGACCAAGTCTACCTCTTGAAAAAATCACAGTAACTAACATTTATGTTACGCTACGTGCTTGCTAGGAATCGTGCGAAGTGCTTTACAGTTATCTCATTTTATGCTCACAACAAACCTGGAAGGGCAGGAACTATTTGATTCAAATAAAGTAATGTATATAAAGTTCTTTGTAAATCTTGAATTGCCACATGAATACCTGTTATTCTTTGTTTTATCTCCCCCAGTGCCTAGCATGGTGCTCTGAGAACTGTAGTTACTTAATAACTATTTATTGAATCAATGAATGGACACTACCTACTGAGGGGAAGCAATGTATAGCCGAAAGCAATGTGTAATACTAGATATGAAATGTTGTCTGTCACTTGAGCCCTGTGAGCCTCAGTATAATGAGGGGTCTAAGGTTTCATTCAGCTCTGTTATTTGCTGATGCCCTGGCATCTCTTAAGGTCTGCAGATGCTAAGGTCTTGGTTAAAATATTTTGCAGTAAGTTTCTTTTACTCCTATTGCAGGGCTTCTCCCAAACATTTGGTGACTGGGAAACATAGCTACTGAAGGCATATTTCAGAAGGAAATTTAGACTTACAATCATCTGCATATAGGAACAATTACTAGTAAATCAAATAAGGTCATAATTATTTTATTGTCCAGGTTATCCTATGTAAAAAATAACATGCTGGAATTTTATTGTTAAGCATATGCAAATTATACATTGCCAAGTATAGGCCCTACATTTTTTTAAGTATTTTTGCTAATTTTAATAACTGATATACTGTCATTCTTTGTGATTTCAGCCAGCAGTATCTGTGGGGAATGTTGGGCAGCTTGCAATAGATCTGATTATTTCTACCTTGAATATGTGTAAGGTTGGTTACTTTTACACTGATTGCCTTGTTCCAATGGTTGGAAACAATCCCTATGCAACTGCAGAAGAAAACTCAACAGAACTCAGTATAAATGCTGAAGGTATGTGCATGTGATCTGAGCTTACACTACTGTGGTTCTCAATCATGAAACATCTGTTAAGCACCTTCGATTTGTTAAGCACTGTGCTAAGGGCTAGGGATATAAAAAGAGGCAAAAGACAGTCTCTGCCACTTCTTCAGTTTAGTGGAAGAAACAACATGCAAACAAGTAAAGGCAAAGTGAGCTAAATACAGGATGAATAGAAAATAATTCAGAGGGAAATCATCAGAATTAAGAGGGGTTAGGGGAAAGCTTTTAAGTAGAAGATGGAATTTTAGTTGTTATTAAAGGAAGCCAGGGCGGTCAGTAGGTGGAGCAGAGGAAGGAGTGTTTCAGGCATGGTGGACCACCAGAGAAAATACCCTATTACATGGTAGGGTTGATCTCAAGGCCTTGTGCCAACCCTATACCAGATAATTCATACTGAGCAGAGTATTAGGTATAGGCATTTTCCTTCTGAAGAAAGCATTAAGTTCTTACTCTGTGTCTTTCATATATCTTAAAAATACTGACCCTTTTAAAAAAAAAATATTGGTCTTTCAAACCTTTTGAAAATGGTAGCTCTTTTAAAAAACTTGGTCATACTTTTGTTTGTATCTTTACTTTGAAATTGTACATTTTTTTAGCTACCTAACATTTCTTGTCATTTTTTTCCTTTTCATACTCTCAGTTTTGTTTTCTATTTTTATTATTGATTAGACCTGGAAGAGTCCTTAGAGTCCATCTAGTCCAAACCCTCCTTTTTCAACTGAACAAATCAAGAGGAGGTGAAATGACGTACCCAAAGTGACAGAACTGCAGGTTGCAGAGACAGGTCTCCTGAGTCTTTTGACTCTAAATCCATTGCTTTCTCCACTAAAGCATTCTGCCTTAAGATACAAATAAGGGAACTGAGGCTTACAGAGGTTAAGTGACTTGCCCATGACCACACAGTTTGTCAGTGTCAGAACCAGTATCTCAAACAAGAGTCTCTTTGCCCCCATAGTTAACCATGTGCCACTGCCTAATGAATCATTGCTTATCTGACATTTTTCCTTTTAGCCAAGGGCATTTTAAAACAATTTGAGATGAACATAAATGTCTAAAAACTAAAAGCATTCACAGAAATCCTGAAGAATACAGTGTAGGCTATTAAGCATAGTAATATGTTAGTTATCCTGATAGAAAATTAGTCTTGCAGTTTTATTAGCTATTGCAACTTTTTCTTTTCAGTATGGGATAGTTAAAAGGTCAACGAAATTCACCTGTACCTTTTAGTGTACCTTTACTGAGAATATAAAATGATTAAGTTTTTGTGTGTGTCCAGTATTTTAATAATTGAGGGAAATAATTACGTAAAGAAATTTAATGAAATTTAATTTTAATGTTTCATCACTTTAAAAATACCAATTGTAATTCCTTATTGTCATCAATTTTCTTAACCTCAGATTTCTTTTTTTTCTCTTTTGTTGTAGTATATTCATTGCCTTCAATGAATCTGATGGTTCTCCAACTAAGATCAATTTTTATTAAGGTTAGTATTCTTATTATTTGCTTATATTAAAGTTTTTTACAAAAATAAAAAACTTAATTAGAAAGCTTTCTGTGATTTCTAGTCAGCCAACAGTGGCAGACCAAAAAGTTATATTTAAGCACTGAAACATTCTGGTCTTATTGCTGCCGTTATCTTATCACTACAACTAGAGGAAAGGCAATGTGTTATCTAGAACAAAGAGGTCTGGATTTAGTAAGAGGAACTGGATATGAATTCTGCCTCTGCTACTTACCACCTGAATAATCTTGGGCAAGTCTCTGCAAATTTCTGTTTCCTGATGTGTAAAATAGCAGATGGGAATATGTTACATCTTAAATTTCTAAGATCCTTTCTAACTCTTAAGTCTTGCAGTGCTCTGAATCTTGTAGCAGTTACACAGAATTAATGACTTCACTTAAAAAACGGCTTTTTCAGACAGTCAGTAATATAAATTACCCTCTACTTTGTTATTCCAAAACATTTACCTTTCAACTGTTTAAGAATGGCTGTTAGTTTGAACTGTTCACAATTAGAAAGTCTTCCAGATTCTGCTTTTGACTTTTTGCTTCTCTCTAGGATCAGGATCAGTAAAAGGGGTGAGAAAAGAGATGGAATCATTGAAAAAAGAATTTTTGGGTTTTGTTTTTTTAGTGACTGGAAAAGGATATTAAATATAGTATATTTCTGACCTTTATGTCAAGTTTTTACTAGCAAGTAAATCAAAAAGAAAAACAGATTCAGAAATTAAATATTGAAGAGCTTTTGGCCACTGTTTTTTGGTTAATGATGGGGACGTATAAATTGACAACTAAGAAAAAAATGGACTTAATACTGGTTTTCATAGGAAAAGGAACAACATATTGTTGATAATTGTATATGATAATATGTATATTATCAGAAACATTGTATATTATCTTTGTTTTGCTTTACAATTAACTTTTCCATAGTACAGCTTTGGAAGTTGAGTAATAGAATAATATACCCACACTGCTTAAAATTTTCTTTCATTTTTGATCTTTAAGGATAATAAATGGGCTTGCAAATAATATTATTTTTAGTATATATAATCATGCACATAAACATCACATTAAAAAGGCCTCCCTCAAATGTACCAGTAGATTTTTGCCGTACATAAACACCAAGATCTGATTTTGATGACATTTTTTTCTTCCTTTCATTGGTGATTAAAGTATAAATCAAAACCATTCTGTGAAAAGCTCATTTCCTGGGTGAAAAGCAGTAAGTGTGCCAGAGTTATTGTTCTTTCAAGCAGTCATTCCTATCACTGTGATGACCAGCAGCTTCGCAGGTATGTTGAATCATCCTCCTCATAATATACATGAGATAACTTTGTAGTTCTGTCACCACTGCAGTTTTACCGTAGAAGTTTAGTCCCACTATTACTAGCATAGTAATTTAGAAGCTGTTTTAGAGTATTCAGCCTATGTGACAGTGGATAGATGTGAGCATTTACTGTCTTTTGATCTCCTCTCACTGAAAGCTAAGAAGAGGAAGCCTGGCTGGGATATGGCATGAAGTTTTATGTGTTTCATAAGATCTAGAGCAAATGATATTTGACAGGAACAGCTAGATGTCTAGAACTCTTCATTCCTCGCTTTGTGCTTCTGTATCATGGAACTTAGTAAGGAAGGAAAAAGAAGACAGCTCATAAAGAAGGGTGCTTAACCAAGGGTAATAGGTCAGTGCCTTTCTGAAAGGCTGAATTGATAACTTTCATTCTTATATGACCACTCATCTTCACTGAAGGAAGTTTAATTGACTTTAATTACAATCCCCTGGAGTGTCAGCATGAGTCCTTTAATGTAGAGCAAAGGAAGTACTTACGAGAACATGGTCTATAACATAATTGTCTTTTATTACCAATTACATACTTTAAAATTATATTTTCATTATACCTTATACCAGAGGCTAGAGTAGTGTCAGAGAGGATTAAATGGTAGTTTTTTTTAAAAATTCCCTTTCATCATTTTTTTGTCAATGTTTTATCTTGAAACAAAAACATCTCAAAATGATAACTGTGTCAGAGTACTTCTACCAGAGGAGTATGGGATGACTCCTGCATGTTAATTCTGAAATTTCATACTTTATCTGTTTTCATTTTATTTGTGGAATGAACATAGCCAGCAGGGAAAACTCACAAGCAACAATGTTAAATATGTATAACTCTGTTAATCAGAAATAATATTTGCTTCTACTAAGAAATGAGGTTTAAGTATCAGAATTTTATGCCAAGGATTTTTTTAACGACTATTTTTGAAACAGTTGCAGTCAAGGGGGTTTCATCTTATTTTGTGTTGTTGCATCATTTCGGTAGTGACTGACTCTCTGTTACGCTATTTGGGGTTTTCTTGGTAAAGATACTGAAGTGGTTTGCCATTTCTTTTTCCAGCTTCTTTTACAGATGAGAAACTGAGGCAAACAGGGTGAAGTGATTTGCCCAGGGTCATGTAGCTAGTAAGCATCTGAGGCAGGATTTGAACTCAGGTCCTTCTGACCCTAGGCCTGGCACTCTCTGCTGTGCCACCTAGCTGCCCTTATATTCATCTTATAACTAGAGCTAATTTCTAAGACTCTTATAAAAAATTCATAGCATTTATAAGACATGGGAGCAGAAGAAGGTAGAACAGTGAAAAACTGGATAAAATTTTAGGATGGTCTTGACTACCTTTTTAATTTTCCTTCCCCAGTTATGTATTATTCATAAATCAGGTGACTGGTAGCTACAAACTGTTGTGCTTTTAAAAATATTCTAATCTTCCTTGATTGAAGAGATTTCTCATAGTTTTTTAGTTAATGGAAGCTTAAATAATTATAGGTCAAATGCTGGGATTACCTTTGTATGTGATATTTTGGGGTTTGTTTTATTTTAATGAATATGTTAAATTACTATCTCCAGTGTTCCATTCCGATACTTACTTACACCTGAAATGGAAAAAAGTGTTGGTGAAATATTACAGAAGCTTCATTGGAAGGAAATGGAAAAAAGCAAATCATTTCCTGAAATACAAGATTCTGGGTTATGTATCCGTATCCCTGGAGGTGGTATCACAAAAGCCTTGTATACTGAGAGGTGAGTATATCAATTGACTTAATAGAAATTTGGAAGAGATTTCTAACATGAGCATTTGTATTAGAAATCCTATGCATTTAATTCAAGAAAATAGCATCTAGGGGTATTTAACAGTATTGTAGTAACTTTGGTGTAATTAATCAAAAACTGTTCCCACTTTACCTCAGGTACTTAACAGTCAACTTTTGGTGACATTGTTGAGGGGGAGATGGAAATTAGAGGAAGAGAAAATTTTCCTATTTCTTTCTCTTACTTTTTCAGTAACACACATATATAGCCCTTGAATCACCTGAGGATTTTTAGGACATTTGAAATGTAGTCCCATTTAACTTCTTTATTCTGCCTAATCATTTCACAGAAACTTAGGCCAAGTTGGGCACCAGTTAAAAACTAGGCTATTAAAATGTAACCCAGGAAAAGTTTACTTAGGCTCAGAGTTTGGTCTCCCACAGTGTTCATTTATACTGTAGGTGTATTTTTTTCCTGTGTTCTTTTGTGGTCTATTCAAATATTTATATAATACCTAGGATCCCTACTATATAAACTTTTTAAGAAGACAGCCATCAATCAATGAATTACCAAACATATATTAAGCACCTGTATGTGCCAGGTACTGTGCTAGGCATGGGGAAGACAAAGTCAAAAAGAAAATGCTCCTTTATTGCAAGGGGTTTACGTTCTCTTGGGAGAGGTCGCATATATGTAGACACATACATAAAAATAAATGCAAGGAAATTTGGAGGGATGAGGAAAGGCTTCGTATAAAAGGGATTCTAAGAGTAGAAGGAGTGCATTCCAGGTAGTCAAGGTAGCCAGCTACCTTGCTTCCCACATGAAGGTGGGAGATGGAGTAGCATATGCAAGGAACAGGAAGAAAGTCAGTTTGGCTAGACAGTAGAGTGACAAATAGAGAATAATGTATAGTGAGACCAGAAGGTTAGGTTGGGAAGGACTTTAAATGGCAAATACAGTTTATGTTTTATGATAGAAAAAATGGAGCCATCTGTATGTAGTAGAGAGGTGGTGTCATCCTTCCTGTTTTAAATATGTGAATATAAGATATTTAAAATAGAACCACTGCTTGGGAAAGAACTCTCTTAACTGCCATGGCAGCCAAGCCAGTTGAACTGTGGTGATTATGGAGCTCATCTAGCCAATCATGAGACAGCTTAGCTGTTGTTAGTTTTGTGTAAATTACAAAGCACCATGAATGTGTAAAGAGCATGTCGTTTACTAAGGGATAGTGCAGAAGTCTGCCTTCTGCTAGTTTAAAAATTTTTTTTGGTCTATTGTTCTCATTTTTTAAGTAACAAGAATTTTTATATTAAGCTGCTCTTTCCCCTCCTTCCTCTCCATTGAGCAAATTTAAAAGACAAACCTAAAAAACAAATCCCTCAGTACATATCCTCCAAAACAAATTCCCACATTAGCCCTGTCTGAGAATGTGTCTCTCTTTCCACATTATAATGTCTCACTTCTTTGTCAGGAGGTGAGTATTGTGTTTCATCTTCATTTTTTGGACTCATTGTTTATTATCACATTTATTGAAATTCTAAAATCTTTTATTTCTCATGGTATAAACTGTTTTCCTAGTTCTGCTGACTTTGTTCTGCATGGGTTCATGAAGTTCTGAAATTATATGTTTCATCATTTCTTATGACAGTAATATTCCATTATATTATTATATTCATATGCCACAATTTGGCAGTTCCTTATTAGGAGAACATCCCTCTAGTTTCCAGTTTGGGGCTACAGTGGAAAAAAAAAAACCCCTGTAAATATTCCTAATTCGAATTTTGAAGACTGTCTAGTTTCTCTCTGTGGTCCTGTGATTGGGCATCACCTGAGACATACACACATTCATCCTTGTAGTGGCTCATACTTCTGTAAGCCCAACACTTATCCATCTTGCTTTTGTAGCTATGTATGTTTATCAGTTTCAGTATTTTGAGTTTTGATTGAGCATTTTCCTATAGTTCCTGCTTTAGGGAAATTCTGTTTATTGTGGACAAGAAGGATTCTTATTGTACAAGTATTTTTTTATTTATCCCATTACAAGTTGTTTTCTTGCATTTAACTATCCTATTCCCTTCTGTAGCTTGCCTTGCCACTTTATATTATTAATAACAAAGCTATTCTACTTCACATTCCAATCAGTTGACCATAATGTTTCTGATAATCAAGCCTCCCTAAAATTTGTATTGGATGATGGTCAGTCTTATGGCACAACTTTAAGACAGGTGTTTGACTTATCATGTAGCCCAAATGTTGAATATCAAAGTCCATATTAGTTGTGGTATTTATTTGGCTACTTCTGTCACAACCATTAAGCTTGTAAGTCCCTGAGGACAGGACTGTCTTTTGTCTCTCTTGAGTGCCCCCAGCACTTAGCATAGGGCCTTACATAGGAGGCACTTTTATGTTATTGATTTGACTCACTTTGAGAAGTAGTGATAGTGACATGATTTGTAATGACCTACTCCTGGATACTTAAAGCTCTTCACCAGAAAATAGAGGAACGTATTAAATCATCTGCCTAACAGTTCTTCACTGGTTAAGCTATGGAGGGGGACATGCTGGATTCTACTTCCCAAATTAGTGGGAAACAACTGATTCATTCTCTTTGTTGTAGCTGTTCCAAAGGGATAGAGATGGCAGTTGTCCTGAAATTTGTTTCAGAAGGAGATAATATCCCAGATGCCTTTGACCTTGTTAGATATCTTAATGATTGGCTTCAGATAATTAAACCTCAGGTAAGTGTTCTTTTCTTTAATTTGCCCTCTAATGAGGTCTTCTTACTTCATCCTTTATTTCATATACCATTTATAAACTGTTATAAATTTTTGTTGTTCATTTGAGATGAGAGTACAAAAAGTAGTTCTTTCCATTCATTGCAAGGAATGGGGTAGAGCCAGGGGTGGGCTCCAATTAAGGAGAATAATGGAGAACATTTAACAGTAGATCCATTTACTTTGGTTGCCTACACTTTGATTTTTATAAGTTAATCAAATGTTACCATGTTTCCATATACAAACTCAAATATTCCCAGCAGCTCTCTTACCCTCTTGAAGAATTATACTCTCCAGAATTTGTTTCCCCATACAGTATTATCAGCTATATGATTTCTCTCCTATGTTATGGTCTAGCCACTTTAAAACTGAACACTTCGAAGTTGCAAATATTAATGCTAGAGTAAAACTTGCTACACTCTTCCTTTGCTTTTAATTTCATATCACTGAGATAGAAACAGAGTTGCTAAGTTTTCTTTTGAGCTCAGATTGTTTCAGGAAGCATATGAGGTGTTGTTTATGTGAAATTATGGCTAAATAGCTGGAAAGCAATACTGTAGCTGTTGGTAGAGTTCTATGTCACTGTAAGACACTCCCCTCACTGTGAAGCCTTGAAGTATTGGGGCATGATGGAAAGAACACTGAAATCCTACCTCTGCCAAGTTTACCTGACACTATAAAAATAACTAGAATTTGTATGGTGCTTTAAAGCTTGCAAAGTGTTTGAGCCTCCTGATTACCCAGTGAAATAGGTCCTATTATCCCCATCTCACAGCACAGAAAATTGAGTCAGAGAGGTTGTGATTTGCCCAGGGTCACAGATGTCTTAGGACTTGGACTCATGTCTTAACTGACTCCAAATGCCTCTTTGACCTCTGGCGGCATGGCACAGTGGACAGAGAAACAGTCCCAGAGTCATAGAGATCTGGGTTCAAGTGCTGCCTCTGGCACAGACTGACTGGTGCCCCTCAGCAAATCAGTTAACCTCTTAGTGACTCAGACTCTCTGAGCCTTTGGAAGTTTTAGGACAGATACTTTGCTTCCTTGGCAGAGAGAGTGTCCTCATCCAGTGAAATTACATCTCTGACCTGTGACCCCCAGCAAATCACTTAACCTCCAAACCCACACTCTTAAACTATGAAAAAGGAGAATATTTGCATTCCCTGGCTCCCAGGATTGTTGTGAAGAAAGCATTTTGGATAGAGTGCCAGGCCTGGAATCAGGAAAACCTGAGTTAAAATCTGGCTTCTAACACTTAGTAGCCGTGTGACCCTGGGCAAGACACTTAACCCTGTTTGCCTTAGTTTCCTCATGTGTTAAATGATCTGGAGAAGGAAATGGCCTCCACTCCAGTGTCTTTGCCAAGAAAACCCCACATAGGGTCATGAAGAGTTGAGTCATAACTGAAACTGAACAACAAAAAAGCCGTAAAGTGCTGTTGTAATTAGGAAACTTGTAAAACAAAAACAAACATGAGGAAAAATGCTAGGTTTTTAAAATATTTTATTGCTGTTTTTTTTTTACACCCTCTGCCAATAACTCAGCTTCCCCTTCACCCTTTTGAACCCTGCCTTATACCATAGAAAATCAGTTGAGAATATACCATCTTAGGACTGCATCTGGATCTCTGTAATAATCTGCACCTCTTTGGAGAGGAAGGAAATGGGCTTCATCATGGAAGATGTTTTTTATAAATGCCTTTCTGGGAAACCCAACCCCCATTATAAATACTTGAAAACTTACTTGTGTGTCAAGTTGCCTCCTGCCTAGAACAGAGACTGCTTCAGGCCCCACAGCAGCACAGCAGCTTGAGTCAGCATTCAGCAAGTTTGGCTACATTTTTAACAGGTGATTTTTAAGCCCTTCTCTTATTTATGATCCTGCTTATTAACAAGATCTATCAGCAGTCTTCATGACACTACTTTGTGCTTTGGACCCATGGTAAGGAATAGGCGAAATGCCCTTAGAAGAGGCTTGGTTCACATGAAGAAAAATATTTTTCCCCTGATGGTATCAGAGCGAACAGAGACTGGAGACTGAGAGGAAAGAGGGACTGTGTTGTGCCTGCATGTTGGAATGCAATTTAATATTTATACTTGAAAGTCTAATGTATTTTTGTTTTTAAATCCAGGAGTGCAGTGACCCCACAACATCTGTTTCCCAGTGGAAAATGCCAAGTTCTTGGAGATTGCTCTTTGGTAGTGGCCTTCCTCCTGCGCTTTTTTGATTATTTGTCGCTGCTCATAGTGGCTCTGACAATACTGTTATGTCTGTCCGCAAGGTTGGGGGTCGTACCTGTGAGGAGCTGTAATCTTTAGAAGGTCACATACAACAGTGAGAGATCAAGTTTCTTCTGCAGCCAGTATGAGATAGACATTAAACCTAGTTCTTCTTGACTGCAAGCACAGCCCTCTATCCAGGATAGCTCTTGTGTCCTGAAATAATGAATTACCAAATACAACCATCCAATAATTTATCTAAGGATTTGTATTATGTCAATATGACAGAAAATTTCAAAGAAATAGAATAATAGTCATCCTGACTTTCATCATATATAACAAGTATAAATTTTGTAGAATAAACTTTTTCTTAAGAAATTATTGACTGAATTGTGGTTTTTGGTTTTTAACTGAAAATATTTCTGACCAGAAAAGAATATATTAGAAGTGGGTGACCTTTTTTACTCTTATGTTAAATATCCTACATTAGGTTCTCTTTTACATGCACTGAAGATTTGCATACTAATATCACAAACAGAATCCCTTTCTCAATCTGAATTCTGGGTATGTAAGAGTTTTTTGTCCTAGGGACTGAAGCTCTGTGTACCTCTGCCTTCCATGTTTTAGTACACCTGGCCTTGCTCATGTTAAAATCTGGCCTTCCTTTCCTTCCAGCTCAATACATATTCATGAGATCAGCTGAGGCCATTTCAGGGAAGAGGAATGGGATAAACAGTCTTGGGCAAGAATAAGCAATTCCTCTTGGCCTCCCATGACCTTCAGAAAAGACTTCCTTACCCTACATGAAGTTAGCATTAGGACTTAAGGAAATGCAGGCCAATTTTTTAGGCAATGTATGTTGAGCAGTGATTTGGGAAAGAATAGGGAGAAAAGTTCCAAGATTTCCAGCAGTCAAATTAAGTTGGCTATGTTCTGTTTCAAAAGTCCTCATCCTTGAAAAACTGATTGCATGAGACATTTGTACATGCAGCTTTGCATGATGACACCTTTCAAAGACAGCTCTGTGCAGTTGCCATAGTTTTTGACTCTAAGGTAAGTCTCTAAATTATTCCATCTAAAGCACCTGTTTTATATTTTCCTTGCTGCTTTGCAGAATAGTCTATCTGTATTCTTTTCATTTCCTTACTCTTATGTATAGCTTAAAAACATCTGTTATCTTAAAATCTCTGTCCTTATTCCTTTTTGTGAGCCAAAGCCCTAATCATGACTGGAAAGCATAAGTAAACTTTTCTTTGATGCATATATATTATTAAGGAAAAAGAAAGCTGTAAGTTTTGTAACGAAATAGGACATAATAGTGAAAGATGCCAACTTATAAAGACCATGAAGGTATGTCCATAATAATCACCATGATAATATTCTGACTCTAACATCTTTTTTCATTTTTTTTTTTAATTAGAAAGGCAGAGAGGTATAATGAAAAGCATTTTGAATTTGGAGTCAGAGATTTGGGTTCAAATTCTGACTCTTACTACCTACATGATCTTAAGCAAACCACTGAGCCCCTCTGGACCTGTTTCACCATCTGTAAAGTGAGAGAATTGGACCAGATGATTTCTTAAGGTTCTTTTCAGCTCTAAATCTGTGATGTCTATTATTTGTTACAATATTTTTCTATTTTTCTTTGCAAATGTTAATTTAGCCACCAGTGGCTCTGTAATATCGTTGGCATAGATACTATAAAGTAGTATGTTTTCAGTTTCAAATTTACATGTTTTTCAGCATCAGTTTCTTAGGGAATATACCTCACAGGATGAAATTTTATTTGGTTGTCCAGTTGTCTTATCAAAACAAAAATTTTAAGTGTTTATTTTCATTGGCAACTGAAACGCTTTTCAGCTGTAAAAGTTATATTCAGGCATAATTGAAATATGTCTAAAGTTATATTACATCCTCCAGTAGATGGAACTGTTGGGCCATATTTGCTTATCTGGTATAATATTTTTTTGTTCTTATAGAAATTAGCATTATTTTGGATACCACCTTGTACCATGCAGAATGGCATCCCTTAAAAATTGTCTCATATTGCTTATCTTTTTTTTTAAAATTACAAATGCTTTCCTTCAGATATTCTTTGTTCTGTTTGAGCCTAAATTTGTCTGTTTTTAAGTATACTACTACCATGTAAATTTTATGGAGAAAAGACCTCATGAAAGGAAGGAATATAATTATACTTGTCTCTTGAGAGGAAGACAAATCAGATGTAATGAAGCAAGATAGGCTTTTTATTTTGCCTCAGGGTGAGGCTTTTTTCAGTTCGCCTGGCAGTATTTCAATTTTAAATTACATAGAAAAAACTACTTTTCACATCTTAAAATGAAGGGGACAGCAGAGAGATTAGATCTATAGTCTCCTTCTGGTTATGAAAATTATGATTTTATAAAATAAGTAATTTTTGCAGTAGGAATTTTTGCCTGTTTCTAGCTTGCTTATCTAGTCTGTTCCATTGATCTACTTTCTTCTTTCATCCAGCAAGAGATAATTTTGATAATTATTGCTGTTAGAATAGTTTGAGATATGGTAGAGCCTTTTCCCTACTTTATTTCCTCCAAATGAATTTGTTGTTTTGGCTCATTAAATAGCCTTTTAATAATTTGGTATAGCATTCTATAGTTATTTGGGTAGTATCAGAAATAGAGAAATAAGCAGAAGTAGAAAGTCAAGTTGAGGCTGGCTTTTGGGTGTACTGTAGCTTGACCAGTTCAGTCAAGTATTATACCGCATTCTATGATATTACATTGGGTATTGTCATCAGAAACTAAGTGGATGAAGAACACATATTGTCTACATTACAATAAACAGTTAGATGAACACCTGTCAAAATTCATTTGCTTCTATATATCTGTATCACAGATACTGCAAACAGACAATAGGTTGGACCCAGAACTGAACAGGAGGAGGAAAATGAACTGGATTGCTTTTGTGAAATTGAAATTTATTTTAATGACTCTAAGTTTCTCTTTGAGAAAAAGGTCCATCTTTTTTTTTCTGGTGGTTTTATATGGTTGAGAATAATGAAACACTACAACCTTTGAAGAATTGAAATTGACAATCATTTGGAGGGTAAGTGGTTCATAATATCTCAATTTAGTATACATTTGTTAAATGCATAATATGTGCCAGATAGTGTACTAAGTATTGGGGATACAAATAAGAAAAAGAAAGATCGTTCTTGCCCTCAGGGAGCTTACAGGAAGGAAGGAGGAAGGATGGAGGAAGATGGAGGAAGGTAATTCACAAAAGGAAGCTGACAAGCTGGAGTCATGTGCTGCCAAGTGGTAGGATGTTCCCTGGAACAGCAGCACCTGGAAAATGGAGAATTACTAAATGATGGAATGGAAAGTTCTAAACCCTCCATAAAGGAAGGCATTGGGAGGAGTTTCATGTACCACTCTCTCTCCCTCCAATAATAGGGAGAGGTAGCTGAGAGATTGAGAAGGTGCTGAATATCCAAAGATGAGTCAGTCTTCATGGTGTTCAGATTTTAGGTGATCAGCACATCCTGGGGGAGACATGTTCTGTGGAGTCAAAACTAAGGAGAGCCACTGATGGAAAATGGAGTTTCCTGGAAAGTTCCTATAAAGGAAAGCTTTACAATAAGCTCAAAAAGGCTATAGCACATTGGAAACAAGGCATTATGCAAAACAAAGGAAGTCATAAGAAATGTGGTTTAAAAAAATGACATGTCCCCTCCTTCACTGTCTGTCTGATGACACCTGCTTTTTGGGACCATGGCAAGGCATGTACAGAACCTGATCTCGGACCTATTCACAGACCTCAGATTTAAAGGCCCCTTCATAGATGTAGTCACTATGAAGCTTTGAATTCTGTCAGGCAGAAAAGTATGTTTCAAATTAAAGGCTACAGCTGAGCAGTAGAATTATTGATCCAGTGTTGACTAACAAAGTCTGTAATGCCTTTTGACTGTGGTCCAAATGAGAGCAGTAAATGCAAGTTCATAGTGAGGACTATTTTTGCTTCATGAAACACATCAGTTGTGGAGATTGGGTGGAAAGAAGTAAAATCCAATGAACTAATGGATGCCAGATTAAGGTGTGTATTTGAAATGCCCAAAGAAAATGAATTGATCCATATGGAGCCTAGAAAAGCTGTTTCACTGAATGCATCTAAACAAGAGGGACCTGTGCCAAAACTACATAGTGTTTCCCTTATTGATACTGCAACAAGAGGACTGATGGATAGGTTATAAAAGCCATCAGGGTGAAATGATGAAATTATTGGAAGAACATTGACCACTGAGAGATGCATGTTTAGTGCTCAGAAATAAAGCAAATGCAGATCAATCTGAATCAAACTCAGCTATGTTTTTCAGTTAGAATGTGACTAGTCCTCTTCCTTCACTTCATATGTTTGCAGCCATTTTCACTAGACTTCCTAGGGAAATTCATCTTGTGTGGAGAGTGTGTGGAGAGCTGTTTCCTTTTTTTTTTTTTTTTTGGCTTGACCAGAGAAAGATTTATTTACCTAACATTTCATTGATAGCATAGTGTATGCTGACCATTTTTAGAAATATACATCATCACACTTTGCCTTTAATGACCTTTCCTGGTTATAAACACAATAAAAGCAAACTCTCTAGCTACTTACTGGACAAATTGTGTATTATTACAGCAACAGTAACATGCCAGTTGTACATTCTTGGGGATTTTTAATGAGACTTCAAGAGTTGTTCAGAATCCCATAAATCTTATTGTAATAATCTGGTCTTTGGCTCAAAGGTCTGGCTGTTAGGCATATGCCCTGAGAAGGTCATTAACAAAAAAGCTCCATGTACAGATAAATATTTATGTTAGCATTTTTGTGTTAGCAAAGAATAGGAAACAAGATAGATGCTCATTGCCTAGGGAATGGCTAACCAGTCATGAAGCATGAATGTTACTGTGCAGAAAGAAATGATGATTACAGAGAAGCATGTAAAGACTTAAATGAACTGATACAAAATGGAGTAAGCAGAGCCAGTAAAGTAATAAGCAATTGTCTACAATGTAAAGGTAAAGAGCAGCAAATATAAAACATTCATAGACCATAGCTTGTTTAGCTATTTCCCAATTTTTGAGCATTCCCTTAATTTACAGTTCTTTCCTATTAGAAAAAAGACCTTATATAAGTGTTTTTGTACATATGAGGAGTTCTACTCTTTTTTTTTATCCCCATCTCTATAGTGGTATGAGTCTAGCAGTTGTGTCACAGGGTGAACAATTATACCAATTGCAGTGACTCTTTGGATTAGCCAAACTTCTTAAGAATGAGATAAATAAATTATTTAATAATTTTATATTATTAATTATATATAATATATAAAATATAAATAAATTATAAAATATAATATATAATTATATAAATAAATTTATGTAAAAATAAAGGTAATTGTGTATTAATTTTGTAAAGATATTTGTACATTAGCAAAGATTATAGAATACAAATTGGTCTGAACATAAACTGTATGTTTATAAGTAATTTATAAACTACTTTGCCCCCACCCACCATCTAACTTGTGTAAAATCTGAGTATCATTTATATCTGGTCAGTGCATGTACGTATTTTTTTCCCTTGAATGAAATCTGATGTTAGAGATATAGCGTATATTCAGTAAATAGAATTTTGTCTTTGATACTTTTTCTGTACAAATTTCTTGTGTTCATATTTTTTTAAAAAAAAGTAATTATGAGTTAAATGAATCAACAAGACTCAAATTGACACCCTAAGGGATAAAATGCAAAACAGAGATTTGGTTACAGCTGTTTCAGGCACTAAGGGGTCTTTAAACTTATTAGAGGTTTGGGCTGTTTTGTTAATTTGAGGCTGTTAGAAAATCTCTGGATAAGTAAGTGGAGTGGTATTTTGCTAACAATTTCTGTTATATATAACAGGTGGCTTTTTTCAAACTGTTTTTTCCTCCTAAATCTTCCTCCCAAGAAGTAAAATTTATGAGATGATTTCAGTTCTTTGGTACTGTCCAGTTGCTGCTTATACTCTTATCACTACCAGGATAAACAAAAGACTTTTATCATAGCTATAGATTGTTCTGGTATGCTATTCCTGTTCAAAAAAAAAGGAAATGATGCTGAATGAGTCAAAGGGAACTGGCATTGCTAGAGGACAATGTGCAATCCAGACAATGGGCTGGTGATCAAACCAATAACTCTCAGAGTAGTTGAAGGAAAGATAGAGGACATCGAAGCCAAAGGAACAAGTTGTTGCTGGAAATCCATCCTACTTGGCAGGATGGCAACAAAAGGGTAACCAGAATGTAGAGGACGTGGAATGCTTAAAGTATACATTTGTATTTTAAAATAAAGTTTCAAATATTTTATTACATAGGTAATATTTGAATTAATAGCTATTTCTCAAAATATTTGTAATGCACTTCATGATAATTTACCCTGATATTCAAGGCCTTCCATAGTCTGATTCCAACCTATCTTTATCTTATACTGCTTCTTTTATATGTTCTGTGCTCCAGATTAACAGCACTATGATCTGTTCCCCAAATTCATGTTTTCTTCCTTGTGCCTCTTGGCTCAAATCATTCCCTAAAATTAAAATGAACTATTTGTTTCTCATCTCCATATATTGATAGCCTATGAATCCTTTAAGGTACAGTTTAGGTGCTTGAAGCCTCCTTTGATCCCTCCATGCTGGAATCAATTTCTTCTCAGTTATCTCGTAGCACTCGATAGCTCTCTATGCTGCTAGGAATTCTAATTTGTAAACAAGTTCTTTTTGTTCCTCTCTCATCTTCTACCAGATTAAGCTGCTGTCAGGGACACTGTCTAGTTCATTGCTTGCATGCCTCATGCATATCACAGTGGCTAGTATATAAATATGTGAATGGATGAATCTATTACTCTTGTGTTTTCTTTTTAAAACTGTCTCTACTATAAATCCTTTGGATTTGGCCAATAGTGATTTGTCCATTCAAGACAATTATCTAAAGCTCATTTGCACATCTACCTAGAAAATAAAATTTTTGTAACATGTTCCCAACATTTGAGCCTTTGTGAAGAATGTTTCCAATGTTGACCTGGTTAGAGCAGTTTTTTACATGCCATTGAATACTTGTTAGCTTTTAAGTTGCATGGTATACCTAGAGAGATGTCAGTGGAAGAAGTGAAGAGAATGTGTTTGACTACATATAATAATTGGGAGAAAGAAGATCTCACGTACTTAGAATCCAGAAATAGTGGCAAGTGCCAATTAGGGGGTAGACACCATTTACACAAGAGGAGGACCTTGAGTTAGACTCCAAATGGAAAACTAGGAAAATAGGACAAAAATAGGAAAGATTGGAAAACAGTAGAATGGTGAGACTATCACTCAACAAAAAAGTCAGTAACGATAGAGCTGCTGGTCAATCCTGACCCTGCTTAGGAAACTTAGATAAGATCTGATCGTAGAATCGGCCGGTTAATTTCTCATAGGGAAGTTCAGAGGTCATAGATTGCACCCATGATTCCAGTCTCATGCTATCTCAGATGCATGATACTGATCACAAGGGGGACCAGCCCAGGGAGGGCGGCTAACTCAGCATAAATCTAAAGCCATCACCATGCCTGAAAAATAATTTATCTTTGACCCTATTGACATGAGAAGCATAGTATCTGTAGGTGAACAATAGATTTATTTTGCTTGATGCAGAATGTTAACCTTTAAAAGTAAAGATAGGTGCAAATACTTTTTTGCATTGGTTAGGCATGTTTACTTGGGCTATTTTGCATATTTATTGCATATTTAACCACTTCACACTCAGTGGTTAAAATTTTAAAATCAACAATCTGGGAAGTTATTCTTCATTGAACTTTGGGGATGGGAGGAAAGTAGTGGTTCACAAATAGAAGCCCACAGTGTGGTTTCTTCCCTCAGTTCCTACTATCCACATCCCCATTATGGTTTTCCACATCCCCTTTGGAGTCATATCATTTCCCTGCATTCTGTCCTCTTAATAGTCTACATCATTGCTGTGGTCAGCATTTTTCCAACCAAAAAGTCCATGTCAGGGCCTGTCAATGCCTTTCCAAAGAAAAAAATCAGACACCAGTTTCAGTTAAAGGAAATTAAATGTTCTCTGTGTCTGATTTTTTAGTGTTAGACCTTTTAAGTGTTTTTAATCTTGGGATCTAATAATTGAAAGTTGGTCTTTAGAGTCGGTGGACATCAATGAATGAATTTCTACCTCCAGATGAATTTTCCTAAAATACTAGTGTTACCATTTCCCTCATCCAAACAATTCCACTGAATGTCCCTTGACCTCATAATCAAGGACTTCCTGAGTCCCCTGTTGCCTTCCATATATGATCAGATGCAGATCCCCATGCCATCTAGAGGCAAAGGCTCCAGCAGGTTTTTCTGATAATGGCTTAGGAAAGACTAGCTACTTCTTTTTCTATAGACCATGAAGGACTTAGGTTCGTTAAATCAGAGGTCTGAGGCAGCCTTAGGTCAATTAGGTGGCAGAGTGGAAAGAGTGCTAGGCCTGGAGTCAGGAAAATTCATCTTCCCGATTTCAAATTCAGCCTCAGACACTTATTAGCTATATGACCTTAGACAAGTCACTTAACCCTGTTTGCCCCAGTTTCCTCATCTGTAAAATGATCTGGAGAAGGAAATGGCAAAACACTCCAGTATCTTTGCCAAGAAAACCCCAAGTGGGGTCACAGCCGAAACAACTCAAACCAAAAAGGAACTTTAGAGGCCACGGTCATGCAAGTAGTGAGTGTCAGAGTGGGGATTCAAACCCATAAGCTCTGATTCCAAATCCAGCTTTCTTTGCCACGAACTAGCAGAAATTAAAACTATAGTGATGTCAGTAGAATCTTATCCTATCCAGGGTGGAATTTGAACTCAGTTCCTACTGATTGCCCTCCACTGTGTCACACTGACTCATAAATAATAATAGGATAAGGACAGGAACTAGACCTTTGACTTCTTTGGTATTTGAGTACTCCTGGGCAAGTAAATGCCTTCTACCAATGCAGGTTGGCAACTTCTATTCAATGTATATTCTTTAAAATCTGCCCAGAACGCTACAAGGTTAAGTGACTTTTCTAAGGGTTGCATATCCAAGGTGGGTCATACAGTTAGAGATGAGACTTGAATCAATTCTTGGCTTCAAGACTGGCTCTTTATCCAAATAATGACAGTAACAAAATCCAGAAAAATGCATAGAAGAAAAAAGATCAGGACACACACACACCAAGATAATTTTGTTACTATCTTGTTAAAGGTGATATACATTTTAAAATAGTTTTATACTTTTTACATATTATATTTACTGTAAATAATAAATTTATGGTTTGATGTACAGTATTTTAAAATTCTTTGTGTATTTGAAGGTTTTTGTTGGTTACTAAATCAGAAAGAAAGGAAGAAGAAAAGATGATAAAGGCCATAGAAACCTTCCTTATACCTGATTTCCCAGAGGTCTCTAGATTAGAGACATTCATTCACTGTCCTAAGTAAGACTATTACCCACCTACTCCCATCCAAATTAGTTCAGAGGGGAGCGAGAGAAATTTTAGATTATAACCTGAACATATTTTAACTCAACAAATATTTATGTAATGCCTACTACACTTAAGGTACTACATACTTTACTAGTTTAAGAAGTGAGTTACGAAATCTTAGATAAAGTCTGGCCTGGGTTGTGGATGATGACCAATGCTCTCTTGCTTTCCCAGTCACCAGTGGAGAGAAGCTGGGCTGTGTGCTTGCTCCCATGCTTTTTAGCATGGTGTTTTTATCAGTGTTGTCAGACGCCTTCCACAAGGATGAAATATGGCATGAAGGTCGGCTACTGCACAGAGGGCAAATTATTTAACTTGAAAAGGCTACAAACCAAGAGTAAAGTAGAGGGAGAGTTTGTGTCATAGTTTAGAGATGATTGTGCACTAAATGCAGCTTCTGAAGCTGATATGCAACAACGTATGCATTGTCTCTCTGCTGCTTGTCCTAATTTTGGCTTAACACCACCAAGAAAACAGATTCTCCACCAACCAATGCTGAAGGTTACATCAAATGGAGAAATTGTGAATGCTGTAGATAAGTTCACTTACCCTGGCAGTATACTTTCCAAGGATATTCACATAGATGATGAGGTTGATACACAAAATGCCAGAGCTAGCTGTTATTTGGGAGGCACTAAAGGAAGTGTGGGAGAGAAGAGGAATTAGACTGTCTACCAGACTGAAGGTCTACAGAATTGTGCTGATTTTATCGTTGTATGCTTGTGAAACTTGAACAGTATACCAGGGTCATGCCAGGAAGCTGAATCACTTCCATTTGAATTGTCTTAGGAAGATTGTTTTAGGAAGATTCCTTTTATTGTTTGATACCATATTGTTATCTAAAAAGATAGCATCAATTCAAGGCTTTTCTTCAGATGGTTATTGATAATTTGTATTTCTTTTCCCCCAGAACTAGCTATTCTTATCCTTTGGCCATTTACCCATTAGAGAATGGAAAAGGATATATTTGTAGTGGGGACTTCCTTTTTCTGGACATCCATTAATGTGTGTCTCTGATCAAATCATAAGGCAGCTCATACATTTTTAATACTGATCATTTCATTTTTTTTACTTTAGTTTTTATTTCATAATCGTAAACTTAACTCTGTTGTCTAGCCAGACTTGTGGAAGGAAAAAGGAAATGAAATCCAAAGAGAATTGCAGCGAGAGCACAAGGATTACAGGTGTAATAGCAGATGGGATGTGAGGGTGCTCTCTCCAGCTACAGAGGAATGGTTTGATGGTTAAGACAAAAAACTAAACAAAAAAACTTATGAGAGCTGTCCACAGTCAGCAGTAGCGATCTTCTTGCTGGTCTTGCCATCCCCAGAACGGAAATGCTCCATGGCTTCCACTATGTTCATGCATTCTTTCACTTGGCCAACGACCACATGCTTGCCATCCAACCAATCAGTCTTAACGATACAGATGAAAAACTGGGAGCCATTTGTGTTGGGTCCAGCATTTGCCATGGACAAGATGCCAGGACCAGTGTGCTTCAGGACGAAGTTCTCATCAGCAAATTTCTCCCCATACATGGACTTGCCACCAGTGCCATTATGGCATGTGAAGTCACCACCCTGGCACATGAACCCAGGAATGATTCTGTGTAAGCAGGAGCTCTTGTAACCAATTCCCTTCTCTCCAGTGCTCAGAGCATGGAAGTTTTCTGCTGTGTTTGGAATCTTGTTTGCAAAGAGCTCGAAAGTAATCCAGCCCAGGGGCTCATTATTGACGGTGATGTCAAAGTACACGTTGGGGTTGGCCATGCCCACAGATTCCTGGGCTGGGCGCGACGGCAGAGGAAGGGGCGGTGGGGATCGGTGTCCAGGCGACTGCACCCAGACGAGGACTCCTGGTGGCGGCGTTTGCAAAGCGGCCTGATCATTTTGTTTTTTAAAAAGATAGAAAAGTTATGAGAATGGTTGCTCTTCTGGACCTACTTTTCACCAATAAAGAAGAGCTGGTTGCAGACCAAGAAATGATGGGAAACTTAGAAAGTGGTAATTGAGCTATTGAACCTTGAAGGAAGATGGAAATTCTTAAAAAGCAGAGATGGGGAGGGAGCACATTTCAGGCACAGAGGTCAAACAGTGTAATAAACAAAAACACGAAATGCCACGCTGAGAAGCCCAGAGTAGTACAGTTTAATAATAATGGCTAACCTTTATACAACACTTAAGGTTTGCAAAGTGCATTTGATCCTCGCCCCTTAGAGTTAGGTTCTGTTATTATCCCAATTTTATAGATGGGGAAATAGAGTCTGAAATGGCAAGTGATTTGCTCAGAGTCACACACCTATCAAGTGTCTATGGCTAGTTTTGAACTCACGTCTTCCTGACTCCAAGTCCAGTTCTTAAAGAGAGACAATGTATAATCCAGTCTGAAACTAGACTATGATCCAAATAGTCACTGCCCACAAGGAGCTTACTTTCTAATGGAAGCTATAGCATGTATACAGATAAATAAATGTAAGGTAATTTAAAGAGAGAGAGAATCATTCTTTGGGATTAGAATGTCTAGTTCCTTTTTCACATGTCAAAAGGCAGCATAGCATAAGGCTGTGATCAGACCTGCCCTGGCATCTGTACATATTAGTACATCTGTACTAATAATGAACAGTTCATTGTCTCTTTAGCTAGTTCTCTTTAAATACCCTGATTCCCTCTACAATCCTCAAGCATGGTTAAAATAGAAACCTCTGAAACTAGAAATACCCCTCACCAGAATCTATAATATAACTACAGGGTGACCCATCCACTTAGCTTTTGAAAGAGTAGAAGTACAGGAGTATCTACCTTCATAGCTTCCCAGGACAATACATTTTTTGAAAAAGCATTTTTGACAAATTTAGAGAAATTTGGTAAGATTCTGTGAATGGATGTAGAAGGAACTGAGCAGAACTAAGGGAATAAGTTACATGATTTCTACAATAATATAAATGAAAACAACTCCGATAAACTTCAGAGGTCTGATCAATGCAGCAACTGTTCATGACTTCAGAAGATAAGACCTGCTTGGCAGAGGTAATGAACAAAAGAAAGCGATACATTAAGAGATATAGCAATGTGTTGATTCCTTTCACTTGACTATATTTATTGGTTACAAGGAGGGTGGATGTGGGGGTGGGAATTGGTGGATAGTGATAATGATGTAAAGAAAAAAGAAGAGGAAAAGAGAATCTCTCAACTCTCTCCTTGATGCCATCTTCTTACATCCAGCTGTCAAGGTGATTTTTCTAAATCGTAGTGTTCACCATGTCACCCCCCCTTCCCCTGCTACCCTGACTCTCATCTTGTTCAGTTAGCTCCAATGACTCTCTATCAATCACTTCCAGGATCAAAGAAAAACTCCTGTGGCATTTAAAGTCCTTTCTATCTTTCCAAATGTTTTCTACTTTACTCTCCATACACTCTTATGATTCGGTTACATTGGCTGGCTTGTAGTCCTCGAAGTGGCTGTCCTTTCTACCTCCTCCATTCCACTTCTTAGTTTCTCCCTGCCTTTCTTTAATACTCAGTTCAAAGTCTCCCTCTAGCTATTAGTGCCTCCACTTCGATCACTTTATACATATATACTTTTTTGTATAGTTATCTAAATAGATATTATATATACACTTTACATACATATGTGTGTGTATATATATATAATACATGTATAGTTATTTATATACTGTTCCCTTCCATTATCATGTAAGCTCCTTGAGGATAGGAATTCTTTTGGCCGATGACAATACCTGGCATGCATACAGTAAGTGCTTAATAAATACCTGGTGAGTAACAATGAAACTTTTTTAAAAAATACACACAAGAGACCAGAAGGAAGTAAAGAAGGAGACAAGGCAGTATCGTTACTTCATGTTAAATTTAATATGCACTTTAAAAAGCTATGTAACAAAAATTTAGTTTCATATACCATCCTCTTTTCTGTTTTTCTTATATGTTGAAATATTCATGCTTGTTGGTATTTGTTAAGTTCATAATTTTTTAAAACAAGAAAATAATTTTACTGTTAACTGGAATTTTGTTCCAGTTTCCAAAGATCTATAACATTAGAAACTGTTCACTCACTTTGCTAATTGTTAGCAAGGCTGAAATATCACTAAAATAGAAAGTGAATTCCTTAAAGAAAATCTGCCCTCTTTGGCTCGTGGTCATTTGGAAGCAAAGTAACCCTTTTAGCAAGATACATGCTTAGACAATGAAAGTGGGAAAGGTTTACTAAAAAGTTCCTTGTATTCAGAAGGACTTGTTTTTCTAAAGATGATTATCCTTCCTCTTAGAATTCTAGGGATACCCCTAAAGGGTTTGGAATGTGATAGCTGGGTGGTACAATAGATAGAGTGCCAGGCTTAGAGTCAGGAAGACCTGAGTCCAAATCCAATCTCATATACTTCTTAGCTGTATGATTCTGGGCAAGTCACTGTTTGTCTCAGTTTTCTCATCTGTAAAATGGGAATCATAAATTAGCACCTTAATCATAACTTAGCATTTTAACTCCCAGGGTTGTTGTGAGGATCAAATGATATCAAATGATAACACGGCCATCAGCTGGTTCAAGGCTGCTTCTAGGACAATGTTGGGAATATGGAGAGATCTCTGGACAGCTGAAGTTCATGAGGTCCTCCAGTCAAGGGGCGGAGATTTAACTGGAATACATTCTCCTCTGTGCTTGGTAGGATCTCTCCAGTTATAAACTACTTTTCTGCTAACTCCCAGGTTTTACACAAGCCCCTCAGGGCATGACCAAGTTTCCTCAGTCAGTCTAAACACTCTTCTCTTGCAGCTGCATTCCAGTACATTAAGGACTTTGAGGGCACATTTAGTCTAAAGCCCAGAATTGACAGGTTAATTGAGATGTAGTCTCATCTGGTTAATGTATTAAGGAGTGGCATTTTATCATCTAGTTTGTTTGGGGTGAGGTAATTTGATTTACCCAATCAACCACCCTCCACTCCTACCCATTCTCCACTCCCCTTACTCTATACAATAGGGCCGTAGGAATCAGATCTGGGTCTCTTAAGAGATCAGTTGTCTCAACCCTCTTGATTTTATGGAGGAGGAAACAGCTGAAAATTATTTTGAAAAGGTCAGTAAGTGGTCAAGCTGGGATTCTTATCCAGATTGTCAGACTCCACATGTAAGTCAGACTCCACTATTCCATGTTACTCATGATGAAACAGAAGCATCTCTGAGATCTTAAGATTCTCTATAATGACAAGGCTGGTCATCTCAGAGTAGTCAGAATCCTGTTTAATCAGGTCCCTGTCATCAGCAGACTATTGTTGGTTGCCAAAATGTCCTTAATTCAAACTATTTCACATATCTGTGCTCAAGAGGATATAACAAGGGAAGCTGGAGGCCATAAAGACAGTCTAATTCCTGAGAAACTCTTCTTGTGCAATAGCCTGCCAACGTCATCAAAAGTCCTTGAGACAGCCTTTCCAGGAAGTGCTGGATGTCAATGACAGTGCTCTTCAGAGGAAAACATCCGAGAGATTAGAAATCCCTTTGCAGAGTCAGCACAGTGCTAGAAGCTAAGGAAAACTGGGTTTATTTACCAGCTATATCAGGAAAACCCCAAATACATGTTCATATCATTCCATGACTGTAAACTATTGCTGAATTTTGCCCACAAGGCAGTGTAGTAGAAAAATAACAGTTCACACTGATATAATGCTTTACAGCAGTGGTTCTCAAAGGGAGGTGTCCCCAATATCCTTTTAGGGGGTCTGGGGGGTCAAAACGATTTTCATAATAATACTTAGATATTTTGATTTCTAACATGGTAGATATTAATTGATATAACCCACATAAACAAAAACTGTTTGGGAGGTCCTCAGTCATTGTTAAGAATGTGAAGGAGTCCTGAGACCAAAATATTTGAAGACTGCTGCCTTTCTGATCTTATAAAGTGTCTTCATTACAACAACCCTGGGAGGTAGGTGTAGTTATTATCACCATTTTATGGATGAAGGAACTAGAGCTTGAAAGGTGAACTGATTTGTTGAGACTAGGTATTCTGAATCCACATCCAGTGCCTGTGCACTATCAGTTCCTCAAGTTACCACATTCAATCCTTTGGGGGTTTTTTTGGTCTTTATCTTCTTTGACCACTTTGTGGCATTTGACACTGTGGCTGTCTCTCCTTGAAGGCCTTTCTTTCCTGGGCTTCTATGACACTTCACTGTCACGGTTTTCCTCCTACCTCTATAATAGTTTCTCTTCTTATCCATCTATTAGACCTTTTAAAGTCAACATGTACAAAACAGAACTCATTATCTTTTCCCCAAATCCTTCTCCTTATTACTTCTTTTTTTCTTCCCTAATTTATTTATTCATTTTTAGTTTACAACATTCAGTTCCACAAGTTTTTGAGTTCCAAATTTTCTCCCCCTCCCTTCCCCTTCCCCACCTCCCCTCCTCTCCAAGACGGCATGCAATTCAATATAGGTTCTACCTATACATTCACATTAAACATATTTTCACATTAGTCATGTTGCAAAGAAGAATTATGACCAATGGAGTGAACCATGAGAAAGAAGAAACAAGACAAAAATGAGAGAGAGAAAATAGTATGCTTTGCTTGACATTCAGATTCTATAATTCTTTCTCTGAATGTGGAGAGCATTTTCCATCATGAGCCTTTTCCTCCCTGTTACTTCTGGGGATATCACCACCTGTCATGAAGGTTTGCAAACTGGGCCATCTGAATGTCATCCTCAACTCTTTAATGTTTCTCATCTTTCCACCCCCGTATCCTTCCACCCCATATTTCTTCTAAGTTTATTCTGCTTTCACATGCTTTTCCCTCCTATGACACAGCTACCATCCTACTTCAAACCCTTATCAGCTTATGCCTGGATTATGGAAATAGCTTTCTGATTGGTCTCCCTACCTCAAGTCTTTTCCTCTATCCTCTGCTCAGCTATCAAACATATTTCTAAAACTCAGGTGTGATCATCTCTCTCTCTCTCTCTCTCTCTCTCTCTCTCTCTCTCTCTCTCTCTCTCTCTCTCTCTCTCACACACACACACACACACACACACACACACACACACACACACACACACACACCATTCAATAAACTCCAGTGGCTTCCCAGTACCTCGAGGATCAAATATTAGATTCTTCATCTGGCTTTTACAACCCTTCATAACGTGGCTCCTTTTCACCTTTCTAGTCTTTTCCCACTGTAATCCTTTCTACATACTTTACTCTCAGACAGTGGGCTACTTGTTCCTCTTCACACTCAACACTCCATGTTTAGACTTTGGGCATTTTTATTGGCTGTTCCCTTAAGGCCTGGAATTCTCTCCCTCCTTATCTCTGTCTCCTGGCTTCCTTCAAGTCTTAGCTACAATCCCACCTTCCATAAGATTTTTCCAACACTAATATCCTCCCCACCCCAAACACCTATCACACTTATTGCTGGGGTCTTCCCTCTGTGATTGTCTTCAATTTGTCTGGTGTACATCTTATTTATATATAGTTTGCATGTTGTCTCTCCCCTTAGATTAGAAGGTAAGGACTGTTATTTGTATCCCCAGTGCTTAGCAGAGTGCCTGGTACATAAGCATCTGAATCCATCAAGAGTGAAAACAGTCTCCCCCTGGAGTCTGTATTATATGGTATTGTACAGTCTGTATTTTATGGTATTGTACTGGATGGAGTTCCAGTTATTAAACTGACATTTATTAAGTGTCTACTATGTGCCAAACACTGTGTTAAGCCCTGGGGATATCAAGGTAAAAAGACAGTCCTGCTCTCAAGGAGCTAACAATCTAATGGGGAAACAACATGTACACAACTATGTACAGACAACATACAGGATAAATTAGAGTTAATCAACAAAGGGAAGGTACTGGCATTAAGAGGTTTAGAAAAAGCTTCTTGCAGAATATTGGACTTTAGCTGAGACTTGAAGGAAGCCATACTAGGAGGCAGAGATGGGGGAAGAGGCCAGGGTTTCCTTTCATATGTCAGAGCTCCATTGCTCCTTTCCCAGCACCTCCTTCTAGGAATCATAACTCACTGACCCCTGTCACTCTCTACCTTCCTTCAGCTTCCAGCCAATGACAGTAAGTCTTGGTAAGTCTCATTCACTGTCCTCTATAGCTTTCTCTCATTGCAGAGGGGATGAAGATTTTGAACAATGGGAACAAAGTAGAACTGCTTACCTCTTATTTTGCTTCTGTTTTCTCTACTAAAGAGAATGACCTTTGATATGGAAAGGATGGGACAAAAATAGCTAAAGTCCTTTCCAGCTCTGACACTTAGAGCTATGAACCAGGATAAGTAAGGAAACAGTAAGAGAACTGTTAGATGCCCTTGCTAAGTTCAAGTCACTAGTCCCAAATAAACTACATCTCTAGGTACCAAAAGAAGTTTTAGAGGAGATCATGGTCACCGTCTTCCACCATTATCATCACAATAGCCAGCTGCAGTATAGATCTTTAAAGTTTGAAAAATGCTTTACATATGAGATGGAAGTGCTAATGTCAGTGTCCTGAAAGATCACAGAGGTTGGGAGTAGTGTTGTATGACTGGAAAATAATATTTCTGCTTTTCATAAAGGGAAGGGGTTCAGTCTTCAAAGTATTATCCAATGAGTTTGATTTCTCTTCTTGGCAAAATTCTCTAATTCTTAAACTGCTGGTTAAGGGGCATTGAAGAAAGAAAACATTGATTGGAATAAGCTAGCATGGCTACATCAAAAACAAGTCACACCAGATTAATTTCATTTCTTTTTCTTTTTTTTCTTTTTTTTTGACCAGGGCTCTAAACTAGTAGATCAGAAGATACTGTAGACATAATTTTCTTTGATTCTAGCAAGGCATTTGAAGTCTCTCTTGATATTTTTTTGTGGAAAAGAAAGAGATATGGGCCATATAATATTACAGTCAGGTAGATTTAGAACTGGCTGATTGGCTGGATCAAAAGAGTAGTCATCAGTGTTCTGAAGGAGGCCTCTGTTGTGGTATTCCAGACATCTGTCCTTGAGTGTCTTGCTGTTCAAGTTCCGTATCAGTGGTTTAAATAAATGATGATATCAAATTTGCAGATGACACAAAGCTAGGAGAGATAGCTCACAAGTTGGATGACAGAATCAGAATCCAAAAAGATCATGGGAAGCTGGAACACAGGTTGTTGTTGTTTGTTGTTCAGTCATATCTGACTCTTGTGACCCCATTTGGGGTTTTCTTGGCAAAGACACTGGAGTGGTTTGCCATTTCCTTCCCCAGCTCATTTTACAGATAAGGCAACCAGGGTTAAGAGAGAGGAGAGGGGGGGGGGGGAGGGAGGGAGGGAGAGAGAGGGGGAAGTTGTTGATCACATGAAAAAGAAGTTGCTGTTGGCTTTAGTTGGCAGAACTAGGAGCAGTGACTGGAATTTGTGGAGGGTCGCACTTGGACTGGATGTAGGAGGAAAATTCCTAACAATTAGAACTCTCCTAAAGCAGAATTATCTGCACACAGAGGAATTGGTTTTCCCTTCACTGGAAGTATTTTAGTAAATACAAGATGACCACTTGGAGATACTGAATAAGAGATTCATATTCAGAAATGGGCTAGACTAGTTAGCCCCTGGGATCTCTTTCAATTCTGAGATTCTATGATTGTTATAGATTAACTTCTGGTACTACTGTAGCTCAATGTGGAGTTCAGCTCTTAACTTTTCTGTTCTTCATGGTTTCATCTCCTTTAGCTCAGCTACTTGGATTTACTTTTGACCATTGTGCAACTCAGCCCCATTACTTGTTTCTGCAGTTCTGCTCCTTTCCAGTAGATGGTGCTTGTAACCTTCTCTAGAAGACCAACTCTCTAACAACTAATGTGTGGGGAGCTTACTTAATGTGTCTAAAACTTATAAACATACCTACAGGTTAGATGTTAGACTCTGTTCTTATGAACAGCCCCTCCCCTCCAAGAGTCTTTCAAGAAGTTATGGGACTATATTCTTCCCTCCCAATTTATTAATTTACTTGTTTTCAGTTTTCAACAATCACTTCTATAAGTTCCAAGTTTTCTTCTCTTCTTTCCCCCCTTCCTCCCCAATATAGCATGCAGTTTTATATGGGTTCTATAATATATTCCTATTAAACACATTTTCACGTTAGTCATGTTGCATAGAAGAATTAAAATGAATGGGAGAAACCATGAGAAAAACAAAATATAACAAAAGAGAAAATAGTTTGCTTCATTCTGCATTCCAGCTCCCCATTGTTATTTCTCTGGATGTGGATGGCATTTTGTATCATGAGTCCTTTGGAAATGTTTTTGGTCCTTGCATTGCTGTGAAGGACTAAGTCTATCAGAAACAGTCCTTGAACACTGTGGCTGTAGCTGTGTATAATGTTCTCTTGGCTCTGCTCACTTCACTCAGCATCAGTTCATATAAGTCTTTCCAAGTTTTTCTGAAGTTCACCTGTTTGTCATTTATTGTAGCGCAATAGTATTCCACTACATTTGTATACTACAACTTTTTCAGCCATTCCCCAATTGATGGGCATCCCCTTGATTTCCAGTTCTTGGCCACCACAAAAAGAGCTGCTATAAATATTTTTGTACATGTGGGTCCTTTTTTCCCATTTTTATGATCTCTTTGGGATACAGCCCTAGAAGCAGTATTGTGGAATCAAACGAAATGCACATTTTTATAGATCTTTGGGCATAGTTACAAATTGCTCTTAACAATGGTTGGATCAGCTCACAAAACCACCAGCAACTCTCCAGCTCTCCCACATCTTCTCCAACATTTATCATTTTCCTGTTTTGTCATGTTAGCTAATCTGATAGGTGTGTCTATGTGGTATCTCAGAATTGTTTTGATTTGCATCTGTCTAATCGATAGTGATTTAGAGCATTTTTTCATATGGCTATAGATAACTCTAATTTATTCCTCTGAAAATTGTCTTTTCATATCCTTTGACCATTTATCAATTGGGGAATGGCTTGTATTTTTGTAAATTTGACTCAGTTCTCTATGTAGTTTAGAAGTGAGGCGTTTAGTTGTAAAAATTCCTAGTTTTCTGCTTCCCTCCTAATCTCAGTTGCATTGGGTTTGTTTGTGCAAAAACTTTTCAATTTAATGTAATCAAAGTTATCCATTTTGCATTTTATAATGTTCTCTATCTCTTGTTTGGTCATAAATTCCTCCATTCTCCATAAATCTGACAAATAAACTATTCCTTGCTCTCCTAATTTATTTATAGTATCAACCTTTATACCTACATTATGTACTCATTTGGACTTTATTCTGATACATGGTATCAGGTATTGGTCTATGCCCAGTTTCTGACACACTGTTTTCCAGTTTTCCTAGCAGTTTTTGTCAAAGAGTGAGTTCTTATCCCAGAAGCTGGGGCCCTCAAGTTTATCAAACAGTAGACTCTTGTGTACCTAACCTATTCTACTGATGAACCCCTCTATTTCTTAGCCAGTACCAAGTGGTTTTGATGATTACTGCTTTATAATACAATTTTAGATTTGGTAGGGCTAGGCCACTTTCCCTAGAATTTCTTTTCATTAATTCCCTTGATATTCTGGATCTTTTGTTCTTCCAGATGAATTTTGATTTTATTTTTTCTAGGTCTATAAAATAATTTTTGGCAGTTTGATTAGTATGGCACTGAATAAGTAAATTAATTTATGTAGAATTATCATTTTTATTATATTAGCTTGGTCTACCCACGAGCAACTGATGTTTTTCCAATTATTTAGATCTGACTTTATTTGTGTGAAAAGTATTTTGTAATTTTGTTCATGCAGTCCCTGGGTTTGTTTTGGCAGGTAGACTCCCAAATATTTCATAGTGTCTACAATAACTTTAAATGGGATTTCTCTTTCTATCTCTTGCTGTAGGACTTTGTTAGTAATATATGGGAATATATGATTTATGTTGATTTGTTTTCTGTCCTGCAACTTTGATAAAGTTGTTTATTATTTCAAGTAGTTTTTTACTCGATTCTCTAAGTATATCATCATATTATCTGCAAAGAGTGATAACTTAATTTCTTCTTTGACTATTCTAATTTCTTCTATTTCTTTTTCTTCTCTTATTGCTAAAGCCAACATTTCTACTACCATATTGAATAACAGTGTGATAATGAACATCCTTATTTCACACCTGATCTTTTTGGAAATGCAACTAGCTTATCCCGATTGGGAATATATTCTTCTTTTACTGTTCATATCCAGTCTCTGTCTTCAACCTCATATAGTGTTATGGTACATCAGTACCATTTGATTTCTCTCATGCCAGTATCCAGGTGGAGCTTCTCCTACTCACACCAGCACCTCCCTCTAAGTCTTGAGCTTTCAGGGACATTGTGCTTCACACACACACACACACACACACACACACACACATTTGTCTTTTCATTCTTCCATCATCTTTCTACACAGTTATAACAGGGTATTTACCTTATTATCCCAGCACTACTTGGAGAAGGATCTTCAAAAGATAAAGGAAGAGGCATTTTGCTCATATGTAGGCAGCTCTACTGAGGAATGAGAATTTGTACTCCCTATTAAACTTGTGTCATACTTATTTTTATAAGAGTTGTATTCCTCACCTCCATCAGATTCTAAGCTTCTTCAGAGGCTGTGCCATTTTAAATATCTATATTATCCATAGTACCCTCCTTAGTAGATGCTTAATAATTTTAAAAACTGAAACCAAACTTTGTCTAGTTGCTTCTCAAGACATTGATGAAATAGGAGAACAAATCTGTGAGGACTGTGGGTCTACTGGAAAATAATGGATAGAAAATATCACCATTAAACTCTAGGTTAAGCACCAAGTCCACAGAAATTGATTTTCTTTATGCTAGCAAGACTTAAGGCCTATCACAAATAATGCACCAGATATATCAAGAACCTTTATCGATGTCACTTATACATAGGGCCAAACAGTAGGCAAAGCTCATCTTTGATACTTTCAGTCTTCTTTTGCTTTACTTTCTTCCATCCTCTTCAACCCTACCACACTGATGCCTCTACTCCTATATCTTTGGCACATTATACTTCTACCTTTCCTTCCTTTCAGGAAAGGATACGTTAGTATGAATGAGTTTATATTCAATGTGTCCTGTCCTCTAGGATTATAGAGAACTTTTGGGGTATTAGAAGTCATCTACTTAAGAAATTCTGGGTAATCAATCACCATTTTGTAAATTTCAGATGATAAGAAATACTCTATTCTTTTCCTCACCTTCTTTTCTCTTTTCTTTCCTTCCCTTCCCTTTCTTCCTTTCTTCTTCTTCTTTTTTTTTTGAGACTGGATCTTTCTATCTCATTCAAACTGGAAGTGCTGTGCCACCCATAGGCCTAGTCCCAATACTGATCAGCACAAAGACTTTAACCTGGTCCATTTTCTAACCTAGGCTGATTTTCCCCTCCTCAAGCAGTTGAGTAGCTCTTCACTCTTAGCAATTCATTATGTTGATGTTGAAAACACCCAGTTAACTTTAGTTCTTTCTACTCTACCTCAGAATACCCAAACTCAAGTGATTCACCATCCTCAGCCTCCCCGAGAGCAAGGATTATAGGCAAGTAATTCTACTTTCAAAAATCTGGAGGATACGTTGTTTCAGGGGAACATAAACACAAAAAATCCTTCAGGTTATTTTTTTTTTTGCAGGAATGAAAAAATGCCTTCTCTATGTGAAGGAAATATGTGTAGGATCAGTTATATTCAGAGAAACCCAGAGCCCTCCAAGAGATAAAATCTAATTTAAGATCTGGTCAAGATGCAATAAAAAGAACATAGACTTGGGAGTCAGAAGATATGGATTCAAGTCCTAAGTCCAACCTTTACTAGTTATATGCCCTTCGTTAGACACTTAACCTCTATAAGTTTAACTTTCCCCATCTGTGAAATGAGAACAATAATCTTTGTGCCACTTAGATATTGTTCTTCCCCCTTCCCCTTGATTTTTTTTCATTCCTTCTCCCTTTACAGATGTAGCAGTGGCAATACAGGACAAGAGGTGGAGTATAGTATTTTCAACCTACCTTAAGTCTTGTAGACAGGTATATATATATATATATATATATATATATATATATATATATATGGAAGAAGAGAATGGAATGAATGTTGATTCCTTAATGAAAAAGAAAACATAGAACATGGTTAGCAATTCTACAATTTCTGAGTCATATTTAGTAGCACATTGTCTGAATAAGTAGCTCCTGTGATTCATGTTTCATTCTTTCAGGTCAGAAAGATCTGAGTTCAAATCTGGCCTCAATCACTGTAATAAGAGTTAAGGATCTTCCCCCACTCATTAACAGGCCTCACATGGAGCCCATTAATGGAAACTTGATTCAGGGAGGCTTGTTTTGTAGGAAAGCCTACACCTTTTGTGGCACTGGGTCACAAGGGTCATGATGGCATCCAACTCTGAAAAGTGCATGTATACTCTGAGGTGAGGTTTTGCTTTGGAGCTTACTCCTTGGAAGAAGGTTTGTGTGCCAGATGAGACTCTGGGTAGGTGTTAAGGAGCTCCCCAACTTTGAAAACCCAGATGTTGGTGCTTCTTTCTCTGGTAACTATGTACATATGCAAAGGTCAGACAGTTGGATCTGTCTGTTGATCTGATGTATGTATTGCTTATGGTCAGACAGTTAGGAGCCCTGTCTGTTGGTCTTTATTTTTCTGCTTGTATTTTCTCTGTTGGTGAATGTAATTAAAGTAGATTGTTGACCCCCTTTTAAAGTTACTTTCCTTTTAGAAAAGCAGATCTAAGAACCTGTGCTAACAGGCCCTCTTGGATGTATCAGGGTGCTTGCTGCTACAATCACTTAACCAGCTGTTTGATTCTGCGCAAGCCCCTTAACCTCTTTTTGTCTTAATTTCCTCATCTGTAAATTGGAGATAGTAATAGCAACCAGAGTTGTGTATAAGCAAGGACCCCTGGCATATACAGGAGGGCCTGCTGTACAGGTTCTTAGATCTGCTTTTCTAAAAGGAAAGCAACTTTTGACAGGTCAACAATCTACTTTAATCAAGTACATGTATCATTCACTTAGTTCAGGGGGAAAAGTCAGCACCCTGAACTTCAGAGGAAAAAACAAACAGAAGTTACAAGCAGAAATTACCAACAGAAAAACCAACAGACAGGGCTTCCAGCTGTCTGACCATAGATAACATATAATCATTACCAGAGAGAGAAACACCAACATCTGGGTTTTCAAAGCTGGAGGGCTTCTTAAAATTGCTGCCCAAAGTCTCATCTAGCACAGGAACCTTCTTCCAAAAATGAACCCCAAAGCAAAACCTTACCTCAGAGTATATATACTCTTTTTAGGGCTGGAGGGCACAACTCTCATGACCCACTGCCTTATTAGAAATTAACAAAGGTGTCTGAGACCTATTAATGAACGGGGAAGTTCTTTAACTCTTCCCTCTCCATTAACCTTACAAGTTGTTATAAGGATAAAATGAGACAATATTTGTAAAGCACTTTGCAAACCTTAAAGTGCTATATAAATGCTAGCTATTAAAAGTGTTGTGATTGTTGCTAATTATTCAGTGTAGAAAATTTTATTGAAGGTAATGTAAATTCTCTGTGTATACTCAACACTGTCAGCACCATGATCAGAAGTATTCATGAATCTATGAGTGGTGAGCTAGATCAGAACTAAGACAAAGCAGAGATCTAAGCCCTTGCAACTGATATGCCTGGGGCCTCCATTATAGTATAGCATATGGTGGGAAACAGGGCATATAGGTAATGTAGCAGATAGATTGCCAGGCTTGGAGTCAGGAAAATACTTAACTGTGTGACCCTGGGCAAGTCACTTAACCTTGTTAGCCTCAGTTTCCTCATCTATAAAATGAGCTGGAGAAGAAAATGGCAAACCACTCCAGTATCTTTGCCAAGAAAGCCCCAAATCAGGTCACAAAGAGTCAGACATGACTGAAATGATACAACAACAGCAACAAAATATAGTGAGAAAAGGCAGCATATAGTAGAAAGATGTAAAGAATGGGAAGCTCAAAAAAACTGTTAGTAGTGAACAGATTAGCCATTATTGTAGAACTTGGTAGCATATTTGGCTGCTGTTGGAGAACAACTTAGACTCAAACTTCCAGGGCTCAGAAATGACAGGACATAGTTTGGGCTTCCCGAGAGCCTTCCTGGACATGGGTATTCCTTTGTGCCTTATTTTTGGTGCACCAACACATGAAAAGATGTTCCATGGAACTATCAGTTGTGTCTGTGTTGTGCTTCTCCATGGACATCTGGTGTGTCCTTTTTGGAACCTTCCCTTTGGCTGGAAGTAGATTTCACAGTACAGATGAGTCTCTAATAAGGTCTTTCTGAGACAAGGTAGGCTGCATTTCTTGTAGATAGCCTATTTGAGATTTTGCTCTATCAGTCTTGGCTGTGAAAACCTCAGAGGGAACACATACCTTCATCTGGGTTTGAATATTGACATAATCTGCCCCATAAGAAGACCTTCCTCTTTTATCGCAATCTACTTGAATATATGTACAAAAAAGGTCTCTTCTTTCTTTAAATTAAAAAAAAAAAATACTCCTCATCTCAGGAGCTTTTCATGTTTAACTGGATCTGTTAAGCAGAGCTATCCCCTAGCACTATCTCCTAGGAATCACATACTCTGGCAGAGATTCTACAGAGCAAATTTTTCCCCAGCAGAATTTCAAGTGAGATTTCAAGGTGTTGATTCAATTCCATACCAGGAATATGTCAGGTTTGCATTGAATGCATCACACATAGTTGCTGATGGCGCTTCTTTATGCTGCAGATCACTGATGGAAAATAAAGCAGTTTTATGCTTTTGTAGCCTTAAAAAATGCATCGAGTATATTTCATTTTAATCAATCTTCTGCAAATTAAGAACTTCCAGAAATAGATAAAAAGCATCAAGAATCTTTGGTTCAGGTAAAGTGGATGAGCTATCAAGCAGTAAGGATGTGAGATTAGTTTTAATTTGGTTATGTAGTTTTACCTGCATGAGAACCTGAAGAACATTGAAAAGGTTTTCCTTTCCCATACACTAATATTCCATTTGGAATGTTACACTCTGACTATTTTCTAATATGCAAAATAATTGCTACTTGTTGTTGAGCTTGTGTTAATTTACAAATCACCTTCCCTTATCCCCCAACCCCCACAAGATTTTGACTTTTTGTTAAATTTGTCATCTGTTTTCTGTTTCTGAGTAGAGTAGAGTTATTCATAGAATTGTAGGATCTGGAATGGGGAAGGTCCTCAGGAACTATGTATTCTACCCCTACTCATTTTACAAAAAAGGAAACAGGTCCAGAGAGATTAAGTAATTTACCAAAGGTCACACAGGTACATCCTTAAGAATATTGATATTGTTAAGGCAAATGAGATGGCACAGTAGAGGGCAAGGGCACAGAGTCAAGAAGATCTGAATTCAAATTCAGTCTCAGACACTTGCTAGCTGTGCGACCCTGAGCAAGTCACCAACCTCTATTTGCCTTAGTTTCCTCAACTGTAAAATATGGATGATAAAATCCTCGTAGGGTTGTTGTGAGGATCAAGTGAGATAATATTTGTAAATCACTTAGTACAGTGCCTAACACAGAGTAGGCACTTGATAAAAGCTTGTTTCATTCCTTCCTTATGGTTAGTTTCTAAACCCATATTCTTTTTTTAACAGTATCATCTGGGAAAACTCATTTTATCCAGAAATTAGAAAAAAAATCAATATTCACCAATGGGAATGAGGTGATATCATTTCACTAAGAGGATCTATACCTAACCTTGACAAGCTTGACAAAAATTTAAGGTCAGAGGCTGGCGACTAGGGATTACCTGACTAACTGGACCTCAGACCACAAGAATCTGTCAAAATGGCAAGCTGGGATTTCATTACTTCACAGAGGAATTCAGTTATAAGGAGACATTTTAAACTTCTGACATTTTTCCTTTAATCTGAGATCAGAATTGAGCAGACTAAGACAAAGAGGAATTCCACACTCCCCACCCCTCAACCCAGTCTTTTTTTTTTTTAAGTGTTGCTGAATAAGAGTTGTGATTATTCCTAGGGTCCAAATAAAACCTACCATTATTTGGCTCAGTTACAAAGAATTCCTGTGTTTGTGGGTTTTGGTTTCCTCTTGTAAAACAAGGTTTTGACCTTGGTGACCTGATCTCCAAGTTCCCATTTGGCTTTAAAATATTTTGTGCTTCAAAATTACTATCCATCTACTCCACGGTTACCTTAGTTGCTCTTTTACATTTCTTCAACAGTTTCATGGAAATCACTTAACATACCCTTGATTTCTATTTCCACATTTATAAGATATTAAAACTGCAAAGAATCTCAGAGAGCATTGAGTCCAGCCACCCCATTTTGCAGAAAAGATAACTGTTGATTGTCAGTATCAGCCTTGTGCCAGGTATTGGGGAGAGAATTACAAAAATGAAAAATCTCTGCCTACCCTTGAGAAACTAATGTCAGGGGAGAGACACCATGCCATAAATAGGTATGTACAAGCATATACCCAATAAATAGTTTTTTTTCGACAGGAAAGGGGAGGGTACAGGCTGTTGAGGTTTGAGGGAAGGAACTGATATCCAAATATCTTTAATGAGAAAGGTCATGTGTATCTTGTTTTTAGAATTAGAAAATAATTTTTCAGCTTTACCTGACATGTAATTTTCAATATTCATTTATTACTCTGATTTCTTTTAAATACTGCACATGGGCTTACCTGACATGGACATGTACTTTAAAAAAATTAATATAAATGCATATGTGATTAAAAAAACCAAATGAGAGAATCATCGAACTGGAGGGTCCACAAGTGTATCCTCATGAGGTCAACAGCATTACACTCAAGAATGTAGCTAGGTAAAACAAACCACATGCTTTCTTTTCCCTCACTGTAGAAATAACTGGTTTGCAATAGGTGGAATTTTCCCTTCCTGTAATCTAATACTGGTTGTTTCACCAGCTGGGTGTGGGCTCCAGTTTGATCCTTGACTTCACAAACAGTTCTGTCCCCAGGGTTGTATCACCAAATTAATAGACTCTTTGAGTGAAGTCTCTTGCACAATAAAGAAAAAAGAAATGTCAGTGGAAGAATACACATTCGATGTGTGATTGACCAAGAAGTGTGGTAATAGGGGTGGGAGGGGTGTGTGGAAACATGAAGAAATGACCACAGTGTTGACCATTCTGAGACAAAAGTGACCTGAGTCCACAATCTGTTTTTCATTCCATGATGGTTTTATTGGTTCTGCATGTAAAGGCCCATTTCTGTGCCAACAATATCAATAGGTAGTGTAAATAAGGCCATTACTGTAAACATCCCAGGAAAAGAAGGGACAGTTTTGTTTTACAATGATCACTGTTGGCTTCCCATTTCACCATGACTTAAGATACATTCCAGTCTCTTTGAATGTCATCTAAACTTCTCTGCCTCAAAACCTCTTTAAAGGGGAAATGTTGAATCTCAAGTTACAGGAAGGATCAAGAAAATGAAATTTATACCAAACTTCAGCTTTCCTTTTGTTGCTATTCTGGATCACATTTTTTTCTTTCAGTGGTTAGAAGCTGTGTTCTTTCTTTATGTCCATGTTTACTTAAGGTTCATTTTAAACCGCCTCCTACTCATTGTTCCACAGCTGAAATTTCCCTGTCTCTAAAGGAGTTCCAGGAAGGTATAAAGGCAGCAGTGCCTAGGAGCACTGTGACTCTCACTTGGATGCCATATGGCCTTGCAGCTGGAAATTCTTGGGGAATTAAGTTATGTTACTGAAAAACCCAGAGGAATTCCCTTCTTCAATTTGCCTCACCTCAGCTTTAGTTCTTCCATCTATCTTCCTACTTTACATGGGAATGTAGACTCTTTGGGAGTAGGGATTGTTTTGTTATTTGCCTACATAGCATCCTCAGCACATAGCATCGTGCCTGGCACATAATAGGTACTTAATAAATGTTTGTTGATTGAATGATTGTTTTTTTTTCTTGTAATCATTGTTCTCTTCCTCTAGAACTGGGCTTCTTAACCTTTTTGTGTGTGTCACATACCCCTTTGACAGTCTGGTGAAGCATATGGATCTCTTCTCAGAATGCTAACAACAGCAGTAATGATAGCTAGCATTTATAGAATGCTTTAAGTTTTACAAAGTACTTTGCAAATATTATTTCATTTGGTCCTCACAACAGTTTTGGGAGGTAGGTGCTATTATTATCCCCATTTTACAGATGAGGAAATTCAGGCATACACAAATTAAGTGACTTGCATAGCTAGTAAATGTCTGAGGTTGGATTTGAACTTCGGTCTTCTTGACTCCAGGCCCAGCCCTCTATCCACTGCTCCACCTGGTTGCCTCTAAGATATTTTCAAATTAATAAAATACACAAGATTACAAAGGAAAGCAACTGTAGTGAAATACAGTTATTAAAACAGCAGGCTAAGAAACTCTGCTCTGGACTTTAGGAACTTGTAGAACAATCACTATTTGCTTATTTTCTATGGGTACCATTCGTTCCCACACCTTCATCATCAAAACTTATCCTCACTTTGTAATGAAGGGAAACATTTAAGCAAATGCACACTGGGATGGTATCTGATGTGTTGTCGTGTTCCACATACACAGCCCCTACCAACTGCTAAGAGGAGAAGGCGTGTCTCCTTATCAAGTCTCCCAGATCAAGATAGTTTATTATAGTTCATTAGTGTTTAATGGCTTTTTAGTGCCAATGTTATTCACATTCTAGTAGTTACTGTGGATATTGTTCTCTTGATTCTGCTTTCTTTAATGTGCATTAATCCATACAAAGCTTCCTATTTCTCTGAATTGTTCACATTCACAATTTCTTCTAGCACAATAATATTCCATTACATTTACATACTACACATTTTGTTCATCTCCTCAGTCGAGGGGAATGAGTTTTATTTCAAGTCTTTTGCTACCAGAAAGTGTGCTCTGATGACTCTTGTTAAATATTGAATTTTTTTTTTTTTGTCATTGACCAGTCTTGGGATTGGAATCACAATCTGTCCTTCACTCAGCTCTCAAATCAATCTTCCTAAAGAGAAGGTCTGGCCATATCACCTCCCTGAGAGCTACGGGCACACCCTTCACCTTCAGGATCCTCTGTTTGGTTTTACAGGTCTTCATAGTCTGACTCTTTCTTACCTTTCCAGTCTGCTTAGACTTCCATATGCTCTGCAATTCAGTGACACTGGCCTCCTTGGTATTCCTCATACCAGGCTTTTCCTCTATCTTCTGACTGAGCATTTTCATTAACTGTCCTCCATGACAGGGGACTACTAGCTTCTACATCTTTTTTTAAGTCTCAGCTAAAGCCTCATTTTCTGCAAAAAGCCTTTTCTAGCCTTCTTTAATCTTAGAGCCTTCCCTCGGAGACTATCCCCAATTTATGCTTTTATATGTCTTATTTACGCATAATTGTTTGCATATTGTCTCCTCCCTTAGACCATGAGCTTGAGAGCAGAGGCTGGTTTTTCTTTCTCTGTATTCCCAGTGCTTGGCACATAGCAGGAACTTAATAAATGCTGGTTGACGAATGGTTTGCTGATCTTTCTTGCATCATTCCAAATTGTTTTCTACAATGGCTAGACTAATTCACAGCTCCTCCAATAACATATTAGTGTACCTGTCCTCACATAGCCTCTCCAACATTGACTAATTTCATTTTTATATCTTTTCTAGATTGTTGGGTGTAAAGTGAAAACTTAGAATTGTTTTAAGGTGCATCTCTCACATTATTAGTGATTCAGAGAAATTTTTCATTTGGTTGTTGCCTTGTTAGCATTTTTTTTCTGAAAACTGTTTAGCCATATCCTTTGACCACTTATGTAATAGGGAAATAGCACACTAAGGACTATTTAAATAGCACACTCATCAAAATAAAGTATAAAATACAAAGGGATGCTGATTCTTTCCCCATGAGTTTGATTAGCTTTAATTGAACACAGCATAAAAGGGGCATTCATTATATAAATGATAGTAACTTGTTGAAGAACTTGACCAGTTACAAGTATAGACTATATACTGGAGCCAAACCACCTTCATATCCCTGGGACCTCCATGGGGAGAGGGAATACCAAGTCTTTGTTCCAGTGGAGGCCTCTGCTAGGGATTTACCCCTCCTCTTTTTCTATAGGGCCTGAGTATTTCTTTTTTTGAATCATTTTAGAATTTCTTTGCTGTTGTTCCATGATTTCTGGTGAATCCTATGAATTTACTTTATCATTAAGAATTTTGAGTTCATTTTCTTTGTAGTATACTATTTATTCAGAACCTATAAACTGTTTATTTTTATTCATTTTTTTGTTTTCTATTTATGAGTTTCACTGTTGATTTGTTTGCTTAGGCACTAGGCATAAATACCCATCCTCTTTCTTTCATCCTTTTTCTTGTATTTACACTAACTTGTTTCTGTTTTCCTTCCTCAGTCTTTGGCTCTTCCTCCTTTGACTGATGAGATCTGTTCTCTCTCATCTAGTCAGTTGTGCCTCACTTTCAGAAAAATGCCAGTTCCTTCAGGTGACAGAGAAGATACTGCCTCATGGCAGCCCTTCTCACCTTGCCTCCCTACCCCAACACTGCCGTATTCCCAAGTACATCACTGACCTAAACCTTCTCCATGGTCATTTTCTTTACCTGTTTGTATGAAAATCTCCTCCTTGGGTCCATGCCCTCCCACTCCCCTAGGCTCTAGTAACCCTCAAGAGCTCCAAAGCACCCCATCCTGAAGTAGTCTGTTCAAATGGCAAATCTCTGTAGATAACATCCAGTGCAAGGTTCCCATTTCCCTTCATAGAACATTTTTCTTCACTCATAGGAGTAGTCATTGTTAGCCTTCTTTCCTACTACCAAAACAAGGCTTCCCCCTTTTCCTTCCCTTTTTTCAATCCCTCTCTTTATTTTTTTACTTACTCTGCTGCAGGCTCTTCTCTACCTGAGAGACCAAAAGAATCACCTTCCTTCATTGCTGTCTTGCAACTTGACCAGGGCATATCACACACTACCATTTTCCTTGCACACTCATTTTGTATCATTGATTCACCTATAGGCAGGGCTTTCTGAGGTTCTGTCCTTAAGGTTCCAGGCCTGCTCTCTTCCTGATTTCTACTGGCACCCTGGTCTCCTGGTATACCCTTTCCTTCTACCTCAAGGGAATGTGGAGGGTTTTCACATGAGTAATGTGGTGTGGTTATTTTGGGCAGGGGTCCCTCACAACTGATCCTGAAACAGAAGCCTATGAGGTTGTTGGGGTTGGTTGTGCCCAGAAAGCAAGATGGGATGGGAGTGACTAAAATGAAGGCTAGAACCAGCACAACCTGAAACCTTTATTATTGAGCCACATAAGGCCCTGGAAGGAATTTTAGGTTAAAGGGCACCGTATCTAGTGTGGCCCTTGGAAAAATTACTCCTGAATGAGAAAGACACAGGGAGATGGAGTCTTGATGAGATCAATAGCAGGGAGCCATGTACATGGGGGAACAATGTGGCAGAAATCCGGAGTGGAGACAGATTGGTGCAGCAAAGACCTTGTACTGAGAAACAATGAACAAGAACCACCACATAAAGGAGGAAACTCATAGACTTTGTCCTTCACTGATACTCTGAGGTACGGGACAGTACTAAGTCTGGAGTCAGGAAGACTTAAGTTCAAATCTCAACTCAGACACTTACTAATTGTGTGATCCTGGGCCTGTCACTTTACATTTTACCTCACTTTCCTGAACTGTAAAATGGGAATAATAAAAGTACCTACATCCCATAGTTGTTGCAAGGATAAAATGAGAGGACAGGGTTGCCTGACCATTTGAAAAGAGGAAGAGAATTTTCTTGGCAGTGTATAGACCCAGGTGACAGTCTTTTCTATTTTGTGTGTTTAATGTATTGAGTCATGGAGGGGGTTAGGGGTTTGTCTCCTTTCCTTCCACTTTATTGACCAGGTTTACTTTTTGTATTACCACTTTTATTCAGACATTTTGCTTTGACACTTCAAATTCTATTCTCAATGGCCCATCAAACATCTCTCCTCTTCATCCCCCCCCCGCAAAGAAGCCCAGTTCATATTCTGAACGTTTCTTGACTCATTGCATGTCACAGCATAGTTATCCTGTGTCCCAGTCTTCCAACCCTCTGCTAGGTGAATAGCTAATCTAATTAATTCACAGTGCAGTTTTCCCTTGCACATCATGGTAATGTGGGTGTGGGGGCCCCCTCACACCATGATCTGGAAAACCTGTGTAAAAATTTTTACCTCTTCATACCAGAGGATTCTGAATTTTTTAGTTTTCTTTCATGAGGGTTTTATGTATCTTATTGTAAATTTTGGGTTAAGTCTTTGGCTGTACTTTAACTTTAAAAAAGAAATTATATGTATTTGTGGTACTAAAAGATAAAATTTGTTATTATACAATACTATACATATATTTTTTGCATTTCTGAGTTTCTAAACTTTTTCTGTGTCATTTACTGGCCTTTGCATGTCATCTGCAGCTTCTATAGAACTCCTCCAAAATTCCTGTTTAATTTCTTTTGCTGACCCATGATATTTCAAAACCATGATGGGGAAAGTCAATATGTGGAAGAGATAACTGTAAAATACCAGGGAAAAGGCACTGGATTTGAGGACCTAGTTCTGACATTTACAACCTGTAAGACCAGAGGTAAATCACTTAACTTGTCTGGGTCCTCAAGAGGGTATTGAACTAAATGACCTCTAAGGCCACTTTTGGCTCTGTCAAAGATCCTAATGCTTTATCCCAATCAGGAATTTGCATTTGAAAGAAAGACTTTGGGTAGATTCGATGCCTTAACACAAAGAGATTTGATTTTGTTTGGCTGATTCTTTGTGACTCCATTTGATGTTTTCAAGGATAGTGAAGTGGTTTGGCATTTCCTTCTCCAGCTTATTTTACAGATGAGGAAACTGGGGCAAACAAGGTTAAGTGACTTGCCCAGGGTCACATAGCTAGTAAATGTTAGAGGCTGAATTTGAACTCAAGATGAGTCTTCCTGACTCCAGACCTAGTGTTTTATTCACTGTGCTACTTAGTTGCCCCAACATAAAGGAATAAATCCCACTAATGGTACAAATTCAGATACCAGTAAGAATAGGATAGTGACCTGTCAGTTTCTATGAATCTCTTTTTCTAGGAAAGAGTTCTTTGAGTTGTTTCCCTTAAATTATGCTATATAGGCATCTGTCTATTTGGTCTATAGATAAGACCAACACTAGCTCAATATGAACCATGGGATTTTAAAAAAAGATGAAATTTGTAAGGCCAGAAAAAGCATATTCTAGTAGATTTGTGGACTAGAAATAAAGAGATTTGGGTGCTCTATGAGAGATTATGAAAAAGAAAGATAAGAATTAAATTTTTCTTTAAATATTGATTAAATAAGATCTACCCTTTCTGAATCATTAACTCAGCTCCTAAAACCCTTGGATTATTGTAGTCCATTGTTAGAGAATACATATAGAATTTGTTTCAGAGTGAAATTCAAAACTACATTCTGAACTTTGACCCCTAAACCACAGGGGCAAAACAGTGGATGGTGGAAATTTGGAAACTGGTTTGAAAAGAAATTTCATAGATGTGAGAGATGATCTCTCAGAAGTGAAACCTTCTCAAAGAGTTAGTTGTTTCTTGTATTATTAAAACACACTCCCTTAAACAATTGCAGCAAGTTAACCTTGTAGAGAAGCATGCTTTGTAACATGTCTTGTACTATGCCTGATTTCCCCTTCATGCCAACCTTGTCTATGCCCTACACCTCCCCCCTCCCCTTCTTCTTCTTTTTTTTTTTTTTGCTGAGCAAACAGTTCCCTCTTTCATGCTTTTTTGTCCTTTTTTCTTGGGGAAAAGTTCCTGTGCTTAGACTGTGAGCTCCAAAGCCCAGCCAATGGGAGGAAGAGCCAGTGGATGGGTGGGGGTTCAGTGTTAGGGTCTATATAAACTTGCTTTGAGTTGTGTGTCCTTATACTCCCTGGCTGGTACTATTAATGCAACAAAGTGGGGGAGCGGTACCCTTTCCCATGAGAAAGCAATAAACTCCTTTTTGCCTTTCTTAAGAAAAAATCTCTGACTGATTATTACAACGGGGTCAAAAATACCCCATACAGTTTTGGGGGCTTGTCCGGGATCCCCCTTTTTGAGAGGGGTCCCAATCCCAGGGCAGGTGCCCATTGCAATTTTCCCAGTGACCCTGGCCCGCAGATTTGGTCTTCGAGATTTCTTCATGATCAGGCAAGGATTCCAGGGATGATCTTGAAAGGCAAAAACAAAAATAAAATGGAGCTCCTGATGGTGCCAGCAAAGACACTGCAGAGAAGGAGAGACTGAATCAAGACAGTCACATAAATTTGTGTGCGCAGACACAGGTAAGCGAGATCTGTGAATTCTTTTAAAAGAGCAAGATCAGTGAGCTTCTGGGTAACCATAGAACTAGGGTTGAGGCAAGACCGCTGAGTCTTTTTCAAAGGACAAAAATTCATGAGTTTCTTCCTGTTTACCTAGGCAAGACCAGTGAGCTTCTCTTATAAGAAAAGAAAGCAAACTTTTTTTTTTTTTGTATCTTATTAATACAGTATTTATTTGTCTTCACTCTGTCAAACCCTGAGCTCATGGCTTTCCCCAGGACCACCTGGTAAGATGAAGGGGGAGGTATTCACAGCCTACAAGAGACATGGAAGGACCAGGACAAGGAGGAACATTCAGAAACGTTGGGGGATAGAAATGGCTCCATCATATGGTGAAGAGGATGAGGAAGGCAACCATCAGGCAAAAGAGCCCCATGGCCTCAGACAGGGCAAAGCCCAGGATGGTGTAGGAAAAGAGCTGCTGCTTCAAGGAGGGGTTCCTGCCATAACCAATGATGAGACTTCCAAATACAGTCTCAATGCCAGCTCCAGAAACAGCCACCCCCACAGTGGCAGCCTCAGCTCCAGTAAACTTGGCTGCTGTGTCAATGTCCCTTCAGACGGCCCTAGTTTGGAATCCACATCTGGGGACAAGTGAGGTCAAGGGACCTGATGCTGCCAAAATGCTGAGGTACTCATCTGTCCGAACCTCTGGCAGTGTAGCACCACTGCAGATAAAGGTCTACTCAGCAGCTGAGAACTGTACCTCACAAGGGCAGGGGTAGAGATGAACTTGGTACAGGTGTACATTCTCAAGGGGTGAGGAGCAAAGCTGAAGAGCTGCCGGAAGAGCAGAGGAGACAGAGAGGGGGAGGGGAAAAGAAAGCAAACTTGTGAGTTATGAGGAAAGTTCAGTCTAAACCTGGCAAAGAAAAGGAAAAAGAACAAAAGTCTTCCTTAACACCTCAACCACCAGTAGATGATGGTCTCCCAAGGGTACCAGAGGACAGTCCTCTTGGTAATGAACTTAGTATACCAAGAGAAAGATAAGAATAAAATGATTAAGTATTGTTGTTTAGTTTGGGCAGGCACCCAGCTCAAAGGAAATGTCTTCTGGCCAAAGTACAGATCCTCCAAGGACTGGGTTTGTCAACCAATGTGCACACTCTTTAATGTTTTGTCAAATGTCTTGTCTGTATATGTTGTGTTGATATTTCTGTGTGAATGAAAGTCTGTGTCTCTGTTTCATCTGACACTTGGTAAAGTTGTAAATTTAGCTAGTCAGCCAGCAAGAGCAGAAAGGTTGAGTTGGACTGTCCTTGAAAGGCAGGCTTTTTAATCTGATTCAAAGCCTTTTTTTGTAGAAACTGGGAAGTTCTTTCTGCCTATAGGGTAGTGGCAGACCATTCCAGATCTCACCTAAAGGAGGATCTCTTTTGTAGTGGAAATTAGCAGAGTTAAATACTGGCAGTCTGGAGTTTTGATTTAATGAGATTTCAAAGCTAAAATCTGTTTGAATTAAGTAAATATATCTGATACCAGACAATGTTTAAAATTGCAAATTCACTTTAGAATTTCAGTGATTTCTTTTAGAAGTATTAAATCTGTCCATGTGCTCATACCACATGGACAAGGGGAAGGTTACCCTCCCCCCCCAATCTGATCTAAAAGCTGGAATGAGACTGAGAGAGCTTGTTTGGTGAGCCTCGAAGAGGGGGGAGCTGGAAAACAGCATTTCAGCTCTTTAAGGAAGTAGTGTAAAAAGAGATTATGGGAAGTTATAAATAAAGTTTTCTTTTAAGTAGCAAGAGTATTTGATTTTTTTTTTAAAGAGGACTAAAATGTTTATCATTAGTGATTACAAATCCAGATTTGATAGGATTGATGTCAAAATCTGTCCTGAAGAAATAAGAAGCAGCATCTGAGAATGCTTTTCTTGTCAGGATTAAGTAGAAAAAGATATTGTTATTTGGCATTTATGATTGTAAAGTGCTGAACACAAGGATGGGTATATGTTAGATGCAACCTTAATCTAGTGTAATTGTTACACAATTTTCAAATTTGGAGTTTGTTATAGATTAGGGTTTTAAAAGGATGTGATAGAAATTTGAGAATTTGAAACTTATATTTGGTTATAAATAAGAAGACAGAAAAATCATGTAACTTGACTTGATAATTAGTAGCTCAGTCAAATTTGAGATGACTCTATCTGAAAGGATATCTAGTAATATAGTGTGCCTACTTGGTGGTAAGGAGATGAATTACTGTGCATTCACCTGAAATCCATTCACTGAATGAGTAATGGCTTATTTTAAGGCTTAAGTAAATTTAAATAGTTTAAATTTTTAAGTAAATCTAAATGCTATATTAGAAATTGCATTGTTAAATTAATTATGAATTGGTTTTTAAAAAGCTGTTATGAATTCTATGTAAGAGTCTCTGTGTTGTAGAATTCCTATTGAGAAAATGAGAATCCTTAAAAAAAATACATATATTTTTATATATGGGTGTGATTTTCAAGCGTGTTCCATCTAAGGATGTATTCAGTATGGTAAAAAGTTTATTTCTGTTATTAAGAAGGAAGTTTTAACTAAAATTGTTTTTGATATGAATCAAGCATTTACAAAAAGTATGTTTGTTAAAGGAAGCTTATGGGCAAATGTGCAAAGGCCTTCGTTTTAGATCTTGTAATTTTTGTCAATTAATTGTAAACTGTTCTTAAAAAAGGAAGATATTTGTTGTATGAAGAAATGTTTTGTAAAATCTTTTGTATGATTTTTGAAAGACCTACCTACCAAATTTATATTTATAAGCTAACTTGTTATAATAACTAAAGGTTTATAGTGGTTGCAAGATAAAGGACAAGATAAGAGAGACCAGGAATTTTATGGCTCCAGGAAGTCTGGGATAATTTTAAGACAAAAAGCCTCCAGGCCCCATCCCCCTATCCTTTTGAAGTTCAGTCATTACAGAAGGACTTCTTAAGATCTAATCTGAATTCAGAACTGCTCAGAGAAAAGATGAAACTCTTTACTATTGTCAAAGGAAAGCCAGGGTGCCAGCCTCATCCTGGGGCCCTAAGACTTGAAAAGCTTAAAATCATCACTCAAGTGGTGTGGTACTTTGCTTTGTCAAAGTTGTAATCTCTTATGTAAAATGTAAACTATATATGGAGTTCCTAAACAAAGAATTTGTGTTGGGGATAATCTCCAGTGATTGGTTTTTAGAACAAATTTAAGATTTAAAATGTGAGTCCTGGTAAAATTTTTGATTAGTGAAACCTGCCATTTAAAGCATAAGCCGCTGGGACCATACTCAGAGAAGAATGTGACTCTTCTAGGCAGAAGTTTGCCTCAAGAGACAATCCTGTCCTTAGCCTGGGATGGGATCCTTCTGGCTCAGTTACCCCATTATGTTCCTTTGAAAAGGAATGTTTTCCCACTTGACTATTTCTGAGTCTGACCATAAAGTGGAGATGATATCTAATGAGGTCCTTGCTTTTCATCTTCATGGCATGTTCCTATAATCAAAGCAGAGAGTTTAAGGTGTAAGCACAAGGCAAGTAGTGGAATCTTGTTGTTTTCAATTAATTGGGTAGATGGGTAAAAGTTTATGGGCCTCTAGAGAGCCAGATCAAGTAGAGAAATCCAAGGAGCTTTCAAGGTGAGGTTTTTCCAGGGCCCTTTTAGACAAATGGGACTAAATCTCCTTTGGAGTAAGGGACAAAGGTCCCAACTTGGAATAAGGTCTTTACCTATTACAAAATGATGTTAAAGCAAATAGTATTAAAATAATTGACTGAATTAATTACTGAAACTAAATCTGAGACATCTTTATTTTGGGGAAAAGAATTTCAGTCTAAGTTTGAATTCATTTCATGAACATAAGTTGAAGTTAATGTTTGAACCTATCACACATGTAGGTCATTGTTTTAGATTGAGCATGGTTACAAAGGCATAGAGAAGCTTGGGAAACATGTAAATCTATTAAAGCAATAACTTATGGTTTTAATGGTAAATTTGATTTTATGATTGTTATTTAATCAGGAACTAGAACATGTATAGAAAGACATGCAAACTACTGAAGACTTGCTTCAAAAGCTGTTCCTTAGCCAATGTGAAATTGGTCATATCTGAAACTGATCACTGGAGCTTGCTATTTTGAGATTCTATGGGACTATTAACTGACTGTTCTTCTGAGTCTAACTCTAGATGTGGATAATAAGAAAGACTGGCTGAACCACTGATCCATGATGCCAGTGAGCCTGTGAGATGCTGGTATGAACTACAATGGGGTGACCTCATGGGAACATTGGGAGAGCGGCTGGCTGTTCAGCCTCTGCTGAGGTAGGATTCTCCTGACTCAATTTCCCTACTGACACCTGGCAGACTTTAAGCCTGGCTAGATGCCAGTTGACAAATCTACTCTTGCCTGGAACTGACATGAAGTTAGGGGGATGTTCCTCTGAAATGTCCCTACTTTTAATGGCAATTTCCTATAATGAAAAGTTTTGTCAGCATAATACCAGATCTATTAAATAATAGATTGTTGGCAGGGGAACATCTGAAGTTAAGTCCAAAAATTAAACTATTAGGCTTAGGATTTTAGAGCAACAACAATAAATTAGGGTCATTTAATTCTTAGTAATAGTATGGAGAACATCAGGTCAAGGGCCTGTGAGGTTAGCATACATAGTCATTATTATTTTTGTCTCAATTAATGTTAAAAGAAAAATGGTTTGTGGTCTATATTGTAAATGCTTTAAAAAAGCACAACATGACCAGAAGTTGGAAATATTTTATGATGTGATATGTACTGTGTTAACAATGATTATTTAGTATATTTATGTAAGTAGTGGAGCCTGTTATTGACTCCTTAGTGAAATCTCCCTTGTAATTGGTCAATGTGTCAATCAGCTCTGAGTGGACTGTGGCATTACAAGATCTTGGAACCTTAAAATTAACTTTGGAGAAGGGATCGATCCATTCATGACTAAAAAGACCATTGTGGGTTTATTGTTCGTTAGTTGCTATACCTTTTCTTTTCTTTGCTGCAGGTATTTTCCTTTGCCTCTGGCCTCTAGGCCTTAGCCATTTTTGTTGCTATGCACCAGGTGATAGTGGAAGAAGTATTCCAACAACATTGTGAGGAGTCTTCAAATTGTAAGAAATAAGAAAGGGGATTGTGAGAGATGATCTCTCAAAAGTGAAGCCTCCTCAAAGAGTTAATTGTTTGTATTATTAAAACACATTCCCTGCAACAGCTGCAGCTAGTTAACCTTGTAGAGAAGCAAGCTTTGTAACATATCGTGTACTGTGCCCAACTACCCTTACGTCCCGACCTTGTCTATGCCCTACACCCCTCTCCCCCTGCTCTTTTTTTTTTTCTGAGCAAAAAGTTCCCTCTTTCGTGCTTTTTTGTCCTTTGTTCTTGGGGAGAAGTTCCTGCGCTTAGACTGTGAGCTCCAAAGCCCAGTCAATTGGAGGAGGAGCCAGTGGATGGGTGGGGGTTCCATGTTAGCGTCTATATAAACTTGCTTTGAGCTGTGCATCCTTGTACTCCCTGGCTTGGTGCTATTAGTGTGATGAAGGGGGCGGGGTGGTACCCTTTCACATGAAAAAGCAATAAACTCCTTTTTGCCTTTCTTAAGAAAAAGTCTCTGACTGAGTTTTACAAGGGGGTCAAAAATACCCCACACATAGAGAATAATGTTATTGGTTCGATCCTTGAACATCTGCTGATGTTTAAACACTTTCAGGTGTGACAGCAATAAAAATGTTTGAGTATCTACAGCAGAAATTAGATCTTGCTATTAGCCCCAATTTTTTTGTTCTTTTCAATAACTATTGTTTACATCTATATATTATGTTACTTTAGGACTCTAAAGTGATTTCATATCCATTCATATTTGGTCCACACAACAATCATTTTTATTCCTATTTTACAGATGAGGAGACTTGACTCAGAGAAGTTAAATTATGCCAAAGGTCATGTAGTTAGTAGCAGAGATGGTGTCCAGACTTTCTGAGTTGATGGTTCTGATCATTCCGCCATGCTGTCTCTCAAGATTGATATCCATGCAAAGACAATAGTCCCTCTAGTTTCTAAAACATAATTTTGAGAAAAATTAACAATAGGTTTAAATAGTGATGTGATTGCAGAGGTGTCAAGAGGTCAAGAGTCGCTGAGGGAATCAAAAAATAAATATACAATAGAACATGGAAAATGTTAAGATGTCATCTTCCATATCAATATTGGACCTATAGGGATCCTTGCACATGATTTAGTGGCCTTTTTTTCTACATGAGTTTGACACCACTGATGTTATGAGGTATCCTGTTACTATGGAAATAACTGTAGGTAGGGTTTGATGCTAATGTGAATGAACGAGTGCTCTAAAATACTGGAGGGTATAGTTAATTTTCTTAGAATCCAAGATGAAATAGGTAAAGGAATGGACATTATTCCTTAGCTCTTCACTCTGAAAGGTTAGTCTCTCTTTTAAGTGTGTGGATCTGGATTAGGGATTGAGATGTTTTTCAAACTGTTAATAAAATTTTAATTTCCTCATAGAATCAAAGAATTGCAAAATCATAGGACATCAGAGATTAAAAGTCCACTTAGTCCAACCAGCACTTGAACAAGAATCCTCTATGTTATAGCTGGCAAGTGGTTATCCTATTCTTGCTTGAGGATCTCCAGTGAAAGGAATCCACTATCTCAAAAAACGGCCCATTCAGCTTCTGGATAACTAATTATTTGGAAATTTTTCTTTATATCAAGTCTAAATTTGTGTCTGTAATTTCAACCAGCTGTTTCTAGAGATGGGGTCAAGAACAAAACTAATCTTTTTATGTGACAGCTCTTTAAATATTTGAAGACAGCTATCATGTCCCTAGTCAATCCCTACCCCTTCCCTCCACAAGCCCCTCCTATCAGGAAATAATCCTACATCTTCAAAACAAATTTCTTATGTTACGAACCCAAAATTCTTCACATCCTGCTTGCCTCCTCCAGACATTCTCCAATTGATCAATATGCCTTCTAAAATGCAATGTCCAGAAATGAACAAAATAAACTGAATAAAATAAATGAATAAAAAGATAAAAACAAAATAAAATAAATGAAATAAAACTCCAAATATGCTATGAATGACAGGGGCAGAGTACAGCAGGATCATCATCTTCCTAGAGTTGGAAAGGGCCCCACAGGTTATGTAGTTCAAACCTCTGGATGAAGAATGAATTCCGTAGAGTACATCCTTAATTGTTCATCCAGACTCTGCCTTTTTGCATTGCTGAAGATATCCAAGTCTGGGGCAAGATATTTAAAAATTTCTCTGGGCCTCAGTTTTCTCTTCTGTTAAATGAGGGAGTTAAATTAGATGGCCTCTAAGGTCCATTTCAGTTTTAAAACTCTATGACCTTAGAGTGGGAGTTCTTAACTTGGGGACCCAGAACTTAAAAAAAATAACTATTTAAGTATAATTCTTTTTCCTTGTAATCCTATGTCTTTTGTTTTTAAGCATTTAAAAAGCATTACTCGAAACAATGTTCATAGGCTTTACCAGTCTGCCAAAATGGTTAAGAACCCTTGATTTAGGGGAATAAGTGGTCTTTTTCCATCACTGTTGTCTACTGAAGGCAAGGTAGTCAGAAAAGAAAAATAGACATGGGAAGACAATAGTTAAGAAGAGCATATCTAAAAGTAGAAGGTGGATCTCTGTAATATATAGGAATAAAGGCCAGGAATAGAATGCAACTAACAAGAGCTGATAAGAGAAGATATTTGTCTGGAGGCTTGCAAATTTAATCAAGGAGGTTTTAAAATGGAATGGGAGGGAGAGAAAAAACTGTCTATGTATATCATTCAACCTGAAAATCACAGAGAAAAGCCACAATGGAACAGTAGTAGAAATACTCACAACAGACAAAAGCCAAGAAATGAAGCCAGTAATAAAACCCACAGCCTCAGACATCCATACACAAATGTACAGATGTAGCTAAGAGCACTGGAGTAAATTGGAAATCCTAACAAGGATTCAGATCTGATCTCACAGATAACCTGAGATTTGGTAGAATGAGACTCATGCCTGGAATGTAATCTCTGGAAGGATAGCTTATTCAAAAGAAAGATGATAGGTAAAAAATGTAGGATACTATTGTATATTAAACACACATGCACACACATGAGGAAATCCAGAAACCAGAGCAGGGAAGAATAGTGGAGAACTTGGGTCAATTGACCGAAGTGGCATCTTTGGCTTCAAATATAGTGGAATATTTGGGTCAAAATTGATTTAGAAAGCTGAGTGATATTGCCACAGGAGTGTATTACAGAGGAAAAAGAAGAGTTGGGCAAATATCAAAACCTGGAAGGAGGTGTGCTGTAACAGTGATGAGGGACTGCAATTACTTCAACATCCACTAGAATTCTCTCAGCCTAAAGCAGAATAGCTACTCATTTCTTGACTTAGGTTCAGTAAAAAAGACAGATAGGCTTCCCGTGGATTAAAATTCTACAGCGAAAGTCAGACAAGGAGGGATAGAAAGCTTTCACAAATGAAATTCTGAAGATATAAGGTAGGAAATGAGTCTGATGAGAACAAAAGTGAAGTTGTCTAATGAAATGGATGTTTATATACAAGGAACTTAGTAATCAACTAAGATTTTTGAAATACATAATATACATGGAAACAAAGAAAGGTAACAGGACAGGTACGAAAGTATGGTGGCACCATCTGGTAAGATCAGCATTGCTAATGCTTAAAGCTACATTGGGGGGGACAAAGAGGATTAAAGAAAGGATAGAACAGATATTCAGTTGAATGGGACAATGATAACAGATGGAGAAGACCCAGAACTGCCTTTCTGGTTGAGAATGTTCTTGGGTCTAGAAGAGGCAGAATAAAAATAAGAAGCTTATAATCCAATAAGAAACAAAAGCTCCTAGCTGCTCTGAGTGAGTTCGTCACAAAGCCCAGGTGAACTACATTTTAGGAAAACATTCTGCAGATTTGTTTATGGAACTACTCTGATCCTTTAAGTTGTGGAGAATAGAAGTGCAGAAGGACTAGGGAAAAGCTGATCTTCAAAAAGGGAAGAGAATGAAATCTGTAAACTAGAGGTCTGTGACTTTGACTTCAGTTTCTGGAAACATTATAGAATATATAATCGAAAGGAGAATGAATAGATGTTTTGTGAAAAACCAAAAAAGTCATCATAAAAAACAAGCATGGTTTCAGCAAAGTTATGCTAGACTAATCTCATTTCTAATTACCAGTTTAGTATGTTGGGTGATATGCTTAAGCTTCCCTAGATTTTAGCAAAGGATTTGATAAAGAATCTCTTGCTATTACGAAGAAGACAGAAAGCCATACACCTAGAAAATAGGTGGATTTAGACCTCAGATGGCCAAACCCAGAGTAGCCATTCATTAATGACTCTATGTTATCTTAGAAGGTCTCCAGGTGGAGTGCCCTATGATTCTATACTCGGACTTGCGCTGTTTAATCTATTTTATCAATAACTTGAACAACAAAAAACCCAAAAAATATAACAATATAGTTGATATGTAATGTTTTGAATTTTACAAGGTGATAGCTTTATAATTACATATATGCATATGTAAAATTTCATTTGATCCATACAGTCCTGTGAATTGCTACTATTACTCCCATTTTACAGATGAAACTGAAACTAAGAAGTATTTAAGCTCTTGCTAAAGGTCATATAATTAGTATCTAGGATTGAACTAAGATTTCCTTATCGCAAATTTAGCATTCTATTCACTATGCTACCTGCCTCTAAATAAAAGCATTCTTATCACATTTGCATAGGATAACAAAGATGAGAGGGTTAGCCAATACATTAGATGACAGGATTCACAAAGATCTTGGAATACTGAGCTCAGTCTAATAAGATGAAACTAAATAGGGTAAATGTAAAATCTTCTACTTAGTTATAAAAATCATCTTCACAAATACAAGATGGGAGAGGCATGGCAAGACAGCAGTTCATCTGGAAAAGACCTACAGGCTTTAGTGCACTTTGCACGCTCAACAGAAGGCAACTGTACAATGCCAGCCAAGCAAGCTAATGCAATATTTGATTGTATGGTCACTGTTTAGGACCAAGAAATTTAGTCCCACTATATTCTTTCCTAGTAACACTGTATCTAGAATAGTGTGTTCAGTTCAGGACACCACATTTTAGGAAGGACATTGATAAGCTGGAGGGTACCCAAAGGGTAATAAGGATGGTTAGTCAATAGACATTTATCAAGCATTTAACTAGGTGCCAGGCACATGCTAAGTGCTGGCAATATAAGGAAAGGTAAAAGATAGGCTATTCGATCTCTCATGATTTGGGGTTATATGAGAATCAAGTGAAACATGTTAAGCAGGGAGATTCAGGGGAACAGGTGGAAAATTATCTTCATGTATTTAAAAGATTATTATGTAGAAGAGAGCATTTATTAAGATTCTGAATGACTCCAAAGGATTGAACAAGGAACAAAGATGAACTTTTAAAGTTTCAGGCAAAGAACAACTTTCTAACAACTGCAGCTATTCAAAAGTGAGGGCCCTCTAGAGGTGAATTCTTCATCACTGAAGATGTTCAAGGCTGAATGACTATTTGTCTTCTATGATGTAAAGGTGATTTTCCCTCAAGTATGAGTTGGGCCAGATGGCATCTGAGGTCTCAGTTCTTGTGCAACTGTGAAATGATGATTAGGAACTCATTATTTCCAGTCAGTGCATACCATTTTTGGAGTTCTAAAAATAAGTTTACCCATAAACTGAGCCTAAATTTGTCTCCATGTAATTTCCAACTATGGCTCAAAATTCTGCCTTCTAGAGCCAAGCACAACAAATCCAATCCTTACTCTTCCATGTCAGTCCTGTAAGTACTTTAGATATCTTCTGTCTACTCCTCAAAGTTAAATAGTCCAAGTTTCTTCTACCAGTCCTCAAATGCCAGTCCCCAGTCCTCTTACTATCCTGGCTTCTCAATACTCCTATAAATAACCCCTAGCTTCTCAATACTCCTATAAAATGTGGTACTCAAAATTGAACATAATACTTGTGATTTTTTCAGAGCATAGTGACATAACCTCCCTTACCCTGGACTTTACTTCTCTCTTAATCAGCCTAAGATCAAATTACTTCTTTTGGCTACATCACACTGCTGACTTTTATTGAGTGTATGATCCACTAAAACCTTAGTCTTTTTCACATGAACTGTTTTCTAGACATACCTTCTCTAAGACATTTCATTCATCTTTACTAAAGTTCACTTTCTTGGCTTATTGTCCAGATCTCTGTCTTGATGGTAATCCCTCCCAGCTTTGTGTCATTTGCAAATTTAGCATGTTTATTAAAACATGCTATTTATGCTGTCACAGAAATCACTGACCTAAAAATAGTGTCAGTGCCAGCAGTACTCGATATTGCTTCATTTCATCTCCCCTCACAAACAGTATTAGAACTACTGGCCCTGGAAAGGTTTCTGTGTTCATCAAAATGCAAACAGGTAGAATAAACTAACAAAAGCTGCCTCCATCATTTCTATAAAAATGCCATTTTGATGTCAGTCACTATTTGTAAAAGTTCAAAGACAAACTAATTTAAAAAAAATAACAAAAAGGAGCAATCCTTTTAACATAATGCACAGAAAGCAAGACATCAGGTTAAAAAAAATATTTAATGCTGCCCAAAACGTATAAAAATACAGTAAGAATGGCAGTACATTACAAAGTAGTCTCTCCTAATTTGTTCCTTTTACATCTTTCTACAGTTCTTCCAAGCATTTAAAAAACACTTAATACATCAAATTTATAAGTTTTGCAAAGTCTTCTTGCTGGTGGGTGCTCTTCGTCCCCTGGATGTATAGTTTACGTTGTAAACAGATAACTGTGAGGCACTCTAGAGATTTATCAAACCTCACTTTGATTCCCGGAGAGGGCTTCAGGTCTTGCTTTGCATGTCAATGGTTCAAAATTTATAGCTTCAGAACATTCACAGATCATGGAGATTTAGGTGTCAGTCAATCTTGGCCTACAACATATAATACAAAACAAAGTCACCAATTCAGTACACATTTAACCCCCTCCCCCCACATGGATACATACAAACACATGACTTACAAGAACTTAAAAAAAAAAAGGCAACCAAAAAGTGTTCCAACATTCCACATTCAATCATCAGACTAATTGTTCCAGTTGTCTGTGGTAAAAGTTGTTCATCATTCTCTCTTTCTCATCTAGAAAATGGTGGTGCTATGAGGTGAGCTTATATCAAAACATTGTAATTTAGATTCCTCTTTGCAGATTACCACCAAAAATCTTAGAGAAGACTATGTTTTCCAGTTCCCTTCAAAATCTCATAATGGTCCTCATGTGACACACTGCCAGGTGGGCTTTGTAAAACTAGGTCCCTGGAGTAGTTTGCCCAATTTCCTAATACTGGGGGTTTATGTAAATCCAATAGCGGTGTTATTAACGGGAGTGAAGATGCTTATATTCTTAAAAATACAGTTTTTTACTAGCAGTCTTGCTTCTTTTTGTCAAATAATATTAATGACAATCAGAATTTAGATTTCTAATGTCACAGGTTATATTATAAATTATTAGTGTAAAAATAGATACAAAAATAATGTATTTATTATATTTAATATCAAAGCTAAAAGAAATAAGCATGAGAGCCCAAACCAGCATGTCATAGTATTGATAGGTGAAATGACTTTCAAGATGGGTATAGAGACTGGACCTGCAATTTCAATGGCAAAAGTAATTCTGTGAGGAAATTTCCTCTGCTGTGTAGGATGACATTTTCTCTGCAACTTATAATCAGTCAGTCAACATTTATTAAGTGCCTAGTATGTGCCAGGTACTGTGCTGAGCCCCAAGGAGACAAAAAGCTGTCTTGAGTATGGAGAAGATATGAATTGCCTTGCGTCACACAGCCAATATCTGTCAGAGGGCAGGATGAAACCGAGTTTTCTTGATTTCAAGGTTGGCTCTCTATCCAGTATGCCACGCTGCTGCTCATTTTAAGATAAACTTACTACTTTCTTGAAGATTTGCCAACCACCCAATTTTATTCAGGTTAATGCTATTGTCTACCCCTGCAAAAATGTAAATATTTCTCACTACAATATCTCTAAATAAATGAAACATATCACACTCACAATTTGACCAACCAATCCCCCTAAATTTTAAAAATTTATTTAAAAATTCATTCTGCCTACCCCACTTTTTAAACTAGGCATCTACAGCTTTGACATACTTAGGAAGCTTATTTTGCTCTGCTCCTTGAACATGGCCAGTCAAGTCTTTAACGGAAACTCTCTCATCTTTAAACTGTGGATTCTAAGTAACACTTTGGATGATTAACAGAGGTTATCTCCCAAGAATCCTCAGTGTCTAAGGTGGCAGGCATAGAAAGACAAGGCCAGTTAGTCACAGAGTAATCTACATTCATTTCCCAGGTAGCTACTAGAAACTCTGATACTAGAAGTTTAAATAAAGAAACAATATTAAGCAAACTCTTTTTGATTCAGAGACCACGGGACCACGGTAATGGGCAAGTTTGATTCTGGTGGGATTGTTTCTTTTTTGACTGCACAGAACTATGGCTCTATAAAAAATTACTATTTGGGCCAGTTTGAGTTTCAACAGATGGTGCTATCCACTCTTGATCCAGTTCAGATCTCCAAGTTTCAAATATTTCACGCATCTATCTACTACATTTAAAAGAGTCTGGCAGACACATTGTGGCAAAGATAGAGGTCACTAAAAAAAATTATAGCCCCATTAATGTTTCTTTATTGGTATGTTGTAGGGAGAGGTCTGTAAGAATAAATAAAAATTAGGTGGGTTAGTCAACTTTTAAAAATATTTTATTTTCAAGAAAGACAAAGCATGTTATTATTTGTTAATTTTTATTTTATTTAAGTTACTATGATTATTTCTCACAACAAGAGAAAATGAAATAGCAAGTTAGATTAAATCTAAACTAAATGTGGTTAGTGATTCTTGTATTTGGATAAAATGTTTATGCAAGACACTTATTTCATTAAACCGTTCATTTTCCTTAATCTACAATACCATAGCAACTTAATATACTAATGGAAAATTCTGCTCTCTGGTTTAAATGAAAAGCAAGAGAAAGTCAAATCTTACACAAGGGCAATTTTTGTTCCTGGGTATTTACGCAAAGCTCACATGATGATGGCAAGGCACAAAAATCCCTAACCAATGTTTTGTACGGGGAAAAACTACCCCAACTCTCTTTTCTAAGTCAAAGACTTAGTATCCTAAGGTTTGTTTTTTTTTTATGGTGGTGTCAAGAAATGAACAGAATTATAACTGCATATTTCAGATAAATATTATTGTTAAGTTAGACATTTGAGATGCAATGAGGAAGATATATTCACCATTTTCTCGAAACAGAATGTGAAGTTAAAAAAATGTCAATGTTGTCCTAAATTAAAAACTTCAAATATCATACTTATTAAGTAACTAGGACCAATCAGACTATGTAATGTAAGCAGCTGTAATGACTAAGTTCTTCAAATCTTCAAATTCCATACCAAATGTAAAACCAATTTCCTGATTTAGGATAACTGAATTTAAAAGACAGCATTTTTCAACTATTTGTCCTTAATGGTACTATGTGTTCCAAGTCTAGTGATGGGCAGGGATATTTCAAAATTTTTACTAATTGAGTTTTCAAAGATAATACCAAAGCCCCTTGGACAAAGTTTATTATGTGAATCAGTGACTACACTGAAAAATGTTACTGATTAGGGGAAAATAAAAAACCCTACAGGAAAAAGGATCAGAAATAACCATAAAAAATAGAATGCTCCCCAAAGGAGAATAAAAATCTCTCAAGGATCCAAGTGGTAAAGAGGATACTATTTATCTGGAGATTAGGGGAAGAAAAATCCTGTGGACCATCACTCTGAGGAGTCCTTAAAGCAACGTAACTGTTAAAGACAGAAAGGTTTTGTTGCTGAAGAGGAAATGTCAGGGCTCAAAATTTTCAAGTAAATCATTCTAGGAAAGAACAATGAAAGTAAAAGAACTTAAATTCCCTGGATTATCCACTAATTTGCTGGGCTAGTGCTAAACACATAATAGGCATTCAATAAATACTTGATGAGTCTAGTTGCCCTGTTAAACCAGAAGTTGATGAGATAGTACACAAAATAAACACTAAAATATTCTTGCACTTGAATGAAATAGCCCTGCCGATTTTCCACTTTGTTCTTAGCAAGGCAACAACTTGTGAAGTCATCCCTAAATATTGTTTCCCAAGAAAGATACACATAACAAATAGCAAACTCAAGCAAAAAACACATGAATGAGTTTTCTTTAGCCCCACAATAACAGATGATCCAGTAGGTATCCAGATATTTGAATTTAAAGTCATTAAGACTTGGTTTTCTATTGTGTAATTTCATAAGCTAGAAATAAAAAAATGTCCTGTTGCATGCACATTAATATAAAATTTTTCTAAAGATAGTCATTTAAATGCAAAACAAAAACAAAACAACCAAAAACAAAAACAAAACAAAACAAACCCACCCTAAAATACAGTCTACTAAAGGCATGAAATACCACCATGAGTGCTATATGTTTAAGAATATAGATCTGGTTTTTGTGAATACACACCTCTGTTAAGTCCAAACTGGCAGTACTTGCAACACCTGGGGTCAGGAACAAAAAGCAGAATCCACCAACCAGTTAGATACAATCTATGAGGTTTTATTGACTGCTTTATTGTGCCCTAGATTGAATTGAAGGATGTGGCTAATCTTTTATGGCCCGGAAAGGCCAACCCAATGGTTATTCTCTTCCACCTAACTACCCCCATATTATTCTCCACTCAACTGTCTCTACCCAGGCTTGGACTTTATAGACATGCAGAAGGGATAAACTTGGGTTTATAGAACTCCAACTCCTATGTGAAGTATTAGTCCTAAAATATTATGATATTTGGTTTATATGACTTAAAAAAGAAAAGATGTTCATAGATTTCTCTTAAGGTCAAAATTAAAATTCAAGGAAAAATATCAATTTCTGGTTTTCATTGTGTAAATAACATAGCATAGCTGTTCATGTGTCCTGTATAGCCTCCTATAAAGTAGATGAATATTTTGAAAATGCATTCACTAACGTGAATTTAAAATGTATAGCAGACACTAAATAAGAAAATTGTAAATTCCATCAAAACTTCAGGTTTGTATCTGCGATAATTATAAAGCATACATTCACACAGATAAAAATGCTTCTCTCACTTTTCTGAGAATGGTTTGACTCTAATCCTTGAATGTCATTTTAGAAATTAACAGCAGAAAACATCTCTATCTGCAAAAGAGATTTCTCTCTAAATGCTGGGCCTCACTCAAGCTGGTCTGAAAGCAAATAAGTAATTATTACAAAAAGTGAGGTATTCTATTGTACAAACTAACTACTTTTATAACCTATTTTAAAAAAGGTAAGTGCAAATTTATACAAATGTTATTCAGGACAAAAGAGGACAAGAAAAGCAGAGATAAATAAAAGAAATGGCCAAAAAGACCCCGTATGTTATGTAAAGCAAGTTACAACTTCTGCATGACAGAACTTTTATCGGAGCTGTCATTAAATGGACAACTTGACTAGCACAGGGCCTGGCACATAGTAAGTAAGCACTTGATAAAAACTCATTGACTGGACTTCACTAATTACTGTCACTTCCTTTCCCTTCTCATGACCATCCTTTGGTAGATTCTAAAAGAGCAAGGGATGAACGAGGGCACACACAAAGAAAAGCAAGAGGCAAAAGCATTTGGATTATTCCCCCAAACTTCTGAATATGTAATGAATATAACTAATTGTGTTATCAGAATACTTTGAAAAATCACTTTCTTTACCCTCCTAATAACTCACTAGAACTGGAACATGGCTAAGGAAGTCTACCTAAGTAGGCTGGAAAGTCCAAAAACAGAAAGAATTGTATTCTATACCAGTTGTAAATTTCACAAAGAAATGTAGAAAGAATTAATAGTCATTTGGCATAAAGCGGCCTTTGAAAAAATTTATTATTACTTCATTTACTTTCTTAGCCAAAAGAAAACAGTATTGACTTGCATTAGAGATGTGAGAGGGAGCAGAAAAGGAGGTGGGCTGACTGTACAGTAAGAATAAAGGATAACATACAGCCTGAGCATTGCACTGGGATTCATAAAAACATTAAGAGAGCAAGAGGTAAGTGTCCATTATATTGGATTGATCCTTTATGGCAGATTTGTAGAAATGCACTGATAATAACTGCCCAAGATAAGGCATGACTGGGTAGAGATCTGCACCAAAGTAGGAAGTAATCACATTGATGAAATCATGAATCCATTTGACCACTTTCTTGGGTTAGGCCAAACACTATGATGACAGAAGAGCACCCAGATACAAACTAGAAAACAGAGTAAACAGCCATTCTGAAAAACAAATCAAACCACTGTTTATTCTCCTTACTTCTTGAACCTAAAGAACCAATACTCTAGTTAATAAAAATTGAACTATAGAGTTAATATACCTCTGTGTAACATCTAATAAAATTAATATCTCAAGTATATTAATTTTAAAAAATGAAATGTCTACCTTGAATTGTAAACTCCTAGCTTAGAATATAAACTTCTAGATGATAATGGTTCATAGATTTAGAACTACAAAGAACTTTGGATCTCATGAAATCCAACATCTACATTTTCCCAGGGAGGAAAACTAATGGTCTGAAGGTCAAAGAGATAGAAAATATCTGCACTAGAATACAAATCTAGGTTCTTGAATTCTAAATCTAATATTATTTCTACTACAATATGCTGGTAATAGCTATGCCATTCTTCATCTAATAAATGAATCTGTATTGATGGACAAATTTCCAACAATATCAAAACAATAACACAAACTTTTACGAATCTGTATTTCTGTTCAGTCATTTTCAGTTGTGTCTGACTTTCTGTGACCCCATTTGGGGTTTTCTTGGCAAAGATACTGGAGTGGTCTGCCATTTCCTTCTCCAGCTCATTTTACAGATGAGGAAACTGAGACAGTTAAGTGACTTGCCCAGGGTCATGTAGCTATTATTAAGCGTCTGAGGCTGGATTTGAACTCAGGAAGAAGAGTTTTCCTGATTTCAGGCCCAGCACTCTATCCACTGCACTACCTAGCTCCCCTACAATATTGGTCAATGTTGTTCAGGTAAAATCTTTCAATAATGTTTAAAGTTCTAGGGTACTGCCTACTGAATAACATTTTCCAGGACTTTCACCAGAAAAAGTACTTCCTCCAGGATTTCGGTCCTTGTAAGGGCTCACCAATAGTGAGTTTCTACTATACTGGTTCTCACAAAGGACATGTTAAACAAAGTAAAGACAAATAAGAATAAAAAGCAAAGCTGAAACAGAGGTATATAATACTCTAGAACTGTGAATTGTTCCAAAATGGAGAGCAGTGTAAATAGTGAAGACATGAATGGATATTGTCTTTTTAGCACTACCTACATATGTACAGGTTAATATAGATTGAGACTTGCAAGAGAGCTTTGGGACCATCGAGTCTAAACCCTTCATTTTATAGATGAGGAAACTGAGGCGCATAGAGGGATATGACTTGCCCAAGATCCAGAGCTTTGACTACAAATGCAGTGTTTTTCCCAGTACATCATGGAAGTGTTATAAAAATTTTCTTTCAACAGATCCAATTCCAGCTGGTTGATTAACTAAATCTAATATAACATGTAACCTGAGATTCAAATACACTCTGAAAACATTGAATCAAAAGGAAAAAAACAAACTAAGTTGGAAAGCAAGGATACTGCAGGGAATAAACTTAGTTTTGGATGATGCCCCAAAATGTATGGTCTTGGCACCAAAACAGATGTAATGTAAAAATGCATATGAAATGCCTCCTGACTATTTCCTCGACTAAAAGTTTAAAGAAAATAATACTGAATTAGGACACAGGCACAAGTTAAAAAATACTTATTTAATAAGTAGTTGTATCACCTACAATCTATATTAAGTATTTTCAATGTAATTGAACACTTTCAACAACTTCAACCAAAACATTTTAAGATGCTTATCTATACTATCTATATTTCTCTGAAAATTCCAAATATTTGCAATGTAAATTGAAACAAAATACAGACAAGCTAAACGTTGAATGGAATGTTGGAACTTTAATAAAGCTAGCACTCTGAAGAGCATTCTAAACTCTGAACATAGCTTCTATTAAAACAATGTGCTTTTAAAAGCCAAAGGTTTTTTGGTTTTTTTTTTTTTCAACAATCTCATTAAGAATTTAAAGGGACACGGTCAGGCTGTGAAATTAATCTTTTAACCAAATAGTTTAGAGAACTTTAAAATTCACTTGGGAACATAAAAGATTAAGCCAAATGTTCACATTTCATTCAGTTTAGGAAAATGAGACTATAGACTGAGATTAAGTGGTGGCTAATATTTTACTTCTTCAATGTCACGCATTACCCTCAATTATAGTCTTAGTATATTATCACTAAAATTTTTATGAAAATATTTTTATAATGAACTATAGAAAAATAAATTTTAAAGAGGCTTACATTTTGGATTAAGAGTTACCTGACAGTGTCCCTATAAGCAGCATTTTTCTTTAAATGTTTTTTGGGGGAATTGCTTTTGGTTTATTCTTCAGTGTGGGAAATAGCAAAACACAATGGAATGCAAAATATACAGTAGAAATTGCTCCATCAGACTTTTAGTCACTAATACCAAATCTCTAGTAATAATGAAAATTTATATGGTACATCTAATTCAATGCACAAACCAGAACATTCAGTTCCAAAATAAAATTTTTTGGGGTAACAGATCTTTTCAAACTGGGCTTCTTGTTTTTTCAAAAGTACAGTTAACTACAAAAGGATTAAATAGGCAGTTATAAAATATATTTATCCTAAGAATATAAAATGTTGATGCCCATGTTGAGAATACATTACACATTTTGCACATCTTTAAGGATCATTTGTTTTAATGGAGATAAAACCACAATGTTTATTGCTTGTATCAGGTGTGTGAATTAAAACCTAGACAACCTACATAGATATATCCCTCTGGTCAAGGGTTTTTTCAGCTTAATTTCGTGAAATGTAACTTTTTAACTGTATCAACACATTTACAAAAAAAAAATTATAAACTTTTCTTGAAAACAAACATTAATATCTTTATTTTATATAGCAGTTTACAGTTTGGTTTTTCAGAAGTACCTGCAGGTCAAAGTCCTGAGATGTTGACTTGTGACTGATTTCCATCACTTATCTGGTTGGTGTCTATTCTACTACGCCATTTTCAGGTACGAGTAGGGAGCTTGCTGCTAAGAGACAAAGCCCTAGCGATTAACTGCAGCAGCAACTCAATCAACTACTAGTGCAGAAGCTTGCTGTGCAAATTAAGGCTCTACTTGTAAGGAATACTGCTGAGAATACAATGTCCAGCAAGCAAAAGCGCCAACCAAAATGAGTGTACCAAACCCCATCTTAGTGAGAATAGGTTTCCAATATAACCACCTTTTTCTTTTTCGTTCAGTCTCACTTAGCCTCTGTTTCATCTGCTGCACTTTTTGAGCTGTATTAGCTTTTCTGTCCTCTCGGTATCGTTTCCGAATGGCACTACAAACAAATACATAAGCAAACTAATTAGCTGAATTTTATTTTCTACTTAAGACAAAAGAAACAGAGCAAAAAAAAATACCTCCCCCAACATACTAATTCCATAGAGATATAAAGCACTTGAACACAACAAAATAAAATCCCCAAACCCTTGATGCTCCAAATTACTTCTATACTTAATGTGAAAAATGCAATCAATTTCTAGAAAAGTTTTATACCTCACTGTGATCTCAAAACTGAAGTCAAAGCTTTGCTAAGGAGGCTTTTGTAGAGTACTTATGTTTTGTTTGGTTGTTGTTTTTAAATATAGCCAGAGGAAAAGGAGCTTAAGTATAAGAACAGAACCTAAAGCATTCTTTTACCATCAGGTTTATCTTCTTAGGATTTTCATCATCTCCTGGAAGCTTTGGTTTTCTGAAGTTTACATCTAGTTGACATTTCTCTATTCTGTCCTAACCTTGTTTTAATGAAAACCCTTCAATTCTGAGATATTCTGTGACAGAAGCTGCAAGAAAAGTTTTCTTTCCTCAAAATCATTACAAATCTGAGTAATACAGCTTCAGGAGTCTGGCCAGATAAGGAGTATTTCCAGTCTGAGAAACCAATCACAGGTAAGTGTTGGCCATTTAATTTACAAAGGAAGAAGGGTTAATGCAAAGATCACTAAACTTGGTAGTTATACAAGCCTGGATTCAAATGCTGGCTCTGACACATAAAATTTAATGAATTTCAAATCAACTTAATTTCTTTAAACCTGTTTTCTCATAGAGATAACAATATTTAATTCACACCAAAGAATTGTTGTAAGACAAATATTCTGTAAATCTTAAGAGAAACACAAAGTATCACATATTCACGGCCTCTAACATCTTAGCATGAAGGTGACATGGCAGGATTTCTTTAGACCTTCCATAAAAGACCTTGTGAAAAAGGGGGCATGCAGACATCTAACTCATGCGGTGAAATATAGTATATAACTTATAAATACATGATGTGACTCTTTGGTGGATCGAAAAGAATGCTGGGTTTGGGAGATGTGGCTTTGAATCCTACCTTACATGCTTGTTTACTGTGTTATCACGAAAATGTCCCTCACCTCTGTTTCCTCAACTGCAAAATGGTAATAACACTGTCTGTGTCACAGAGGTGTTTGTGAGGCAACTGACAACTATATACATGTGAACAGCTATTACTTTTATTACTATTAAATACATGGAGAAATATCACTGGATTATGTTGGATTTTTGTATATTCAAATATCTGAATGATATTGTTATGAACATGCTTTTTGCTAATTTTCTCTGTGGTATTTATTATCCTTTCTCTTAATTCCCCACCTACTCCTGTTTGATTCCTTGATAAGTGTGATACTTTTCCACACCAAGGTGTAAGTATTCAATCCTCTTTTTCTGTTTCATATAAAAATGAAGTTCATCGGAGGGCTACTCTCTTACTCCTTCCTTCATGTTTATATACTCTCCTCAACCCCTCAAATTAAAGAAAGTAGAAAGTTTTATTCACCCCTTTTTCTTTATTTCTATCCTGGTGTATTCCCTTGTTCACTCTCTCTTCTTTCTCCTCTTAAATTCCTCAGAATACAACCAATCCACTCCCAAGACCTGTTTTTCTTATTTAACTCCCTCAAAACCCTTTGAAAACATGGTTCTGAAAGGAACCAAATGAATGTTTCTTCTCTTCCATTCAAATGTTTGCACCACACATCATCATCCCATAGCTTCTTTCAATTGCTCAAATACATTAACCTTTCTAAATTTCTATGAAATCTTGTGTTTGTATTTCAAAATTCCTATTCAATTTTGGTTCTTTCTTTATGAATGCTTCAAAGCTTTCTACTTCCTTACAAACCCATTTCCTCCTATACAGTTATGTTCAACTCAGCAGAATAAGTTATTGTTAATTGTCTTTTGCCTTTAGGATATTGTATTCCCAATTGTTTCTCATTTATAATGGAACTCACCAGGTCTTATGTGAACCTAACTGTAGTTCCTCAGAACCTGAATGCCTTCTTTCTTTCTGTATTTTTTTTTCTTCAGGTTGTTGAGGTAGATCTGGAATTTGACTAACACTTCTGGGATTTCTCCTTTTGGGGTTCCTGTCAGGGGATGACTAGTGGATTCTTTTCTGTCTTTACTTTGCCCTTTAATTCAAACAGATCCGGGCAGTATTCATTTATAATTTTTTGAAATACAGTGTCTAAGCTTTAAAAAAATCCTGATTTCCAGGGAGTCTAATGATTCTTTAATGATTCCAGGTCAAGTGTTTGTGATTAGGTAGTTTACATTTTAAACAGATAAATTGTCAATCTTGTTCTAACATTTCTTGCTGATTCATGGAGGCATTGACTTCTCTTGGGTCCATTCTAGTTTTCAGGGATACCATTTCTTGGGTTAAATTCATTTTTTCTTCCAAGCTACTTATTCTCCTTCAAATTCTTTCCTTAAGAACTTTTTCCCCCACTTCTTACCTCATGCTTCATTATTTCCCATTATTTATATAGTAGAAAACTTTTTTCTTTGCTTTTCTGCCTACAGTTGTTATGGAGTTATGATTTGCAATAATTTTTTATACTAGTTGGTCTTGGATTTACTTGTGTCTCCAGCATGCATTGAGTTCATGAATTGGGGCTTTGGGCCAAGGGCCAAGCTCCACTACCTGCTGCACTTTTGTGTGAAATGGTTCGGTTTGTCTCACTCTGTGTCCCCTAGGTTTTTGTGCTGACTGCCACCTCCTGGGGTTCAGAGGGTCTTTTGGGTCCTCTAAGCTATATTCAGGCTTATGCAAATTTCAGAATTTTGTCCAAAGATTGGGGGGCAGGGATGACAATGGTTATCTTGCCTCCTTCAAACAGCCATCTTGGCAGGAGGTTCCAATGTAATACTGAATAATCATCTAATATATGAAAGCACTTGGGTATAATAGGGGGAGGCATAGTTCACATTAATATAGTATCCTAAGATTTATAAACCACTTTCCTTGAAATGCTCCTGTGAAATAGGTAATATAAATATTAATATCCCACTTTACAAATGAGAAAACAGGCTCAGAAGTGAAGTGACTTGTCCATAGTTGCATATTTATTTATTAAGTGCCAGAACTGACGCTTGAACACAAGCCTTCTGCTCCTAAATTCAGTCCTTTTTTCACAATACCATGATGCCTTTTCTCATTAACTGGCCTTTACAGTGTAGGTAATGGGTAATCAATCAAGGTATTTTGGCATAATGATAACAACAGCTAACATTTATAGTCCTTTAAGGTTGCATCTTTCAAATCTTATCTAATTCCATCCAGAAAGGTGACAAATACAAGTACTATTATAGGAAGAAGAAATTAGCATCTAAATAGGATGGATTTGAGAAGAATGAGTACATGAAACAAACTGAGAGACTACTGATCCAGGAATCAGGTAGCAAGGTCTAGGATGGTTGAAGTGCATACTAAAAGGACAAGACATAGGCAAGAAACATTGTAAAGAAATAACAGGACTTGCGCTTAACTGGCAATACAGGAGGAAGAAAAACAGTCATGGATGTTGGTTTTAAGGCTGGGTTAATCTAAGAATGGCAGGAAAAAATAGAGAAATAGATACATTTATAGGGGGAAAAAGGACAAAGAAGATCAGCACACTATAGATATGGCAAACTTAAGATGTTAAAGGGATATTCAAATGGAGATGTTTAGTAGGCAGTTGGAAATCTGGAATGGGAAGAAAAAAAGCCCAAGAAGTAGGAGAAAAACCATAATACTGTAGTTCCACTGAACTCAATTCACTTTGAAAATAAGTGTCTACTAAGGACAAAGCACTGTGCACAAAAAGAAAAAAACATGACATTCATGGCTCTCAAGGAGATTAAGGATGGTGACAAACAGATTGGACAGTTAAAAAAAATCCACAAAAAAGTAGGATGATAACCACTAGCCAGAACAGAAAAAAAAAACAAAGCAGATCTGGACCAGGACTACTTCTAGCTGAACCTTACTAAAAAAGATGAGAACATGATGACAACAATAAAAATGAAACTGTTAAGCACCAGAAATAGTATAGATGGGAAAAAAATTAAGACAAATAATGAAAGATATTTTCAAATGGACAAATTATTTGAATAATTGAAGCAAGAATTAACACTGGCAAGGAAAATTACAAGCACAAATAAAAGCTTGTGGAAACGAACAAGTTACAGAAGGAACTGAAGAATTAAGATGCTAAAAATACCTAGGAGTAAATAACACTTCCTCACATTTGCATTTACATATGTATAGAACTTTAAGGTTTACAAAGAACTTTGCTCATAAAACCCCTTTAAAGTAAGCAGTACAAATAAAATTATTCAATGGTACAGAAGAAGAAACTGTGTCTTATAGTTCCTTTACATTTTCCATAATACTAGGTATACCGGATATGCTCAGTAAATCAATTTGGAAGTGAGCAGAATAATTTGGAGCTTTGACTTTTATGATTCTACAAAGCAAGATTATTTAAAAGAAGTCACTGTGCAATAAACCTGTCTAAACATGCAAAATAAAACAAGCTTTTTTCTAGCATATAAACTCCATGAAACTTACCTTTCAGTGCTCTCTTCTACTGTATCTTGCATCTTGGTGGTAGAGAGTTCTGTAATGTTTATTTTGTCATCTTTTTCATCTTCTTCAAACCCCATCCTATTCCCATTGTACTTTCCAGTAATTATTGTAGTTGGATGAGGTGGTGAATGCTCATAGTTAGGTGCCTCGTCTTCATTGGAAAGTTCTTTCCACCGCTTCTAAATTGGGAGAAAAGTACATGATGGTTAATAAAATACCTCATCTTCATTACAAAGTTCTTTCCATCATTTCTAAAAGGGAAGAAAAGTGTAACATGGAACCTAAAAAAAAAGAATCCTTCAGTTTAATGTTTCATAACGTACACCATTAGCTACTTTATCAATTTAAAATACCTCACCAATTATAATAACCAACGGTTAGCAACACTTCCTCTTTTCTAAAGCCATTTATTTAAAAAAAATTATACTAGAACCTCATGATAGAATTTCGAGAAGTATTTAGAGCAAGTATATACATACAGCTCATGTCCTTGTCCAAGAGAATTTTGTAACTGAAGTACTAAAGCAATCTCTTACTTTCTAGTGGTAATGAAAATAGAATATTTGGCATGATCTAGTTCCTGATCAAATTACAGAGAAGAGCCTGGTGATAGGTCACCTGCCAGCTTCTTTATCTCAGTGTGCTTCTGCCTAGTCTGCCTAACAGTGCACTAGAACTCAAAGATATGAGAACTGACCTATCCTTGTACTCCCTTTTCCTGGATCCAAACAGCCAACAACAAGGAGCTGCATCCATCATTGTAACTGTTCATTATCACCACTACCACAGTGATAAGCAAGAGGCAAAGAATATGAGGACAGTATAGGCACACAGAGAAATAGAAAACCATTATTTGTAGGAATGGCTTTAAAGATACACATATATAGATATAGCCTACAGTCAGAAGGCCATTGTAATTCTTCAAAATGAGACCTAGACAGTTGGTAACTTAAGAATTGGTCTAACTAATCTGGAAATCAAATGGAAAATATGACCCTAAAGTCACTAATGGGTACCTATCCTTTGATCCTGCAATGTCCCTGAGAGTTCAAGGAAAGAAAAGTCCCATATGTATAAATATGTTCAAAGCAACTCTTTGTCATAACAAAGAAATGGAAACCAAGGGCTTGCTCATCAAATGGGAAATGGCTGAAAAAACTATAGCATATGGCCTTTGAATCAGGAACACCTGAAATCAAGTCCTACCTCTGACACAAACCAGCTCTGTGATTCTGAGCAAGTAACCACCTATCTTGGTGGCCCAAGAAACTCTAAGAGTGGATCAGTTGACATTAATCAGTAAGAGGGGGTTTCCATGCCAAATGTTTACCATAACCACAAAATTATAGATCTATATTTTTAAAAAAAGTTTTAGCTTGAAATTGTTCTTTTAAAATTTCATTTAGTATTTAACAATTCATTTTTTCCTTAAATAAGTTTCAGCTCAGTGCATGTCTGAAATACCACAAATTATTTATTAAAAATGAAGTATTTTGTCTCATCTTATGGTGTGGAAGTGGAATATTCCTGAAGGCCATGATGTAAGAATGCAAGTTCTGATAATTTCTATTACATTGGAAAGGCCTTAGCAATAGATTTAAGTTTGCTTAACCAAGTATAGAAAGATTCATCACTAGCAGGCTGGCTATTTAGTAATGTATTTTTTGGTTGTGGTTGTTCATGAAACCAAAAAAAAAAAAAATACAAAATACCCTTTAACCCTGTTTGACTTCCCTCTGCTTCTATAGATACCTTCTAATAATCACACAAGTTTTAAGCTGTTATGACAGCCTTATTCAGGGACCAATAAAAAGACATACTGCTGGAGGATATGAAATGTGTCAATCTTGGAAGCTGTAGCTATCTGAAAGAATGTTTCACAGGGAGTGGAGCCAAGATGGCGGAGCAGAAGGACAGACCTGCTATAGCTCTATCCCCAAAGGCCATAAAATATCTGTAAAAAATGACTCTAAACAAATTCCAGAGCAGTAGAAGCCACAAAAGAACAGAGTGAAAGAGATTTCCAATCCAAGACAGCCTGGAAGGCCAACAGGAAAGGTCTATTGTACTAGGTTCAGAGCAGAGCGCAGTGTGGCCTTGGCCACACATGGCAGGGACAGGGCTGCAGCAGGCTTCAGGGCGCAGAATCTCAAGCAGCAGCTGCAGTTCCCAGATTTCTCAACCCATATATGCCAAAGACAGCTTCAAAGGTCAGTGAGAAAGGTCTTTCACCTGGGTGAGAAGGACACTCGATCTGGACCTGCCCCCAGGGCTGCAGCAGTTGCTGAGGCAGCAAGTGTCCATTTTTGGAGCCCTTTGCCTAAAGACCTGGGGGAACTGAGAGGTTGATCTGGGTCTCAGTTCTGAGTGGCGGTCCTGGGGTGAGGAGGAGTACTGGTGTGGTGGAGCTGATGGAGCCTTTGGAGAGGATCCTGGGCAGGAAAGCCTGTGGTTGCTTCCAGACCACAGTGCAGGTCAGGAGAGGAAATAAACTCCTCTCCCTTGATTGTGCCACCTTGGAGGAACTGAGAACTTACAGATACCTAGAGTATACCCTCCACTTGATAAAGTATTCAAAAGTCAAGTAATTGGCTGGGAAAATGCCTAAAAAAGGGAAAAAAAGTAAGACTACAGAAGGTTACTTTCTTGGTGAACAGATATTTTCCTCCATCGTTTCAGATGAGGAAGAACAAAGAATACCATCAGAGGAAGACATCAAAGTCAAGGCTTCTACATTCAAAACCTCCGAAAATAAATACACAATGGTCTCAGGTCATGGAAGAGCTCAAAAAAGATTTTGAAAATCAAGTAAGAGAGGTGGAGGAAAAATTGGGAAGAGAAACGAGAGTGATGCAAGAAAATCATGAAAAGCAAGTTTTGGAGACCCAAAAAAATGCTGAAGAAAATAACACCTTTAAAAATAGGCTAACAATTGGCAAAAGAGGTCCAAAAAGCCAATGAGGAGAAGAATGCTTAAAAAGAAGAATTAGCCAAATGGAAAAGGAGGTTCAAAAGCTCACTGAAGAAAACAGTTCTTTAAAAATCAGTATGGAGCAGATGGAAGCTAATGACTTTATGAGAAACCAAGAAATTATAAAGCAAAATCAAAAGAATGAATAAATAGAAGATAGTGTGAAATATCTCATTGGAAAAACAACTGACCTGGAAAATGGATCTAGGAGAGATAATTTAAAAACTGTTGGTCCATGATAAAAAAAAAAGAGCCTAGACCTCATCTTCCAAGAAATTATCAAGGAAAACTACCCTGATATTCTAGATCCAGAGGGTAAAATCAATATTGAAAGAATCCACTGATCATCTCCTGGAAGAGATACAAAAAGAAAACTCCTGGCAATATTGTATCCAAATTCCAGAGTTCCCAGGTCAAGGAGAAAATACTATCAGCAGTCAGAAAGAAACAATTCAAGTATTGTGGAAATACAATCAGGATAACACAAGATCTAGCAGCTTCTACATTAAGGGATAGAAGGGCTTGTTATATGATATTCCAGAAGTCAAAGGAACTAGGATTAAAACCAAGAATTATCTACCCAGAAAAACTGAGTATAATACTTCAGGGGAAAAAATGGTCATTCAATGAAATAGAGGACTTCGAAGCATTCTTGATGAAAAGACCAGAGCTGAATAGAAAAACTGACTTTCAAACACAAGAATCAAGAGAAGCAAAGAGAAATCAAAAGGGACTTACTAAAGTAGAACTGTTTACATTCCTATATGGAAAGATAATATTTATAACTCCTGAGACTTTTCTCAGTATTTGGGTAGTTGGAGGGATTATATACATATAGACAGAAGGCTTAGGGTGAGCTGAATAGGAAGAGATGATAATCTAAAAAAACAAAATTAAGGGGTGAGAGAGGAATATATTGAGAGCAGAAAGGGAGAAATGGAATGGGGCAAATTATCTCTCATAAAAGAGGCAAGAAAAAACTTTTCCAATGGAGGGGAAAAGGGGGGAGGTGAAAGGGAAAAGGTGAAGCTTACTCTCATCACATTTGACTTAAGGAGAGAATAATATACACACTCAATTTGGTATGAAAATCTATCTTACACTACAGGAAAGTAGGGGAGAAGGGGATAAGCAGGGTGGTGGGGATAATAGGAGGGAAAGCAAATGGGAAGAGGGAGTAACTAGAAGTAAACACTTTTGAGGAGGGACAAGATCAAAAGAGAAAATAGAATAAATGGGGGGCAGGATAGGATGGAGGTAAATAGTCAGTCTTTCACAACATGACTATTATGGAAGTCTTTTTGCATAACTACACATATCTAACCTATACTGAATTGCTTGCCTTCTCAGTGGAATGGGTGGGGAGGGAGGAAGGGAGAGAAGTTGGAACGCAAAGTTTTAGGAATAAATGTTGAGAATTGTTTTTGCATGCAACTGGGAAATAAGAAATACAGGTAATGGGGTACAGAAATCTATCTTGCCCTACAAGAAAAGAGAGAAGATGGGGATAGGGGAAAAGTAGGGCAGACGGGGCAAAGGGGTAATCTGAATGCATGATTTCTTGGGGTGGGGGGAGGGGAGAAACGGGGAGAAAAATTGGAACTCAAAATCTTGTGGAAATGAATGTTGAAAACTAAAAATAAATTAATTAATTAAAAGAAAAAAGAATGTTTCATAGGTTCTCCTCAAAGAGAAGCAATTAAAAGAACCAGTGGAGTTGGTTTTATTGTGCACCCAAAGGCAAAAAGAAACAATATTTCATGAAATATTTGGTCATCTAATATTGCAAATGTTAAATTAGCTCCAGCACTACTATAAAAATTACTTTAACTGTATGTTAACATCTGTAGAACACAGTGAAAATAAAGAGAAATTCCATAAAAAACTTATTAAGACCTCAACATTAAATAAACAAGCATACTAATAAACAAGCATACTAACGCTCACTGACTTCAGTGAAAAAAAGTAGGACTATCCAAAGACAGTAAATATGCTGGAAATAGGGTTTTGGAGTAATACATAAGAAAAGATTTGTAGGCTACACAGCTTCTGCTTACATATAGCATGAATACTTTCTTTGAGAAAAAAATCAGAAGGCACTGGCCATAGTGAGAATTGAATGACATCCCCCAAAATAAAGCTCATATTTTAATAGAAGAGAAATGACATATTACTGATATTTACTCATTCCAAAATTAGCTATCTGTGTACAGTCAAGATTGACAACTTAGTTTAAAAACCATCAAAATTAATATCAAGCTGAAGGAAAAATGAGAAAAAAAGTTGGTGTACAATGGATAAAATCATACTTAACCTCCTTAACCAAGTGATTAATCCTGACAAAAGGAAAAGTGATGGATAAAAGGATAATGACATCAGTTACAATGTTTTTATATATGTTTAATGTAAACCAATAATAAGGAAACTAAAAGAGCTATAAAACTGATTTAGTCAACAGACTTATTTGTTAAGTGGGGTAATATGGCAGTCAAGGGCAACACTCATTCATAAAATCTTTAAAGAGAAATCATCAATTAAATATGTGATTAGAAGAGGTGGTATCCTAAATCAGGTGGTAAGAGGAATAACATATTGAATTTCTAAGTGTTCCAGTGATAAACCACCAACCATCCTATGATTATAAATATGAAAGAGTAAAAACAGAGTGATACGAACCGCCACTATATGTCACCAAACAAACCCGTGAAACAGAAAACTAGACCTGGGTAAGAACTCTGAGATGCAGTCATCCTTTTGGCAGATAGTCAGAAGTTCTGCTAGCTGCAAAAAGAGAGTGGTTACCTAATATTCTATAGTTTCTTAGTTTAATTGACAAGTCTCTTTCCTCATCTGTAAAATACAGTTCATAATACCTGGACAGTATGCCCCTCAGGGTTGTTGTGAAACTTAAATGGAACAACATATGTCAAATATGTCCAGTGTTTGCTTGTGACAGGCAACCTGGCACAGTGGACAGACAACTGAACTTGGGCCATTAAGTTATAGGTTCAAATTCTGCCTCAGAAACTACTGTAAGTCATTTCACTACTTGAATCTCAAATTTCCTGGGCCTCTACCTAAAGCTCTCTGTAAACCTTTATGTACTTAAAACAGTACATAAAACTGAAATATCCTTATAAGATTGAAGCTTGAGTTTTCTGTTGTTGTTTAGTTATTTCAGACACTTTGTGACCCCATTTAGGGTTTTCTTGGCAAAGATAGTGGAGTGATTTTCCATTTCCTTCTCTAGCTCATTTTACAAATGAGGAAACTAAGTTAAGTGACTTGCCCAGGGTCATACAACTAATATCTGCAGTCAGATTTGAACTCTGGAAGATAAGTCTTCTTGACTCCTGGTCTGGGACTCTATCCATTGTGCCATGTAGCTACCCTAACATAATTACTGACGAATAAAAGGGATAGCATTCCAATGTCTTCTAATGTGAACAAAGTCTGTCATGTACTACACTTCCAAAACTCTGTGGATAAGTTAGGATGTGATCAATTTGCAAAATAAAAGTTAAAGGCCTTGCCCAAATCTGGGTATCCCTAACATCAAATAGGGTTCGCCCATTCTGATTTAACAACTAAAAAGAATATCTGAACCATCTGTACTTCTCCAGAAGTCTGTATGAAATACAACAATTAATAATGCCCAGTTGTAGACTATCAGCATTAAAAACATAGTAGTACTAAGGTGGTCATTACAATCTTCACAACCTTTCTTTCTACTCTACATAACAATCCAAGTTCAGGCTTTTACTGCCTCTCACTTGAACTACTGCAGTAGCCTTGCAATTTGTCATCTCTGTCAGGATCTCTCATCTCCAAGTGATTTTCCTAAGGTGCGTATCTAACCACATCACTCCCTCTACTCAAGAAACTCCAATGGCTCATTATTACCTTAAGAGCTTAAAATAAGCTCTTCATAACTTAGTTCCAACCCAACTTGCCAATTTCAGTATACATTACTTCCCTTTCCACACCCTACATTCCAGTCAAACTGGCATTCTTGTTGCTCCTCACATGCGACATTCCAGTCTGTGTACCTTTGCAATGGGGGTGTCCCTTAATGTCTAGAATGTATTCTCACTTAACTCCCACATGTTAGAATTACACTTCTTTCAAAGCTCTCCTCAAGTAGTTCTTTCTGTACAAAGCCTTTCCTAATCAATCTAGCTAATCTCACCCCCCTATTTAACATGTGTATTATGTACATATTCTATATATACTTATTTATCTCATGTTTTCTACCCCAATATGATGTAAATTCCTTAAAGAAAGGGACTCCTTTTATTAATATGAATTCTCAGAGGCTAAGATAGTGCAGGGCACATTACATGTGTTTAATAAATGCTTATAGGCTAATTTTTAACAGGATTATGTTTTACTTTAAACTGATGAAATTACTAGTTACTCTTGCAACTTATGGTTTTTCATGTTTGCTTTGGAAAGGAAAATAATTCTTTAAGTCAAGAGTTTGTCTTTTTTGATGGTACAAGGATAAGAGTCATATTTTAAAATTTTAAACTGGATCACAGTCTGTTAGCATGTAATGATATCCAAGTAACATAAACAACAATTTTTTTAAAACAGGAATATAGTGTGTTCCCTCTGCATCATTTTTACTAACATAGTGAATACTGTACAATCAAGATTTATGTCATTAGATGAAAGAATTGCCATGTATTTCAGTGAGTCCCATTTATGGGAAATTCTAATACCATAATAACTGCTATGTAAGTCATTATACAATTAACTATTCATAATCATATCTTGTAAAACTGAAATTTATTAAAAATTGGTTTTGTCTTCTGGGTGCTCTGCGGTATCTGGCATTTAGTAAGAGCTTACTAAATGTTTACTGACTGACTACTACATGTTTTCCCATCACTCAGTCACACTGGTGAAAAAGCAGTGAAAACAGGGAGATAAGAGAACAAGAAAACAAATGGTTATTTACATTTGGCTAAGTAAGGTATCAAATAAGAATGCTAAATAGTTCCCAGAATTTACATGGGTAAATCTGAGGTCTTATTTTACCCTTCACTGAAGCTTTGCTTTCTGCTTGGACAAATGTAAAAAATGCCAGTAAGAGACAATTTATGCCAGAAATAAAATCTTATTGGACAAATTCCCAGAACATAGAACAAATTCTAAATCTGTCATTAAGAAAAGGAGTATCGAGTAAGAAAATGATGAACTAAAACATTTAATCTTAGTAATGAACTTGTAAAAATCTGGAATTCAAGACCTGCTATTCATTTGAAGGAAAAGCAGCTATAGCATACAACTAAGGGTACAAGAAACTTGCTTGATTTCGACACTGCTTGTTTATGAAACTAAGATACTAAAGCGAAAGCCTTTTTCTGAAGGTGTGCAGCACTGTAATCTAGATCAGAGGTTCTCTAAGTTTGGTCTGAGGACTGTGTCCTTGGGGCCCTTCCCACCCTCTGACTGCAGAGGGTAGATATCTGAGAACTCTTCCTATATCTTCCATTTAAGGAGGTTGCCCAGGGCATTCACTTCAGTGGTTCCTACCCAGCTGTAAAACTTCATGTAGTCCCCACACTAAGTGCCTTCTCCCTAGCCTTTAAGTTTCTATTGTCTTTCCCAGTTTAGAAGATGAGTTCCTTGGGGGGAGGGACTTGTCTTTTGTTTTTTTTAAGTATCCCTAGTGCCTGACACAAAACAGAAGCTTAATAAATGTTTATTGACTGACCGGACTTATGAAGGAGGTCCCTAAGATCCTTAAGGGAATCCCATGAAGTCAAAACTATTTTCATAATACCAAATTGTTTTAATTTCAGATATAGTTAATATCAGTAGATGTAACCCACATAAAGCTCTTATAGACTCTTCAGTCCTGAGATCAGAAAGTTCTGAGAACTGCTGATCTACATAATTTGCCTGAGAATATTGAAAACCATGGACTATAGGGAACTAGTGATACTGATTACCAGTTCAGATCACAACTGAGAATTACCTAGATTTATCCAGGTAGGCCAAGGTCATCACCATAGAGGCTTCCCTAAAGGAAATGTCCCTATTTTAACCCTCCTCCCTCATACACATTTGAGAAGTTAGACTACCAATTTGTGTGCAACAAAAAAAGGATACATTTTCTGAGAGTTCTCAAATCCTTCAGACCTAACATCTATCCCTATTTCCTCCACAGACAGAACTAAATAAAACCACACACAATAACAAAAATGTCCACTTCTTCAAGATAACGTTTGTGAGAAAAGGGGAAACAATTACTTCAGAATGAAAATTACTAATGGAACTATTATTTCATGTCAAGCCATAAAGACTTCAAGAAAATATTCAGAAAGACCAAGGATGTCTCTGGCATCTCCAAAGCTGGGATTAAAAAAGGGGGGAAAGAATGAGTTTTCAGAAAAGCTAATTCTACGAGCAAACTAGTCATAAAATCGTACATGTATCTCTAAACTACAAATGAAGGGAAGGAAATATGGGAGAGCAAGGAAGGCAACAAGTAAGGAGAGGAGGGGAATGTGCCAGGTTTGGGTGCTAAGGAACATATCTCAAATAGGGATGATGAAAGTTACTCTATTATAACTGAGGGTTGTAGAGATGTGTCACAAAGCAGAGAAAACCACTACACTTCTCCCCAAAGTATTTAACTTATTTGATCGGAGTACATTGTGAATTGATGTATCTTTTCAGATCCCCACTAACCCAGGGCAATTATTTGCTTAATTCTACTTGAGACCTGGGTTTTAGCCTTAAATTGGTCACTAAATAATTGAGAGACCTTGGGTAAATCGCTTAACTTCTCAGTCTTCATTTCCTCATTTGTGAGTAATATGAGGAAGGTGGACTAGTTGATTTAGGTCCCTTGCAGTTCTAACCTCTGTGATTCCTATGATACATAATAATTTGAGCTACTAGATACTATAATATTCAATGTGACAGACAGTCTGGTGGTAAACCCTAAAGAGGGTTTACATAAGCATTCCACATATGGTTTGTAATCATGAAAAACACTGAGCCAATTTAAGGCTTCACAGTGTAAGAAATTTACTAGATTAGAGTCTGACATTTAACATGTCCAAGCTCAAGATTCAAGGCAAAATATAAGGTTTCCGTTGAGTGATTCTGTTTTCTTGTTAGCTTATATTAGTGTATTATGTATTCTAATACATAGTACAAAAATATCCTTCAACAATAAGTTATCCAATTGACTTGTAAAAATGTTATGCAGGTGAAACCTTTGTTATTACCAACATGATTAATGATCAAATGAAGTACTACCCTCCCTTCAAAAAAAAATCTCAAAATTAAACCAGCATTCAATTAGTTTTATTAAGTCTCTGTGATTAGTACTATTAAAAACATTTTACAACAAAATAATGAAATGCATATGCTGAACAATTATTTTGTAAAGTTCATTTAAAAAAGTGGCACACAACTAATAACTCTTCTGAATTAATTTAACTCTGAAATTAAAACCCAAGAGAAGTCAATAATACTACAGAGAGGAAGGAATACAAAGCCCAGGTCCCCATCAGCATATAACAGCATCATAAGATTTGAGATTTTTGATTTTAATAAATAAGCCTGTCATATCAAAGGTATAGATATATGCTTTGGGGGAGGGGGGAGAATAAGCAATTATACTTCATACATTACTATATACTAATACTATAAGGCATAACTATCTTACATGTTCCTGTTTACAGATGTATATATTATTTTGTCTATAAACTTTACCTGTATATTTGAATCTCCCATTATAAATTTTGCTCCTTCTATTACAGCCATATATGAAAATCTTAGTTGATCTGGAGTTTGAATAAGTCCCATTCGATATTTTCTCATATTCAGTAATACTTGCTTAATATCAACAGAAAATGGATCATCTCTTTTTTCCATCTGCAAAGAAAGTTAAAATATTTTTTGAAGTTGTTGTTATTGATGAGAGATCAGGAGTTTAGTAATATGAATGGTGTCACATAGTTAAGATTATCTCTTACTGAATTTTTTTTGATTTCAAGCTCCTCTGGGTAATTTTGTGCATCTTAACCAGCATCAGAGCTGGAAAGGATTTCTTAAGATGAAAAATTAAAGCAGGTTTTCTTTTATAACAGTCACTGGTGGTTATTAGTGTTTAAGTAAATTTTCATACTGCTGTTGACAGTTCTACTAATTTTATGCATGGTATGCCACCCCCCCCCCCCTGCAGAAAATTAGCAGACTACCTAAAACAGCTCCAGTCTGGGTGGAGACAAAACAAATCCACAAAAACAATCATCATTTTAAACAGTGCTAAGAAATAATGAGGAGAAATGATCAAAAGAAGGATTCTACTCAAAATAACTATAAAATGTATACAATATGTGAGAATTACCACTCAGATACAAAAGTATTTTACATGACAGAGATTGATTTATAGATTTAGGGCTATAAATGAAACTAAGTTATTTTATAGAACAAGATAAAATAATAAATATATTTTAAGGAAGAAAATATCAAGAAATCTCACGGGAAATAATGAAAAGAACTAGGGACAAAGGGGGCTTAGGAGTGCCAGATCCTAAACTATTTCACCAACAATGCATTAACATCTCATTTTCCCCACAGCTTCTCCACCACTTGTCATTTACCTTTTGTGTCCTATCAGTCAATCTAAGAGATATGAAGTAGCACCTCAAAACTCTTTTAATTTGCATTTTTCTCATCAATAGTGAGTTAAGAGTATTTTTCCATATGGCTATAGATAGCTGATTACTTCATCTGAAAACTAACTATATCTTGACAATTTTCTCCACGTTAGAGAAATGAGGCCTTTATCAGAGAAGCTTACTTAAAGAATTTTTTTTCCAGTTACTATTGGCAACTGTATTTCCCTCCATCCTATTCCCCCTACCCCACCCTGTCCTTCCTCAAAAGCTTCTGATAACCTCTTCCCCCATTCTGCCCTCCCTTTTATTAACCTCCTCCCCCTGGCCCTTCTCTTATCCCGTTCTGCTTCTATTTTCTCTTAGGGTAAGACAGATTTCTATACACTACTGCCTGTGTATCTTATTTGCCAGTTGCATGTAAAAACAATTTTTAACATTTGTTTTTATAACTTTGAGTTCCAAATTCTCAACCTTCCTCCCTCCCTACACACCATCATTGAGAAGGCAATCTATTCAATATAGGTTATACATGTGTAGTCATGCAAAACACTTCCATAATAGTCATGTTATTTCCTTTCACCCTATCCTCAAGTGTGTTTGCTTCTGATTACCGCCTTCCCCAATCTGCCCTCCCTTCTATCACCCTCTCATCCCTTTCCCCACGACTTTCCTGTAGGGTAAGATAGATTTCCACACTCAACTGAGCATGTGCATCATTCCCTCTTTAAGCCAATTCTGATGAGAATAAGGTTCACTCATTCCCTCTTACCTTCCCTTGTAAAAGATTTTTCTTGCCTCTTTTATGTGAGATAATGTACTCCATTCTACCTCTCCCTTTCTCCTTCTCCTAGTACATTTCTCTTTCCATCCCTTAATTTTATTTTTTAGATATCATCCCTTCATATTCAACTCACCTTGTGCCCTCTGTCTATACATATATATATATATATATATATATACACACACACACTCACACATACATATTCCACCTTCTTCATGAGTTACAAATATCATCTTTCCATGTAAGAATGTAAATAGTTCAACTTTAATAACTCCTTATGATTTCTCTTTCCTGTTTACCTTTTCATGCTTCTCTTGAGTCTTGTATCTGAAAGTCGAATTTTCTACTTAGCTCTGGCCTTTTCTTAAAAATGCATGAGATTTCTCTCACTGAAATGTTCATTTTCCCCCCTGATGGATTATGCTCAGTTTTGCTGGGTAGGTGATTTTTTGTTGTAATCCTCACTTCTTTGTCCTCTGGAATAGCATATTCCAAGCCCTCTAATCCTTTAAAGTAGAAGCTGCTAAATCTTGTGTTATCCTGATTGTAGCTCCATGATATTTGAATTGTTTCTTTCTGGCTGCTTGCAACATTTTCTCCTCTATTTGGTAACTCTGGAATTTGGCAATTCTTGGGAGTTTTCATTTTGGGATCTCTTTCAGGAGGTAATCAATGGATTCTTTCTATTTCTATTTTATCCTCTGGTTCTAGAATATCAGGATAGTTTTCCTTGATAGTTTCTTGAAAGATGATATGTAGGATCTTTTTTTTCACAGGACTTTCAAGTAGTCCAATAATTTAAAAATTATTTCTCCTGGATCTATTTTCCAAGTCAGTTGTTTTTCCAATGAGGTATTTCACACTATCTTCTATTTTTTCATTCTTTTGGTTCTGTTTTGTGATTTCTTGATTTTTCACAAAGTTATTTGCTTCCATTTCCTCAATTCTAATTTTCAAGAAATTATTTTCTTCAGTGAGCTTTTGGACCTCCTTTTCCATTTCATTAATTCTACTTTTAAGGCATTCTTCTCCTCATTGGCTTTTTGGACCTCTTTTACCATTTGATCTACTCTATTTTTAAGATGTTATCTTCTTCAATATTTTTTATCTCCTTTCCTAAGCTGTTGCCTTGCTTTTCATGATTTTCTTGCATTACTTTTATTTCTCTTCCCAATTTTTCTTCTACCTCTCTTGATTTTCAAAATCCTTTTTGAGTTCTTCCATGGCCTGAGACCAATTTATATTTTTCTTGAAGGCTTCGGATGTAGACTTTGTTGTCTTTTTCCAAGTGCGTGTTTTGATCTTCCTTGTCGCCAAAGTAAATTTCTGTAGTCAGTTATTTTTTGTTGTTTGCTCATTTTCTTAGCCTATTCTTTGGCTTTTAACTCTTTGTTAAGGTAGGGCTCTGCTTCCTGGGTAGAAGGCACACTGTCCTAAGTTTCAGGGGTTTTGTACAGCTATTTACAAAGACACTTCCAGGGAACTGTAAGTCTTCAGTTCTCCCAAGGTGATACGATCTAACAAAAGGTGTTTAATACTCTCCTGGTCTGTGAGTGACCACAAGCACTCTTTTCTGTCCTGAAACTGTGAGGAAGGTTCCCCCTCAACTGTGGTGGCAAGCTCTGCTATCCTAGTGTTCCTTCTCACCCTGGAACTACCATCTAGGACTGTGACCTGGACCCAAATATGGGCAAAGCAATAGAGTACTGGGTCACTGATAGGAAAAGACCCCTATAATCTCCTTCTGACCAGCTGTTTGATCCCCTTACCATCTGTGGTCTGAGAACTCCGGAAGCAACCATTGCCACTGCTGATTCAGGCATTCCCAAGGCCTGCACTGGACTGTGTTCTACTCTCACCTAGGTGAGACAGATTTTTCCTGTCAACCTTAGAAGTTGTCTTGGGCTGGAAACTGGTTTCACTCCACTGTTTTTTGGGTTCTGCTGCTGTAGATTTGTTCATTTTTTAAAGGTTTTTGGAGGGGAGAGCTCAGGCAAGTCCCTGCTTTTACTCTGCCATCCTGGTTCTGCCCTCCCCAATTAATATTTACTGGTGAATTGCAGAAACAATACTAGAGGAGTTAAGGAGAAAGTGAGAAAAAAAGAGATATATTGCCTATACTTTACAAAAATGGTGAATTTACTATTGAAAAAAATCTGAGCATGCTGCTGAAAATGATTTGAAGAAAAGATCAGAACATTATCTGAAGAAACAGAAAGGATCAAGAGACACATTTTTCCAAGAACAGAAGATTACTGTATGCTTAAAAGAGAAGGAAAAATGAAGATGATGTAAAAATAAAAATCAATAAAATTATTGTTTAAAATAGAGAAGGAAAGGAATGAATGGAGGGACAGACTGAAAAATTATTACAAAAAATATTTTCTCCTCTATATTCAACAGATATCGATACTTTGTTCTTCAGAAAAAAAATCTAAACTTGGACGTAAACATAGAAATAAAACCAAAATCAAATGAAACAAAGCAGTATATTAAAAAAGCACTTACCAGGACAAGACAGGTATCAACTAATGAAAATGTGCCAGATCGGCCAATGCCTGCACTACAGTGAATTATTGCAGGTCCATGTTCAGCACTCAGGGAACCAGATTCTCGAACTTTAAATAAGAAGTTGAGGAATGAAGCTGGTGATTCAGGGACTCCAAAATCTGGCCATGTCGTATAATGAAAGTGAGATATTATCCTGGTCTCACCACTCTACAACATAAAAATTAAAGGGGGAAAAAGTTTTGTCTGATTTGTCTCTATTAAAACAGTTATTTAACAAAGATCAAGTATATCATAGATGCTGTGACCTAGGACAAATCAATTAATCTCTAGGCCTGGGTTTCATATGTAAAGTCAGGCTAAAATAGATAATTCAAGGTCTCTACAACTCTAAAATCTTGATTTCCATGCTTAACACACTGGTTTTAATTTTTATAACTAAATTCTTTGAACTCTAATTTTCCCATTTAGGATGTAATCAACTAATTGTTTTTTTTAAATCGGGGGGGGGGAGAACCTTTTGAGAAATATCCCTGGAAATAGCTATCACTATTTAGAAAAATAACAAATAAGATTCTCCTTAATAAGTGATAAGATGGTATCAGGATAACTAGCTCCCTTTGTCAAAATAATTAAAAAAACAATTCCTTGAAACTCTCAACCTACTTCTCTGACCAGTATTTATGCTTTTACCATAACTATAGGAAATTTGAAAGAAAAAAGTAACGAGATTATAAATCCAGAAATAAACTAGGGAGTGTACAACAGTCTTGAAAATGATTCACTAAAAACTAACTTTTAAACCTTTTAGAGAAAGTAACTTTCAGGGCTTTAAAGATACAGTAATAAAATAGCCTGAATTATTTCTGTTATCTAAAAGATCTCTCAATTTACCCCCACTGACTTAAAAAAAATCTTTCAATTCCTTCATGCTAGGTTAAACTTAACTTTTAGCTAGATATCTTCATTGTTCCACTCCCCTTCCCTAACCCTCCTATACATATACATGCAAATTCTAAAAGAAAATCACTTTAGCTAAAGATTTTAAATTCTCACAGCTTTTACCTGAACTTCAGCTATATGGCAAAAAAGACTTATCTGAATTTATCTTTCTGATCAAAGGCCTGTGAGCCTCAGTTATGTGACTTTTCCCTTTCCTTCAACAATGCCTGCCAAGTCAATCATCACTTGTAAAGACCTGAGCTTAATGTCCACTGGTATCAGTCCAACATATGCATACTGACAGATAAGCACTATAGATTGTTTATCTGTTTTTCATCCACTAGGTCTTTAGTATGTAGATGGGTAAGTGTAACTCTTGAGTGCTATGAATATTACTTATGAGATGCAAAGTCAACTGAAAATATTTGGAGGACTTCACCAACTACAGAGGATCCCTCTCTCAATTTTGTGCTTGATTTCTAACAGAATAATCATGAACTTCTTTTGAACCTAGCTTTCTCTGTTAAAGGACTTATTTGGTTAGAAGATCTTAATGTATAAATAAGTATTTATTTAAGCACCTATTATGTATCAGCACTGTGGATAAACAATAGTTGGTAACACAAAAATGTATCTCAAGAGAAAGACAAAGGATAAATACATACATCTGGGAGTCATCTGCACAGAGATGAAAACCCAAGGGAGCTAATGAGGTCACCAAGAAACAGAAGAAAAGCAGTCCCTTTTATAGAATGGTGGTGGATGATGACTATGAATCAAAGACTGAATAGTGACCAAACAAGTCTGAACACAAAGAGATAGCAGTGTCATAAAAACTGAGAGAGGAGCAAGTACCTAGGAGGAAATAGTGATCAACGGAGTTAAATGCTGTAGAGATGTCAAGAATGTGAATATTAAATGCATGTGGAAACTATTCTAATAATGTGCTTATTTGCCTTTTTGAGGGGTTTTTCACACCTTAGTTATCTTCTGATATGTTTCAATGGAACTCAACACTGCATCCTTAGTCCAAGAGTTAATTGTTTTTCTCATCTTCAGTTTTCTTATTGCCACTTCAACTTCTTTTATTAGTATATCCAGGACTATGATGCTAGCATTCAAATGTCACTCCACTGCCATCAGAACATCTTGGCAAATCTTTTCCAACTTCCTTATCCAACTTCATCATTAACTGCCCTTAGGATGGCTTTGCTAGTTAGGCCTGTTAACTGAGGTGTTTTGTAAAGCAGTATTTCTCATAACCTTCCATCACACTTCTGCATGAGACCTTATGAAGAATAAGTATTTCCAGTGTCTGCCATCTTTCTCCACCCTGGCAAGTATGTGTTGACTAATTAATGTAGTTTGCAAGCTCTTTTCATTTTCTCATTATGGCAATCGATTTTTATCAGTTAAATTTTTATATGAAATTGTAATAATCACCATTAGTGTTCTTGCTTCGTGAATTTCCCATTTTGCAGGATCAATAATTCACTTAAATAGGTTAGGTGACTTGTTTTAAAAGTACAAGGAATTCTTTCTCATTTTTAATGACAGGGAATCCTTTTTCATTTTTATTCTTTCTTCTACTTTAATAATTGTTTTAACAAGCTGGTAGTCTGAAAATATAGAGACAACTTATTCAGGAATGAATACTACTTCAATAAAATAATATCCTCTCTGATAATTCTAATTTTTTGTAACGTCATTCAATACTTCACTTTCCAATATCTTTTTTATTTTGAAGCAAGTATTAATAATGCATTTGGGGGAAACTTCTGTATAGTTCACAAATCTTTGGTTTCTAACATTCTTTATTCCTGAACCATACTGTCTAGGAAATTTGTTGTTGTCCTCCCCTAATTCTACCTTTTAGTTGAAGTTATTGACAATATCTGTTGATTAAATATGGAGGATATTAAATTCTTTAAAATGGCTATGAGTTCAAAGATCAACAAAAGCATTTCAATATATAAAGGATGAGATATAATATTGTATATGAATCCATGACTAACTGATGTAGCTTATTTTTTTAAATGTATGTTAAATTTAACAAGGTAGTAACAAAATTGCATTGTTTGCATCTTCTAAAGTTTTCTTCCATACATTTAAAAATGTTTACTGATACTCCATTCTTTTTCTTTTTCTCTTAAGAACTCTCTAATTTTCTCTGTGTGTCTTTGGCTCACTGTCTCTCATCCCTATCACTAGCCATTAACTCATTCCTTCCCAAAGGAAGCTTTCTGGAATCAATAAACATAGTCAAGTAGATTGGCTGCATCTGAAAATGTATCTAAATTTGTTCCTCTATACCACACATCATACCTATCAGACTGGCTAACATGACAAAACAGGAAGATGATAAATGTTGGATTAGATGTGGGAGAGTTGGAACACTAATTCATTGTTGGTGGAACTGTGAGCTGATCCAACCATTCTGGAGAGCAATCTGGAACTATGCCCAAAGGGCTACAAAAATGTGCATACCCTTTGACCCAGCAATGCAATATCACTTCCAGGACTACAACCCAAAGAGATCATAAAAATTAGAAAGGGTCCCACATATACAAAAATATTTATAGCAGCTCTCTTTGTGGTGGCCAAGAATTGGAAATCAAGGGGATGCCCATCAATTGCGGAATGGCAGAACAAGTGTGGTATATGAATGTAATGGAGTACTATTGTGCTGTAAGAAATGATGAACAGGAAAATTTTGGAGAGGCCTGGAAGGACTTATACAAACTGATGTTAAGAGAAATGAACAGAACCTGGAGAACACTGTACACAATAAAAACCACAGTGCACGAGGAATTTTTCTGGTAGACTTAGCCCTTCACAGCAATGCAAGGACCTGGAACATTCTCAAAGGACTCTTGAGGCAAAATGCCATCCACATCCAGAGAAAGAACTATGGATGTGGACTGCAGAATGAAGCAGAATATCTTCTCTTGTGCTTCATTCTGCAGTCTAATTCCATAGTTCTTGGCTTGTTTCTTCTCATGGTTTCTCCCATTCATTTTAATTTCTCTATGCAACATGACTAATGTGAAAATGTCCTTAGTAAGAATGTATAGAAACCAAATAAGATTGCACGTCGTTTTGGGAAGGGAGTGGCAGAGGGAGGGGGAGAATTCTGTCGCTTTGGGAAGGGAGTGGCAGAGGGAGGGGGAGAAATTCTAAGACTTATGGAAGTGATTGCAGAAAACTGAAAACAAATAAATTAATTAAAAAACCCATACACAGTAAAAAAAAAAAAAATTGCCCCCCTAGTCTGTCTCCTCTTTGTCAAGAGATATGCTTTATCAGTTTTTTGAAGGCACAATAAGTTACTGTACTAAATTCTTTCCTATTAGTCATTTCCTAAAGTACAATAATATTCCATTATATTTATATACCAAAATTTGATCAGGCATTCTCCAAATAACTGGCATTTATTTCCAGTTCTATTTTAGAACAAAAAGGCACTGCTATAAATTTTTTTGCTACACACTGGTCCTCTACCTCAGTCTTTGACATCCTTGGGGGTATACACAATTTGTTGACTTTTGAAGTATAGTTCCAAACTATGTTCCAGAAAGGTTGGACCAGTTAATAGCTCAACCAACAGTGCATTAACATGCCAATTTTAATAGATTTGAGACAGAACCTCATAGTTGTTTTAATTTGTATTTCTTTTTCTAATTAATTTGGAACACTTCCTTATGGCTACTTATAGACTATAGTTATTTATTTGAAAATCATTGGCTAATCTTCTCTACCTACTGCAGAATGATTCCCATATATGATCTACTATTTAGTAAACATATCCACTTTTTATTCCTCTAGAAGAATTTTATTATTCTGTCTAGTTCTACTAAGTAATCCGTTCATAATTTGGTTTCCATGACATTAAATCTATAAATTATCTTAGGTAGCACAGTTCTTTTTAGTATATTGGCACAGCCCAACTTTGAACAATTATGATCTAACAGTTTCTTGTAGATGTGTTCTTCTAAGTTCTAACAATGGCTTGGTAGGGAATTTTTATATATTTTGTAGTTTGTTATGACTGGAATTTGTTTCTTCCATTGTGTTTTATTCATAATATACACAAAGGCTGATGGTTTTCTGTGGGTTTCATATTCTGTATCCTGTTTAAGTTAATTTATTCAGTTACCTATTCTTCTAGATAAATCTTCATATATTCTGCAAAGAACAACCATTTTCTATGTGCCTACGCTTATTTCTTTAATTTCTTTCTCTGTCATATCATTATAGCAAACATTTGTAGAATTATATGATAGTAGTGACAATGGACATCCTTAATTTATCCCTGATTTTATTGGAAAGGATTCTGTTTATCACCAAGTAGCTTCTCCATACTTAGCTAAGATGGTTCCGGAAAAGCAGACTACATCAAATATTTAATATTAAAATAAGTCTAATACTTAAAATAATACTAAATATTGAAATTAAACTACTGAATTATTTTCTAAAAGTCTAGTATTTAACATTAAAATATTTATTTAATATTGTCATTTACTATGTAAGAAGTCTTTTCAGTAAGGTTAAGTCTGCCAGAACTTGTATGTATTAAAACATCCTTCAAGTCTCCTGAGTTATCCACCTGTCATAATATTACATGAAGAATACAAATATAAGTCCATCAAAGATAAGCAAGACAGTTTCAATTTTTAATGACTAGCTGATTAAGCAGGGAGAATATGGCACCTGAGCTGTGCTTTAAAGGATGGGTAGGAATTCAATAAGCAAAGAGGAAGAGGTAATAAATTTCAACAGTACTAGACAGTCTATGCAAAGACACAGATGTTGGAAAAAACAGAGCATACTCAAGAGTCAAAGGACAGTTCAATTAAGCCAAAATGTAGCATATATGATAAGGAATAGTAGGAGATAATATGAGAATGGTATCAGATTAGGAAAGGCCTTGACTGACAGGTAAAAGAATCAGAGATTCATTTGTTAAACAATGGGCAGAATTAAAAATCTCTTAGTAATCATATTAGATCTGTGCATAAGGAAAATTAATTTGACAGATACATGCAAGATCTATTTCTTCTACTGGATGGAAGATTCTCTTAGGTCCAGACTGAAATTTATTAGTTTGTAGCATCTTCTCCTATGGCCCAATATTCACAAATTGTTTATGGGCTCTGCAATTGCATCACATCCTGGCTTGCAATCTTCTGTTCCTCTTGTCTTGGGTGGCTGTTTTATTTTCTGTCTGAATAATCTTGGCTCACAACCACTGTTCCTTGACTTTTTTCAAATTCAGGTCAGGCTATCATGGATATTCAAAGACAGTTCCCAGAAACTCTTGGGTTTGTTTATATAATCTAGTCCACCTCACTAACAGTTTTCTGAAAACAGTCATTTTTCCCCCAGGGGGAAAGACAAGCTTTGTCCCTCACTCCCTCACTCTCCAGCCACGGAATTTAATTTTGATTGATTTATCCCTATCCTATTGAAATAACATGCTAAAAACAAAGCTCACAGAATGATATAGCCTGGAGCTAAAAGAGAGCTCATGAAGTAATGAAAGCCATATGTTTGTTATCATTATTTGAAAGAAATATTTACTTGAATAAATTTCATCCTTTTTTTCCTGATATTTTCACTAATATTTGCAAGAGGAGGTGATGGAAATACAATGCAAAGCTAAACTATGACTCAACATAGACTGTGAACTTTTTGAGAACAGGTACTGGTTTTCTGTTTACCTTTCTTTGCATATCAAGCACCTAGCACAATGCCTGGCACAGAGTAGGAGCTTAATAAATGTTTGATGACTGATTAGCTTATCATTTCCCCTCAAAACCAGATCTACATCAGGACTTCATGATTTCTATTAAGACTTAAAATCAAGCTTACAATATAATACTGTTGTTTGGCTTTCATTTTCAAAGAGAACCAATGACATCATGGGGTGAAGCTTAACTTGTGAGTAAATAAGATTTAACTGAGACAGAGTTGTGCAAAGTTGTCAGCCTTTCTCTCTCCTCTAGAGTCACTGAAGTCCAGTGGCAGGACAAAAGTCAAGATGATTGGCCTGGGATTCAGTGGATGACCTCTGGCATCTTCAAATGTCTAATCAAGCTCTAAGTGCTCCACAGTGCCTGCTTCAGTCATTTTCATAACTTTTACAATAAATTGTTCTCTTTCGCCCATTCCACCAGGTAATTCTTCATATGTTTGGAGTAGACATTCCCCTAACTTTGATTTGAGGGTTTGATTTGAGGCCCGTCAGTTACCTACCTCAACCAGGTTTAGCCTAGACTGCTGAGATGGTGAGGGTATGGCTTCTGCAGATGCTACAGATGCTACAGCCACATATAATAGACTCCCTATGTGCCTACTCTCTCTTGCCTCTAATTCCTTCTATAGAAAGAATGCTGCCTAAAAATATCATCCCTCTCTCTATCAAAAACAAATCAAAGTAACTTTCAATGCCTTTCTAGTATTTACAGAATAAAGTTCAAACTCTTTAGTATGGTATTCAAGGCATTCTCTAACTTCACTTCCCCCTACGTCCCCTACAGGAATAATAATGTGGAACTAAAAGCTATGTAAAGTGCTTTTTATATAATATCTCATTTAAAACAGACAACTTTCTATTCCCATTTTAAGATAAGGAAACTTAAAATGAGAGAAGTTAAATGACTGACTCAGGGTTACTCAGACAGAATTCAAACTTAGGTCTTCCTGACTCAAAGTCTAGTATTTAACCTACCATGACATGCTACCTTCCAAAAATTCCTCTGTTTCAGGCAAAATTATCTAGTCATTGTTTCCTGAACATTCCGGTTCTAATCCTTTTCTTAAGCAAATTTCTCTACATGGAATAAGCTTGTGCCCAATTCAATACCTGATGCTCCAGGATTTACCTGATTATGCTTGCTCTTAGTGATTACTCTTTTCTCTGAAATGCATTAGCATTAATATAGATTACTTAATATTGCAATACTGTATTATCTTTTCTTATTTATGTATCTATAGAATAAGCCCCTTGAACACAGGGATATGATGTTAAATCAATTTGAAGCCCAAAATATAACCTGAATATAGGTACTCAGTAAATGTTATTTGGATGATGAGAAGGAATAAAGGAAATAATCCCAATAGCTCACACTTCTAAAGTCTTTTTGAGATTAAAAATACGTTGTGCAAGGCAGAGCCAAGATGGCAGGGTACAGGCAACAACTCAGCTGAATTCTCCCAATATTCCCCTCCAAACAACTTCAAACCACATTTGGGAGCAGCAGAGCCAAAAAAAAAAATTCAATCTAAGACATCTTCCCAGTCTAGTCTTAGTCTTGATAATTTGGCTTTAGAGGTCTGAGACACCAGAATTAGAGCTGGCCTGGAGTGTGGCAGCACACCAGTGATGGACCTCAGAGGTGACTGAGACAGTGGCAGCAACAGAAGCTTCAGAAGCTCTCAGCCTGGAACTTAAGAGTAAGGGGAGTGGTGGGGTAAGACAACTGCTCAGAGAGACATTACAGGTGATCTCTGCTATCCCTGGGTACAGTGGTACTAAGAACTCTATTCCTATACTGGTTGTAGTTGACTGTTCCAGGGTGAAGAGTAGTGTTTTTGTTCAGTCACAAGTGAGCATGGGCCCTAGCCATAGTTCCAGGTCTAAAAGGAGAGCTGGTCCTTGTGGATACAAGGGAGCAGAGGCCCTGGTGGGTAAAAAACCAGAACACAGATCAGGAGAGCTGTGACCACAGACCCTCTCTGTGGATAATATCATCTTAGAAATACCAAAAATTTGCAGTTTTCCACACAAGCTCTGAAAACAATAGAACAAAAAAGCCTGAAGCCTGGTAGAGTGCCTCCCCATTCCCACATGAGCAGAGCCCAAGTTTAACAGTAAAGAACTAGTATGGTGTCAAGGAAAAAAACCAAGACATAAATTTAGAAGACAATAATACGAAAATAGCTAAAGCAAAGCCTCAAAGAAAAGTTCTAATTGGACCCAAGCCCAACAAGAATTCCCAGAAGAGTAAAAGAAAGAGATAAGAGTGATAGAGGAAAATTTGGGGAAAATTCATGAGAATAACACAAGAAAATTATATTAACAGCTTGGTAAAAGAAGCAAAAAAAAAAATACTCAAGAAAATAACACTTTAAAAAACAAAATTAGTCTAATGGTAAAAGGGGTACAAAAATTCATTGAAGAAAAGAACTTCTTCAAACGGTAGAATTGACCAAATGGAAAAAGAGGTATGAAAGTTTGCAGAGGGAAATAGTTCCTTAAAAATGAGAAATGAGCAATTAGAAGTTAATGACTCCATGAGATATCAACAAACAATTAAAAACAAAGCCAAAAGAATGAAAAAATAGAAGAAAATATGAAATACCTCATTGGAAAAACAACTGACCTAGAAAACAAGATCTAGGAGAGAAAATTTAAGAATTATCAGACTACCTGAAAGCTATGATCAAAAAAAGAGATACAGAACTGATCTAATATTTTAGATTCAGAGGGTAAAACAGAAACCAAAAGAATCCACTGATAACCACCTAAAAGAGATCCCAAAATGAAAACTACCAGAATTCCCAGGTAAAGGAGAAATAAACAATTCAAATGTCACGGAACCACAATCAGGATCACAAAAGATTTAGCAGCTACTACTTTAAGGGATTGCAGGGATCAGAATGTGATATTCCAGAAGGCAAAGGAGCAAGGAAAAGAACTAATAACCTATCCAGCAAAAGTGATTATAATCCTTCAGAGGGAAAAATGAATATTTAATGGAATAGAAGACTTTCAAGAATTTCTTATGAAAAGACCAGAGTTAAAAAAAAATTAACATTCAAACACAAGACTCAATAGAAGCATAAAAAAGCGAATATGAAAGGATGATCATAAGGACTTAATAAATTTTAAAAGTTTACATTACTATATGGGAAGATGATATCTGTAACTCCTAAAAATTTTATCATTATTATGGCAGTCAGAAGGAGTTTATAAAGGCAGAGGATATGAATGTATGTCCATTACACTGGGATGATCTCAAAAAAAAAAAAGGAAGGGATGAGAAAGAGGAATGTACTGGGAAGGGGAAAGGGAGAGGCATAATGGAGAAAATTTTCTCATAAAAGAGGTATGCAAGGAAGAACTTTTATAGTGGAGGGGTAAAAGGGGGGTGGCAATTTTTGAACCTCACTCTCATCAGAATTGATTCAAAGAGGAAAAGTATATGTATATGTGTACACACACACACACTCTCCCTTTCATCCTCTCTCTCAATAGGGTACAAAAATTTACCTTATACAATATGGAAATAGGAAGGGAAGCACATAAGAGATATGGTGGGAGGGAGCGCACAGGGAGAAATAAGGGGAGATGACAAAGGACAGATGATAAAGATGGATCAAGGGAAGTAGTAGTCTAAAACAGACTTCTGAAAGAGAACAAGAGAAGGAAAAACAGAAGAAAACAGGATGGAGAGAAATACACAGTTAGTAATCCTAATTGTGAATGTGAATGGGATGAGCTCACCCATAAAATGAAAGTGGGTAGCAGAACAGATTAGAAACCAGAAATCAACAATATTTTGTTTACAGGAGACAAACTTTTAACAGAAACACACACACACTGTTAAGATAAAGGTCTAGAGCAGAATCTGTTATGTTTCAGCTAAAGTGAAAAAAAAAAAAGCAGGAGTAGAAATTATGATCTCAGACAAAGCAAAAGGAAAAACAGCCAATTAAAACTGAAGAGAGAAACTACATTTTAATAAAAGACACCATAGACAATATCAAAACTTTTTAAAGTAAATTTCTCTGACAAAGGCCTCATTCCTCAAATAGATAAGGAACTAAATAAAATTTATAAAAAAGAGCCATTCACCAACTGATAAATGGGCAAAGGGGGCCATATCTAGTCCTCCTGATCTACATCCTGCTCAACTATACCCAGATGGTTCAGCCCTGTCTTGCTTAAATCCAATTCACCTGCAAGTCATTACATCATCTTCCCGATGTGTCACAGTCTTCTCTGAGAATGAAGGACAAACAAAAACAAAAGGTCAAAGGGTATGAACAAGAAGTTTTTAGAAGGAAAAATCAAAGCTATAGTCATGAAAAAATACTCTAGATCACTACTGATTAGAGAAATGCAAATTAAAACAACTCTGAGGTACTGTCTCATATCTACCAGAAATGACAAATGCTAGAGGGGATGATGGAAAATAGGTACACTAACAAACTACTGGTGGAGTGGCGAAATGATCCAATAATTCTGAAGAACAATTTGAAACAATATGGAATTCTAGAGAACAAAAGGGCAACAAAAATGTGCATACCCTTTTGTAAGAAACGAACTGAAGTTTTGTTTCCACAAGAAAATAATGTAATCTGCCAGAGGTCTTGTATTTGCTGGGGAAGACAGAGGAACAAAGGAATTAGAAATTAAAAATCAACAAGGATGTGGGTACCTGCTTATTGACCTATCTAAAGGCCAACAACTCTTTTCCTGCGGTTTTAGATAAAACCCACAACTTCAAAGGCCTGAGAAAAATTTCATTACTCTTCTTATGTAAATGGTGATGGAACATAAAACATCCTGGGTATGGCCTTTTTATCAATTAAGGGGATGCCTTTAAAATAATGTATAACATGTCATTGTATAAAGAAAATGAGGAATGTGGCAGGAATGAAGACCCATGTGGGGTGGGGTTTGAAGTCCCTGGCCAACGGGAGGCAGGATGGGAATTCGAATTTGAAACAAGGTATAAAACAGCTTGCACTTGTCTGAACAAATGTAGCAATCCATTAGGAACTATCCATTCATTCAGTGGGGAATGAAGGTAAAAATTAGTAAAATCTTTCCTGACTTCACAAAGAACGCTGTCTGATGAGTGGGTGATTTCAGAAAAAAACATAAGAAGACCTAAATGAATTGATTCAAAGTTAAGAGAGAAGAATCGGGAGATCATTGAGCACAGAAATAGCAATGTTCTAATGATAACTAACTGTGAAAGACTTGGCCACTCTGATCACAATGATCTAAGACAATTCCAAAGGACTTATGATGAAAAAAGTGCTAACCACCTCCTTCTCCAGAAGAAGTGATAAACTCATAGTACAAATTAAAGTACTTTTTTCTCACTTTCTTTAACTTTTTTGCTTTTTGTGTATGATATGCTAATATGGAAATTTTCTGCATGATTTCACATGTATAACTGATATAAGCTGGCTTGCCTTCTGCACAGCAGGAAGAGAATTTGGAATTTAAATTTTAAAAAGAAAAGTGTTAAAGAGATAATAAAAAATTTTTTAAATGATTTAAAACATTTTCCTCTTAGAGTTGAGAGAGTTCAAGAACAATCTCTATTTTATAGGAGATTGAGGATCAGAGGTTAAATAACTTATAGTGAAGACAGAATATGAAGTAAAATCTTTTGACTCTTAAGTTCAGAATTCTTTGATCTGTGCTATATTACCTCTAAGAAACATAAATGATTTTTGTCTCAACTAATATCTTTATTCCTGAAATCTTCTCAATAGACAACTGTTTCTCTTTATTCTTTTTTTAAAAGGAGCCCATAATTCTGCAGTTAGAAACCAAGGCTATTAAACTACATGTATCCTTTGACCTTGATATCCACTACCATGTCTCTACTCAAAAGAGAACAAAGAAAAAGGAAAAGGACCCGTTAGGAACAAAAAGTATTTATTTCAGCTATTTCTTGTGGTGGCAAAGAATTAGAAACTTAGGGAGCACTCATCGGTAGGGAAATGACTAAGTTTATGGTGCGTGTGTGTGTGTGTGTCTATATATATATATATATGTATATATATATATAGACACACACACACATATATATGTATATATATATAATGGGATTCTATTATATTGTAAGAAATAATGAAGAATATGCTTCAGAGAAACATGGGAAAACTTCTAAGAACTGATGTAGAGTGAAATGAGAACCAGGAGAACAATTTAAACAATTAGCAGCAATACTGAAAGACAAACAACTTTGAAACTTTAAGAACTGTGATCATTATAATAATCAACTAAAATTCTAGAGGATGCAAATGAAATACGCTACCTACCTCCTGATAGAGAAGGGATAGATTCAGAGTGCAGACTAAAATGCCTTTCGGGGCAAATGACCAATGAGGGAATTTGTTTTCCTTGACTACACATATTTATAACAGAGGTTTTATATTTCTTGCTTTCTCAACTGGGGAAGGAGTAAAGGGGAAGGAAAAAAGGCAGATCAGAAAATTATTAAAATTTAACAATATTTAAAAAAGAAATCAATGCTTTTAATATGAAAACAACTCTGGTATTGAATGGATCAATGTATTTCTATCATCCTTTCTCTTAAATAAAGTTATAATTTTTATGAGGTCCTTCAATTTTCCTATTAATTTCAAAAATTATTCTCTACCTCTAGATACAGAATCTCTTCCTTTTCTTCCTAACTCTAAGGGAAAAAAACGTATCTTCCTTCTAAAGCCAAAGTAAACCCTCAAATTCTGTACTTCATCTATTTCCATCTCGTCAGAGTAACTGCTTCACTAACTATTTGTTTCTCCTTCAACCTTCAATCTCTACTTCACTGACTCCTTCCCTACAAATATGTTCATATCTTCCCATTTCTTAATATATGTAATTCTACTTCAACTGTGTCATATCACTCTGAGCTACTACTCCAATCCATTCTCTTCTCCTCAACACCAAACTTCTTGAAAGTCTTTTATTAATAGCACTACTTCACTTCCTCAATACCCTAAAACCCTTGTAACTTGGCTTTTTCTTATCATCCTACAGAAAACCACATTACCATTCTAGATTTAATTTACAACTCTCCTTTTCAAGTATTCCATACTTTAACTAGTCAGTATTTATCAGCCTTGCAAACATCCTGCCCACAAGCTTCCCTAATGCCAGAAAGCCTTATCTGTGGGCCTTGAGAAGAAGCACAATCTCCATGAAATCTGTAAACAATCACCCGGAGGATCTCACCATCTATAAGAAATTCGTCTTCCATTTGAACAATGTGCAAGGTATATTGTTCTCTAAGATAGTGTGACAACAGTCAACACTTCCATTAAATATACATGTTTTATATCTTTTGATGATTGTCAAAGGACACTTGAACTGAGTTTTCTCTGTAGTTGCATCTTTCAAGGAATCTTGTATGATCTTTTTTTAAAATCTCGTATAATTTTAATATTTATAGTGAAGACTACTTGTTGGAAAAAAGCCTTTGCTCTTTTGTTCCAAGGAGTCAAATACATTTTTATAATGAAATAAAAAAGAGGACAGGCACCGCAGAGAGACAACAACTGGGCCCAGAAGCAAATAGGACTGCACTGGGGAAAATGCACCATACTTTCAAAAATCCCAAGCTGCTAATAAAATCCATTTTCTTTTATCAGCAACATTCTTAGGATTATAGATTCAGAGGTAGAAAGGATCTAGATACCACTTAGTTCAGCCTCACTGTAAAGACGAGGAAAATGATACAGAGATTAGGCGAATGCCTAAGGTCACAAAGGTAATGGCCAATTTCTGTGAAAAATGTAACACCATAATCTCTGCTGAAAGGAAAGTTCAGGTTTACTTAAGGGCAATGAACATAAACATTTGGGCAGAGACAGGCAATAATGGCTTATGTGCAAGAACAGGCATAAGAGATATTGCCCAGGAAATGGGGAGAGCAGAAATGAAATCAAGTAGCTCATGTAGTGAAAAGATAGGACAACAAACCAGCAGTCAGGGCGGCAGTGGTACCTCCAAAATGTTAAGACCTAGAGAAAGGTCTGCAGGTCACTAGGTAGAACCTTCCAGGGATGATTTGTGGAAAGAGAACAGTAAGACTCATATGGGATGAGGTGGCAAATAAGATTTGCAATCTTGAACTCTTAAGAGAGCATACCCACATTATTCAGGTCACAGATCTACTCAATTATTAAAGGAAAATACCCAAAATGGGAATCCTGTTTTTGACTTATTTTGAAGCAAAGCAATTACCTGTCCAAACAAAAACTGCTGGTTTATTGATAGGCTTATCAAAAAAAAAAAAAGCAAAATGTCATACAAATTGGTAAACCACTTCTATATTCCAGGGTCTCTGAAAGGGAAAAAAAAGAAAAGAAGCATACAGTGTTTCTAAAACATAATTAGTGTTTCTAGAAGTACAGCAAACCTTCAATTAGCTGAAATTTTAGCAATAACAATTAGTTACAACTAGCATTTACGTAGTATTTTAAGGTTTGCTAGTAACTTATATAAGTCATCTCATTTGGTCCTCTATTATTCCCATTTTACAGAAGAAAAGAGATTGAAGTGACTTGCTCAGGGTTGCTAAATCATTAAGTGTTTAAGGGAGAACTTGGTCTTCCCAACTTCAAGTTTGGCATTCTATCCACTGTGCCACCTAGTTGCCTTAACTTACATAAGAGAAGGCTAATGACAGGAAAACTAACTCATTTAAGAGATTTATTGGGGGTAGGAGGGAAGGGAATGGATTTATGTGTTAACCTCAGAATAAGCTGTAAAGTTTGTTTAACTCTACTTCCAGTAATGACCATCTGTATTACAATATGGCATTAATTGATAACAACTACCATTTATATAGAACTTCAAGGTTCATTAAGTATTTTACTTATTTTATGTCCTTTGATCCCCAGGTAGGTCTTGGCTACCCTGAAATGTAGTACTTTTTCTCTATTACAACATGATAACCAATGCTGATCTCACAAACCCCAGTGTACCAGAAAATTCATTATACCCAAACATTGCCAATCTGAACATTCCAATTAAATAAAATTTTATTAAGGCAAAATTCCAAAAAGATCACCCTATATTTTTGAAGTAGAAAATGAATACTGAATTGAGGGATAGCAATAATAACAGGAACGTTTGTGATTTTCTAATTTTGCTACAAGTTAAAATATCATTACAAATGGATATCCATTTGACTCTTACATTCAAATTTTCAAGTAAAGAATAATATACCAACATAGGTACTTAAAAATCCATAAGCCACTTATTCAATATTTATTCAGATCCCATAAATGTTCAAAGCAGTGAATCTTGAGCTGTGGAGGACATAAAGAGTGACATTACTCTCAAGGAGCTTATCTTTGCTGGTCAGGGAGATGAGTTACATATAAATAACTATGATAAAAGGCAGGATGTGTGAAATGTGATTACAAGGGATGAAGGACAAAGGGAGGTGGGATTGTGCAGATCAGCAAAGGTGAGGCCTGTCCAGCCCCTTCTGCCTGAAATGCCTTCTTTTCTTCAGGCCTCAGGTCTAGTGCCACCTTCTCAAATTAGTCCAGTTGAATGGAAGCTAATTGAAGATAATCTTTACTTTTTGGCTTTGTATCCTCCAGTGCCCTGAGCAAAGTAGGTCCTTAAAAACTGTCTCCTGAATTCGAATGAACAAGTCCTAGGATCTGTTGACGTTATTTTAATTTATATTTTCTGTAAATTATCTTCAAGGCTACATTTAAAAAATGCTTGACTATACTTGTACCAAAAGCTCTTTCACATTCCATTTTAGTCAACAAGTACTTAGTAAACACCTACTGTTTCATAAACTGACTACTGCACTAGACATAATATAGATAAAGCATACAGTTAAGACACATGAAACTGCAAGACAAGAAGGTATGTGATAAATGTCAAATTATCAGAAAATACAAAAGGACTAAAAAATTACAGATGTCAATATGAGCTGATAGTAAAGTGAGAGCTAAGCTAGGTACCGAGGGATGCACAGAAGAATAGGTAAGGAGTAAAAGGGATTGGCTGGGAAAAGGGACAGCTGGAACATTTCTGTATCAAAATCTAAAATGTCACACAAATTAGTAAACTTCCTTCCTTTCAATAAGTCAATGAGGCTGTGAAATTACAATGTTGTCGTTATTAAAATGGAATTCCTGGAACTTAATATATTAAAGCCGGCCAACAGGATTATGAAAACCAAGAGAGAAAAAAGGACAACTAAAAATGAGAAAGTTTAAAGAAAAATATTTTTCTGCTAGAAAGCTGACCTATACAAAAAAGATCTAAGATGTTGAAATATACTAAATATACTGATTACACATATGACTTCTATGATTCACTGCCATAAAAATCAGTAAGATTTCTTGGATATTAGTAATATAAGTAAAACTAGTATAGTGCTATGATATGATACGGTATGGTACAATACGGTATAGAACTAGTATAGTAGTTATTTGCAGTCATCAGTACTTCACTCAAGATGATATAAGGTGTGAATTCAGAATAACAAATAACTACAATAATCACTACACAACTTTCACTTGTGTTCAAGTTTGACTGTCTTATAGTCAAATCAATTATTTTATTCTTTTAGAAATTAAAAACAAGGTTCAGAAAAATAAAACAACACATTTATAACTACCTCCTGCTAAATGAACAATCCAAAAAACAATACTCTAGCTAGCAGATAAGTGAAATAACACAAAAGAACCACAGTGTCTGTTTTTTCCTTTGTTTCCCTCTTCTGGAGTTGCCTACTCTGCCTGGGTCCCTGCTGTGGGGGCATTGTGTGGTGAAGAGGAAAAAGATCTGGCCTAAGAGACTTCAGAGCGACCTTGCCTTGTAGTCAGCTCCTTATCCTGTCTGAGTTGCAGTTTCCTCTTTTGTAAGAAAGAAATACCTGTATTACTTCTCAGGGTGGGAGGCAAGAACCATAAACCTTAAAGAGCTATAGATACACGTTGTTATTTTCCTTCCTTCCTTCTCTTCCCTCCCCTCCTTGTTTAGCCAAAATGAAGTTCAACCCTGTTGTGACCTCCAACTGAAGCAATAACTGCAAGAGACACTTTAATGTGCCCTCTCACTGGAAAATCATGTCCTCCCTGCTTTCCAAGGAGCTGAGACAGAAATACGTCTGCTCCATGCCCATCTGGAAGGATGATGAGGTCCAGGTGGTTTGGGGACACTACAAAGGTCAGCAAATTGGAAGGTAAGTCCAGGTTTACAGGAAGAAATACATCATCTACGTTGAGCGTATTCAGTGAGTAAAAGCTAATGACACTATTGTCCATGTGGACATTCACCCTGGTAAAGTAGTAATTACCAGGCCAAACCCGACAAAGAACGCAAAAAGATGCTTGGGCATAAAGCCAAAGAGACAAGTTGGAAAGGAGAAAGGCAAATATGAAGAAGAAACTAGCAAGAAGATGCAGGAATAAAATGGTCTGATATACAGTTGTAATAAATTAAAATTAAGCATGAAACAACAATGACAAAAGAACCTACAGAGATGCATTAGAAAATTGTAAAATGTATTTTTTGGCAACAGTACTGTACTACTCAGTTCAATGCTACTCTTAGAAATGATTTATGGACATGGAAGAACTATAATTAAGATATGTGAACAGTGACTAGGAAATAAATGCAGTTTACATAAATTATAATTCTGAAATAATGAACAAGAATTAAAACATCAAATATTTCAACTTTGGGGGTCAAAGGTCATAATGGAACTCCAAGAACTACTACTACAGGGAGGTCCAAGGGACCAAAAATGCTGAGGTATGGAAAGCACTGGTGTTATGGGTCTATAAAGCTAGGTACCACACCTCAGGGACTCAGGAATTTATGTGGAGTTCAATTACATATGCATCAAATGTGGCCATACATAACTTAAAGCTTCTGAGAGCAATTCTCAATCGGATATACAGTTGAAATTTGTATACAGAGATGGGCAGATGAGTGGAAAAACAGAAATACTACACTTCCATATTTGGGAAATGAGGGTAAAATTTAAAACACATGCTTTCAAATTTCATCTTCGATAGGAGGCCTTTCTATCCATCTCTTCTCACCTTGCCCCAAATCCCTGCCTAGTGGTTTCTCTCTGAGTTTTTCCCCCATTTATCCTGCATGTATCTGTATTATACATACATAGTTATTTGTATGTTGTCTCCCCCATTCAAATGTGAATTTATTAAGGGCAGACTGTTTTTTTTTTGTCTCTTCAGTAGTTAGCACAGTGCCTGACACGTAGCAAGTGCTTAATAAATTTTATGATTGTTGACTGACTGGTTTTCTTTTATTTGGGATACCTATTTTTTGCCAATCATAAAATGTTGATTAGTGATCACTAGCTACCAAACTTTATTTGGAAATTTCTACTTCCAAATAATTTATTACAAGTGTGCTTCATTTCAAAGAACAGATGTATTCTTAAATTCTGGTTGTAAAGATACTTTCTGCGAAGCAAATGAAATTTCATCTCCTAAGCATTTTCATATTTCTTGCTCTCAGCTTATACAAATTAAAGGAGAAAGATAAAAAGAGAAAGGAGCTCCTCTGGTAAATGGTTGCCTGCATTGAATCCTAGTTATTTATAAAAGCAAATGTTTAATGCACTAAATATTCATTATAGTGAAGCAACATGAAAACAAATTTTATGTATTCTGGTAAGAATTTCATTATTGTGGTCTTGCTCAACTACACATTGAATAACCTCACTATTTTTATAACACCATTATAGTTAATCTGTAAGTATGATGAAGAATCATATGAAGTATATCTGTATCTATAAATTATTATGTTTTGTTACCTTCCTGAATAGCATGTTACTATTATTGCCAAAAATATTTCAAATATGAAAACTTTCAGCTCACAAAAAATCCACTTAATACTCTTGAAGATTAGCTTGTATTTCTATCCAATTTGGAGATACTACACATAGGAACAAATACAAAACGCAAAATGGATTGCAACATGCAGCAATTCTAATTCAAAAACACTACAATAAAAACTTATGATGACAGAATAAACAACTACTATAGGAGGAGGGGTAAAGAGTCTTACATGAATATTTTCTAATTTTAATAGATGAACTGTATAATATGATTTGACATCTTCTGACACTAGCCTCACACAGAATCCTGTCTCTTCAAACATCATCACTTGGTCTTCTTTGGTTGGCCAATATTGCGCACATTTTACCTAAGGTGAAAAATATGAAAAACAAATATTTTAAGAGCTTGAAGACATGTAATCCAATATAAAAGAAGAGAACCTCTTTTCAAATATGGATCCAAATGAAAAATCAGTGTTAGTACCCCATTTAAGAAGAGTCACTTGAAAGCTACAGACAGAAAAAGTAATATTGCTATTAAAATGTACTGCTTTTGAAGGTAATGAAATTTTCTTTCCAATAAGGACCCTCCCATTTTACCTCGGAAAGGCAAAATATTGATAAATAGTTAAAATGTATTTGTGATCCATGAGAACATGATGGCTGACATTTTTACTATCATATAGGTTTTTATTTTTATGTTTATAAATTTAATATATTCTAGGAGGGGAAGATACCCATAATACTATATTGAAAAGGTTTTATTTTTAAAATAACTATTACGTAGGTCTAAGGATTTGTTCCCGAAAATATTCTGGATTCTTATGGATTTTTATACTCATGAGAAATTATTTAGAATTTTAAAAAAATCTAAGCTTGGTCTGGCTTAACTGGCACTTTTGAACTATAAAAGTTTCTTTAACTGCAACAAGAGTAAAAAGAGATGTAAGAAAAGTGAGATAAGAGCAACTGTATTTTGACAATACAGAACACAAAGCCCCTAAATTAGAACTATATATTCTCATGCAAACAGACTAAAGATTTTGACAAATATCTGACTTCACTAAGCTTTTGCCTTGGCAATCAAAATGTTTTTGTTTTCATAAGTCCTGAAAAACAACAATCTAGTTATTTTGCGCATTTTTTAAAATAAATGTTGGCCTTCTAGATTAGAAATATGGCTAAATATGCCCCAAACAGCTCTATTTCTTACCTAAAACTTGCAAGTACAAATGTTGTGTATCATTTTCCAAAGAAGAAAATCCCTGCTCTAACTTTTGCTCTCCAAAGTAGACAACATCACATTATATTTTGTGGACTAAGAAAATCTTCTTTTATGAGGTGATAACACTTGTGTAAGCTGGAACTTTAGGACAGTGCTACTACTAGTTTCTAAAAGTCAGGCGGCTTGGGGTATGCTAACATCCAAAGGAAGTCCTATAAGTTCATAGTCCAACATAATAAAATTTTGAGATATGTGTTAACTTACTTTTATCCATCAGCAGGTATATTGAAAAGCCTTTCAATATGATTCAGTAACTTGCTTTCTGTTATGTTTTTATTCAATGCAATCAAGTTTTCTAATCATAACCTCAATAACTAAACTGTTAATGCAATTTTAAAATTTAGGCTTTGAAACAAAAGCCTTGAGTCTATGGAAATCTCATCAAGTTCAACAAATGAACACTGTCCTTTCCTACCTTATACTCAAAAAATTACAAAAGCCCAAGAGTCTTCAAAGTACACTTCAAGACTGTCCAAAAATGATGACAAGTGGATTAATTGACAATGAAGAGACAAATTACACTTTCTATCTCATACCCAAGAATGCAGAAAAGTGGTTTTTTTTTAAACTTATTAGCTGCCAGTATGTATTTGATAGTAGTGGAAATGGGTTATATGACTAATTTTAGTTTAGTTATTTGTAACTTACCTAAAGCCTAACTTTTTAAAGCCATCAGTTAAGAGCCACTAATAATTTACACAGATGCAGTAGTCATTATATGTAAATCACTCACACAGAGTTCCTAACACTTAAGACAACAAAGGGCTATGATCCAACCTGGGAATTTTTAAGACCTCTAAAGCTATAAGCTAAGTATGTACTACTGCTAATTATTTACTTAGTGTACTATATTTAAATCTATGAGGTTAATTAGTGACCTTCATTTGTTATTTAAAAATTTAAGGTGTCAAAGGAAAAGGATATATTAGTCCTTCCCCTCTGAAAGATCCTAACCACTATCCTCAAGCAATTAGGGACAGCTAACTAGCAAGCAGATGCATCAAAAACAACTTGGGAGAGCACTTACAAATATAAGTTATACTAAGTTCTAAATATTACTTACTGAGTCTTTCTCCACAATTCGGTTTAGCATAACAACTGCTTTGGACTTTTGCTGCCATACCATTAACCAAAAATGACAACAAGTATTAGGAAGTGGACCCTGTAAAAATACAAAAAGAAAACTGTATAAAAAGTGAAGTAGTAAGACAAAGTGAATGCAACATTAAGACTTGTTTTGAACCACATTCACCTTAATTACTGAAAGTATATTACTAGTATAAAAAGAAAGTTATGATTATGTAGATGACAAAAAATTCAGACATTAAATCTACCTGGATTGAAAGACAAATGATATTCAAAACAACTGGAGATTATGATAACATCTCCATGCTTCTCGCTGTTATGATAAAAACATTCATCTGCAATGCATAACAGACACAAGCTGACAGAAACTTTTAAAAAGTAGCTGTGAGAAAACGTTCCAATGACTGAAACATATTAATAGTAGAACTTTTAAAATACACACAGTAAAAATCTTCAAATAGAATATAAAATTAGTAAATTATAACCCAAAGATTATGTTTGCATTGACAGTGGCAAAGAAACTCTGGAACATTTCATTTAAGTTCCCTTCTCTTACAAAGCCATAGTGTGAGACCTTATTATCTTGCAGGTAAACTACTGCAACAGACTGCTAGTTGGTCTTCTTGGCCTCGAGTCTCTCCCTATATCCACCTTCCGTTCAGCTGTCAAAGTGATTTTCTTCAGATCAATGTCTGGTCATGTCACTCCTCATGTCAATAAATTTCAATGGCTCCCTAATATCTCCAGGATCAAACATAAAATTTGGTTTCACTTTTAAGGTTCTTTTGTAATCTGGTCCCTCCTTGGCTTTCTGTCTTCATACACCTTACTCCTCCCCTCCACAAATTTCACTATCTACTGGCTCTGACCCCCTTAAAATACTCCATCTCCAGACATTTTCACCACTGTCACTTCCAGGCCTGGCATTCCCTCCCTCCTCACCTTCCTTTAATTGTCAGACAGAATCCCTTCTACTATAAGCCTTTGCCATTCCTTCTTAATGTCCATGTCTTCTGTCTGAGATTAACTCCAATTGATTTGGCTATATCTTGCTTACACAAAGTTGTTTGTATATTGTCTCTCCCACAATTGTATATTGTGAGCTCCTTGAGGGGAGGGCCTGTTTTTGCTTTTCTTTGTACTCCCAGCATTTAGCACAGTGCCTGGCAGATAGCAGGTAGTTAATAAATGCTCTTCATTTTTCTAAACATTAATTTATTCAAACTGGGAAAGAAGAGCTGAGATAGGAATCACATAATAAACTCCTTATGCTCCTGTTCTCTTCTACCTCGATGACAATATAAATGGGCAAACGCCAAAAATTCCAAATAAGTGACACTTAACTGTAATTAGAGATGCTTTCAACTAATAAGGATTTTGCTATAGTAGAAACTGGACTGGGAAAATCCCTGAGTTCTAGTACTAGCATTACAACAAACTAGCTGTGACATTTTTTGTGAATCATAATTTCCTTATGCCACAATTTTCTATAAAATATGGGAATGGAATTTAATGCTCTCCAAGGTCCTATACAGCAAGCTTCAAAGTCTTCTGATTCTAGTGTAGGGGTTTTTAATCTTATTTACAACATGGACTCCTTTAACAATCTAGTTAAACTATGGGCTCTTTTTCAGAGAAATATTTTTAAATGCATAAACTAAGATACATGATTAAAATGAAAATCAATTATGTTGAAATATAATTATCAAAATATTCAAAGAATAAACTCATGGATACATGTTAAGAACCCCTATTTTAGTGCAAATTCTGAAAAAAAACTGGACAATTTCTTTTTAATTATAGCACCAGATTTTTAATCTAAGCCTTCCACAACAATATTTACATATTGAATGAAAATCTATATGACACTACAACACAATACATTTATTTTGGAAATGGATTTATAGCCTCTTAAAACTTTTAGTCAATACCTGGGTAAAAATCTGCAGTGCTTCAGATTTTCTGCTAATAGTAAAATAAACGATGACTATATAATGAGTATATTTTACTCAAAAAAAAAATTGGTAGGGTAGTACTATATATTAAGATGAAATATGCATATGAAGAAATCCAGGAACCTGAGTGGAAAGAAAACAAGATAGAGAGCATTTGGGTAAAGGTCAAAGGAAGGAGAAAACAGAAGTTATTCTGTCATAGGAGTATACCAAAGAAGTTTTAAAGAGAAAAAGGAAATAGCTGAGAGTGGGCAACAAAGCTTGGCACAGAGGCATGTAATAGCAGTGACGAGGGACTTCAATTATTCAGACATCTTCTCGAGCTTCCTCTCTGTCAAAAGTAGAGCAGAATAACTTCCTGAACAGACTAAATGATACTAAGGTTTGTCTACCTTTAAAAAGTGGATGAACCAAAAAGGAGAAATCCTAATACAGATCTCACTAACAGGGAGAAATTTGTCACTGGGGTGGTAATGAAGGGCATCTTTGAAGGGAAATAACCACCTCATTCGAGAGTCCCAGAAAGAGGCCAGAAAATCTGCAGCATAGTCTGACATGCAATTTAGATTTGAAGAAACAGATTTTAAAAGGTTCAGAAGAAAGAAAGGTAAGATCCCATGGACTAAAAATGCTTTGGCAGAATTCAACCCAGAAGGGATAGGAGATGCTCAAGAACAAAATTCTGAAGAGACAAAAAGAAACAATTTCAATGAAGAGGAAAAGTGTGATTTATCTGAAAAAACATGTGGATTCACAGTAAACTCACCAAAAAATTTAGATTTTAAAAAGAAATGTACAGAGAATGGAAGGAAAGCTAGGTGTAGAAGGTGACTCTAAGACTATGGCACAATTCTTCAAAAATAGTGTTGTCAGAAATACTTGGCATTGGCTGTGGCTGGTGAGGAAAGTTAAGAAAAACTGAACAAAAAGGACGTGATTTTTAGTTATGTGAAGAGAAAAAGGAAGACCCAAGAAGAGACAGGATCTTTGCTTTGGAATGGTAGAACAAAAATTAACTGGCAAGTAGTAAACACCCAAAATAGCAAGATAACAAGAGGTTACCTAGATTCAAGTCACCTGGTTCGTATAAACTACATTTTTGGGTGCTGAAAAACTGACAGATAAGCCACTGTCAATGTGTGAAAAATCTTGGAAAATGGGAGTAATCACAAGATTGAACAAAAGTCTTTATTTTCAAAAAAGGAAAAGAGAATAAATTCTACAAACTACAGGTTAGTGCTACGGTTTGATTCCTAAGAAAATTTTAGAATAGATTTTTTTCTCAATGCTTATAAAGTATCTAGATAGAAATGTTGATTTACAAAAAAGCTAGTTCATCAAGAACAGGTCATGGGATGATGAAACATTCTATTCATCTTGACATTTTCAGACAGAGCTAACCAGGGAATTTGTTCCTGAAGTTTTTCTCCCCCTCTCCCTCCCCACCCCACCACAATGGAATAAGGGGGAGGAGGCAGTAATAAAGTTGTTAAAAAAAAAAGAAAAGAAAAGAAAAAAAGAAAATTTTAAAATCATAGAACATGGAAGGCCAGAAGTCAACACAAACAGCTTTGAAAGTTATGTGTTGAATTAACTATACAATTAAAAGGAAAAGAAAGATGCACTTATTAAGTTTCAAGTACAACTTTCTTCAATTCCTACTTTATATGTGTAAATGCTCATTTTATTTGGTACTTATTAAATTTAGAATTAAAAAATTTAGAAAGAATGTCATGCCAAATTATAATTTATTTTTTGGTAAGGATTATCAAAATAGGAGAATGCTGTGAATATAGCCTACCTAGGTTCTAGTAAAACTGTTTTAGACACAAAGAATAAGTTTCAGAATTAGGGACATCACCATCTTGAAAGAGAAGTTGTTAATGGTCTACTGTCCATTGGTCCAATGGTTCAATGTCAACATGGCAGGAATTTTCCATATGTAGTACTCTAGGGATGGTCCTATTTTGTTTAAAACATTTTCATCAGTGATGTGGATAAAGGCATAGTAGTAGTACGGTGATCAAATCTGCAGATGACACAAAGCCAGGAGGGATCGCTAATACAATGGAAGATGGAATCAGGATCCAAAAAGATCTGACAGGCTAAAGCACTGAGCTAAATCTAATAGGATGAAATTCAATAGTGATAAATATCAAGTTTTACACCAAAGTATAAAAAAGCAATCTCCATGTAGAAAATGGAGGAGGCATGAAGAGAGAGAGCAGTTGAACAGAAAAAGACTGGAGCATTTAGTGGAATGCAAACTCAGTGAATCAGCAGTGTGATGTGGCAATCAAAAAAGTTAATGTGATCTTAGGTTGGTGAGAAAGGCAAAGCTTGACCCCCTTGAAATTTCATCATTCGTGGTTCATATCTTTGTTTTCAGCACTCTCCTGCACCTGGGGTCCTCTTTCAAAATGACAGATCCTCAGGACAAAACTAACAAGTTCATTTTGTTTGATACTTCTCATTTTGCAAACAAGGAAACTGAGGTCAAAAGAAACCAAATGATTTGCCCAGATTCACATAGGTGGCAAGCTGTGAAGTCAGAAATTGAACACTCTATTTAGTAATCTTTTCATATGACAATGATGTCCTATGGAGGGAAAGGGAAAGGCAGACAGACATACATATATAACTACAGCAATGCAAATAGAAAGAAAAATGAGAAATTGAACCATATGTAATTAAAACAAGCTATGGACTGGAAAAGTATGGGAAAAAATTGCACTTCCTTTCCTTCTTTGTAGAGGAGGGCACATTGGTATGAAATGTTACATATACTCTCAAACTCTTCCATATGTTGGTTGGTTTTGCTGAATTGCTCTTGCTCATACTTTTTTTTTCTTTATTACAAAAAATTACTTGCTTAGTGTGTGAGGGATGATTTGGAAATAAAGATCAACACTACATATTTTTTAAGTAAAAGAAATTCTGTCCCCTCAACCCTCAAAAAGGGCAAAGCTTACAGGAATAGGGAAATTTACAGTCCTATCATCTTGGGCACCACAGAGGACTGACAGGTTGAAGAGTGTCCAAGGGACAACAACCAGGATGGTGAAGGGTCTTTCATTATGTTTAGTCTGGTGAAAAGAAGACTGGAGTTTTAGAGGCTGAAAGATTCTTTCAAGTATCTGAAGAAATGTCATGAGGAGGAAGGATTATACTTGTTCTATGTAGCCACACAGGGCATAACCAGGAGCAATGGGTAGAGGTAGCAGTGAGAGAAATAGTACACAAAGGAAGGAATAAATTTGTTTCAAAATATTTTTGGTAACTTCAACTTCAATCTCTTCATCTATATCAAAATTATTAAAATGTTATTTCTTATATAAATACCAGGGCTTTATTTCAAGTCATATAAACATATGTCCTGACATATAGACAGATAGTGTGTGATTAATAGTAGTTTTGGGTAGAAAAATATGTTTACAAACAAAGGTCATTGGCCTAACCAATATTATTATTGCCAACACTTTGACAATGAATACAGTTTTAAAGAGTTTGACTTGAGATAGTAGTATGATTGTCTACTAGATGATATATAAGAATTATAGCTTTAAAAGTTAAATTACAACATGTTCTTAAAAAATGATAAAAGCTCAATATGTCAAATTAAATTTAAAATTTAAAATTTTACCATAAGCAAATCAATTCATAAGCAAATCTAGCCTGCCCAAGACTACAAATTGTATTATTAGCTGCTGACAGCAAATGACTAATGTTTTAGTAACCTTTCTGCTGCAATTTGCCTTAAGGACATGAATCAATTTCTAAGTTTTTACAAAGATGTACATTACACAGACGATCTGTATAGCAAATAGATGACAATAAAAACACTAAATATAAAATAACAATAACTAGCATTTATATACCACTTTAAGGTTTGAAAAGTTCTTTACATATGTTGTCTCATTTTGTCCTCACCACAACCATGTGATACAGAGAGGAGCAATTATTTTTTTGCAGATTAGGGAACTGATGATAGAAGTTAAAGACCAAGCCAGATACACTCAACAAATAAGTGCGTGGGGCCATATCTGAAATCAAATCTTCCTGAATTCAAATCCAGCACTTGATCCATTGCAGAACCTACCTATGTATTGTCAATATTCAGTAACCTAAAAACTCTAATTTACATTATGAAGAAAAAAGGAAGGTGAGCAGAAGTATAGAACAAGGTTAGAAAGAAAATAAGTTTTCCTAACGGAATGATGACTAATTCCTAAAACTACAGCAATTTTAATTCAATACATTGATAACTTGAGAAGAATTATTTATGTTCTAAATATCAGTACTGTGGATTTCTTATCCCAGATATGTAGCTATCCATTTAAATAACAAAAAGTAGTATCAGTTTAATTCCCATATTTCTTCTAACAAAGAATAATTGAGGTATATAATTCAAAGTGACTTATATTGGGCTTAAAACAAAAGTGCATTTGTATGTGAATGGGTATACCAGATACACAGAAAATTCACTTCACAAAAAAGAATGCAAGGCACCATCCAATTTCCACTACCTGCCTCTTTCACTTCAATTCTTCCTAGCAACTAAATTTTTGCAAGAGACAAGAAGTTCCTTTTCTCTGAGTGTAACAGAACATGAACCAAAGTACTGCTGTATTTTCTTTTCAACCCTTCCTTGGAACAAGGATTTCAAAGGACTTCCTTGTTGCACTTCAGACAACATGAAAACAAGAACAAAAAAGTATGGAAATTATCAACTGAACAAGTAATTATTAGCAGAATATATGCTTGGCAAGCCACAAAGCAAGACTTTCTTAATTCTTCAGATGATCTACTTTTAATTTAATGGAGTTGACTCTACTTAAATTCAAACACTTTACTAGACAGAGGGAACTCAGAACCTATAAAATTCCATTTTTATGAAACTACTCAGCATCATATTACTTGCCTGTGTTAAGATGTAATTTCTTTGTGCCTCTTCTATGGCAACAAAGCTGGCATTGATATAATCATTTTCAGTATTTTGCAGTTTAACACGACTATGATCATCTAAAAATAAAAACAAATTGACAAACCATAAATTACTCCAGAATATTTTATATTTTCTCATATAGTCAGAACTTTTATTAATCATCATGAAATTATCATCTCATCAATTATTCAATAATTAGAAAGGTAACAAGAATTAAACCAGTATTTTTTGTTATATAAATCATTAATGTCTCAAAATAATTCAGTTTTTTTAAAAGAGAAATCCTACAGTACAATAAAATAAAGTACTTATTGAAAACAAAATGCTTACTTCAGGGCAATGAACTCTTTGCTTAAGTAATGACTAGTGTGCTTAGAAAAAAATTGGCTACAGAAAGATTAGGACTAGATTTGTAGCAGAAGAATATTTTGTGGTCCTTACTTATGGCATACTTAAGATGCATTTTTGTTGTGAAATGCCTTAATAACTGCTCATAAAAAAAGCCCCAAAGGTAGGATGTAGATTATTCCTACTTTTGATTCACCAGGCTGAAAAAGAAGCTTCATAATCTGTAAAATATGGTTCACTATAAGTATGGCCTTAAATAAGATAAGTGAAGACAGCTCCCTTCACTCCACTGCAGAGGTGGGGGTATATATGGGTACAGAACATTTCATATATTATCAGGTTTTTTTTTAAATGTACTGATTGGTTTTGATTTCCTACTTCCTACCCCCCCATTTCTTTTTTTTAAAAATTATTTATTCTATGGGATAATTTGGAGGAGGGCAGGAAGAAGAATCCAAGGGGATAGTTAGGGATATTAAAAACAAAAGATATTTTAAAATATTAAAAAAAAATTTTTAAACAAATGTTTGACAATTTAGGTATAAACTGCTGTTCCTTTTATATATAAAAAATTTTCTTAAAATCAGATTTCACTAATTCCAAGTTTAGGATAATCTAGATACAGACTGGGCAAAAAAAAAAATGCATAATATAATTTGTAAGTGCAAAAGAAAGAAAGATTTAAGAAGTATGACTTTAAGATAAGCTTCTAAGACATATTCATTATTCCATATACGTATGCACTTCAAGATAATTTAAAAACAGACTGTAGATATCTGAGACATCTGCATAAAGAACAGCTGTTAACTTACAATCCTGAAAGTTCAATTTCAGATATGTATGATCAAATTGGGATTGTGAAAATATGAATGAAATGAGTTGAGATTTGATACTTAATTCTATAGAAAACCATGTATATAATTATTTTACAACCCAGTTTACAATTTGCTGCCCTCAAATCTATATTACAGTTTTTAAAAATATTTTTAAGCTAAAAATCTTCTAGCTACATGATCTCCAAAGAAAAGAAAATGCTAACGGGTTTTACTTTCACATATCAATTTATCTGAGATGTTTCTGCTGGATTGAACCCAAGATCTTTGTAAATATTACATGTCATTTGCCAACAGGAAAAACTAAGATCTTGTTATAGTAAATCACACATACTAGTGTTCTCGGAAAGATGAGGTCAGCAAGCGTTGTTTTTTTAACAGTTTAATCACCCTTTAACTGCTTTATTATGTTGGAGAAGAGAAAGCCAGCTACACAATTAACAAAATAAAAACCACATATCCCAGAAAGTTAGCTCACTATAACAGGAAATATGCGAAAATGCCTTGTTATAATGCCAAATAAACTCTAATTTCAAAGTATTGCTAAAATCAGCACCAAAGGACTTTTGTTTCCTTGTGTAAAGCATAGAAAGAACATAAACTCAAAAAGCAAAGCACTATCAACTACACAGCTGTGATGATGTTTCAGTTGGTACGAAATAAAGACTCCAAATAGAAAAAAATTCAGTACAGTACTGTTATAGCGACATTACATAGCCAGCAATAAAATAGGTCAACAACTGGATCTCCCTGTATTTCAGAAACTGGGGAGAGGGGGAAGGGGAACAGGGGAAGAGAGAAGGTATTTTTATTCTTTTTTTCCCCAATTTTAAATTACTTCGATACTTTAAAAATGAAATGTTCACATTTCAACTTAATCTCACTTCTTCCAACCATTTCTCTATTAAATTTATCTACATCAGCATCACAAAACCAGCAAAGGTATTCTACTGGAGTTTTTGGAACACATAGTCTTTCAGATTTCACAGATGACAATTTAAATCACTAAAAAGTGATCTATTTAGGATCTAACCCCTTACTACAAATCTGTCCCCAAAACAGCTCTAGCTAGATGAAGGAACATTTGGAGGTGGGAGGATGGGTGGAGTGAGCTTTATATGTAACGTGCCTAAAGATCAAAATGGAATTTTTCTTTCTAAAAATGATTAGTTGTATATATTATGATATTCTAAAACACCTTTAAAAAAGTAATTTACAAGAGGTTGAAGAATCAAAATGGACTCCATTCGTAGTGGAAGTGGGAAAGAGGTTTTGGGGTTTTTTTTGGCATTGACTACAATGCATACTACCTTAAAAATGACTGGCTTATTTGAACAAAAAAAATTAAACACAGACATTTTCAAAAGAAGTGAAACTATCAAAGTCTTTTAAATGAACACTGAAAAAATGACTGCATGATTCATGATTTCCAGCACAGACTTCACAATAAAAGTGGGGCACTGCCACTTCTCCAATTATAGAATCGCAACACTTGAGTATCTAAAATTCGACTTCCAAAGTGCCAACTCCTTTCCTTAAAATTGTCTGCCAGATTCTTACAACTCCTCTTGTACCATTCATCTCCTAATAACTTATCCACACTGTACCAACTGTCCCATGAATAAATTCCAAGTTAAGTTTTAATTTCTTAAACAGAGTAACCAGAAAATGCCTTTTCTGCTCACACTTTATTCTGGCTTTTGTAATGCAACAATGAAGTAACATGACATACTCGTGCAACTCTGCACTGCAAAATGAATAAACTTTTATATCCATAATATAATTTCTTATCACTACTTATATAAACTTCTCTAATTCTTTTTTCAAAAGGTGAAGAAAAATGCAATCAATAGAAATGGTGGTTCAAACTCTATTGCTTGACATATCACAAAAACAACCAAAACCACACTTCCACAGGAAGTCTTGATTTCAACATCTAGTAACATCAGTCACAGAAGTTAACAGTTTTTTTAAAATGATATCTGCTTTCAAACTCTTGTCACTGAGGTTTTTAAACATACTAATAATAAATACCATAAGGAAACATAATATATTACTAACTTTCAAGTCACAGATTATTTAAAAATAAAACAAACTTCTGAAACCCATCCCCCACAGCAGTAGGTTTTCTGAGAAATGGTTTCTTCTGTCAAGAAATGACTAGTTTTAGACCTGAACTCAGCTGACAAGACAGATTAGTTTCCTCTTTCAATACTGTCATAATCAAGCTCTTTTGCTTCCTTTGATAATTTCACTCAGTTTGACCCCCATTATGAAGATACATTTATTTTCTCTTCTGTCTACTTTTGGAAGTTGAAAATAGGATTTATACTCATAACTAGACATAAAGATCAAATAAATGCTTAATACTCATTTTATGGTTGTTTCACTAGGCCAAAAAAGGTTGAGTTTCTTGATATAGCTTTTGAATCTGATTTTTTTTTTCTTTTTTTGATTCAACCAGTCTAAATGACTGGGCAATGTAATGGTTAAACTGAAATAAAACAGTGTGTATTTGTATGCTATTTCCTCTAAGGAATTCAAAGTATTTCAAAGAAATTTCATTTTACCTCAAGACCCAATAACTGAATTTCTAAAAGATCAAAGAATGATGCAATTTATACCATATACTTCTCTATCTGGATACTTCTGAAAGTTGTTCTCTTGGTTCCTTGGACATTACTCACATTAAACATTTGACTGACTACTTTCTCCAAGTTCTCTTCCTACCTGTCTGACTTTCTCCTGATTTGCTCTTGAGACTTCAGTTATCATTTTTGTGGTTGATTCCTAAATCTACGTGTCTAGTCAATCTCTCCTAAGTTATTTAAGTCTAAATCTGCCCCTCTTTCAAACTTACCCATTTCTTTCAGGGTTATTACCATCCTGCTGGTTACCAGTTTAATAATCTTAGAATTATTCTTTTCTCTTCCCTCTCAACCCAGTGTAACACAACCCAACAAGCATGTACTAAGTAACTATGCCAGACTCAGAAGAGTCCAAAATAAAGAACAGTTCCTCCCTTCAGGACCTTACATTCTATAGTGGAGGGATGGTACATAAACATACATAAATGAATCAGTCAACAAGCATTTATTAAGTGCCTTCACCGTATAGCCTGGGGATACAAAGACAAAACTGAATCCTTAAGGAGTTTAAGTACATAATGTGGAGAAGAAGGAGAAGGGTATTTGGTGTAAGTCAAGAAGATAAGGGTTCAAATTCAACTAGCTGTGGGACCATGGATGAGTCATCTTATCTCTCTGTAGCTCAGTTTCTTCATAGGATGATAGATTTAGAGCTGGAAGAGATCATTTGCAAATGAAGATGAAAACATCTACCTCATAAGGTTGTTAGGAAGATCAAATGAGATAGTGCATGTAAAGTACTTTGTAAACCTTAATGTGCTATACATACGTATTATTTTTTAAAAGACATTCTGATCTTTTGTTTTTAATATCACCTCCATTTCTGAATATATCTCTCCCTGCTTCCCTATCCAATGAACCATTTCTTATAACAAAGGAAAAAAAGCAATATTGCAAAACTAAACAACATATCATCCAAGTTCTCTACATGCAGTCCTGTAAGTCTACAAAGAGGAAGAAAAGTGCATTTTTTCAGCTCTTCCCTTGGGCCTTATAATTACATGGCATTTAGTGTAATTTTTTAGTCTTTTCATTCATATGATTGTAATTACATAGCAGTTTCCTAGTTGTGACTAATTAATTCAGCATCAGTTAGTATAAGTCTTTCTATACTTTACTGAATTTTTTATATTTAAATATTTTTATATTGCAGTAATGGTATAATGTAGTATATTAATATAATATTTAATATGTTAATATAGTATACAACATATGATTATATTTATTCTATATTGTATATAATTATATGTAATTACATAAATAATTAATATTACATGTAATATACTATCACAAGTTATCTTGCCATTTCCCAATTAATAGGCATTTTTGCTTAGGCTGCTATGATTCCTTTGTATGTATCTCTAAGAAGAATCTCTGGATCAAGGGTTTGGTCATTTTAGTTACTTTTTAGCATAATTTGAACAGTCATCTCTTCATTTCCAACCTGGCTGTACTCCTCTGGAGTACTCAACCCTATGAAATAACTAATTAAAATGTTCTCTTTTTACAAGTGAATTTTTCAGTGACTTGCCCAGAAATATTGCTAAGTAGCTATCCCTCTCCTGGGTCTTCTAGTAAACCCTCTGCTGCCCACTTCACTTCACAGTTATAACTCTCCAGTTACCAAGTACTAATTATTTGTCCTTAGATCAAACACCTCTGATTCAATCAAAAAGCATTAGAGCTACATTAGGCCTTAAGGGTAATCCAATTCAATCACCCTGTTTTACAAATAGGAATCTGAGGTCCAAAACTTGTGCCTTCCCACGGTCGCACTGCTCTTTCTCTCTAATCTTCAATCTCCCTTCTTGGATAAATTCCTTGAAAAAGCTGTCTAAAATTGGTACCTTCAACTTCTCCTGTTACTTCCTTCTAAATATTCAGCAATTTGGCTTCTGACTTCTTCATTCAACTAAAGTTGCTCTCTTCAAAATCAGTAGTAATCTCTTATTTGTCAAATCTAACAACTTTTTCTAAATCCTCATACCTCTTGATATCTGCAGTCTTTAGTGCTGTTGATCAGTGTTTTATCTTCTCTCTAGGTTTTTTGACATTGCTTTCCCGGTTCTCCTTATAGGTTACTTACCTGACCTACTCCTCAGGTCTCCTTTGCTAGCTCTTCATGTGGAACACACCCACTAGGTTGCAGGTGTTCCTGAAGGCTAGGCCCTGGGCCCTTTTCTCTTCTCCCACCATACTATCTGACATGGTGATCTCATTAGCTGTCAAAGATTGAATTATGTCTATACAGCTGATTCACAGATGTGAATATCTAACCCTAACCTCTCCTAAGCTCCAATCTTTATCATCAATCACCTTTTGAGCATCTGAAATTGTACGTCCCTTAGATATGTCAAACACAGAACTCATTTATCTTTCTCCCCAAACCCTTCCCTCTTCTAAACTTTCCTATCTATTACTGTCAAGGGCACCAATATTCTCCTAGTCACCCATACTCAACTTTGGTGTCACCCTCAACTCTTCTCACATTCACTCTACATAATACCCTTCATTTCTACCTTCATGACTTCTCTTATATATGTCCCCTCTACCTTCTGCCTATACACCTATAACTTTGATAGAGATCCTCACCACCTCATGCTTCAATTAATACAATAGGCTGACAGGTGCTCTTCCTGCTTCAAGTTTCTTCTCATTCCAATCCATCCTTCATTCAGCTGTCAAAGTGATTTTTCCTGAAGTGTAGATCTGACCATGTCACCTTTCTTACTCAATACACTTCAGCGGCTCTCCCACATTACAAAGCCTTCTCCCTTCCTATTTTTCTAGCCTTGTTACATTTGACTGTCCTTTACACATTCTATTCTCTGGCTAACACTGGCCTGCTAGCTATTCCTTGTCAAGTCACCCCACCTGTTGACTCTGTGCCTTTGCACTGGCCATCCTCTATACCTTAAACGCCTTCCCTCTTCATTTGTATCTCCTGACTTCCCTAACTTCCTGATTCATTACTGAGTTCAAATACTACCTTCTACAGGAGGCCTTTGAAATCATCTCCAACTTACATTGTATATATGTTGTATGTATATATTTGTTCACATGTTACCTCTCCAATTAGAATGAGGACAAATATTATATTTTTTCCTTTCTTTGTCTCCACAGTGCCTGGCACACTGTGCTTAATAAATTCTTTTTGGGGAGAAGTAGTAGTAGTAGTAGCAGTAGCAGCAGCAGCAGCCCAGGAGCACTGAGATCACAAAAAAAGAGTTAAGGATGCACAAGCAAATTTTGCTTCCTGATGTTAACTGCCAGAATTCAAATCTTTACTTCCAACTTCTGTAGTACAAAGATAAAATGCTGTCCAGCCTGATTTTGTACAACTTTTTCAATGGCAAGTCTGTATCAGTTTGTTCCCATCACTGCCATTTTCTTATTCTCTCCTACTTTTCCACTGCATTTTCTAGAGTACTTGTTTAACTGTTAACAAACTGGCTTCCTCTCTTGGACATTATTCCCTATTTTGTGTTTACATGTTGTTTCCCCCAATAAAATCTAAGCTCCTTGAGGGCAAGGACTATTTTTTCCCCCTCTTTTTATCTCCAGCTAGGTTTCTAGCTCAAGCCCCAAAATAAATGCTTGTTGAGGTAATGAGGTAATGAGATGTTCAAGTAAGGCTTGTTCTTTTAAAAAAAAGGAATGAGACATTGTAAGATTTTTCAAAAATATGGCTGCCATGACTCATTTCATAATGCATTGTTTGTTGTTGCTATGACCCTTCTTGTAATAAAATTTTATATAGTTGCTTCTTAGAATTTTTAAAAATTGTGCCATACTTTCTCTGAGCAATGCAAAAAGCAATACTACTGCTTGCTAGAGAATAAATACAGGCATATATACATTTATTGTTATATCAATAATGGGGGTCTTTCACCTCCATATTGGGTTCTTTTGGTATTGGAAACTTATTCCCTCATTTTCTAAAGAATATGAGTTAGCATTCACATGTAGAATACCAAGGAAACAAGTGGTAAAGGGAGGGCTGCTTCTGTTGGAATGAGTCAAAGAGAGTAAAGTTAGTGAGAAGTGAATGAGAAGGGAAGAAGCACCAGAAAACAAAACCAAACCACAAAGGAAAACATGGGTGTGCGTGCACACACATGCACCCCCACTCTCAAAAGGGGACACATGAATTAACAAT